>NC_092720.1:1321129-2521129 GCF_047496885.1 Scyliorhinus torazame
ATGCCCTCCTTCTCCCAGCCTTACCCTTCACTTGAAAATAATAACAACAATAATCACTTTATTAATAATAATTATTATTATTATTATTAGGAGGAATGTGCTGACCCTGAACCCTGGTTAACACACTTTTGAAAGCCTCTCACTTACCAGCCGTTTCTTTGCTGCCAACAGACTCCCACAATCAACTTTTCAAAGTTCCTGTTTAATACCCTCGAAATTGGCCTTGCCCCAATTTAGAATTTTAACTTTTGAGCCAGACTTATCATAATAAGAACATAAAAACTAGGAGCAGGAGTCGGCCATCTGGCCCCTCGAGCCTGCTCCACCATTCAATGAGATCATGGCTGATCTTTTGTGGACTCAGCTCCACTTTCCGGTCCGAACACCATAACCCTTAATCCCTTTATTCTTCAAAAAACTATCTATCTTTATCTTAAAAACATTCAATGAAGGAGCCTCAACTGCTTCACTGGGCAAGAAATTCCATAGATTCACAACCCTTTGGGTGAAGAAGTTCCTCCTAAACTCAGTCCTAAATCTACTTCCCCTTATTTTGAGGCTATGCCCCCTAGTTCTGCTTTCACCCGCCAGTGGAAACAACCTGCCCGCATCTATCCTATCTATTCCCTTCATAATTTTATATGTTTCTATAAGATCCCCCCTCATCCTTCTAAATTCCAATGAGTACAGTCCCAGTCTACTCAACCTCTCCTCGTAATCCAACCCCTTCAGCTCTGGGATTAACCTAGTGAATCTCCTCTGCACACCCTCCAGTGCCAGTACGTCCTTTCTCAGGTAAGGAGACCAAAACTGAACACAATACTCCAGGTGTGGCCTCACTAACACCTTATACAACTGCAGCAGAACCTCCCTAGTCTTAAACTCCATCCCTCTAGCAATGAAGGACAAAATTCCATTCGCCTTATTAATCACCTGTTGCACCTGTAAACCAACTTTTTGCGACACATGAACTAGCACACCCAGGTCTCTCTGCACAGCAGCATGTTTTAATATTTTATCATTTAAATAATAATCCCTTTTGCTGTTATTCCTCCCAAAATGGATAACCTCACATTTGTCAACATTGTATTCCATCTGCCAGACCCTAGCCCATTCACCCAGCCTATCCAAATCCCTCTGTAGCCTTCCAGTATCCTCTGCACTTTTTGCTTTACCACTCATCTTAGTGCCGTCTGCAAACTTGGACACATTGCCCTTGGTCCCCAACTCCAAATCATCTGTGTAAATTGTGAACAATTGTGGGCCCAACACTGATCCCTGAGGGACACCACTAGCTACTGATTGCCAACCAGAGAAACACCCAATAGCTCCATAGCTATCTTAAAACTAATGGAATTATGGAATTATGGTCACTGGTCCCAAAGTGATCCCTCACTAACAATTCTGTCACCTGCCCTTCCTTATTCCCCAAGAGGAAGTCAAGTTTTGTCCCGTCTCTACTTGGGTCATCCACATACTAAATGAGAAATTCCTCCTTAATACACTCGACAAGTTTCTCTCCATGCAAACCCCTAATGCTATGGCTGTCCCAGTCAATGTTGGGAAAGTTAAAGTCCCCAACTATCACCACCCTATTGTTCTTGCAGCTATCTGTAATCTCTTTACAAATTTACTCCTCAATATCCCGCTGACTATTTGGGGGCCTATAGTACAGTCCTATCAAAGTGATTTCTCTCTTCTTATTTTTCAGTTCTACCCATATAGACACAGTGGGTGAACCCTCGGATATATCCTCTCTCTGTACTGCCGTGATACTGTCCCTAATCAAAAACACAACTCCCCCACCTCTCCTATCTCCTGGTCTATCTTTCCTACAGCACCTGTACCCCGGAACATTGAGCTGCCAGTCCTGCCCCTCCCTTAGCCATGTTTCAGTAATAGCTATACTATCCCAGTCCCATGTACCCATCCATGCCCTGAGTTCATCTGCCTTACCCGTCAGGCCTCTTGCATTGAAATAAATGCAGTTTAACTAGACTTCCCTTGCTTTCTCAGACCATCTGTCCGGTCAAGTTTGGTACACTCTCCCTGTGTTTTATTTCTCTGAGCCTCACTGGACCCATCATTGAGTTCTCCTCAGTCACTGTACCTTGTACTGTCGCCCTTTTTCATTTTTGACTATGGCTTCTCTGCCTTACACTTTCCCCCTTACTGCCTTTTGTTTCTGTCCCTGTTTTACTTCCCTCCGACTTCCTGCATCGGTTTCCATCCCCCTGCCACATTAGTTTAAACTCTCCCCAACAGCACTAGCAAACACCCCCCCTAGGATATTGGCTCCAGTCCTGCCCAGATGCAGACCGTCCGATTTGTACAGGTCCCACCTCCCCAGAACCGGTTCCAATGCCCCAGGAATCTGAATCCCTCCCTCTTGCACCATCTCTCAAGCCACGCATTCATCCTATCTATCCTGACATTCCTACTCTGACTAGTTTGTGGCACTGGTAGCAATCCTGAGATTACTACATTTGAGGTCCTATTTTTTAGTTTAACTCCGAACTCCCTAAATTCAGCTTGTAGGACCTCGTCCCGTTTTTTACCTATATCGTTGGTGCCTATGTGCACCACGACAGCTGGCTGCTCCCCCTCCGCCCCCCCCCCCCCCCCCAGAATGTCCTGCAGCTGCTCCAAGACGTTCTGTTATACACACTCGAGGTGAGCCATCTCTGATTCTTCCTGTTTGCGGCACAGCAGAGAGTATAACACAATGAGAAATGTGGATTCTGGCAGATTCGCTCAATGAAGAATCTGTGAAATCTCCCACATTCAGGCAGCTGTCATTTCCTCCGTGTGCTTTATGGGATCTCCACTGGCAGTGAGGTTTCCAGTGGAGAAGCCCTGTGAGATTATTGTTGATGACATCCTGGTTTGGGGCTGTACTTTACAAGAATATGATGTACGTCTTTGTCTGTGGGCACACGGTAGCACAGTGGATAGCACTGTGGCTTCACAGCGCCAGGGTCCCAGGTTCGATTCCCCGCTGGGTCGCAGTCTGTGCGGAGTTTGCATGTTGTCCCCGTGTCTGCGTGGGTGTGGTGAGCCACGTATGGCTATGTAAGGCTGTTGTATACATGTTCTACTGTTCTATTATTATTGTTATCTCCACTGTTGTATATACTTATTGTTATTGCTGTTCTGTTATTGGTTGTTGCTGTTGTACTGTTGGAATGTTATTATTGGTGCTGCTGTTGGCTCCGCCTGTGGCTCCGCCCCTCTGAGGAGGTATAGAGCCTGTTGACCTGGGTCAGCCCTGCAGTGCGGGAGGAGCTACAGGTCGGCACATATTTAGCTTATTAAAGCATCGGTTCGCTGCTTCTCAGCGTCTCGTCTGAATTGATGTCCATCAATTTAATAAGCTAAAATTCTGATAATGGATGCTGCCCTCAAACCTGAACGTCTCGAACTGGACCCACAGGCCACTGAAACGCCGGCTATCTTTGAGCATTGGCTCAGCTGCTTCGGGGCCTACCTCGAATCCGCGACTGCTACGGTTTCCCCGGCACTCAAGCAACGTCTCCTCAACGCCCGGGTGAGCCACCGGATCTGCCAGTTAATCCGAGATGCGGGCTCGTATACGGAGGCTGTAGACGTACTGAAGGGACAGTTTGTGAGGCCGGTCAACGAGGTCCTCGCTCGACACCTCCTGACCACGCGGCCTCAGCGCCAGGGTGAGTCACTTGCGGAATATCTTCGTGAGTTGAGGGTACTCGCCCGCAGTTGTAACTGCCGGGCGGTCTCTGCATCGGAGCATTCGGAGCTAAATATTCGGGACACGTATGTGGCTGGAGTCCGGTGCAGCTATGTCCGGCAGCGCCTCCTCGGGAAAGGGGCTCTCGACCTCGAGGCGACAGTGAAGTGGCTTTCCAGAGCCCCGAGGACATCCCGTCTAACCACGCGGCATCCTCGGGGACATCAGAGGCGAAGCCATCACCTGACCCGGCGTCCCTCACTCCTGCGGCGCGCGACTGCCGGCCAGCTCCGGGGGACCTTGCTGTTATCTCTGCGGGCAGGGCCAGCATCCCCGGCAGCGCTGCCCAGCTCCGGGGGACCTTGCTGTTATCTCTGCGGGCAGGGCCTGCATCCCCGGCAGTGCTGCCCAGCTCCGGGGGACCTTGCTGTTATCTCTGCGGGCAGGGCCTGCATCCCCGGCAGTACTGCCCAGCTCCGGGGGACCTTGCTGTTATCTCTGCGGGCAGGGCCAGCATCCCTGGCAGTGCTGCCCAGCTCCGGGGGACCTTGCTGTTATTTCTGCGGGCAGGGCCTGCATCCCCGGCAGCGCTGCCCAGCTCCGGGGGACCTTGCTGTTATCTCTGCGGGCAGGGTCAGCATCCCCGGCAGTGCTGCCCAGCTCCAGGGGACCTTGCTGTTATCTCTGGGGGCAGGGCCAGCATCCCCGGCAGAGCTGCCCAGCTCCGGGGGACCTTGCTGTTATCTCTGCGGGCAGGGCCAGCATCCCCGGCAGTGCTGTCCAGCTCCGGGGGACCTTGCTGTTATCTCTGCGGGCAGGGCTGGCATCCCTGGCAGTGCTGTCCAGCTCCGGGGGACCTTGCTGTTATCTCTGCGGGCAGGGCTGGCATCCCCGGCAGTGCTGTCCAGCTCCGGAGGACCTTGCTGTTATCTCTGCGGGCAGGGCTGGCATCCCCGGCAGTGCTGCCCAGCTCCGGAGGACCTTGCTGTTATCTCTGCGGGCAGGGCCTGCATCCCCGGCAGTGCTGCCCAGCTCCGGAGGACCTTGCTGTTATCTCTGCGGGCAGGGCCTGCATCCCCGGCAGTGCTGTCCAGCTCCGGGGGACCTTGCTGTTATCTCTGCGGGCAGGGCTGGCATCCCCGGCAGTGCTGCCCAGCTCCGGGGGACCTTGCTGTTATCTCTGCGGGCAGGGTCAGTATCCCCGGCAGCGCTGTCCAGCACGCAGCGCTGTGTGTAATGAGTCATTTTGCGAAGGTATGTCTGAGCCGCTCTAAAGCCCCAAAATCCAAAGCCGGTCGGCCTGAGGCTCACAGACCCCACAACGTGGCATCGTGCCTGTCGGGACTGCCCCCTTCCGACGCGGCCCTCCACGTGCGACCAGTGGGCGCCGCCATCTTGGCCGACATCGTCGACGCCGCCATTTTGTGATCAGGCTGCTGCCACAGATAGTCCTTCGCATGACCTCAGCTCGGTCCAGCTCGACCAGTCCCGGCCTTACCATCTGCGAAATTCGATGATCGCTGTCAAACTCAACGGGCAGGAGGCGTCCTGCCTCTTCGACTCTGGGAGCACAGATAGTTTTGCCCACCCGGATATGGTAAGGCGCTGCTCCCTCCGAATCCTCCCCGTCTCGCAGACTATATCCCTCGCGGCCGGTTCGCACTCCGTACAGATCTGGGGGTATTGCGTCGCAAACCTGCCAATACAAGGCATAGAGTACACTAACTTTAACTCTACGTCCTCCCTCATCCCTGCGCTCCCCTCCTGCTCGGGTTAGATTTCCAGTGCAACCTCAGAAGCCTAACACTAAAATTCGGGGGACCCCTGCCCCCTCTCACGACCTGTAGCCTCCCGACCCTGAAGGTCGCCCCTCCCTCGCTCTTCGCGAACCTCACCCCAGACTGTAAGCCCGTCGCCACCCGGAGCAGACGGTACAGTGCTCAGGACAGGGCCTTCATCAGGTCAGAGGTTCAGCGGCTCCTGGAGGAAGGGGTCATCGAGGCCAGCAACAGCCCCTGGAGAGCACAAGTGGTGGTCGTCAGGACCGGGCAGAAGAAGCGGAAGGTAGTCGACTACAGTCAGACGATCAATCGGTACACGCAGCTCGATGCGTGCCCCCTCCCACGCATATCTGATATGGTCAATCGGATTGCGCAGTATCGAGTCTTCTCTATGGTAGACATGAAGTCCGTGTACCACCAGCTGCCTCTCCGACCGGAAGACCGCCAGTACACTGCCTTCGAGGCAGATGGCCGCCTCTTCCATTTCCTCAGGGTCCCCTTCGGCGTCACCAATGGGGTTTCGGTCTTCCAATGAACAATGGACCGAATGGTGGACCAGTACGGGCTGCGGGCCACGTTCCCGTACTTGGATAATGTCACCATCTGCGGCCATGACCTGCAGGACCATGACGCGAACCTAGACAAATTCCTCTGCACCGCCCGACTCCTTAATTTAACTTACAATAAGGAGAAATGTGTTTTCCGCACAACCCGGCCAGCCATCCTCGGCTATGTCGTGGAAAACGGTGTCCTAGGGCCCGACCCCGACCGCATGCGCCCCCTTCTCCAGCTCCCCCTTCCCTACTGCCCAAAGGCCCTGAAACGATGTCTGGGGTTTTTCTCATATTATGCCCAGTGGGTCCCCAACTACGCGGACAAGGCCCGCCCACTCATTAAGTCCACCATTTTTCCCATGACTGCTGAGGGCCGCTTGGCTTTGAACCGCATTAGAGCCGACATTGCCAAGGCCACGATGCACGCTGTGGATGAATCCCTTCCATTCCAGGTGGAGAGCGATGCGTCTGGCTTTCCCCTGGCCGCTACCCTCAACCAGGCAGGAAGGCCTGTCGCATCCCGTACCCTCCATGCCTCCGAGATTCAACACTCCTCCGTGGAGAAGGAGGCACAAGCCATTGTGGAAGCTGTGCGACACTGGAGGCATTACCTGGCCGGCAGGAGATTCACTCTCCTCACAGACCAATAGTCAGTTGCCTTCATGTTTAATAACACGCAGCGGGCAAGATAAAGAACGACAAGATTTTTCGGTGGAGAATCAAACTCTCCACCTATAACTATGACATCTTGTATCGCCCTGGGAAGCTCAACGAGCCCCAGATGCCCTGTCCCCCGGTTACGGGCCATCCACAACGACCTCTGTCACCCCGGGGTCACCCGGCTTCTTCACTTCATCAAGGCCCGCAACCTGCCCGACTCCACTGAGGATGTCAGGGCTGTGACCAGGGACTGCCCAATCTGTGCAGAGTGCAAGCCGCACTTCTATCGGCCGGACAAGGCTCACCTGGTGAAGGCGTCCCTGCCTTTTGAGCGCCTCAGCATCGACTTCAAAGGGCCACTCCCCCCCACTGACCGTAATGTGTACTTTCTCAACGTTGTTGATGCGTACTCCCGCTCCCCGTTTGCAATCTCTTGTCCTGATATGTCCTCTGCCACTGTCATCAAGGCCCTGTGCGGCATTTCCACCATGTTTGGTTTCCCCGCCTATACACATAGCGATCGGGGCTCCTCTTTTATGAGTGAGGAGCTGCGTCAGTACCTGCTCAGTAAGGGCGTCGCCTTGAGCAGGACTACCAGCTACAACCCCCGGGGGAACGGGCAGGTGGAGAGGGAGAATGCTACGGTCTGGAAGGCCGTCCTTCTGGCCCTGCGGTCTAGACGTCTCCCAGTCTCCCACTGGCAGGAGGTCCTCCCTGACGTGCTCCACTCCATCTGGTCGTTTCTGTGTACTGCCACAAACGAGACCCTTCACAATCGTCTATTTGTCTTTCCCAGGACGTCGATCTCCGGGGTCTCGCTCCCAGCCTGGTTAACAAAACTTGGGCCGGTCCTCTTACGGAACATGTTAGGAGCCATAAGGCCGATCCCCTGGTCGAGCGGGTTCAGCTTCTCCACGCGAACCCTCAGTACGCATATGGACGACAGGACACAGTCTCCCTCCGGAACCTGGCTCCCGCAGGTACCCCCGCACCCATTATCACCCCACTTCTCCCAGCCACTTCCCCACCCATTTCCCCACCCACACCTTCACCAAACATCTCCCACAGGGTCCTTTAGCCCTGCCTCTGCGTCGTCACCCTATCCGGGACCCTGTTGTGCGGACGATGTGCCCCCGGAGCCGAAGGTCTCGACGCCAGTGTCCACGCCGCAGCCGGAGCTGAGGCGTTCGCAGCGAACAATTCATCCTCCGGTGAGACTGAACTTGTGAGTCCCTTTCACCCCCGACGGACTTTTTTTAATGGTGGGTGAATGTGGTGAGCCACGTGTGGCTACGTAAGGCGGTTGTATATATGTTCACTATTATTCTACTGTTCTATTAGTATTGTTATCTCCACTGTTGTATATACTAGTTTAAACTAGTTCAGCCGGAGATTGGGAACCTGAATTGTAGCTCCAGTATACAGGAGGTTGAGAATAGTGAGGTCATGAGTAAGGTTTTAAAGTTGCAGGAGTGTACCGGCAGGCAGGAAGGGGGTTTAAAGTGTGTCTTCTTCAATGCCAGGAGCATCCGGAATAAGGTGGGTGAACTTGCGGCATGGGTTGGTACCTGGGACTTCGATGTTGTGGCCATTCCGGAGACATGGATAGAGCAGGGACAGGAATGGTTGTTGCAGGTGTCAGGGTTTAGATATTTCAGTAAGCTCAGGGAAGGTGGTAAAAGAGGGGGAGGGGTGGCATTGTTAGTCAATACAGTATTATGATGGCAGAAAGGACGTTTGATGAGGACTCGTCTACTGAGGTAGTATGGGCTGAGGTTCGAAACAGGAAAGGAGAGGTCACCCTGTTAGGCGTTTTCTATAGGCCTCCAAAAAGTTCCAGAGATGTAGAGGAAAGGATTGCAAAGATGATTCTGGATAGGAGCGAAAGCAACAGGGTAGTTGTTATGGGGGACTTTAACTTTCCAAATATTGACTGGAAACGCTATAGTTCGAGTACTTTAGATGGGTCCGTTTTTGTCCAATGTGTGCAGGAGGGTTTCCTGACACAGTATGTAGATAGGCCAACGAGAGGCGAGGCCGTATTGGATTTGGTACTGGGTAATGAACCAGGGCAGGTGTTAGATTTAGAGGTAGGTGAGCACTTTGGGGATAGTGACCACAATTCGATTACGTTTACTTTAGTGATGGAAAGGGATAGGTATATACCGCAGGGCAAGAGTTATATCTGGGGGAAAGGCAATTATGATGCGATGAGGCAGGACTTAGGATGCATCGGGTGGAGAGGAAAACTGCAGGGGATGGGCACAATGGAAATGTGGAGCTTGTTCAAGGAACAGCTACTGCGTGTCCTTGATAAGTATGTACCTGTCAGGCAGGGAGGAAGTGGTCGAGCAAGGGAACCGTGGTTTACTCAGGCAGTCGAAACACTTGTCAAGAGGAAGAAGGAGGCTTATGTAAAGATGAGACATGAAGGTACAGTTAGTGCACTCGAGAGTTACAAGTTAGCTAGGAAGGACCTAAAGAGAGAGCTAAGAAGAGCCAAGAGGGGACATGAGAAGTCTTTGGCAGGTAGGATCAAGGATAACCCTAAAGCTTTCTATAGATATGTCAGGAATAAGAGAATGACTAGGGTAAGAGTAGGGCCAGTCAAGGATAGTTGTGGGAAGTTGTGCTTTGAGTCCGAGGAGATAGGAGAGGTGCTAAATGAATATTTTTCGTCAGTATTCACACAGGAAAAAGACAATATTGTCGAGGAGAATAATGAGATTCAGGCTACTAGACTAGAAGTGCTTGAGGTTCATAAGGAGGAGGTGTTAACAATTCTGGAAAGTGTGAAAATAGATAAGTCCCCAGGGCCGGATGGGATTTATCCTAGGATTCTCTGGGAAGCTAGGGAGGAGATTGTTGAGCCTTTGGCTTTGATCTTTAAGTCATCTTTGTCTACAGGAATCGTGCCAGAAGACTGGAGGATAGCAAATGTTGTCCCCTTGTTCAAGAAGGGGAGTAGAGACAACCCTGGTAACTATAGACCAGTGAGCCTTACTTCTGTTGTGGGCAAAATCTTGGAAAGGTTTATAAGAGATAGGATGTATAATCATCTGAAAAGGAATAATTTGATTAGAGATAGTCAACACGGTTTTGTGAACGGTAGGTCTTGCCTCACAAACCTTATTGAGTTCTTTGAGAAGGTGACCAAACAAGTGGATGAGGGTAAAGCAGTTGATGTGGTGTATATGGATTTCAGTAAAGCGTTTGATAAGGTTCCCCACAGTAGGCTACTGCAGAAAATACGGAAGCATGGGATTCAGGGAGATTTAGCAGTTTGGATCAGAAATTGGCTAGCTGGAAGAAGACAAAGGGTGGTGGTTGATGGGAAGTGTTCAGACTGGAGTCCAGTTACTAGTGGTGTACCACAAGGATCTGTTTTGGGCCACTGCTGTTTGTCATTTTTATAACTGACCTGGTGGAGGGCGTAGAAGGATGGGTGAGTAAATTTGCAGATGACACTAAAGTCGGTGGAGTTGTGGACAGTGCGGAAGGATGTTACACAGATAAGCTGGGCTGAGAGGTGGCAAATGGAGTTTAATGCAGAAATGTGTGAGGTGATCCATTTTGGAAGGAATAACAGGAAGACAGAGTACTGGGCTAATGGTAAGATTCTTGGCAGTGTGGATGAGCAGAGAGATCTCGGTGTCCATGTACATAGATCCCTGAAAGTTGCCACTCAGGTTGAGAGGGTTGTTAAGAAGGCGTACTGTGTGTTCGTTTTTATTGGTAGAGGGATTGAGTTTCGGAGCCATGAGGTCATGTTGCAGCTGTACAAAACTCTGGTGCAGCCGCATTTGGAGTATTGTATGCAATTCTGGTCGGCGCATTCTAGGAAGGATGTGGAAGCATTGGAAAGGGTGCAGAGGAGATTTACCAAAATGTTGCCTGGTATGGAGGGAAGATCTTATGAGGAAAGGCTGAGGGACTTGAGGCTGTTTTTGTTAGAGAGAAGAAGGTTAAGAGGTGACTTAATTGAGGCATACAAGATGATCAGAGGATTGGATAGGGTGGACAGTGAGAGCCTTTTTCCTCGGATGGTGATGTCTAGCACGAGGGGAGATAGCTTTAAATTGAGGGGAGATAGATATAGGACAGATGTCAGAGGTAGGTTCTTTACTCAGAGAGTAGTAAGGGTGTGGAATGCCCTCCCTGCAACAGTAGTGGACTTGTCAACACTAAGGGCATTCAAATGGTCATTGGGTAGACATATGGACGATAAGGGAATAGTGTAGATGGGCTTTAGAGTGGTTTCACGGGTCGGCGCAACATCGAGGGTCGAAGGGCCTGTACTGCGCTGTAATGTTCTGTGTTCTATGTTCTACTTATTGTTACTGCTGTTCTGTTATTGGTTGTTGCTGTTGTACTGTTGGAATGTTATTATTGGTGCTGCCGTTGGCTCCGCCTGTGGCTCCGCCCCTCTGAGGAGGTATAGAGCCTGTTGACCTGGGTCAGCCCTGCAGTGCGGGAGGAGCTACAGGTCGGCACATATTTAGCTTGTGAAAGCATCGGTTCACTGCTTCTCAGCGTCTCGTCTGAATTGATGTCTATAAGTAGGTTTCCTCCGGATGCTCCGGTTTCCTCCCACAGTCCAAAGATGTGCAGGTTAGGTGGATTGGCCATGCTAAATTGCCCTTAGTGTCCAAAAAGGTTAGGAGGGGTTATTGGGTTACGGGGATAGTGTGGAAGGGAGGGCTTAAGTGGGTCGGTGCAGGCTCGATGGGCCGAATGGCCTCCTGCACTGTATGTTCTATGTCTGGTCCTCCGCAGAATGAGGAGCTCAGAGCTGCAGCTGAACCCTGTGAGATGCAGATTCACGGTCAACCTGAAGGTTCCTTACGCAGGTCACTGCCTCACAGCCGATGGTGTGAAGCCCAATCCAGACACCACGATGGCTACAGGACAGATGGCCATCCCCGTGGACAAGCACGCTCACAGCACGTTTCTGGCCGGATTCTCCGGTTCCCCAGCCGTGTGTTGATCTTCGGCGTGCCGTTCGCTGACGACGGGATTCTATCTTCCCGTCACTTGTCAATGGGATTTCCCTTTGAAGCCCCCCCCCCCCCAACGTTGCCGGGAAACCTGCAGGTGGGGGTGCGCTGCCATGGGAAACTGAATCCCAATGGCTGGAGAATTCCGGCCATTGAGGTGGATTCTCCCTTTGGGAGACAAAGGCGGGATTCTGAATCGGTGATCGAGCGGAGAATCCTTTTTGACCAGGAAATCGGGGGCAGCGCCTCTTTGCCGGTCCGCTCCCTCCGAAACGGCGTCATCGCAGGGCAGGCTGTTGGGACGGTCTCAGTACGTCACCTGAAGACCCTTCCCTGATGCTCCGAACCCGATGGGTCGAGTTCCCGACCGTGCGGGGGTTGCCGATGGGTCGAGTTGGGGGTTGTGGTCCCAGCCGTGCGTGAACCTGGCCTTGCGGCTGCAGCACCACCACAGTCGGGCAGGCGCCAAGTCGCTGGCCGGGGGACCCAGGCCATTCTCCAGCTGTTTATTTTGTGGGTGCCGGGGGTTTTACGCGACATGGCTGCTAGCCCCACAATGTGGTCGCAATATCGGTGAGGGGGCACCGCCGATTTGTAAAACACCACGGACCGTAGAATCATAGAATTATAGAATCATAGATTTTACAGTGCTGAAGGAGGCCATTCGGCCCATCAAGTCTGCACTGGCCCTTGGAAAGAGCACCCTACCCAAGCCCATACCTCCACCCTATCCCCACCTAACCTTTTTTAGACACGAAGGGCAATTTATCACGGCCAATCCACCTAACCTGCATGTCTTTGGACTGTGGGAGGAAACCGGAGCACCCGGAGGAAACCCACGCAGACACGGGGAGAACGTGCAGACTTGACCCAAGCCAGGAATCGAACCCAGGACCCTGAAGCTGTGAAGCAACAGTGCTAACCACTGTGCTACCCTGCTGTCGCACTTAGCTTCAGAAAGGAGGAATCCAGCCTGATGTTCTCCTGCCGGAGCTGAATTGCATAAGTTTTACGATCCCCCTGGTGTCGGAAAGCGGGATTCAGTTCCGAATTCCTTGCCATGTTAATTTATGCATGGTGTAGAGCACGAGGGATTCCCAGGGAATCCCACTATCGGGCCGCCATCCTGAACGGGTGGTCTGATAGCAAGGCTGACACCTCCCCCCACAGCAAATCGGCCACAATCCCCCCGCCACCCCCTGCACCCCCTTTGAGAACGCCATTTTTGAGGGGGCGGAGCAGTGCAAAATTTTGGCGCAAACGGGGATTCTCCGGCCAATTGCCGAACGCGATTTCGGAGAATCCCACCCCATCGGTTCCAGGATAAGGTGTTCGTGAGGAGTTGATCGCAGTCACATATTAGAGTAGCTGTGTAGTGTCTTAGTGTAAGTTAGTGTTAGACTATTATTTCCAACTGTAGTGATCTTAGATATTCTAGTAATCCTTTAGAGTCCATAAGACCATAAGACATAGGAGCAGAATTAGGCCATTCGGCCCATCGAGTCTGCTCCGCCATTCAATCATGGCTGATATTTTCTCATCCCCATTCTCCT
This sequence comes from Scyliorhinus torazame, assembly GCF_047496885.1. Lineage (NCBI taxonomy): Eukaryota > Metazoa > Chordata > Chondrichthyes > Carcharhiniformes > Scyliorhinidae > Scyliorhinus > Scyliorhinus torazame. The sequence goes on from NC_092720.1 coordinate 1,334,381, forward strand.
GCCTTCTCCCCATAACCCCTGATCCTCTTATTGAGCAAGAACCTATCTATCTCTGTCTTAAACACACTCAGTGAATTGGCCTCCACAGCCTTCTGCAGCAAAGAGTTCCACAGATTCACCATCCTCTGGTTGAAGAAATTCCTCCTCATCTTTATTTTAAAGGATCGTCCCTTTGGTCTGAGATTGTGTCCTCGGGTTCTAGTTTTTCCTACAAGTGGAAACATCCTCTCCACGTCCACTCTATCCAGGCCTCGCAGTATCCTGTAAGTTTCAATAAGATCCCCCCTCATCCTTCTAAACCCCAGCGAGTACAGACCCAGAGTCCTCAACCGTTCCTCATATGACAAGTTCTTCATTCCAGGGATCATTCTTGTGAGCCTCCTCTGGACCCTTTCCAAGGCCAGCACATCCTTCCTTAGATACGGGGCCCAAAACTGCTCACAATACGCCAAATGGGGTCTGACCAGAGCCTTATACAGCCTCAGAAGTACATCCCTGGTCTTGTTTCTAGCCCTCTCGACATGAATGTTAATATTGCATTTGCCTTCCTAACTGCCGACTGAACCTGCACATTAACCTTAAGAGAATCGTGAACAAGGATTCCCAAGTCCCTTTGTGCTTCTGATGTCCGAAGCATTTCCCCATTTAGAAAATAGTCTCTGCCTCCATTCCTCCTTCCAAAGTGCAGAACCTCACACTTTTCCACATTGTATTCCATCTGCCACTTCATTGCCCACTCTCCTAGCTTGTCCAAGTCCTCCTGCAGCCCACCTGCTTCCTCAATACTACCTGTTCCTCTACAGATCTTTGTATCATCTGCAAACTTAGCAACAGGGCCTTCAGTACCGTCTTCCAGATCATTAATGTATATTGTGAAAAGTTGTGGTCCCAGCACAGACCCCTGAGACACACCACTAGTCACCGGCTGTCATCCTGAAAAAGACCCCTTTATCCCCACTCTCTGCCTTCTGCCAGTCAGCCAATCCTCTATCCATGCCAGGATCTTACCCTTAACACCATGGGCTCTTAACTTATTTAACAGTCTCCTATGCGGCACCTTGTCAAAGACCTTCTGGAAATCTAAATAAATCACATCCACTGGTTCTCCTTTGTCTAACTTCCTTGTTACCTCCTCAAAGATTTGTCAGACACGACCTTCCCTTGACGAAGTCGTGCTGACTCAGTTCGATTTTACCGTGCACTTCCAAGTACTCTGCGATCTCTTCTTTAATAACAGACTCTAAAATCTTACCAGTGACCGAAGTCAGGCTAACCGGCCTATAATTTCCCATCTTCTGCCTCCCTCCCTTCTTAAACAGCGGTGTTACATTAGCCACTTTCCAGTCCTCTGGGACCCTTCCTGCCTCCAGTGATTCCTGAAAGATCATCACCAATGCCTCCACAATCTCCTCAGCTATCTCTTTTAGAACTCTGGGGTATAGTCCATCCGGTCCAGGTGATTTATCCACCTTCAGATCTTTCAGTTTTTCCTTAGTGATGGCTACTGCACTCACCTCTGCCCCCTGGTTCTCCTGGAGCTCTGGCATCCACTGGTGTCTTCCACCGTGAAGACTGATGCAAAGTAACTATTCAGTTTGTCTGCCATTTCTTTGTTTCCTATTATTACTTCTCCAGCCACATTTTCCAGTGGTCCAATGTCTATTTTTGCCTCTCTCTTACCTTTTATATATTGAAAAAACTCTTCCTATTCTCCTTTATATTACCGGCTAGTTTGCACTCGTACTTCGTCTTCTCCCCTCTTGGGCTGGATTCTCCGATTCTGGGACTATGTCACCACGGTGGCGTGGGAACGGTGGCGTGGGAGCGGTGGCGTGGGAACGGTGGCGTGGGAACGGTGACGCGGGAACGGTGACGTGGGAACGGTGGCGTGGGAACGGTGGCATGGGAACGGTGGCGTGGGAACGGTGGCGTGGGAACGGTGGCATGGGAACGGTGACGCGGGAACGGTGACGCGGGAACGGTGGCGTGGGAACGGTGGCGTGGGAACGGTGACGCGGGAACGGTGGCGTGGGAACGGTGACGTGGGAACGGTGACGTGGGAACGGTGACGTGGGAACGGTGGCGTGGGAACGGTGACGTGGGAACGGTGGCGTGGGAACGGTGACGAGGGAACGGTGACGCGGGAACGGTGGCGTGGGAACGGTGACGTGGGAACGGTGGCGTGGGAACGGTGACGCGGGAACGGTGACGTGGGAACGGTGGCGTGGGAACGGTGGCGTGGGAACGGTGACGAGGGAACGGTGACGTGGGAACGGTGGCGCGGGAACGGTGACGAGGGAACGGTGACGCGGGAACGGTGACGTGGGAACGGTGGCGTGGGAACGGTGGCGTGGGAACGGTGGCGTGGGAACGGTGACGCGGGAACGGTGGCGTGGGAACGGTGGCGTGGGAACGGTGACGTGGGAACGTTGACGTGGGAACGGTGGCGTGGGAACGGTGACGTGGGAACGGTGGCGTGGGAACGGTGACGTGGGAACGGTGGCGTGGGAACGGTGGCGTGGGAACGGTGACGTGGGAACGTTGACGTGGGAACGGTGGTGTGGGAACGGTGGCGTGGGAACGGTGACGTGGGAACGGTGACGTGGGAACGGTGACGTGGGAACGGTGGCGTGGGAACGGTGACGTGGGAACGGTGGCGTGGGAACGGTGGCATGGGAACGGTGGCGTGGGAACGGTGGCATGGGAACGGTGACGTGGGAACGGTGACGTGGGAACGGTGGCGTGGGAACGGTGACGTGGGAACGGTGGCATGGGAACGGTGACGTGGGAACGGTGACGTGGGAACGGTGGCGTGGGAACGGTGGCATGGGAACGGTGACGTGGGAACGGTGACGTGGGAACGGTGGCATGGGAACGGTGACGTGGGAACGGTGGCGTGGGAACGGTGGCGTGGGAACGGTGGCGTGGGAACGGTGGCATGGGAACGGTGGCATGGGAACGGTGACGTGGGAACGGTGACGAGGGAACGGTGACGTGGGAACGGTGACGTGGGAACGGTGGCGTGGGAACGGTGACGTGGGAACGGTGGCGTGGGAACGGTGACGCGGGAACGGTGGCGTGGGAACGGTGACGAGGGAACGGTGACGTGGGAACGGTGGCGTGGGAACGGTGACGTGGGAACGGTGACGTGGGAACGGTGACGCGGGAACGGTGACGTGGGAACGGTGGCATGGGAACGGTGACGTGGGAACGGTGGCGTGGGAACGGTGGCGTGGGAACGGTGACGTGGGAACGTTGACGTGGGAACGGTGGTGTGGGAACGGTGGCGTGGGAACGGTGACGTGGGAACGGTGGCGTGGGAACGGTGACGTGGGAACGGTGACGTGGGAACGGTGACGTGGGAACGGTGGCGTGGGAACGGTGACGTGGGAACGGTGGCGTGGGAACGGTGGCATGGGAACGGTGGCGTGGGAACGGTGGCATGGGAACGGTGACGTGGGAACGGTGACGTGGGAACGGTGGCGTGGGAACGGTGACGTGGGAACGGTGACGTGGGAACGGTGACGTGGGAACGGTGGCGTGGGAACGGTGACATGGGAACGGTGGCGTGGGAACGGTGGCATGGGAACGGTGACGTGGGAACGGTGACGTGGGAACGGTGGCGTGGGAACGGTGACGTGGGAACGGTGGCGTGGGAACGGTGGCGTGGGAACGGTGGCGTGGGAACGGTGGCATGGGAACGGTGGCGTGGGAACGGTGGCGTGGGAACGGTGACATGGGAACGGTGACGTGGGAACGGTGACGTGGGAACGGTGGCGTGGGAACGGTGGCGTGGGAATGGTGGCGTGGGAACGGTGACGCGGGAACGGTGGCGTGGGAACGGTGGCATGGGAACGGTGACGTGGGAACGGTGACGTGGGAACGGTGGCGTGGGAACGGTGACGTGGGAACGGTGGCGTGGGAACGGTGACGTGGGAATGGTGGCTTGGGAACGGTGATGTGGGAACGGTGACGTGGGAATGGTGGCGTGGGAACGGTGGCGTGGGAACGGTGACATTTTACGCTGGGGGCCGGCATACCGACAGCGTGGAGCACCCAGCTCTAGCTGCCGATACGTCCCGGAGAATTGCCGGGTCCGTGGTCACGCATGCGCCCGGCGGCCTGCAGCAGGTGCTGCGTGCTACATGGCGGAGGCCGCCCACGGATCCGGCCCGTGAAATTGTCGTCCCCCCCCCCCCCCCCCCACATTGGCTGCTTTGGGAGCATTTCGGGAACAGTGACCACAATTCAGTAAATTTTAAAGCGCTGGTGGGCAAGGATAAGAGTGGTCCTCAGGTGAAGGTGTTAAATTGGGGGAAGGCTAATTATAACAATATTCAGCAGGAACTGAGGAATCTGGACTGGGGGCGGATGTTTGAGGGCAAATCAACATCTGACATGTGGGAGGCTTTCAAATGTCAGGTGAAAGGAATTCAGGACCGGCATGTTCCTGTGAGGAAGAAGGACAAATACGGCAAATTTCGGGAACCATGGATAACGAGAGATATTGTGAGCCTAGTCCATTTGTCAGGGCTCGAAGGCTGGGAGCAGACAGGCCAATGAAGAATATAAGGAAAGTAGGAAGGAACTTAAGCAAGGAGTCAGGAGGGCTAAAAGGGGCTCAGAAAAGTCATTGGCAAATAGGGTTAAGGAAAATTCCAAGGCTTTTTGCACGTACATAAAAAGCAAGAGAGTAGCCAGGGAAAGGGTTGGCCCACTCCAGGACAGGGGAAACAATCTATGTGTAGAGCCAGAGGAACGTGAGGTACTGAATGAATACTTTACATCAGTATTCACCAAAGACAAGGAATTAGTGGATGATGAGTCAGGGGAAGGGTGTGTAGATAGCCTGGGTCACATTGAGATTAAAAAGGAGGAGGTGTTGGGCGTCTTGAAAAACATTAAGGCAGATAAGTACCCAGGACCTGATGGGATCTACCCCAGAATACTGAGGGAGGCAAGGGAGGAAATTGCTGGTGCCTTGACAGAAATCTTTGTATCCTCACTGGCTACAGGGGAGGTCTCAGAGGACTGGAGGATAGCTAATGTTGTCCCTTTGTTTAAGAAGGATAGCAAGGATAATCTAGGAAATTACAGGCCAGTGAGCCTTACATCAATGGTAACTGAATTATTGGAGAGGATTCTTGGAGACAAGATTTACTCCCACTTGGAAATAAGTGGACGTATTAGCGAGAGGCAGCATGGTTTTGTGAAAGGGAGGTCTGTCTCACTAACTTGATTGAGTTTTTCGAGGAAATGACGAAGATATTGATGAGGGTAGGGCAGTGGATGTTGTATACATGGACTTCAGTAAGTCCTTTGACAAGAACCCTCAAGGCAGACTGGTACAGAAAGTGAAGTAACACGGGATCAGAGGTGAGCTGGCAAGATGGATAAAGAACTGGCTAGGTCATGGAAGGCAGAGAGTAGCAATGGAAGGGTGCTTTTCTGATTGGAGGGCTGTGACTAGTGGTGTTCTGCAGGCATCAGTGCTGGGACCTTTGCTATTTGTAGCATTAACAAATGAATTGGAGGAAAATGTAACTGGTCTGATTAGTAAGTATGCGGCCGACACGAAGGTTTGTGGAGTTGCAGATAGTGATGAGGACTGTAAGAGGATACAGCAGGATTTAGATTGTTTGGAGACTTGGGCGGAGAGATGGCAGATGGAGTTTAATCCGGACAAATGTGAGGTAATGCATTTTGGAAGGTCTAATGCAGGTAGGGAAGATACAGTGAATGGTAGAACCCTCAAGAGTATTGAAAGTCAGAGAGATCTAGGAGTACAGGTCCACAGGTCATTGAAAGGGGCAACACAGGTGGAGAAGGTAGTCAAGAAGGCATACGGCATGCTTGCCTTCATTGGCCGGGGCATTGAGTATAAGAATTGGCAAGTCATGTTGCAGCTGTATAGAACCTTAGTTAGGCCACACTTGGAGTATAGTGTTCAATTCTGGTCGCCACACCACCAGAAGGATGTGGAGGCTTTAGAGAGGGTGCAGAAGAGATTTACCAGAATGTTGCCTGGTATGGAGGGCATTAACTCTGATGAGAGATTGAATAAACTCGGTTTGTTCTCACTGGAACGACAGAGGTTGAGGGGCGACCTGATAGAGGTATACAAAATTATGAGAGGCATAGGCAGAGTGGATAGTCAGAGGCTTTTTCCCAGGGTGGAAGAGTCAATTACTAGGGGGCATAGGTTTAAGGTGCGAGGGGAAGGTTTAGAGTAGATGTACAAGGCAAGTTTTTTACGCAGAGGGTAGTGGGTGCCTGGAACTCGCTGCCAGAGGAGGTGGTGGAAGCAGGGACGATAGTGACATTTAAGGGGCATCTTGACAAATACATGAGTAGGATTGGAATAGAGGGATACGGACCCTGGAAGTGTAGAAGATTTTAGGTTAGACTGGCAACCTGGCTGGTGCAGGCTTGGAGGGCCGAAGGGCCTGTTCCTGTGCTGTACTTTCTTCATGTGATAAAGGAACATCTGTGATTCTGGGGGACTTTAATCTGCGTACAGATTGGGTGCTCAAATTAGTCACAGTGCAACAGAGGAGGAATTTCTGGGGTGTGTACTGGATGGTTTTCAGGACCAGTGTGTTGAGGAACCAACGAGGCAACAGACCATCTTGGGCTGGGTGTTGTGCAATGAGAAAGGATTAGTCAGCAATCTAGAGAGAACCTTTGGGAATGAGTGACCATAATCTGGTAGAATCCTTCATCACGAAATGACTGTAGTGGGTCAGATCTCGAATAATGACTGGTTAGAGTACAGGAGGAAGATAGAGAATCTAGTGGAGTGGTGTCACAACAACAATCTCTCCCTCAGTGTCAACACAACTAAAGAGCTGGCCATTGAGTTCAGGAAGCAAAGTACTGTACACACCCCTGTCAGCATCAACGGGGCCGAGATGGAGATGGTTAGCAGCTTCAAATTCCTAGGGGTGCACATCTCCAAAAATCTGTCCTGGTCCACCCACATCAACGCAACAACCAAGAAAGCACAACAGCACCTATACTTCCTCAGGAAACGAAGGAAATTTGGCATGTCCACATTGACTCTTACCAATTTTTACAGATGCACCATAGAAAGCATCCTATCGGGCGGCATCACAGCCTGGTATGGCAACTGCTCGGCCCAGGACCGCAAGAAACTTCAGAGAGCCGTGAACACCGCCCAGTCCATCACACAAACCTGCCTCCCATCAGACAGGATAGATTCAGAAAGAATGTTCCCGATGGTGGGGGAGTTCAGAACTAGGGGTCATAGTTTGAGGATAAGGGGTTAACCTTTTAGGACTGAGGTGAGGAGAAATTTCTTCACCCAGAGAGCGGTGAATCTGAGGAATTCACTCCCACAGAAAGTAGTTGAGACGAAAATGTTGTGTAATTTCAAGAAGGAATTAGATTTAGCTCTTGGGGCTAAAGGGATCAAGGGATATGGGGGGAAGGCGGGATCAGGGTATTGAACTTGATGATCAGCCATGATCATAATGTATGGCGGGGCAGGCTCGAAGGGCTGAATGGCCTCCTTAAGCTTCTATTTTCTAAGTATGTTTCTGTGTATACATAGGCATCATTCTACCTCGAGACAGCCTAATTCTCGTGGTTCCCAAACAAAGTGTTGAGTGAGATGTCCTGTTTCAAGTCACCATTCTGTCTGTTCCCATTAAATTTATCCTGAAGAGAGATGCAGTTTTCTCTTTCAGCTTTTTTAATGTTAATTGTCCTCTTTTACCAGCATGCTTCACGTCACAATGTTGCGCATCTTTCCTACTCAGCAGCCCCAACATTAAGCCATGTGAAACATCACTGGAAACCTCTGTCCATTCACAAAAACATCTGTCCACCATTGGCCTTTGTTTCCTGCCAGTGAGCCAATTTTGAATCCACCCTATCAGCTTCACCTGTATCCCACGTTAACTCACTTTCCTGACCAATCTGCCACGTGGGACCGAGTTAAATTCCTCAATGAAATCCATGCAGACAATATCCACCACATTACCCTCATCAATCCTCCTTGTTACTACCTCAAACTATTCTATGAAGTTTGTGAGACACAATCTTCCCTGAACAAACCCATGCTGACTCTGCCTGATCAATCCATGCCTTTCTCAGTGATAGTATATCAAAGAAGAACTCAGAAGAAAGAAACGTACAGCACAGGAACAGGCCCTTCGGCCCTCCAAGCCTGCGCCAACCATGCTGCCCGTCTAAACTAAAATCTTCCACACTTCCTGGGTCCCTATCCCTCTATTCCCATCCTATTCATATATTTGTCAAGATGCCCCTTAATTGTCACTATCGTCCCTGCTTCCACCACCTCCTCCGGCAGCGAGTTCCAGGCACCCACCACCCTCTGTGAAAAAACTTACCTTGTACATCTACTCTAAACCTTGCCCCTCTCACCTTAAACCTAAGCCCCCTAGTAATTGACCCCTCTACCCTGGGAAAAAGCCTCTGACTATCCACTCTGTCTATGCCCCTCATAATTTTGTAGACCTCTATCAGGTCTCCCCTCAACCTCCGTCGTTCCAGTGAGAACAAACCGAGTTTATTCAATCGCTCCTCATAGCTAATGCCCTCCATACCAGGCAACATTCTGGTAAATCTCTTCTGCACCCTCTCTAAAGCCTCCACATCCTTCTGGTAGTGTGGCGACCAGAATTGAACACTATACTCCAAGTGTGGCCTAACTAAGGTTCTATACAGCTGCAACATGACTTGCCAATTCTTATACTCAATGCCCCGGCCAATGAAGGCGAGCATGCCGTGTGCCTTCTTGACTACCTTCTCCACCTGTGTCGCCCCTTTCAGTGACCTGTGGACCTGTACACCTAGATCTCTCTGACTGTTAATACTTTTAGGGTTCCACCATTCATTGTCGATTCCCTACCTGCATTAGCCCTTCCAAAATGCATTACCTCACATTTGTCCGGATTAAACTCCATCTGCCATCTCTCCGCCCAAGTCTCCAAACGATTTAAATCCTGCTTATCCTCTGACAGTCCTCATCGCTATCCGCAATTCCACCAACCTTTGCGTCGTCACAAACTTACTAATCAGACCAGTTACATTTTTCTCCAAATCATTTATACATAACCCGTAACATTCCCGTAACAGCCTCCCCGAACAGGCGCCGGAATGTGGTGACTAGGGGCTTTTCACAGTAACTTCATTTGAAGCCTACTCGCGACAATAAGCGATTTTAATTTCATTTTTCATTTTCATATATTACGAACAGCAAAGGTCCTAGCACTGAACCCTGCGGAACACCACTAGTCACTGCCCTCCAATCTGAAATGTACCCTTCCATTACTACTGTTTGCCTTCTATGACCTCGCCAGTTCTGTATCCACCTTACCAGCTCACCTCTGATCCCGTGTGACTTCACCTTTTGTACCAGTCTGCCATGAGGGACCTTGTCAACGGCCTTACTGAAGTCTATAAGATAGCACCCACTGACCTATCTGCATCAATCATCTTTGTGACCTCTTCGAAAAACTCTATCAAGTTAGTGAGACACAACCTCCCCTTCACAAAACCGTGCTGCCTCTCACTAATATGTCGACTCGCTTCCAAATGGGAGTGGATCCTGTCTCGAAGAATTCTCTCCTGTAATTTCCCTACCACTGAAGTAAGGCTCACCGGCCTGTAGTTCCCTGGATTATCCTTGCTACCCTTCTTAAACAAAGGAACAACATTGGCTGTTTTCCAGTCCTCCAGGACATCACCTGAAGACAGTGAGGATCCAAATATTTCTGTCAAGGCCTCAGCAATTTCCTCTCGAAAAATGAAAATCGCTTATTGTCACAAGTAGACTTCAAATGAAGTTACTGTGAAAAGCCCCTAGTCGCCACATTCCGGCGCCTGTTCGGGAGGCTGGTATGGGAATTGATCCCGCGCTGCTGGCCTGCCTTGGTCTGCTTTAAAAGCCAGCGATTTAGCCCTGTGCTAAACCAGCCCCTTGCCTCTCTTGCCTCTTTCAGTATTTTGGGCCCTGGGGACTTATCCATCTTAATATTTTTCAAGGCGCCCAACACCTTTGTCTTTTTGGATCTCAATGTGACCCAGGCTATCTACACACCCTTCTCCAGACTCAACATCCACCAATTCCTTCTCTTTGGTGAATATTGATGCGACGTTTTCATTTAGTACCTCGCCCATTTCTCTGGCTCCACAAATAGATTCCCTTGCCTATCCTTCAGTGGGCCAACCCTTTCCCTGGCTACCCTCTTGCTTTTTATGTACGTGTAAAAAGTCTTGGGATTTTCCTTAACCCTATTTGCCAATGACTTTTCGTGACCCCTTCTAGCCCTCCTGACTCCTTGCTTAAATTCCTTCCTACTTTTCTTATATTCCACACAGGCTTCGTCTGTTCCCAGCCTTTTAGCCCTGACAAATGCCTCCTTTTTCTTTTTGACGAGGCCTACAATATCTCTCGTTATCCAAGGTTCCCGAAATTTGCCATATTTATCCTTCTTCCTGACAGGAACATGCCGGTCCTGAATTCCTTTCAACTGACATTTGAAAGCCTCCCACATGTCAGATGTTGATTTGCCCTCAAATATCCGCCCACAATCTCGGCTCTTCAGTTCCCGCCTAATATTGTTATAATTAGCCTTCCCCCAATTTAGCACATTCACCCTAAGACCACTCTTATCCTTGTCCACCAGTACTTTAAAACTTACTGAATTGTGGTCACTGTTACCGAAATGCTCCCCTACTGAAACTTCTACCACCTGGCCGGACTCATTCCCCAATACCAGGTCCAGTACCGCCCCTTCCCTAGTTGGACAGTCTACATATTGTTTTAAGAAGCCCTCCTGGATGCTCCTTACAAACTGTCCCGTCCAAGCCCCTGGCACTAAGTGAGTCCCAGTGAATATTGGGGAAGTTAAAGTCTCCCATCACAACAACCCTGTTGCTTTTACTCCTTTCCAAAATCTGTCTACCTATCTGCTCCTCTATCTCCCGCTGGCTGTTGGGAGGCCTGTAGTAAATCCCCAACATTGTGACTGCACCTTTCTTATTCCTGATCTCTACCCATATACCCTCGCTGCCCTCTGAGGTGTCCTCCTGCAGTATTGTGTTCAGTTTTGGTCTCCTTACTTGAGAAAGGACGTACTGGCACTGGAGGGTGTGCAGAGGAGATTCACTAGGTTAATCCCAGAGCTGAAGGGGTTGGATTACGAGGAGAGGTTGAGTAGACTGGGACTGTACTCGTTGGAATTTAGAAGGATGAGGGGGGATCTTATGGAAACATATAAAATTATGAAGGGAATAGATAGGATAGATGCGGGCAGGTTGTTTCCACTGGCGGGTGAAAGCAGAACTAGGGGGCATAGCCTCAAAATAAGAGGAAGTAGATTTAGGACTGAGTTTAGGAGGAACTTCTTCACCCAGAGGGTTGTGAATCTATGGAATTCCTTGCCCAGTGAAGCAGTAGAGGCTCCTTCATTAAATGTTTATAAGATAAAGATAGATAGTTTTTTAAAGAATAAAGGGATTAAGGGTTATGGTGTTCGGGCCGGAAAGTCGAGCTGAGTCCACAAAAGATCAGCCATGATCTCATTGAATGGTGGAGCAGGCTCGAGGGGCCAGATGGCCGACTCCTGCTCCTAGTTCTTATGTTCTTATGTTCTTAGTACAGCTGTGATATTCTCCCTAACCAGTAGCGCAACTCCTCTACCCCTTTTACATCCCCCTCTATCCCGCCTAAAACATCTAAATCCTGGAACGTTTAGCTGCCAATCCTGTCCTTCCCTCAACCAGGTCTCTTTAACGGCAACAACATCATAGTTCCAATCTCTCAGTATCCTGTCTCTCAGAACTGTTTCCTATAATTTCCCCAGCACTGAAATCCTGTGGTTTTCTGGACTATCCCTCGCACCCTTTTTAAATAATAATACAACATTCACAGACCTCAAAACCTCTTGGACCTCAACTGCATCAAGTCAGGGCTGTTATTTCCTCCCTGGCTTCCTTCAACAGCTTGGGATATAATCAATCTGGCCCTGGTGACTTATCCACGTCAAGGAGGTCCATTGAGGCCCATCAAGTCTACACTGACCCTCCGAAAGAGCACCCTACCTTGGCCCCCTTCCCCCACCTTGGCCCATTCCCCCCACCCACCCCCAACCCCATAACTCCACGCATTGATCATAGTCAATCCACCTAACCTGCACCTAGAGGAAACCCACGCAGACACGGGGAGAATGCGTAAACTCCACACATCCATTTCTAAATCAACCCCCAAATTAACATGTAGCGAATTCCACAGACTAACGACTCTGTGAAAAAGAAATCTCTGACAATGATCTGCTGAGCTTCTAGACTCTGGGGTGAGTTACTGGCAAACTGTGTCCATCGATTTGTCTCTGAATTCCCTGCTCCTCCAGTGAAAATTCTAAAAATGTAAATAGTTGGCTTTGCTCACCAAGTAGAGAGCTTCCGCAGAATGGAATGCCATTCTTTGACAACATTGCGATCCAAGGTGATAATCCTTTCGTCACAACTTTCCCTTGTGCTATTTTAGGCTGGATTGATGATCTTCTTATTGTTGGCTTCCCACACACTGGAATGTTTCACACAAAACAAGTTCGATTTACAATAAGACATGAACGCAGAATAAAATGTTAAGACTGAGAAACAGACACAACAAGATTAATCCCAAGATTATTAACATCACGCAACTGTTTGATTCGCCGACACTCCCCAGGGTCACAGACACAATCACAAGACTGAATATTTCTTGCGCCCATCACATCCACTGAACTGAAATCCAACGCTTTAAATATTTTCCCCAACAACAACTGTTTGAGAGCAACAATTAATTAGGCGTGCCATGTGAGAACGTGTGTGTGTTACTGAGGAGAGCAAGTTGGATAGATGAATGTAAGAAGTATTTTGTGCCAAATGGACTCATATCTGAATTATAGATACAAACATGAAGATACCGTGGCCACACCAGGCCCCGGAAGATTCTTGCCTCAGTGCATCATTCTGCAGCTTTGTGGTTAAGATATCTGAATGAGGCTTTTCATCACTCAGATAATGTGTCTTTCTTTCTTCTCACACCAGTGTGTAGTTAATTACCCTCGCAGCAGTAACCCCTGTCCAAACATTAACACACTGAACAAGAAATTCTCCATAACATCCGAACAGATGCGTTCCACGTAGGTGCTTGGGTGGAGTGGGGAGGGGGGGGCTCCCCTGGGGGGGAGGGGCTCCCCTGGTAGATCAGGAGTGGGGGGGGGGGTCCCCTGGTAGATCAGGATTGGGGGGGGGGCTCCCCTGGTAGATCAGGAGTGGGGGGGGGCTCCCCTGGTAGATCATAAGGGGGGGGCTCCCCTGGTAGTTCAGGAGGGGGGGGGCTCCCCTGGTAGTTCAGGAGTGGGGGGGGGCTCCCCTGGTAGATCAGGAGTGGGGGGGGGCTTCCCTGGAGGGGGGGGAGGCTCCCCTGGTAGTTCAGGAGTGGGGGGGGGGGCTCCCCTGGTAGATCAGGATTGGGGGGGGGGCTCCCCTGGTAGATCAGGAGTGGGGGGGGGGGCTCCCCTGGTAGATCAGGATTGGGGGGGGGCTCCCCTGGTAGATCAGGAGTGGGGGGGGGCTCCCCTGGTAGATCATAAGGGGGGGCACCCCTGGTAGTTCAGGAGGGGGGGGGCTCCCCTGGTAGTTCAGGAGTGTGGGGGGGCTCCCCTGGTAGATCAGGAGTGGGGGGGGGGCTTCCCTGGGGGGGGGGAGGCTCCCCTGGTAGTTCAGGAGTGGGGGGGGCTCCCCTGGTAGATCAGAAGAGGGGGGCTCCCCTGGTAGTTCAGGAGGGGGGGGGGGCTCCCCTGGTAGTTCAGGAGGGGGGGGGGCTCCCCTGGTAGTTCAGGAGTGGGGGAGGGGGGCTCCCCTGGCAGTTCAGGAGTGGGGGGGGGGGCTCCCCTGGCAGTTCAGGAGTGGGGGGGAAGATGCCAGCGATGGAGATCGGTCTGGGTATTTAAAACAGCAACACAGAAGTTAGGAGAGGTTTTAATTTTTCTAACATTTTCAGAGTAACAATTAGAGTAATCCTGACAGAGTAACTGTTAAAGTAACTGTCAGAATTGATAGAGTCTAATTTTATTCATTTGGGGCTAATTGAATGCATCTAACTAATAAGCAAAATATTAAAAGTGTCTTGACTGTGGGAACCCAGTCATTTCCTCATATAATGAATTAACCATTATATTCAATTACATTCAATACTGAGAACAGAGTGTTCTCTGTGTAATCAGCTAATCAATGCTAGTTAGGTCTCCGCCAAGCTATGAAATATGGCAGGTGTGAGAAAACATATCCAGTATTTTTCCTAATACAGCTTATGTAGAGGCTGAGCTAGTTTTGATTGACAACAATCAATCTCAAGTAATGTCCAATGTTTGATTAGCAAGTTATCCTCTAAGTAATAGACATTCATTTGAACAAATCAGGAGGTCCCTGCTGAGAATTAGAAGCCAATGAACACAAGGGAGGGGTTAAACCAGAGATAAGAATTCCCTTAAAAATGGGACCTCGTGGTCGAGGTTTTTTCGTGAATCATCTGTTTGTTTGTGTTTCTTGATTTATTTTCTGCTTTTGCCATGTGCTCGACTTTTCTGTATTGTTTGATATTCTGTTTCTAAGTTTTATTCAGTTTGTACTCCCCCACAGGCCACATTTTATCCAGTTCTTTGTTCTTATTCAAGTGTATATCAGTGAAGTGAGTAACAATAAATTGTATCTTTGAATCTCCACCAACCGGACTTCTGATTCTTATTAGAAGGGAAAAATAAGAGTCCCAACGAGAGTAATCCTGACAGAGTAACTATTAGAGTAACTATTAGAGTAATCCTGACAGAGTAACTTTTAGATTAACTATTAGAATAATCCTGACAGAGTAACTATTAGAGTAACTATTAGAATAATCCTGACAGAGTAACTATTAGAGTAATCCTGACACTAACTATTCAAGTAACTCTTAGAGTAATCTTAACAGAGTAACTATTAGAGTAATTATTAGAGTAATCCTGACAGAGTAACTATTCGATTAACCATTGGCATAATCCTGACAGAGTAACTATTAGAGTAACTATTAGAATAATCCTGACAGAGTAACTATTAGAGTAACTATTAGAGTAACTATTAGAGTAATCCTGACTGAGTAACTATTAGAGTAACTATTAGAGTAATCCTGACAGAGTAACTATTAGAGCAATCCTGGCAGAGTAACTATTAGAGTAACTATTACATCAATCCTGATGGAGTAACTATTAGAGCAACTATTAGAGTAATCCTGGCAGAGTGACTGTGAGAGTAACTATTAGAGTAATCCTGACAGAGTAACTATTAGAGTAACTATTAGAGTAATCCTGACAGAGTAACTATTAGAGCAATCCTGGCAGAGTAACTATTAGAGTAACTATTACATCAATCCTGATGGAGTAACTATTAGAGCAACTATTAGAGTAATCCTGGCAGAGTGACTGTGAGAGTAACTATTAGAGTAATCCTGACAGTAACTAGTCGAGTAACTATTAGAGTAATCCTGACAGTGTAACTATTAGAGTAACTATTAGTTTAATCTTGATGGAGTAACTGTTAGAGTAATCCTGACAGAGTAACTATTAGAGTAATTCTACCAGAGTAACTATTAGAGTAACTATTAGATTAATCCTAACAGAGTAACTGTTCGAGTAATCCTGACAGAGTAACTATTAGAGTAACTATTAGAGTGACCCTGACTGAATAACTATTAGAGTAATCCTGACACATTAACTATTAGAGTAACTATTAGAGTAATCCTGACAGAGTAACTACTGGAGTAACTATTAGAGTAATCCTGACAGAGTAACTGTTAGAGTAACTATTAGAGTAATCCTGACAGAGTAACTATTAGAGTAATCCTGACAGAGTAACTATTAGAGTAACAATTAGAGTAGTCCTGACAGAGTAACTGTTAGAGTAACTATTAAAGTAATCCTGACAGTAACTATTCGAGTAACTATTAGAGTAATCCTGACAGTGCAACTATTAGAGTAACTATTAGTTTAATCTTGATGGAGTAACTGTTAAAGTACATAGAACATAGAACATAGAACAATACAGCGCAGTACAGGCCCTTCGGCCCACGATGTTGCACCGAAACAAAAGCCATCCAACCTACACTATGCCATTATCATCCATATGTTTATCCAATAAACTTTTAAATGCCCTCAATGTTGGCGAGTTCACCACTGTAGCAGGTAGGGCATTCCACGGCCTCACTACTCTTTGCGTAAAGAACCTACCTCTGACCTCTGTCCTATATCTATTACCCCTCAGTTTAAAGTTATGTCCCCTCGTGCCAGCCATATCCATCCGCGGGAGAAGGCTCTCACTGTCCACCCTATCCAACCCCCTGATCATTTTGTATGCCTCTATTAAGTCTCCTCTTAACCTTCTTCTCTCCAACGAAAACAACCTCAAGTCCATCAGCCTTTCCTCATAAGATTTTCCCTCCATACCAGGCAACATCCTGGTAAATCTCCTCTGCACCCGCTCCAAAGCCTCCGCATCCTTCCTATAATGCGGTGACCAGAACTGTACGCAATACTCCAAATGCGGCCGTACCAGAGTTCTGTACAGCTGCAACATGACCTCCCGACTCCGGAACTCAATCCCTCTACCAATAAAGGCCAACACTCCATAGGCCTTCTTCACAACCCTATCAACCTGGGTGGCAACTTTCAGGGATCTATGTACATGGACACCTAGATCCCTCTGCTCATCCACACTTTCAAGAACTTTACCATTAGCCAAATATTCCGCATTCCTGTTATTCCTTCCAAAGTGAATCACCTCACACTTCTCTACATTAAACTCCATTTGCCACCTCTCGGCCCAGCTCTGCAGCTTATCTATATCCCTCTGTAATCTGCTACATCCTTCCACACTATCGACAACACCACCGACTTTAGTATCGTCTGCAAATTTACTCACCCACCCTTCTGCGCCTTCCTCTAGGTCATTGATAAAAATGACAAACAGCAACGGCCCCAGAACAGATCCTTGTGGTACTCCACTTGTGACTGTACTCCATTCTGAACATTTCCCATCAACCACCACCCTCTGTCTTCTTTCAGCTAGCCAATTTCTGATCCACATCTCTAAATCACCCTCAATCCCCAGCCTCCGTATTTTTTGCAATAGCCTACCGTGGGGAACCTTATCAAACGCAAAGTAAATCTGTAATCCTGACAGAGTAACTATTAGAGTAACTATTAGAGTAACTATTAGAGTAATTCTGCCAGAGTAACTATTGGAGTAACTATTAGATTAATCCTGACAGAGTAACTGTTCGAGTAATCCTGACAGAGTAAATATTAGAGGATTCCTGACAGTAGCTATCAGTGTAACTATTAGAGTAATCCTGAAATAGTAACTATTAGAGTAACTATTGGATTAATCCTGATGGAGTAACTGTCAGAGTAATCTTGACAGAGTAACTATTAGAGTAATCCTGACAGAGTAACTATTAGAGTAACTATTAAAGTAATCCTGACAGAGTGACTATTGGAGGAACAGAGTAATCCTGATAGAGTAACTATTAGAGTAACTATTAGAGTAATTCTGACTGAATAACTATTAGAGTAATCCTGACACAGTAACTATTAGAGTAACTATTAGAGTAATCCTGACAGAGTAATTGTTAGAGTAACTATTAAAGTAATCCTGATAGTAACATCTGAAGTTAAATCACTTTGTTGGATGATTCAGCCTCAGCGCAATTGTCCAGGGGACGTTTGTGCGTTTGGAAATTTCCATGCAAACGTTTGCCTGGGGACTTTGGAACGGGATTTGCTATGATCCCAGCTGATGTTATCACTGGACAGTCTAATGCAGCAGGGGCATGGGAACCTGGATTGTAGTTTTAGGGTAAGGGAGAATGAGAGTATAGAGGTCAGGAGCACAGATTTGACGTCGCAGGAGGGGGCCAGTGTTCAGGTAGGTGGTTTGAAGTGTGTCTACTTCAATGCCAGGAGTATACGAAATAAGGTAGGGGAACTGGCAGCATGGGTTGGTACCTGGGACTTCGATGTTGTGGCCATTTCGGAGACATGGATAGAGCAGGGACAGGAATGGATGTTGCAGGTTCCGGGGTTTAGGTGTTTTAGTAAGCTCAGAGAAGGAGGCAAAAGAGGGGGAGGTGTGGCGCTGCTAGTCAAGAGCAGTATTACGGTGGCGGAGAGGATGCTAGATGGGGACTCTTCTTCCGAGGTAGTATTGGCTGAAGTTAGAAACAGGAAAGGAGAGGTCACCCTGTTGGGAGTTTTTTATAGGCCTCCTAATAGTTCTAGGGATGTAGAGGAAAGGATGGCGAAGATGATTCTGGATATGAGTGAAAGTAACAGGGTAGTTATTATGGGAGACTTTAACTTTCCAAATATTGACTGGAAAAGATATAGTTCGAGTACAATAGATGGGTCGTTTTTTGTACAGTGTGTGCAGGAGGGTTTCCTGAAACAATATGTTGACAGGCCAACAAGAGGCGAGGCCACGTTGGATTTGGTTTTGGGTAATGAACCAGGCCAGGTGTTGGATTTGGAGGTAGGAGAGCACTTTGGGGACAGTGACCACAATTCGGTGACGTTTACGTTAATGATGGAAAGGGATAAGTATACACCGCAGGGCAAGAGTTATAGCTGGGGGAAGGGCAATTATGATGCCATTAGACGTGACTTGGGGGGGATAAGGTGGAGAAGTAGGCTGCAAGTGTTGGGCACACTGGATAAGTGGGGCTTGTTCAAGGATCAGCTACTGCGTGTTCTTGATAAGTATGTACCGGTCAGACAGGGAGGAAGGCGTCGAGCGAGGGAACCGTGGTTTACCAAGGAAGTGGAATCTCTTGTTAAGAGGAAGAAGGAGGCCTATGTGAAGATGAAGTGTGAAGTTTCGGTTGGGGCGATGGATAGTTACAAGGTAGCGAGGAAGGATCTAAAGAGAGAGCTAAGACGAGCAAGGAGGGGACATGAGAAGTATTTGGCAGGAAGGATCAAGGAAAACCCAAAAGCTTTCTATAGGTATGTCAGGAATAAGCGAATGACTAGGGAAAGAGTAGGACCAGTCAAGGACAGGGATGGGAAATTGTGTGTGGAGTCTGAAGAGATAGGCGAGATACTAAATGAATATTTTTCGTCAGTATTCACTCAGGAAAAAGATAATGTTGTGGAGGAGAATGCTGAGCCCCAGGCTAATAGAATAGATGGCATTGAGGTACATAGGGAAGAGGTGTTGGCAATTCTGGACAGGCTGAAAATAGATAAGTCCCCCGGACCTGATGGGATTTATCCTAGGATTCTATGGGAGGCCAGGGAAGAGATTGCTGGACCTTTGGCTTTGATTTTTATGTCATCATTGGCTACAGGAATAGTGCCAGAGGACTGGAGGACAGCAAATGTGGTCCCTTTGTTCAAAAAGGGGAGCAGAGACAACCCCGGCAACTATAGACCGGTGAGCCTCACGTCTGTAGTGGGTAAAGTCTTGGAGGGGATTATAAGAGACAAGATTTATAATCATCTAGATAGGAATAATATGATCAGGGATAGTCAGCATGGCTTTGTGAAGGGTAGGTCATGCCTCACAAACCTTATTGAGTTCTTTGAGAAGGTGACTGAACAGGTAGACGAGGGTAGAGCAGTTGATGTGGTGTATATGGATTTCAGCAAAGCATTTGATAAGGTTCCCCACGGTAGGCTATTGCAAAAAATACGGAGGCTGGGGATTGAGGGTGATTTAGAGATGTGGATCAGAAATTGGCTAGCTGAAAGAAGACAGAGGGTGGTGGTTGATGGGAAATGTTCAGAATGGAGTACAGTCACAAGTGGAGTACCACAAGGATCTGTTCTAGGGCCGTTGCTGTTTGTCATTTTTATCAATGACCTAGAGGAAGGCGCAGAAGGGTGGGTGAGTAAATTTGCAGACGATACT
This sequence comes from Scyliorhinus torazame, assembly GCF_047496885.1. Lineage (NCBI taxonomy): Eukaryota > Metazoa > Chordata > Chondrichthyes > Carcharhiniformes > Scyliorhinidae > Scyliorhinus > Scyliorhinus torazame. Next base: position 1,354,355 of record NC_092720.1, read on the forward strand.
AAAGTCGGTGGTGTTGTCGATAGTGTGGAAGGATGTAGCAGGTTACAGAGGGATATAGATAAGCTGCAGAGCTGGGCTGAGAGGTGGCAAATGGAGTTTAATGTAGAGAAGTGTGAGGTGATTCACTTTGGAAGGAATAACAGGAATGCGGAATATTTGGCTAATGGTAAAGTTCTTGAAAGTGTGGATGAGCAGAGGGATCTAGGTGTCCATGTACATAGATCCCTGAAAGTTGCCACCCAGGTTGATAGGGTTGTGAAGAAGGCCTATGGAGTGTTGCCCTTTATTGGTAGAGGGATTGAGTTCTGGAGTCGGGAGGTCATGTTGCAGCTGTACAGAACTCTGGTACGGCCGCATTTGGAGTATTGCGTACAGTTCTGGTCACCGCATTATAGGAAGGACGTGGAGGCTTTGGAGCGGGTGCAGAGGAGATTTACCAGGATGTTGCCTGGTATGGAGGGAAATCTTATGAGGAAAGGCTGATGGACTTGAGGTTGTTTTCGTTGGAGAGAAGAAGGTTAAGAGGAGACTTAATAGAGGCATACAAAATGATCAGGGGGTTGGAAAGGGTGGACAGTGAGAGCCTTCTCCCGCGGATGGATATGGCTGGCACGAGGGGACATAACTTTAAACTGAGGGGTAATAGATATAGGACAGAGGTCAGAGGTAGGTTCTTTACGCAAAGAGTAGTGAGGCCGTGGAATGCCCTACCTGCTACAGTAGTGAACTCGCCAACATTGAGGGCATTTAAAAGTTTATTGGATAAACATATGGATGATAATGGCATAGTGTAGGTTAGGTGGCTTTTGTTTTGGTGCAACATCGTGGGCCGAAGGGCCTGTACTGCGCTGTATTGTTCTATGTTCTATGTTCTATGACAGTCAGATTCCAGAGCCAAACCCTGACTCAGTAGATTCTAACTTTTATTTTTGTTTCGAGATGTAGATGAACAGAGTCACAGGACGGCCAATTGACTTTCAACAAAAGAATGAAACATTTATTAAATGAGAAAAGCTGAATTATATTACACTACCCCCATCTATACCTTTACAGGTATATACACATTTACAAGGATAACACGTTACAAAACAGGTCTTATACTCTAATGTTCTCAGATGTGTAAAAATGCTGTCACAGTCCAGAGGGCCATAGGCTGCTTTTCACTTTTGAGAGAGAGCTGACCTGTGGTGATTTAACCTGAGGGTCAGCACACCTCTGGCGAGGGGCAAGGTTAGGAAGCTGCAGCATTCATGGATACCTTGAACCGGTATGGGAATTGAACCCACGCTATTGGCATCGCTTAGAAACCAGCCATCCAGCTAACTGACCCCCTTCCAGCGAGGCTGGTTAAACTCATTTTGTTGGACAGCTGGTTTGTGAACAATGGTCTGCTAATCTAATTATTCCACGAACATTGTCCCACCCTCCACCTACACACATACAAGACAGACACACAGTGGGGGTAGGGAAGGATCAAAATCACAGGGGTTAAACTGGGAATGACAGATGAGTGTTTGTGCTGAGATTGCGGTCTTTGTAAGTGGATCTTCTCGGAATGTGAAGTGTTGAAATCCATCGGTTGGATCAGACCCTCTACTTTGTGCTTTTAATTAGAAACCTCATGCTGTAGAATATCCTCTTGGGGGTCACTTTCACTTGACTGACCTCCACCAAATTGGCTCTCAAGCTCACTGAGACAATCTTACAATTCTCTGCCTGAGAACTTAAGAGGGTTTCCATCCACTCCGCCTCTTAAATACTTGGCTGGTCTTTGTGCAGGGTAGAGAGAAATCAAAAAGCTTTTTCTTCCAGGCCTTTAGATATCTCAGGAAAAATCTATGAGCATTATGCCTTCTTCAACCTTTCAAACAGAGGCTAGGCTTTCACAGGCCTGGCTACAGAAACTGCTTGCAGCCTTTTAATCAGAAGTTAAATTTCCACAGGCCTACATGGAGGGTGTTTTAAATCACCAGCCTAAGCTGATAGAGAGAGTCCACACCTGCTCCTTGCTGCTCTCCTGGTCAAAGCAGAACTGACTGAATGTAGCGGTTGCCTTCTCGCTCCGAAGTGCTCTACCAATCACAATCAAGAACTGAATAAGTCCGGGAATTCCAGGAGAGTTTATTGGCTGCTAGCCAAATCCACCAAAGTGATATCACTGGACTGTGCCACATAGCAAGCTGCGCTGAGGGGAGTCCTCAGACCAGTTCAAATAGCACCTTGTACAAAGAACAATACAGCACAGGAACAGGCCCTTCGGCCCTCCAAGCCTGTACTGGTCATGATTACCACTGTCATGTGAGGGTACCTTTAAGACATGGATGTTTAAGCAATGTACCTTTAAGAAAACAGTGATGTCAGAGAGTGGGTGGAGCTGAGGTCAGCTCAGCCATTTTGCAGTTTGGTTTTGCAGTTTGGAGGAAAAGAGCTGGGTGTGTGTCTGTGTGTTTCCAGAGAGCTGCAGTTGCAGTTTGTAAAGAGCTTGGGAGTGTCTGTGTTTGCAGTGAGCTGGATCTCTGCCATGTAAGACTATCTCTGGATCATTTGGGTGATTTAAACTCACAATAGTAAAGCCTTTAACCTGATGTGATTTTGTTTAAGGGTGTTAAGTCTCTTAGAAGTTTGAAGGAACATTTGAAGGAATTATTTACTGTTGCAATATTTTCTGAGTTATCTTTGAAGTAAGGGGTGTTAAGAGATCCAATATTTATTTAAGATGTTAAGTTGAGTTCATGGAATAAACAGTGTTTTGTGTTTAAAACTCCACGTGTCCACAATTGTAATCCCACACCTAGGGAACAAGCCGTGTGCTCGGAAAAGCAACAAATACATTAAAGGGAGAGGTTGGTTGAACTCCATGATACATTTTGTGATTCTGGGGCGAAAATCTCCGTAATCGGCGCGATGTCCGCCGACCGGCGCCAAAAACGGCGCAAATCAGTCCGACAAATCACTCCTCCGCATCTTGAGCGGCCGAGCCCTAACCTTGAGGGGCTAGGCTCGCGCCGGACTGATTTCCGCCCCGCCAGCTGGCGGGAAAGGCCTTTGGTGCCCCACCAGCTGGCGCGGAAATGACATTGCCGGGCGGCGCATGCGCGGGACGTCAGCGGCCGCTCACGGCATCCCCCGCATGCGCAGTGGAGGGGGTCTCTTCCGCCTCCGCCATGGTGGAGACCATGGCAAAGGCGGAAGGAAAAGAGTGCCCCCACGGCACAGACCCGCCCGCGGATCGGTGGGCCCCAATCGCGGGCCAGGCCACCGTCGCGGCACCCCCCCGGGGCCAGATCGCCCCGCGCCCCCCCCCAGGACCCCGGAGCCCGCCCGCGCTGCCTTGTCCCGCCGGTAAGAGAGGTGGCTTAAACCACGCCGGCGGGACAGGCATTCTAGCAGCGGGACGTCGGCCCATCCGGAGAATCAACCGGCGCGGCGCGATTCCCATCCCCGACGAATCTCCGGTGCCGGAGAATTCGGCAACCGGCGGGGGCGGGATTCACGCCAGCCCCCAGCGATTCTCCGACCTGGCGGGGGGTCGGAGAATCCCGCCCCAGAAAACGCCTCGCCCATAACAATACCCTTGACCAAAACCCACAGCTCTTCCTTGTGCCGTATCCCTCTATACCCGTCCTATCCGTGTGTTTGTCAAGATGCCTTTTGAACACCGTTAATGTATCTGCTTCTACAACCTCCCCTGGCAACGCGTTCCAGACACTCACCACCCTCTGTGTAAAAAACCTGCCTCACACATCTCCTCTAAACTTTGCCCCATGGACCTTAAACCTATGCCCCCTGGTGACTGACCCCTCCACCCTGGGAAAGAGTGCCTGCCCACCCACTCTGTCCATGCCCCTCATAATCTTGTAGACCTCTATCAGGTCGCCCCTCAACCTCCGTCGTTCTAAAGAAAACAGTCCGAGTCTATTCAGCCTCTCCACATAGCTAACACCCTCCAGACCGGGCAACATCCTGGTAAACCTCCTCTGCACCCTCTCCAAACCCTCCACATCCTTCTGGTAGTGTAGCGACCAGAATTGTGCGCAGTATTCCAGGTGCCGCCTTACCAAGGATCTATACAACTGTAGCATGACTTGGTAGTTTTTATACTCAATGCCCCATAAGACCATAAGACATAGGAGCAGAATTAGGCCACTCGGCCCATCGAGTCTGCTCCGCCATTAAATCATGGCTGATATTTTCTAATCCCCATTCTCCTGCCTTCTCTCCATAACCCCTGATCTCCTTATTGATCAAGAACCTATCTATCTCTGTCTTAAAGACACTCAGTGATTTGGCCTCCACAGCCTTCTGCGGCAAGAGTTCCACAGATTCACCATCCTCTGGTTGAAGAAATTCCTCCTCATCTTTATTTTAAAGGATCGTCCCTTTGGTCTGAGATTGTGTCCTCGGGTTCTAGTTTTTCCTACAAGTGGAAACATCCTCTCCATGTCCACTCTATCCAGGCCTCGCAGTGTCTTGTAAGTTTCAATAAGATCCCCCCTCGTCCTTCTAAACTCCAACGAGTACAGACCCAGAGTCCTCAACCGTTCCTCATACGACAAGTTCTTCATTCCAGTCCAATGAAGGCAAGCATTCCGTATGCTTTCTTGAATACCTTGACCACTTGTGTTGCCACTCTCAAAGATCTGTGATTGATTGATTGATTTGATTTATTATCACATGTACAGTGAACAGTATCCGAAGTAGAGTGAAAAGTATTTTTCTGCGGCCAAGAGGATGTACACAGTACGTACAGAGTAGACACAAGAATAATCAACAGAGAACATTGACAAATGGTACATCGACAAACAGTGATTGGTTACAGTGCGGAACAAGGAGCCAAACAAAGCAAATACATGAGCAAGAGCAGCTTAGGGCGTCGTGAATATTTGAATAGAGGACCTGCACACCCAGACCTCTCTGACTTTCTATATTCCTAAGAGTTTTGCCATTTACTATATATTTCCCTCTTTGTTAGACGTACCAAACTGCATTACCGCCCATTTGACCGGATTAAATTCCAATTGCCATTTTTCTTCCCAAGTCTGCAACTTTTCTGTGTCCTGCTGTACCTTCCGACAATCCTCAACACTATCTGCCACTCCACCAACCTTGGTGTCATCCGCGAACTTACTAATCAGACCGGCTACATTTTCCTCCAAATCGTTATGGACAAACAACAGAGGCCCCGGCACCGATCCCTGTGGAACACCACTCGTCACAACCTTCCATTCAGAAAAACACCCGTCTACTAGGGAAGGGGCGGTACTGGACCTGGTATTGGGGAATGAGCCCGGCCAGGTGGTAGATGTTTCAGTAGGGGAGCATTTCGGTAACAGTGACCACAATTCAGTAAGTTTTAAAGTACTGGTGGACAAGGATAAGAGTGGTCCGAGGATGAATGTGCTAAATTGGGGGAAGGCTAATTATGACAATATTAGGTGGGAACTGAAGAACATAGATTGGGGGCGGATGTTTGAGGGCAAATCAACATCTGACATGTGGGAGGCTTTCAAGTGTCAGTTGAAGGGAATACAGGACAGGCATGTTCCTGTGAGGAAGAAAGATAAATACGGCAATTTTCGGGAACCTTGGATGACGAGTGATATTGTAGGCCTCGTCAAAAAGAAAAAGGAGGCATTTGTCAGGGCTAAAAGGCTGGGAACAGACGAAGCCTGTGTGGCATATAAGGAAAGTAGGAAGGAACTTAAGCAAGGAGTCAGGAGGGCTAGAAGGGGTCATGAAAAGTCATTGGCAAATAGGGTTAAGGAAAATCCCAAGGCTTTTTACACATACATAAAAAGCAAGAGGGTAGCCAGGGAAAGGGTTGGCCCACTGAAGGATAGGCAAGGGAATCTATGTGTGGAGCCAGAGGAAATGGGCGAGGTACTAAATGAATACTTTGCATCAGTATTCACCAAAGAGAAGGAATTGGTAGATGTTGAGTCTGGAGAAGGGGGTGTAGATAGCCTGGGTCACATTGTGATCCAAAAAGACGAGGTGTTGGGTGTCTTAAAAAATATTAAGGTAGATAAGTCCCCAGGGCCTGATGGGATCTACCCCAGAATACTGAAGGAGGCTGGAGAGGAAATTGCTGAGGCCTTGACAGAAATCTTTGGATCCTCGCTGTCTTCAGGGGATGTCCCGGAGGACTGGAGAATAGCCAATGTTGTTCCTCTGTTTAAGAAGGGTAGCAAGGATAATCCCGGGAACTACAGGCCGGTGAGCCTTACTTCAGTGGTAGGGAAATTACTGGAGAGAATTCTTCGAGACAGGATCTACTCCCATTTGGAAGCAAATGGACGTATTAGTGAGAGGCAGCACGGTTTTGTGAAGGGGAGGTCGTGTCTCACTAACTTGATAGAGTTTTTCGAGGAGGTCACTAAGATGATTGATGCAGGTAGGGCAGTGGATGTTGTCTACATGGACTTCAGTAAGGCCTTTGACAAGGTCCCTCATGGTAGACTAGTACAAAAGGTGAAGTCACACGGGATCAGGGGTGAGCTGGCAAGGTGGATTCAGAACTGGCTAGGCCATAGAAGGCAGAGGGTAGCAATGGAGGGATGCTTTTCTAATTGGAGGGCTGTGACCAGTGGTGTTCCACAGGGATCAGTGCTGGGACCTTTGCTGTTTGTAGTATATATAAATGATTTGGAGGAAAATGTAACTGGTCTGATTAGTAAGTTTGCAGACGACACAAAGGTTGGTGGAATTGCGGATAGCGATGAGGACTGTCTGAGGATACAGCAGGATTTAGATTGTCTGGAGACTTGGGCGGAGAGATGGCAGATGGAGTTTAATCCGGACAAATGTGAGGTAATGCATTTTGGAAGGGCTAATGCAGGTAGGGAATATACAGTAAATGGTAGAACCCTCAAGAGTATTGAAAGTCAAAGAGATCTAGGAGTACAGGTCCACAGGTCATTGAAAGGGGCAACACAGGTGGAGAAGGTAGTCAAGAAGGCATACGGCATGCTTGCCTTCATTGGACGGGGCATTGAGTATAAGAATTGGCAAGTCATGTTGCAGCTGTATAGGACCTTAGTTAGGCCACACTTGGAGTATAGTGTTCAATTCTGGTCGCCACACTACCAGAAGGATGTGGAGGCTTTAGAGAGGGTGCAGAAGAGGTTTACCAGAATGTTGCCTGGTATGGAGGGCATAAGCTATGAGGAGCGATTGAATAAACTCGGTTTGTTCTCTCTGGAACGAAGGAGGTTGAGGGGCGACCTGATAGAGGTCTACAAAATTATGAGGGGCATAGACAGAGTGGATAGTCAGAGGCTTTTCCCCAGGGTAGAGGGGTCAATTACTAGGGGGCATAGGTTTAAGGTGAGAGGGGCAAGGTTTAGAGTAGATGTACGAGGCAAGTTTTTTACGCAGAGGGTAGTGGGTGCCTGGAACTCGCTACCGGAGGAGGTAGTGGAAGCAGGGACGATAGGGACATTTAAGGGGCATCTTGACAAATATATGAATAGGATGGGAATAGAAGGATACGGACCCAGGAAGTGTAGAAGATTGTAGTTTAGTCGGGCAGTATGGTCGGCGCGGGCTTGGAGGGCCGAAGGGCCTGTTCCTGTGCTGTACATTTCTTTGTTCTTTGTTCTTTGTTCTTTGTACTGCTACCGTTTGCCTGCTGTGACCGAGCCAGTTCTGTATCCATCTTACCGCCTCACCTCTGATCCCGTGTCACTTCACCTTTTGTCCCAGTCTGCCACAAGGCACCTTGTCAAAGGCTTTACTGAAGTCCATGTAAACAACATCCACCGCCTTCCCCTCATCAATCACCTTTGTCACCTCCTCAAATAGATCAAGTTAGCGAAGCACGACCTCCCTTTCACAAAACCATGCTGTGATTTGCTAATGGGTCCATTTGTTTCCAAATGGGTATAAATCAGGGGCGTCATTCTCCGACCCCCCGCCGGGTCGGAGAATGGCCAATGGCCGCCGTGAATCCCGCCCCCGCCCCCGCCGAAGTCTCCGCTCCCGGAGATTGGGCGGGGGCGGGAATCTGGCCGCGCCGGTTGGCGGGACCCCCCACTGGATTCTCCGGCCCGGATGGGCCGAAGTCCCGCCCAGAAATTGCCTGTCCCGCCGGCGTAAATTAAACCTGGTATTTACCGGCGGGACCAGGCGGCGTGGGCGGGCTCTGGGGTCCTGGGGGGGCGCGGGGCGATCTGACCCCGGGGGGTGTCCCCACGGTGGCCTGGCCCACGATCGGGGCCCACTGATCCGCGGGCGGGCCTGTGCCGTGGGGGCACTCTTTCCCTTCCGCCTCCGCCACGGCCTCCACCATGGCGGAGGCGGAAGAGACTCTCCCCACTGCGCATGCGCGGGAAACTGACAGCGGCCGCTGACGCTCCCACGCATGCGCTGTGAAACTGACAGCGGCCGCTGACGCTCCCGCGCATGCGCCGCATTTCCGCGCCAGCTGGCGGGGCAACAAACGCCATTTCCGCCAGCTGGCGGGGTGGAAATCCCTCCGGCGTCGGCCTAGCCTCTCAATGTTGGGGCTAGGCCGCCAAAGATGCGGAGACCTCCGCACCTTTGGGCCGACGCGATGCCCGTCTGATTGGCGCCGGCTTTGGCGCCAGTCGGCGGGCATCCCGCCGTTGGGGGAGAATTTCGCCCCCTGTCCCTGAGAATTCTCTCCAATAATTTACCTACTACCGACGTGAGGCTCACCGGCCTATAGTTTCCTGGATTATCCCTGCTACCTTTCTTAAACAGCGGTACCACATTAGCTATTCTCCAGTCCTCTGGGATCTCACCTGTAGCCAATGAGGATACAAAGATGTCAGTCAAGGCCCCAGCAATTTCCTCCCTTGCTTCCCTCAGTATTCTGGGGTAAATCTGATCTGGCCCAGGAGACTCATCTACCTTAATGTCTTTTAAAGCACCCAATACCTCCCCCTTTTCAATGTCAACATGATCCATACAGTCCACACACCCTACCGAAACGTCCACACCTTCAGGGGCTAGGGAGGCACTCGAGTGTTTGGCGCCGTGCTAGCCGGTGGGGAAGGGCTTGGCACCACGCCAACCGGCGCCGAAGGGCCTCCGCCAGTTGGCGCGAGTTGGCCCATGCGCGGGAGCGCCAGCGTGTGCTGGCGTCATCCCAGCACCCGCGCAGGGGGGTTCTTCTCCGTGCCGGCCACGGCGTAGGTTGACAGCAGCTGGCGCGGAGGGATAGAGTGCCTCCACGGCACAGGTCCGCCCGCGGATCGGTGGGCCCCGATCGCGGCCCAAGCCACCGTGGGGGAACCCCCCGGGGCCAGATCGCCCCGCGCCCCCCCCCAGGACCCAGGAGCCCGCCCGCGCCGCCTTGTCCCGCCGGTAAGGTAGGTAGTTTAATCCACGCCGGCGGGACAGGCATTCTAGCAGCGGGACTTCGGCCCATTCGGGCCGGAGAATTGCAGGGGGGGGCCCGCCAACCGGCGCGGCGCGATTCCCGCCCCCGCCGAATCTCCGGTGCCGGAGAATTCGGCAACTGGCGGGGGCGGGATTCACGCCAGCCCCCGGCAATTCTCCGACCCGGCGGGGGGTCGGAGAATCTCGCCCCAGATCTGTAGCACTGTGTAGAGTATTGGGCGCCTTATTCAAGGAAGGATGTGAATGCATCGGAGGCAGTTTCGAGAATGTTTACCAGACTGAAACCTGGAATGGGTGGCTTGTGTTCTGAGGAAATGATGATCAGACTCAGATTGTCATTGGAGGAGGGGCAAGCGGGGGTGATCCAGAAAGCGGGGGCAGGGGGGCCGGAAGGATGTTATCGAGCTCGGGGCTCCCTTATCTGTAACGAGTCAGTCCTGCTGCAAAGCTCATCTCACCAGTGCGGCCTCAGTTGGAAGAAACTCCCGAGGCCTCAAAACCGGCAAAGGGCCGGTGAATAGCGGAGTCAAACATCCTGCCAAACGTGGCCACGAGCGGATATTGGGCATGATTCTCCGGCCTCGCTGCGCTCGGGCAGGAGCTCGATGTAGTTGGTGAATAGCGGGTGAGGCCACAAACGAGAACCGTGCCTGGCGCCAAACAGTTTGTGATGCAACCGGCCCGCTCCCGTAGGCAAAATCAGGATCCTGCCATAGCGTGGCGAGAAACCAATTATCACCACTTAAGACCCATCTTCATAGAATTAACGGGAGCCACCCCTCATCCAACGGCCTCCCGTCATTCAGCTGCCTCCCCAGCGAGTGCTCACACTGGCCCCGATTAGTTCTCCTTTTGAAAAAAGTGAACCTGATGGAAGGGTTTCTGTGGGGAGCTGAGGAGGGGAGCAGCCATCGTGCTCACAGGGAAAGAGCCCAGGGGTGCTGGGCTTGCCACCCCAGTGCCCGGCGGACGGTGGGGGGGCTCCCTCCATTGGGGTGGGCAGCCATGGGAGGGGGGAGTCCGTTGGGAGGACACGGGCATGCGGCTCAGCAATGCCCAAGCCTGGATCATGTGTACCCATTCTGGGGGCAACCCTTGTCCCTGCCCATCTGCCCCACCGACCACCCGTAACCCCCACCGACTGCCGAGACCGCTGGCCGTGCGGCTGAAGGCTATTGATGATAGCAATTGGCAATCATGGTTAAGTAGCTCCTGGGACAGCACGGTAGCACAGTGGTTAGCACTGCTGCCTCACAGCGCAAGGGTCCCGGGTTCGATTCCGGCTTGGGTCACTGTCTGTGCGGAGTCTGCACGTCCTCCCCGTGTCTGCGTGGGTTTCCTCCGGGTGCTCCGGTTTCCTCCCACAGTCCAAAGATGTTCAGGTTAGGTGGATTGGCTGTGATAAATCACCCCTGAGTTTCCAAAATGGTTAAGTGGAGTTACTGGGTTACAGGGATGGGGTGGAGGTGTGGGCTTAAATAGGGTGCTCTTTCCAAGGTGTAGACTTGATGGGCTGAATGGCCTCCTTCTGCACTGTAGATTCTATGATTCCATGTGTGTGTGTGTGTAAAAATAAACCAACACTTTTGTCTCTAGCTTACCTCTATCTTGCTGTGCAAGTTATTCACAGAGCATTGGAACCTTTCAAATTGAAGTGTTCAGGAAAATTTGCCACCATTGATAAAGGGAGAAGTCAGAATAAAGGAAACAGCTTTCTAATGACAGAGGGGTAGAGAGTGGGGAAATTAGAGTAGTTTAAATTGAGGCTCCTCCTGCCCATAATGCCACACTCCACCTCCTTCTCCTCACTACTCACACGGCACTGCACTAGAACAACCACATTGCACACCCTCCTCACACTCATTACCACCACAATCAACACTTTCCCACAGCTTATATCTGACACACTGACATCAGCTATCCCAACTGCAATTCCTGCCACGGGAGAGGTCCCATCCTGCCTTCCTTCTCCAGGATCACAAGCTGGGAATCTGGGAAAAAACAAGTGAATGCAGGAGTTCACTTCTGACCATGTTTCCCAACTGACTGATCCATAAGTTCACAAGGTATCGGAGCAGAATGAGGCCATATGGTCCATCAAGTCTGCTCCGCCATTCGATCCTGGCTGATCTCACCCTGTCCTCAACCCCACCGCCCTGCCCGTTCTCCATAACCCTTCAACCCATTACCAATTATAAATCTGTCTAACTCCTCCTTACATTTACTCACTGTCCCAGCATGCACCGCACTCTGGGGTAGCGAATTCCACAGATTCTCCTTTGACAGAAGTAGTTTCTCCTCATTTGTGTTTTAAATTTGCTACCTCTTATTCTGAGACTATGCCCTCTGGTTTTAGAATGTCCCACACGAGGAAGCACCAGCTCCACGTCTACTTTATCCGAACCTTTCAGCATCTTAATCTCAATATGATCTCCCCTCATTCTTCTAAACTCTAGAGAGTATCGGCCTAAACTGTTCAATCTCTTACGGTTAAATGATATAGTGTAGATTTATTTGTTCTCAAGGGCAGCACGGTAGCATTGTGGAGAGCACAATTGCTTCACAGCTCCAGGGTCCCAGGTTCGATTCCGGCTTGGGTCACTGACTGTGCGGAGTCTGCACGTTCTCCCCGTGTCTGCGTGGGTTTCCTCCGGGTGCTCCGGTTTCCCCCCACAATCCAAAGATGTGCGGGTTAGGTGAATTGGCCAATGATAAATTGCCCTTAATGTCCAAATTGCCCTTGGTGTTGGGTGAAGGTGTTGAGTTTGGGTAGGGTGCTCTTTCCAAGAGCCGGTGCAGACTCAAAGGGCCGAATGGCCTCCTTCTGCACTGTAAATTCAATGATAATCTATGATTAATCTAGGACAAAGGTTCGGCACAACATCGTGGGCCGAAGGGCCTGTTCTGTGCTGTATTTTCTATGTTCTATGTTCTATGTTGTCCTCATATGACAGACCCCTCATCTCTGAAGTCAACCTAGTGACCCTCCTCTGAACTGCCTCCAATGTCACTGCATCTTTCCTCAAATAAGGGGACCAGAACCATGGACAATACTCCAGGTGCGGTCTTACCAATGCCTTGTATAGTTGCAACAACACTTCCTCACCTTTATACTCTAGCCCGTTAGCTCTAAATGCCAACATTCTATTTGCTTTCCTTATTACCTGATGCACCTGCATACTAGTTTTCTGTTAACATAGAACATACAATGCACAAGGAGGCCATTCAGCCCATCGAATCTGCACCGACCCACATTAAGCCCTCACCCCGATAACCCCTCCTAACCTTTTTGGACACAAAGGGCAATTTATCATGGCCAATCCAGCTAACCTGCACATCTTTGGACTGTGGGAAGAAAGCGGAGCACCCGGAGGAAACCCACGCACACACGGGGAGAACGTGCAGACTCCGCACAGACAGTGACCCAAGCCGGAATCGAACCTGGGACCCTGGAGCTGTGAAGCAATTGTGCTATCCACAATGCGACCGTGCTGCCCTTAAGAACAAATTAATCTACACTATATCATTCTACCGTAATCCATGTACCTATCCAATAGCTGCTTGAAGGTCCCTAATGTTTCCAACTCAGCTACTTCCACAGGCAGTCTTCCCTGCATCTACCCTGTCCAGTCCTGTTAGAATTTTATAAGTCTCTATGAGATCCCCCCTCATTCTTCTGAACTCCAGCGAGAACAATCCCAATCTAGTCAATCTCTCCTCATATGACAGTCCCGCCATCCCTGGAATCAGCCTGGTAAACCTTCGCTGCACTCTCTCGAGATCAAGAACATCCTTCCTCAGAAAAGGAGACAGAAACTGCACACAGTACGGTGTGGCCTCACCAAGGCCCTGTACAATTGCAGCAACACATCCCTGCTCCTGTACTCAAAACCTCTCGCAATGAAGGCCAACATACCATTAGCCTTCTTTACCGCCTGCTGCAGCTGCATGCTTACCTTCAGCGACTGGTACACAAGGACACCCAGGTCCCGCTGCACACTCCCCTCTCCCAATTTACAACCATTCAGGTAGTAAGACCATAAGACATAGGAGCGGAAGTAAGGCCATTCGGCCCATCAAGTCCACTCCATTTACCCGCTCTCTCTCCATAGCCCTTAATTCCTCAAGAAATCAAGAATTTATCAACTTCTGTCTTAAAGACACTCAACGTCCCGGCCTCCACCGCCCTCTGTGGCAATGAATTCCACAGACCCACCACTCTCTGGCTGAAGAAATTTCTCCTCATCTCTGTTCTAAAGTGACTCCCTTTTATTCTAAGGCTGTGCCCCCGGGTCCTAGTCTCCCCTGCTAATGGAAAAAACTTCCCTACGTCCACCCTATCTAAGCCATTCATTATCTTGTAAGTTTCTATTAGATCTCCCCTCAACCTCCTAAACTCCAATGAATATAATCCCAGGATCCTCAGACGTTCATCGTATGTTAGGCCTACCATTCCTGGGATCATCCGTGTGAATCTCCGCTGGACCCGCTCCAGTGCCAGTATGTCCTTCCTGAGGTGTGGGGCCCAAAATTGCTCACAGTATTCTAAATGGGGCCTAACTAATGCTTTATAAAGCTTCAGAAGTACATCCCTGCTTTTATATTCCAAGCCTCTTGAGATAAATGACAACATTGCATTTGCTTTCTTAATTACGGACTCAACCTGCAAGTTTACCTTTAGAGAATCCTGGACTAGGACTCCCAAGTCCCTTTGCATTTCAGCATTATGAATTTTGTCACCGTTTAGAAAATAGTCCACGTCTCTATTCTTTTTTCCAAAGTGCAAGACCTCGCACTTGCCCACGTTGAATTTCATCAGCCATTTCTTGGACCACTCTCCTAAACTGTCTAAATCTTTCTGCAGCCTCCCCACCTCCTCCATACTACCTGCCCCTCCACCTATCTTTGTATCATTGGTAAACTTAGCCAGAATGCCCCCAATCCCGTCATCTAGATCGTTAATCTAGATCGTTAATATATAAAGAGAATCTGCCTTCCTGTTTTTGCTTCCAAAGTGAATCTCACACTTATCCAAATTATACTGCATCTGCCATTGGTTTGCCCACTCGCCCAACCTGTCCAGATCTTGCTGTAGGATCCCTGCATCCTCGTCACAATTCACCCCCCTACCCAACTTGGTATCATCTGCAAACTTTGAGATGTTACATTTTGTCCCCTCATCCAAATCATTAATATATATTGTGAATAGCTGGGGTCCCAGCACTGATCCCTGTGGTACCCCACTGGTTACTGCTGCCAATTTGAAAAGGACCCATTAATCCCTACTCTTTGTTTCCTCTCTGCCCTCAGTTCATCCCTCTCACTAAACTTTAATTCTTCAACATTTCTGGTATCTGGGGCGAAATTCTCCCCCAACGGCGGGATGCCCGCCGACTGGCGCCAAAGCCGGCGCCAATCAGACGGGCATCGCGCCGGCAAAAAGGTGCCGAAGTCTCCGCATCTTTGGCGGCCTAGCCCCAACATTGAGGGGCTAGGCCGACGCCGGAGGGAAATGGCGTTTGTTGCCCCGCCAGCTGGCGCGGAAATGCGGCGCATGCGCTGGAGCGTCAGCGGCCGCTGTCAGTTTCCCACGCATGCGCAGTGGAGGGAGTCTCTTCCGCCTCCGCCATGGTGGAGACCGCGGCGGAGGCGGAAGGGAAAGAGTGCCCCCATGGCGCAGGCCCGCCCGCGGATCGGTGGGCCCCGATCGCGGGCCAGGCCACCGTGGGAGCACCCCCCAGGGTCAGATCGCCCCGCGCCCCCCCAGGACCCCAGAGCCCGCCCACGCCGCCTGGTCCCGCCGGTAAATACCAGGTTTGATTTACGTCGGCGGGACAGGCAATTCCTGGGCGGGACTTCGGCCCATCCGGGCCGGAGAATCCAGCGGGGGGTCCCGCCAACCAGCGCGGCCGGATTCCCGCCCCCTCCCAATCTCCGGGAGCGGAGACTTCGGCGGGGGCGGGGGCGGGATTCACGGTGGCCAACGGCCATTCTCCGACCCGGCGGGGGGTCGGAGAATGACGCCCCCGATTTGTGTCCTCTTTTGTGAAGACAGAACCAAAGTATGTATTCAATTGCGCAGCCATTTCTTTGTACCTTATTATGCATTCCCCGGTTTCTGTCTGCAGGGGGCCTACATTTCTCTTTACCAATCTCTTTCTCTTCACATATCTGTAGAAACCCTTAGTGTCAGTCTTTATGTTCCCTGCAAGCTTCCTTTCGTACTGTACTTTCCCCTCCTCAATCAATCCCTTTGTCCTTCTTTGCTGAATTCTAAACTGCTCCCAATCCTCAGACCTATTATTTTTCTTGGCCAATCTGTATGCTTCTTCCTTGGATCGGATACTGTTTCTAATTTCCTTTGTAAGTCATGGATTGGCCCTCTTACCCCCTTTGCTTTTGTGCCAGACCTCTTCCTCCACTCCTCTTTGTGTTGGCCTCTGTTGTCCTGCTGCCTTGTCATTGCTTAGACCCACCACCATTGTACCCCATGTACCCGCTGAAAGATAGCCCCATCAAACCAAACACGAGGAACTGCACCAGAAAAAACAACAAAGTTACAAAGTCAAGTTCCAACACTCCAGATCAATACAGTTTCCAGAAACTATGGAGAAGATTCTGAAGGAGAGAATCTATCTCCACTTGGGGAGGCAAGGTTTGATCAGGAATAGTCAGCATGGCTTTGTCAGAGGGAGGTCATGCTTAACACATTGGATTGGATATTTTGAGCATGTGACCAGGTGTGTAGATGAGGGTAGTGCAGTTGATGTAGTTGACATGGATTTCAGCAAAGCCTTTGACAAGGTCCCACATGGGAGACTTATAAAGAAGGCAAATGTACCTGGGATACAGGGGAACTTGATAAGGTGGATTCAGAGCTGGCTGAGCTGTAGGAGACAGAGGGTGATGACAGACGGCTGCGTTAGTGACTGGAAGCCAGTGTCCAGTGGGGTACCACAGGGATCTGTGCTGGGCCCGTATTATTCATCATTTATATAAATGACTTAGATGACTAAGGTGGGGTTACTGGGTTACGGGGACAGGGTGGAGGTGTGGGCTTTTGTAGGGTACTCTTTCCAAGGGCCAGTGCAGACTCGATGGGCCGAATGGCCTCATTCTGCACTGTAAATTCTGTGATTCTATGACCATGTGGAGGGTGGATCAGTAAGTTTGCGGATGACACAAAGATTGGCCGGGTGGTTAACAGTGAGGCTGAGTGTCTTGGGTTACAGGAAGATACAGACGGGATGGTCAAATGAGCAGAAAAGTGGCAGATGGAATTTAACCCTGAAAAGTGTGAGGTGATACACTTTGGAAGGAGCAATTTGACAAGGAAATATTCAATGAATGGTTTGACACTGGGAAGTTCTGAGAACATTGGCATGTTTGTAAATAGATCTCTGAAGGCAGAAGGCAGGTTAATAGGGAGGTGAAAAAAGCATATGGTACATATGGTACCTTTATCAATCGGGGCATAGATTACAAAAGCAGGGAGGTCCTGTTGGAGTTGTATAGAACTTTGGTGAGGTCACAGCTGGAGCACTGTGTGCAGTTCTGCTCGCCACATTATAGGAAGGATGTGATTACACTGGAGGGGGTGCAGAGGAGATTCACCAGGATGTTGCCTGGGATGGAACATTTAAGTTATGAAGAGAGTTTTGATAGGCTTGGGTTGTTTTCGCTGGAGCAGAGAAGACTGAGGGGCGACCTGATCGAGGTGGACAAGATTCTGAGGGGCATGGACAGGGTGGATAGGGAGTAGCTGTTCCCCTTAGTTGAAGGGTCGGTTACGAGGGGGACACAAGTTCAAAGTGAGGGGTGGGAGGCTTAGGGGGGATTGGAGGAAAAACCTTTATATCCAGAGAGTGGTGAGGGTCTGGAACGCACGGCCTGGGAGGGTGGTCGAGGCGGGTCTGGAACGCACGGCCTGGGAGGGGGGGTAGAGGCGGGTTGCCTCACATCCTTTAAAAAGTACCTGGATGAGCACTTGGCACATCACAACATTCGAGGCTATCGGGCAAGTGCTGGCCAATGGGATTAGGATTAGCAGATCAGGCGCCTTCCATGCGGCGGTGCAGACTCGATGGGCTGAAGGGCCTTTTCTGCGCTGTGTTTTTCTGAGATTCTGTGAATTGACGGGCATCCTAAAATAACAAACCAGCAACTAACCTGAAATTTCTGGATGATCCCTTTAACTAGCAGTGGTGAGGGGTCCTTCCCGCTGGTTAGCGCCAGCTGTTCTTGGGTCAGAAAGGACCTGCAAGAAGCAGAGGATCCTGATGTAAAACACAGTCAATTGTCCAAAGTTTCTGGCCTGTCGTAGTCAAGGCCAGGGAGGAATACATCCCAACCCAGCATAATCAAACTCCGATTACTGAACCCCAACACTGTGCCTCATCCCACTTACTGAACCCCAATACCGTACATCATCCCAGTTACTGAACCCCGATACTGTGCCACATCCCAGTTACTGAACCCCGACACTGTACATCATCCCAGTCACTGAACCCCAATACTGTGCCTCATCCCAGTTACTGAACCCCGATACTGTGCCTCATCCCAGTTACTGAACCCCGACACTGTACATCATCACAGTTACTGAACCCCGATACTGTACATCATCCCAGTTACTGAACCGCGATACTGTGCCTCATCCCACTTACTGAACCCCGATACTGTACATCATCCCAGTCATTGAACCCCGATACTGTGCCTCGTCCCAGTTACTGAACCCCAATACTGTACATCATCCCAGTCGCTGAACCCCAATACTGTACATCATCCCAGTTAGTGAACCCCGATACTGTACATCATCCCAGTCACTGAACCCCAATACTGTGCCTCATCCCAGTTACTGAACCCCGATACTGTGCCTCATCCCAGTTACTGAACCCCGACACTGTACATCATCCCAGTTACTGAACCGCGATACTGTGCCTCATCCCACTTACTGAACCCCGATACTGTACATCATCCCAGTCATTGAACCCCGATACTGTGCCTCGACCCAGTTACTGAACCCCAATACTGTACATCATCCCAGTCGCTGAACCCCAATACTGTACATCATCCCAGTCACTGAACCCCGATACTGTACATCATCCCAGTCACTGAACCCCGATACTGTACATCATCCCAGTTACTGAACCCCAATACTGTACATCATCCCAGTCACTGAACCCCGATACTGTACATCATCCCAGTTACTGAACCCCAATACTGTACATCATCCCAGTTACTGAACCCCGATACTGTACATCATCCCAGTTACTGAACCCCGATACTGTACATCATCCCAGTCACTAAACCCCAATACTGTACATCATCCCAGTTACTGAACCCCGATACTGTACATCATCCCAATTACTGAACCCCGATACTGTACATCATCCCAGTCACTGAACCCCAATACTGTACATCACCCCAGTCACTGAACCCCGATACTGTACATCATCCCAGTCACTGAACCCCAATATTGTAAATCATCCCACTTACTGAACCCCGATACTGTACATCACCCAGTTACTGAACCCCGATACTGTACATCATCCCAGTCACTGAACCCCGATACTGTACATCATCCCAGTTACTGAACCCCAATACTGTACATCATCCCAGTTACTGAACCCCGATACTGTACATCATCCCAGTCACTGAACCCCGATACTGTACATCATCACAGTTACTGAACCCCAATACTGTACATCATCCCAGTTACTGAACCCCAATACTGTACATCATCCCAGTCACTGAACCCCGATACTGTACATCATCCCAGTCACTGAACCCCGATACTGTACATCATCCCAGTTACTGAACCCCGATACTGTGCCTCATCCCAGTTACTGAACCCCAATACTGTACATCATCCCAGTTACTGAACCCCGATACTGTACATCATCCCAATTACTGAACCCCAATACTGTACATCATCCCAGTCACTGAACCCCGATACTGTACATCATCCCAGTCACTGAACCCCGATACTGTACATCATCCCAGTCACTGAACCCCAATATTGTAAATCATCCCACTTACTGAACCCCGATACTGTACATCATCCCAGTTACTGAACCCCAATACTGTACATCATCCCAGTTACTGAACCCCAATACTGTACATCATCCCAGTTACTGAACCCCAATACTGTACATCATCCCAGTTACTGAACCCCGATACTGTACATCATCCCAGTCACTGAACCCCGATACTGTACATCATCCCAGTTACTGACCCCCAATACTGTACATCATCCCAGTTACTGAACCCCAATACTGTACATCACCCAGTTACTGAACCCCGATATTGTACATCATCCCAGTTACTGAACCCTGATTCTGTACATCATCCCAGTCACTGAACCCCGATTCTGTACATCATCCCAGTTACTGAACCCCAATACTGTGTATCATCCCAGTTACTGAACCCCAATACTGTGCATCATCCCAGTCACTGAACCCCGATTCTGTACATCAACCCAGTTACTGAACCCCGATACTGTACATCATCCCAGTTACTGAACCCCGATACTGTACATCATCCCAGTTACTGAACCCCGATACTGTACATCATCCCAGTTACTGAACCCCGATACTGTACATCAACCCAGTTACTGAACCCCGATACTGTACATCATCCCAGTTACTGAACCCCAATACTGTATATCATCCCAGTTACTGAACCCCGATACTGTACATCACCCAGTTACTGAACCCCGATACTGTACATCATCCCAGTTACTGAACCCCAATACTGTATATCATCCCAGTTACTGAACCCCGATACTGTACATCACCCAGTTACTGAACCCCAATACTGTACATCAACCCAGTTACTGAACCCCGATACTGTACATCATCCCAGTTACTGAACCCTGATTCTGTACATCATCCCAGTCACTGAACCCCGATTCTGTACATCATCCCAGTTACTGAACCCCGATACTGTACATCATCCCAGTTACTGAACCCCGATACTGTACATCATCCCAGTTACTGAACCCCGATACTGTACATCATTCCAGTTACTGAACCCCAATACTGTGCATCATTCCAGTTACTGAACCCCAATACTGTACATCACCCAGTTACTGAACCCCGATATTGTACATCATCCCAGTTACTGAACCCCGATACTGTACATCATCCCAGTTACTGAACCCCGATACTGTACATCATCCCAGTTACTGAACCCCGATACTGTACATCATCCCAGTTACTGAACCCCGATACTGTACATCATCCCAGTTACTGAACCCCGATACTGTACATCATCCCAGTTACTGAACCCCGATACTGTACATCATCCCAGTTACTGAACCCCGATACTGTACATCATCCCAGTCACTGAACCCCGATACTGTACATCATCCCAGTCACTGAACCCCGATACTGTACATCGTCCCAGTTACTGAACCCCGATACTGTACATCATCCTAGTCACTGAACCCCGATACTGTACATCATCCCAGTCACTGAACCCTGATACTGTACATCATCCCAGTCACTGAACCCCGATACTGTACATCATCCCAGTTACTGAACCCCGATACTGTACATCATCCCAGTCACTAAACCCCAATACTGTGCCTCATCCCAGTTACTGAACCCCGATACTGTACATCATCCCAGTCACTGAACCCCGATACTGTACATCATCCCAGTTACTGAACCCCAATACTGTACATCGTCCCAGTTACTGAACCCCGATACTGTACATCATCCCAGTCACTGAACCCCGATACTGTACATCATCCCAGTCACTGAACCCCGATACTGTACATCATCCCAGTTACTGAACCCCAATACTGTACATCGTCCCAGTCACTGAACCCCAATACTGTACATCATCCCAGTTACTGAACCCTGATACTGTACATCATCCCAGTTACTGAACCCCGATACTGTACATCATCCCAGTTACTGAACCCCGATACTGTACATCATCCCAGTCACTAAACCCCAATACTGTGCCTCATCCCAGTTACTGAACCCCGATACTGTACATCATCCCAGTCACTGAACCCCGATACTGTACATCATCCCAGTTACTGAACCCCGATACTGTACATCATCCCAGTCACTGAACCCCGATACTGTACATCGTCCCAGTTACTGAACCCCAATACTGTACATCATCCCAGTCACTGAAACCCGATACTGTACATCATCCCAGTTACTGAACCCCAATACTGTACATCACCCAGTTACTGAACCCCGATTCTGTACATCATCCCAGTTACTGAACCCCGATACTGTACATCATCCCAGTTACTGAACCCCGATACTGTACATCATCCCAGTCACTGAACCCCGATACTGTACATCGTCCCAGTTACTGAACCCCAATACTGTACATCATCCCAGTCACTGAACCCCGATACTGTACATCATCCCAGTTACTGAACCCCAATACTGTACATCATCCCAGTTACTGAACCCCGATACTGTACATCATCCCAGTTACTGAACCCCGATACTGTACATCATCCCAGTTACTGAACCCCGATACTGTACATCATCCCAGTTACTGAACCCCAATACTGTACATCATCCCAGTCACTGAACCCCGATACTGTACATCACCCAGTTACTGAACCCCGATACTGTACATCACCCAGTTACTGAACCCCAATACTGTACATCACCCAGTTACTGAACCCCAATACTGTACATCATCCCAGTTACTGAACCCCGATACTGTACATCATCCCAGTTACTGAACCCCAATACTGTACATCATCCCAGTTACTGAACCCCAATACTGTACATCATCCCAGTTACTGAACCCCAATACTGTACATCATCCCAGTTACTGAACCCCAATACTGTACATCACCCAGTTACTGAACCCCAATACTGTACATCATCCCAGTTACTGAACCCTGATTCTGTACATCATCCCAGTTACTGAACCCCAATACTGTACATCATCCCAGTCACTGAACCCCGATGCTGTACATCATCCCAGTTACTGAACCCCGATACTGTACATCATCCCAGTTACTGAACCCCGATACTGTACATCATCCCAGTCACTGAACCCCGATACTGTACATCATCCAGTTACTGAACCCCAATACCGTACATCATCCCAGTTACTGAACCCCAATACTTTACATCATCCCAGTCACTGAACCCCGATACTGTACATCATCCAGTTACTGAACCCCAATACCGTACATCATCCCAGTTACTGAACCCCAATACTGTACATCATCCCAGTTACTGAACCCCGATACTGTACATCATCCCAGTTACTGAACCCCGATACTGTACATCATCCCAGTTACTGAACCCCGATACTGTACATCATCCCAGTTACTGAACCCCAATACTGTACATCATCCCAGTTACTGAACCCCGATACTGTACATCATCCCAGTTACTGAACCCCGATACTGTACATCATCCCAGTTACTGAACCCCGATACTGTACATCATCCCAGTTACTGAACCCCGATACTGTACATCATCCCAGTTACTGAACCCCAATACTGTACATCATCCCAGTTACTGAACCCCGATACTGTACATCATCCCAGTTACTGAACCCCGATACTGTACATCATCCCAGTTACTGAACCCCGATACTGTACATCATCCCAGTCACTGAACCCCGATACTGTACATCATCCCAGTCACTGAACCCCGATACTGTACATCAACCCAGTTACTGAACCCCGATACTGTACATCATCCCAGTTACTGAACCCCAATACTGTACATCATCCCAGTTACTGAACCCCAATACCGTACATCATCCCAGTTACTGAACCCCAATACTGTACATCATCCCAGTTACTGAACCCCGATACTGTACATCATCCCAGTTACTGAACCCCGATACTGTACATCATCCCAGTTACTGAACCCCGATACTGTACATCATCCCAGTTACTGAACCCCAATACTGTACATCATCCCAGTTACTGAACCCCGATACTGTACATCATCCCAGTTACTGAACCCCGATACTGTACATCATCCCAGTTACTGAACCCCGATACTGTACATCATCCCAGTCACTGAACCCCGATACTGTACATCATCCAGTTACTGAACCCCAATACCGTACATCATCCCAGTTACTGAACCCCAATACTGTACATCATCCCAGTTACTGAACCCCGATACTGTACATCATCCCAGTTACTGAACCCCGATACTGTACATCATCCCAGTTACTGAACCCCGATACTGTACATCATCCCAGTTACTGAACCCCAATACTGTACATCATCCCAGTCACTGAACCCCGATACTGTACATCATCCCAATTACTGAACCCCGATACTGTACATCATCCCAGTCACTGAACCCCAATACTGTACATAATCCCAGTCACTGAACCCCAATACTGTACATCATCCCAGTCACTGAACCCCAATACTGTACATCATCCCAGTCACTGAACCCCAATACTGTACATCATCCCAGTCACTGAACCCCAATACTGTACATCATCCCAGTCACTGAACCCCAATACTGTACATCATCCCAGTTACTGAACCCCGATACTGTACATCACCCAGTTACTGAACCCCAATACTGTACATCATCCCAGTCACTGAACCCCGATACTGTACATCACCCAGTTACTGAACCCCAATACTGTACATCATCCCAGTCACTGAACCCCGATACTGTACATCATCCCAGTCACTGAACCCCGATACTGTACATCATCCCAGTTACTGAACCCCGATACTGTACATCATCCCAGTTACTGAACCCCAATACTGTACATCATCCCAGTTACTGAACCCCAATACTGTACATCATCCCAGTCACTGAACCCCGATACTGTACATCATCCCAGTTACTGAACCCCGATACTGTACATCATCCCAGTCACTGAACCCCGATACTGTACATCATCCCAGTTACTGAACCCCGATACTGTACATCATCCCAGTTACTGAACCCCGATACTGTACATCATCCCAGTTACTGAACCCTGATACTGTGCATCATCCCAGTTACTGAACCCCAATACTGTACATCATCCCAGTTACTGAACCCCGATACTGTACATCATCCCAGTTACTGAACCCCAATACTGTACATCATCCCAGTTACTGAACCCCGATACTGTACATCATCCCAGTTACTGAACCCCAATACTGTACATCATCCCAGTTACTGAACCCCGATACTGTACATCATCCCAGTCACTGAACCCCAATACTGTACATCATCCCAGTTACTGAACCCCGATACTGTACATCATCCCAGTTACTGAACCCCGATACTGTACATCATCCCAGTCACTGAACCCCAATACTGTACATCATCCCAGTTACTGAACCCCGATACTGTACATCATCCCAGTCACTGAACCCCAATACTGTACATCATCCCAGTTACTGAACCCCGATACTGTACATCATCCCAGTTACTGAACCCCGATACTGTACATCATCCCAGTTACTGAACCCCAATACTGTACATCATCCCAGTTACTGAACCCCGATACTGTACATCATCCCAGTTACTGAACCCCGATACTGTACATCATCCCAGTTACTGAACCCCAATACTGTACATCATCCCAGTCACTGAACCCCGATACTGTACATCATCCCAGTTACTGAACCCCAATACTGTACATCATCCCAGTCACTGAACCCCGATACTGTACATCATCCCAGTTACTGAACCCCGATACTGTACATCATCCCAGTCACTGAACCCCGATACTGTACATCATCCCAGTTACTGAACCCCGATACTGTACATCATCCCAGTTACTGAACCCCGATACTGTACATCATCCCAGTTACTGAACCCCGATACTGTACATCATCCCAGTTACTGAACCCCAATACTGTATATCATCCCAGTCACTGAACCCCAATACTGTACATCATCCCAGTTACTGAACCCCGATACTGTACATCATCCCAGTTACTGAACCCCAATACTGTATATCATCCCAGTCACTGAACCCCAATACTGTACATCATCCCAGTTACTGAACCCCAATACTGTACATCATCCCAGTTACTGAACCCCGATACTGTACATCATCCCAGTTACTGAACCCCAATACTGTACATCACCCAGTTACTGAACCACAATACTGTACATCATCCCAGTTACTGAACCCCGATACCTACACAGATACATAGATACTTAGAAGATTGTAGCATGAGGAGGCCTTTTGGCCCTTCGAGCCTGCTCCGCCATTCATCACCATCATGGCTGTTCATCCAACTCAATAGCCTAATCCTGCTTTCTCCCCGTAGCCTTTGATCCCATTCTCCCCAAGTGCTGTATCCAGCCGCCTCTTAAATATATTCAAAGTTTTAGCATCAACTACTTCCTGTGGTAATGAATTCCACAGGCTCACCACTCTTTGTGTGAAGAAATATCTCCTTATCTCTGTCCGAAATGGTTTACCCTGAATCCTGAGTCTGTGACCCCTGGTTCTGGACACCCCCATCATTGGTAACATCTTCCCCGCATCTACCCTGTCTAGTCCTGTTAGAATTTTATAAGTCTCTATGAGATCCCCCCTCATTCTTCTGAACCCCAATGAGAACAATCCCAACCTAGTCAATCTCTCCTCACATGCCATCCCTGGAATCAGTCTGGTAAACCTTCGCTGCACTCCCTCAAGAGCAAGAACATCCTTCCTCAGAGAAGGAGACCAAAACTGCCCACAATACTCCAGGTGTGGCCTCACCAAGGCTCCTGTACAATTGCAGCAACACATCCCTGTTCCTGTACTCGAAACCTCTCGGAATGAAGGCCAACATTCCATTAGCCTTCTTTACCGCCTGCTGCACCTGCATGCTTATCTTCAGCGACTGGTACACAAGGACACCCAGGTCCCGCTGCACACTCCCCTCTCCCAATTTACAACCATTCAGGTAGTAGTCTGCCTTCCTGTTTTTGCTTCCAAAGTGAATAACCTCACACTTATCCAAATTATACTGCATCTGCCATTGATTTGCCCACTCGCCCAACCTGTCCAGATCTTGCTGTCGGATCCCTGCATCCTCATCATAATTCACCCTCCCACCCAACTTGGTATCATCTGCAAACTTTTAGATGTTACATTTTATTCCCTCATCCAAATCATTAATATATATTGTGAATAGCTGGGGTCCCAGCACCGATCCCTGTGGTACCCCATGAGTTACTGCCTGCCAATTTGAAAAGGACCCATTAACCCCGACTCTTTGTTTCCTTTCTGACAACCAGTTTTCTATCCACCTCAATACATTTCCCCCAATCCTATGTGCTTTAATCTTGCACAATAATCTCTTATGCGGGACTTTGTCAAACGCCTTCTGAAAGTCCAAATATACCACATCGACTGGCTCCCCCTTGTCAACTGTACTGGTTACATCTTCAAAGAATTCCAACAGATTTGTCAAGCATGATTTTCCCTTCATAAATCCATGCTGACTCTGACTGATCCTGCCACTGCTTTCTAACTGTTCCGCTATAAAGTCCTTGATAATGATTCAAGAATTTTCCCCACTACCGATGTTAGGCTTACTGGTCTATAACTCCCTGCTTTCTCTCTACCTCCCTTTTTGAATATTGGAGGTGGGATGACCCCATAAAGGTGGGCGTTTTAGGGTGCGTTAACAGGGCTCGCCCGATGGGCACAGGGGACCTCCCAAAGGAGGTAATCCACTTCTTGTCCCCAATGAATCCATGCAGGGTAAGCTGCCAGGGTGGTCACTGTCCTTCAGACTCTCTCAGCAGTGTCAGAACAGAGCCCTCAAGTGGAAATTCATTATCCAGTTAGGAGCCTCAATAGGCTCTGGCTGCCTGGTGCCTTACCGGCACTGCACCACCCCCCCCACTCCACCCCCCCCCCCCCACCCCACTCCCTTCCCCAACCAACATTATTCGCCATTTTCTCTGCCTTTTACCCTTCCCACCCTGAGACTCCCAGAACATACATTTTCCAGGAATCCCAGGACGTAGTCTCTGAGGAATTGCACATGGTCCGAACCCAGTCCTTCCCAGTGTAATGTCTGGTGCTGCAGCGACAGGACTGGGATGGGTAAGAGGTCAAACCACTTTATTTTGTGTACCCCTCCCCCTCACAGCTTTCAAACACAAAGGCAGGGGTCCCTGAATTTCACCCCAGTATTCGGTCGCTGGTCAATCTGGGTGTTTGAGAGGAACAGTCTCCATATGATTATGAGCAATTCTCAGGCAGCTGGTCAGGCTGATGGCCAGGGCAGGGATTACAATACATGTATAAAAAGGCAGAGAATGAGGTGAATAATGTTGGTGGTGAAGCACAAATTACCGTGTGGAAATCTGGCATAGAGGCAATTACTGAAAGGTGGGTTAAAATGGGGAAGACAGGCATTGGAAATGTTCAGGCAATAGGGACAGAACAAAGAGCGGTGGCAATGACTTTATTGATCAGAGAAGAAATTGGAGTGTTGGAAAGATACGTGTCCTTGAGGGGACAGAGATCAAATAGTTTGGATGGGGTGGTGTTTGTGCAGTGTGTCCAGGAACCTTTTCTAACACATATGTAGATTGTCCGACCAGAGGAGGGGCAATATTGGATTTAGTACTTGGTAATGAACCAGGGCAATTGAAAGATTTGTTAGTGGGGGAGCATTTTGGAGATAGTGACCACAATTCTATGACTTTCACTTCAGTAATGGAGAGGGATAGGTACGTGCAACAGGGCAAGGTTTACAATTGGGGGAAGGGTAAATACGATGTTGTCAGACAAGAATTGAAGTGCATAAGTTGGGAACATAGGCTGTCAGGGAAGGACACAAGTGAAATGTGGAACTTGTTCAAGGAACAGGTACTACGTGTCCTTGATATGTATGTCCCTGTCAGGCAGGGAAGAGATGGTCGAGTGAGGGAACCATGGTTGACAAGAGAGGTTGAATGTCTTGTTAAGAGGAAAAAGGAGACTTATGTAAGGCTGAGGAAACAAGGTTCAGACAGGGCATTGGAGGGATACAAGATAGCCAGGAGGGAACTGAAGAAAGGGATTAGGAGAGCTAAGAGAGGGCATGAACAATCTTTGGCGGGTTGGATCAAGGAAAACCCCAAGGCCTTTTACACATATGTGAGAAATATGAGAATGACTAGAGCGAGGGTAGGTCCGATCAAGGACAGTAGCGGGAGATTGCGTATGGAGTCTGAAGAGATAGGAGAGGTCTTGAACGAGTACTTTTCTTCTGTATTTACAAATGATAGGGGCCATATTGTAGGAGAGGACAGTGTGAAACAGACTGGTAAGCTCGAGGAAATACTTGTTAGGAAGGAAGATGTGTTGGGCATTTTGAAAAACTTGAGGATAGACAAGTCCCCTGGGCCTGACGGGATATATCCAAGGATTCTATGGGAAGCAAGAGATGAAATTGCAGAGCCGTTGGCAATGATCTTTTCGTCCTCACTGTCAACAGGGGTGGTACCAGGGGATTGGAGAGTGGCGAATGTCGTGCCCCTGTTCAAAAAAGGAAACAGGGATAACCCTGGGAATTACAGGCCAGTTAGTCTTACTTCGGTGGTAGGCAAAGTCATGGAAAGGACGGATTTGTGAGGGTTAGATAACGAACTGGCTAACCGATAGAAG
Source organism: Scyliorhinus torazame (assembly GCF_047496885.1). Taxonomy (NCBI): domain Eukaryota; kingdom Metazoa; phylum Chordata; class Chondrichthyes; order Carcharhiniformes; family Scyliorhinidae; genus Scyliorhinus; species Scyliorhinus torazame. Next base: position 1,383,299 of record NC_092720.1, read on the forward strand.
TCAGAGAGTGGTGGTAGATGGCAAATATTCAGCCTGGATCTCAGTTACCAGTGGCGTACCGCAGGGATCAGTTCTGGGTCCTCTGCTGTTTGTGATTTTCATTAATGACTTGGATGAGGGAGTTGAAGGGTGGGTCAGTAAATTTGCAGACGATACGAAGATTGGTGGAGTTGTGGATAGTGAGGAGGGCTGTTGTCGGCTGCAAAGAGACATAGATAGGATGCAGAGCTGGGCTGAGAAGCGGCAGATGGAGTTTAACCCTGAAAAGTGTGAGGTTGTCCATTTTGGAAGGACAAATATGAATGCGGAATACAGGGTTAACGGTAGAGTTCTTGGCAATGTGGAGGAGCAGAGAGATCTTGGGGTCTATGTTCATACATCTTTGAAAGTTGCCACTCAAGTGGATAGAGCTGTGAAGAAGGCCTATGGTGTGCTCGCGTTCATTAACAGAGGGATTGAATTTAAGAGCCGTGAGGTGATGATGCAGCTGTACAGAACTTTGATAAGGCCACATTTGGAGTACTGTGTACAGTTCTGGTCGCCTCATTTCAGGAAGGATGTGGAAGCTTTGGAAAAGGTGCAAAGGAGGTTGACCAGGATGTTGCCTGGAATGGAGAGTAGGTCTTACGAGGAAAGGTTGAGGGTGCTAGGCCTTTTCTCATTAGAATGGAGAAGGATGAGGGGCGACTTGATAGAGGTTTATAAGATGATCAGGGGAATAGATAGAGTAGACAGTCAGAGACTTTTTCCCCGGGTGGAACAAACCATTACAAGGGGACATAAATTTAAGGTGAATGGTGGAAGATATAGGGGGGATGTCAGAGGTAGGTTCTTTACCCAGAGAGTAGTGGGGGCATGGAATGCACTGTCTGTGGAAGTAGTTTAGTCGGAAACGTTATGGACCTTCAAGCAGCTATTGGGTAGGTACATGGATTACGGTAAAATGATATAGTATAGATTTATTTGTTCTTAAGGGCAGCATGGTAGCATTGTGGATAGCACAATTGCTTCACAGCTCCGGGGTCCCAGGTTCGATTCCGGCTTGGGTCACTGTCTGTGTGGAGTCTGCACATCCTCCCCGTGTCTGCGTGGGTTTCCTCCGGGTGCTCCGGTTTCCTCCCACAGTCCAAAGATGTGCAGGTTAGGTGGATTGGCCAATGATAAATTGCCCTTAGTGTCCAAAATTGCCCTTAGTGTTGGGTGGAGGTGTTGACTATGGGTAGGGTGCTCTTTCCAAGAGCCGGTGCAGACTCAGGGGGCCGAATGGCCTCCTTCTGCACTGTAAATTCAATAATAATCTATGATTAATCTGGGACAAAGGTTCGGCACAACATCGTGGGCCGAAGGGCCTGTTCTGTGCTGTATTTTTCTATGTTCTATGTTCTATGTAACCCGGTGATTTAGATATGAGAAGCAAGGAAAATAAACCACACGACTCAATGCCCCCAATAGTGAGAGAGATAGGGGAGGAAACCTTCCGGGAAATCACAAAGCGGTGTCAGAATTCTCAAGTGGTGATGCCAAGAAAATTTAATTCCTCAAATATCGTCTGGGAATGTGAAATACAATTAATGGACTTCCTGCTGTATTGTTCACCCATCCTGTCCTGCCCTGTCCACCTGCCCGGCCCTGACCACCTGCCCTGGCCACCTGCCCTGACCACCCGCCCTGACCACCTGCCCTGCCCTGTCCACCTTCCCGGCCCTGTCCACCTGCCCTGCCCTGACCACCTGCCCTGACCACCTGCCCTGCCCTGTCCACCCGCCCTGACCACCTGCCCTGCCCTGACCACCCACCCTGACCACCTGCCCTGACCACCCACCCTGACCACCCGCCCTGCCCTGTCCACCCGCCCTGACCACCTGCCCTGACCACCTGCCCTGCCCTGTCCACCCGCCCTGCCCTGTCCGCCTGCCCTGCCCTGACCACCTGCCCTGCCCTGACCACCTGCCCTGCCCTGTCCACCCGCCCTGACCACCTGCCTGACCACCTGCCCTGCCCTGTCCACCTGCCCTGCCCTGTCCACCCGCCCTGCCCTGACCACCCGCCCTGCCCTGTCCACCTGCCCTGACCACCTGCCCTGACCACCCGCCCTGACCACCTGCCCTGCCCTGTCCACCCACTCTGCCCTGACCACCTGCCCTGCCCTGTTCACCTACCCTGTCCACCTGCCCTGCCCTGACCACCTGCCCTGCCTTTTTCAATGGCCCTGCCCTGTCCACCCGCCCTGTCCACCCGCCCTGTCCACCTGCCCTGACCACCTGCCCTGCCCTGACCACCCACCCTGACCACCTGCCCTGCCCTGACCACCCGCCCTGACCACCTCCCCTGCCCTGACCATCTGCTCTGTCCACCCGCCCTGACCTTTCAGCAATGTTAAACGGGGGCAGGTGAGGCCTCCCACTGGCTTCCCATCCTTGGCCAATTATTGACCACTGGCGAATTGTTTTCTGACCAGCCTCGATTGCAAGGCTGGCAGGAAGAGTTCCTGTGATGGGGGCAGCCCACAAATGAGTCAGTTTCAGGCATTGGGCAAGAAAGGGAGAGGGCATCTCCATCAGATGCCCCTTTTAACATTGGGTACCTCCCCTTAGAACCTCCCTCCAACCCCCCAGCCTATTTCCTGCTACCCTAAACCCACCCTGTCCACCTGACCACTACCCCAGGCCTCCCTACCCTTCCCGTCCTGAGACCCCCAGAACATACATTTTCCTGGAATCCCAGGACGTGGTCTCTGGGGAACTGCATGGGGTCCGAATCCAGTCCTTCCCAGTGTAATGTCTGTGCTGCAGGATCTGCTGGGCAATTGAAAAGTCTTCCTGTGTAAGGAGCATAAGTCCCAAATGCGGCCAATGAAAGCTCATTGGAGTGTGAAATGGTGAAGCAGCAGACAGTGTTAGCGAGGGTGCCTTCCCCACCAACTCTTCAGATGGTGAGATGGGAAAGCCAGCCAGCTTAATAATCCTACAAAATCCTGGGTAAGAGTGATCATTGTATCATCAGGGTTAGACTGGCCATATACACTCCCTGCTGGAAGAGAGCAAGGAATAATCTGATATTGAATATCTAATAGAAATTGGAAGAGAACAAACTTCAATGAGGTGAAGGGGGACATAATCAGGGTAAAATGGAAACAAAGATTGACAGGGAAAGTTGTAACGGAGCAATGGGTGATCTTTAGGAGGAGATGGTCCAGGAACAGGCTGGGTACATTTTAACAAGAGTGAAAGTCCAGAGAAGCAAATTCTTGGGTATTGAACGAGATGCAGGTTATAGCGAAACAATGAGAGATGATGTACAATTCAAGTGAGAACTGGGCCACATAGAATAGGTTGAGAGGGAAAATGAAGAAAATAAAACTGGGAAAGAGAGAGTGCAAGAATTTATGATGGAGGTCGGGATTTCAGATATATTGTATTGTATGTACCAGGTTCAGTAAGGGTTAAGATCCTGAGTTAGTGTGTGTGACTGCTGCAGTAGTGTTTTTAAAATCCTGGTTTGAAAAGCAGCTGGCCATTTTGAAGACAGGGGTGTAATTAAAGCATCGTAAAAGTTTGGGCTGATGGACTTTTATTTAAACTTTTAAAATTTCCCTGAGGAGCAGTTACTAGGAGACATCGGCCGGATTCTCTGTTCCCGAGATGCAGGCGCAGGATTCGTGGACTTTGACGACATCAAAACTGGTACCGCACCTTGACCGATTCCCCGACTGTTAAAAGGCTAGCACCAGCGCTCATGGTACTCAAAGCTCTGGACCTCGCTCCGTCTGGTGGACGAAGGGCGGTATCACACCGACCTGGAATCCTTCGGAGAAATGCCATCTGGTGGTCGAAGGACGGAATTGCGCCAACCTGAACCTCTCGAGTAAATCTATTTCCCAGAGGCTGCAACCGCAGTAGTGAAGACTTAATTCAGACCTACCCATAAGACACAGGAGCAGAATTAGGCCACTCGGCCCATCGAGTCTGCTCCGCCATTCAATCATGGCTGATATTTTTCCCATCCCCATTCTTCTGCCTTCTCCCCATAACCGCTGATCACCTTGTTAACCAAGAACCTATCTATCACTGTCTTAAAGACACTCAGTGAATTGGCCTCCACAGCCTCGCGGCAAAGAGTTCCACAGATTCACCAGCCTCTGGCTGAAGAAATTCCTCCTCATCGCTGTTTTAAAGGATCGTCCCTTTAGTCTGAGATTGTGTCCTCTGGTTCTAGTTTTTCCTACAAGTGGAAACCACTCTATCCAGGCCTCACAGTATCCTGTAAGTTTCAATAAGATCCCCCCTCATCCTTCAAAACTCCAACGAGTACAGACCCAGAGTCCTCAACCGTTCCTCATACGACAAGTTCTTCATTCCAGTGATCATTCTTGTGAACCTCCTCTGGACCCTTTGCAAGGCCCCTTTAATTATTTTTGATTCTTCGCTGACCCTTACCTTGTATCTGTCTTGTGCGTGACTGGGTAGAGGGTAGGTCGGAGTCTTGGGATTAGGTAGTCTGGTAGACGGTTATCTTATTATTTCCTTATATGTTCACCTTTACTCCTTTTTATTCATAAACAGTTTGTTAATGTTTTACTTATAAATCTGGTGTCTGTAACGCATTGGAGTATTCAAGGGTAAAAGATCTTCAGAAAATATTAATTATTTGTTAATTCACTTATGTTGTGACGCCACATTCTGTGGGACTAGAATTGACCGCTCACTCGCCCAAGGTGTCGTAACATAAATTAGGGGCTCGTCCGGGATTGGAAATGTTCAACGGCGAATTTGGGGGAAACAGAGTAAATTAAAAAGAGATACCAAGTTTGTAGTAATATAACAAGATGGCTATGGAAGCTACTAAGAAATTTCTCCAGGTAGACGACATATCTCTTGTACATTTGGAGGAGCTTCGCAAAGTCCCGCTCGTCGAATTGGCAAGGGAATTAAAACTGGGTGTACCAGCTGGAGCTAAGAAGGTGGAGGTAATTGATGCGATTGCTCAACATTTAAATTTGAAAGCAATGCTGCCCAGGCCGGATCCACAGTCAGTAGAATTGGCTGAGATCCAGTTACAGATGAAACAGTTAGAAATGCAGCAAAAACAGAGAGAAATAGAAATGGAAATGAAGAGAGAGGAAAGAGAGAATGAGAGAAAAGAAAAGGAAAAAGAAATGGAGATAGGAATGAGGAAGTTAGAATTAGAGACTGGAAAGGAGTGGGAAATTTCGGGAATGTGAGGGGGAGACTAGTCCTAGAACAGAACTCTCTGCTGATATGTTTAACTTTATACAGGTTCTCCCAATATTTAAAGAAAAAGAAATAGAAACGTTCTTTATGTTTTTGAGAAAATAGCAACCCAAATGGAGTTGCCAAAAGAGAAGTGGACGTAAACCTCCCTACCGGGAGGGCACAAGACGTTTAGGCCGCCTGTCAGAGCAGGGCTCCAGAGATTCTGACTTGGTGAAAAAGATTATTCTAGATGCATGTGAATTGGTTCCCGAAACATATAGACAAAAATTCCCGGATTTGCAGAGACTATCGTGACAGATTATGCAGAATTCGAGAGGGTTAACTAGAACAATTTTAATAGAGGGTATGGGCATTTAAGCACAGTGGTTAGCACTGTTGCTTCACAGCACCAGGGTCCCGGTTCAATTCCCGCTTGGGTCACTGTCTGTGCGGAGTCTGCACGTTCTCCCCGTGTCTGCGTGGGTTTCCTCCGGGTGCTCCGGTTTCCTCCCACAAGTCCCAAAGATGTGCTTGTTAGGTAATTTGGACATTCTGAATTCTCCCTCTGTGTACCCGAACAGGCGCCAGAATGTGGCGACAAGGGGATTTTCACAGTAACTTCATTATGGTGTTAATGTAAGTCTACTTGTGACATTAATAAAGATTATTATTATTATTACCTACGATGTTCTGAGAGGGATCATTCTCTTAGAAGAGTTTAATAATTCCTTACCTTCGATAATAAGAACCCCTGTTGAAGATCAGAGGGTGCACACTGCCAGGCGAACAGCAATTATGATTACGAGCTAATCCATAAATTGAAACCTTTGTTCCACCACCCCTATAATTTTGAAAAGGACAGGAAGTGAGAGGGTGAGAGGAAGGTAGATAGCCGAGGGAGGGAGTGGATATCTGGGAAGGTGCCGAGATCTCCGCCTCAGATCAAAAAGGAAGATAGTGGGAGTGGAAGTGAGACTCGGAAGCCTAAATGTTACCATTGTAACAAGTTGGGACATGCTCATTCAGCCTGTTGGAAGTTGCAAGGAAGGCCCATCGGAATTGTGAGGGTTCAGAAGGAGGATTCTGAGAAGGTGCGAAGGTGGAGAATACTGCAGGGCAGATGGCAGCGTTAACCGAGGAGACTCGAGCAGGTGTAGAGAATGAGGTAGATGAAAGATATACCGGTTTTGTGTTGAAGGGGACAGTCAGCCCATTTTCCTCGACAGAGATAGCCAAACCAGTAATGATACAGGGGCTACTCGAACCCTTGTGCTGGAGAAGGATTTGCTCTTTCCGAGAGAGAGCTCAGTGATAACTGAGTATTTGTGAATGGGATGGGTGGAAGTTGTATCCCAGTTCCATTGTATAAAGTGCAATTGAAGAGTGATTTAGTGTCAGGTCCGGTAGTTGGAGTGGTTAAGGAATTCCTAGTGGAAAGAATAGACTTAGTTCTGGTAAAGGATTTAGGGGGCGGGGGGGAGAAAGTTATAGCTTCACCCATGGTTACAGAGAGTCGAAAGGAAGATTGCAGTTAGCCGCTGAAATGTGGCTGAAGGGCATGTGGGAGCTAGGAAGATTCATTGGGCAATAGAGGACGTAGAGAAAAAGATTTTGACGGCTGTTGAGCATGTTTCAGGCGGCCATGGTAGTCATAGAATCATGTATTTACAGTGCAGAAGGAGGCCATTTGGCCCATCGAGTTTGCACCAGCCCTTGGAAAGAGCACCTACTTAAGACCACACCGCCGCCCTATCCCCATAACCCAGTAACCCCACTTAACCTTTTTTGTAGACACTAAGGGTAATTTATCATGGCCAATCCACCTCACAGCACGTCTTTGGACTGTGGGAGGAAACAGGAGCACCCGGAGGAAACCCACGCAGACATGGGGAGAACGTGCAGACTCCGCACAGACAGTGACCCAGCTAGGAATCGAACCTGGGACCCTGGAGCTGTGAAGCCACAGTGCTAACCACTGTGCTACCGTGAACCAGGTCCCGAGCATTTCCAGACCGACGGCGACCAAAAGGCTGAGAAATTGGACAGGAGCCTTGACTTTGGTTCTGATTATGAGGTGCTGCTAATTCCTGTTAATGTCGGTGAGGAGGAGCCAGACGAAGGTTTTGACTTTGACCTAGGTCCTGGTTATGAAGTGATGGTGAACAGTTGTTGTAAGAGTGATAGCAGGGAGGAAGAGTCAGACAACAGTCTTGACTTTGACCTTGGGCCTGAATATGATAGACAGTTGTTCCGAAGTAGACTCATCACCAAATGAGCTTGGACCACTAGTGAGCAATTCTTCCAGAGTTCGTCCAGGAGTTAGTAACCTGGAGGAGGTGGGTGAAGTGGACTTGCCAAAAGGTAGTGTGTTACCGCTTCTGGAGATAAACCCATTGCCACGCCCTTCAGGTGGAAGAAGTTCCCAGAGCAGGCTGGACCTGAAGGAAAGTCTACCTGACTAGGGGGTGTTTTTGCTAACACTGTTGGGGAGGTTTTAAACTAATGTGGCAGGGGGATGGGAACCAGATTAGGGAGTTAGAGGTCAGTAAAAAGGCAGCAACTAAAGCCAGTAAGGTACTAGCTAATAAACTCAATGTGACTAAGGGGAAGAGTAGACTGGGAAGAGATGATGAGCGCAAAGGGACAGGTGGTCTGAGGTGCATTTGTTTCAATGCGAGAAGTGTAGCAGGTAAGGCAGATGAACTTAGGGCTTGGATTAGTACCTGGGAATATGATGTTATTGGTATTACTGAGACTTGGTTGAGGGAAGGTCAAGACTGGCAACTAAATATCCCAGGGTATAGATGCTTCAGGAGGGACAGAGAGGGAGGTAAAAGGGGTGGAGGTTACAGGTCAGAGATGATATCACAGCTGTGATTGAGGGCACGATGGAGGTTTCGAGCACTGAGGCAATATGGGTAGAGCTAAGAAATAGGAAAGGTGCAGTAACATTGTTGGGACTTTGCTACAGGCTTCCCAAAAGCGAGCGTGGAGTAGAGGTACAAATATGTAGACAGATTATAGAAAAATGTAGGAGCAATAGGGTGGTCGTGATGGGAAATTTTAACTTCCCCAACATTGAATGGGATTCATGTAGTGTTGGAGGCGTAGATGGAGCAGAATTTGTAAGGAGCATCCAGGAGAGTTTTTTAGAGCAGTATGTAAATAGTCCAACTCGGGAAGGGACCATACTGGACCAGGTATTGGGGAATGATCCCGGCCAGGTGGTTGAAGTTTCAGTCGGTGATTACTTTGGGAATAGCGATCACAATTCCATAAGTTTTAGAATACTCATGGACAAAGATGAGAGTGGTCCTAAAGAAAGAGTGCTAAATTGGGGAAAGGCCAAGTATAACAAAATTCGGCAGGAGCTAGGGAATGTGGATTGGGAGCAGCTGTTTAAGGGTAAATCCACATTTGAAATGTGGGAGTGCAGGACAGACATGTCCCTGTGAAAATGAGGGATAGAAATGGCAAGATTAGGGAACCATGGATGACGGGTGGAATTGTGAGACAAGCTAAAATGAAAAAGGAAGCACACATAAGATCTAGGCGACTTAAAAATGATGAAGCTTTGGAGGAATATTGGGAAAGTAGGACAAATCTCAAACACGCAATAAAGAGGGCTAAAAGGGGTCATGAAACATCTTTGGCTAACAGGGTTAAGGAAAATCCCAAAGCCTTTTATTCGTATATAAGGAGCAAGAGGGTAACTAGAGAAAGGATTGGCCCACTCAAAGACAAAAGAGGGAATTTATGCGTGGAGTCAGAGGAAATGGGTGAGATTCTTAATGAGTCCTTTGCATCGGTATTCACCAAGGAGAGGGACATGACGGATGTTGAGGCTAGGGATGGATGTTTAAATAATCTAGGTCAAGTCGGCATAAGGAAGGGGGAAGTTTTGGGTATTCTAAAAGGCATTAAGGTGGACAAGTCCCCAGGTCCGGATGGGATCTATCCCAGGTTACTGAGGGAAGTGAGGGACGAAATAGCTGGGGCTTTAACAGATATTTTTCAGCATCCTTGAGCACGGGTGAGGTCCCGGAGGACTGGAGAATTGCTAATGTTGTCCCTTTGTTTAAGAAGGGTAGCAGGGATAGTCCAGGGAATTATAGACCTGTGAGCTTGACGTCAGTGGTAGGCAAACTGTTGGAGAAGATACTGAGGGATAGGATCTATTCACATTTGGAAGAAAATAGGCTTATCAGTGATAGGCAGCATGGTTTTGTGCAGGGAAGGTCATGTCTTACAAACCTAATAGAATTATTTGAGGAAGTGACAAAGTTAATTGATGAGGGAAGGGCTGTAGATGTCATAAACATGGACTTCAGGGGCTGTTTAGCACAGGGCTAAATCGCTGGCTTTGAAAGCAGACCAATGCAGGCCAGCAGCGTGGTTCAATTCCCGTAGCAGCCTTCCCGAACAGGCGCTGGAATGTGGCGACTAGGGGCTTTTCACAGTAACTTCATTTGAAGCCTACTTGTGACAATAAGCGATTTTCATTTCATTTCATTTCAGTAAGGCGTTTGATTAAGTTTCCCATGGCAGGTTGATGGAAAAAGTGAAGTCGTATGGGGTTCAGGTTGTACTAGCTAGATGGATAAAGAACTGGCTGGGCAACAGGAGACAGAGAGTAGTGGTGGAAGGGAGTGTCTCAAAATGGAGAAAGGTGACTAGTGGTGTTCCTCAGGGATCCGTGCTCGGACCACTGTTGTTTGTGATATACATAAATGATCTGGACGAAGGTATAGGTGGTCTGAGTTTGCAGATGATACTAAGATTGGTGGAGTTGCAGATAGCGAGGAGGACTGTCAGAGCATACAGCAAAATATAGATAGATTGGAGAATTGGGCAGAGAAATGGCAAATGGAGTTCAATCCAGGCAAATGCGAGGTGATGCATTTCTTGAATTTCTAATTCAAGAGCGGACGATACGGTCAATGGAAGAGTCCTTGGGAAAATTGATGTACAGAGAGATCTGGGAGTTCAGGTCCATTGTACCCTGAAGGTGGCAACGCAGGTTGATAGAGTGGTCAAGAAGGCATACAGCATGCTTGCCTTCATCGGACGGGGTATTGAGTACAAGAGTCGGCAGGTCATGTTACAGTTGTATAGGACTTTGGTTAGGCCACATTTGGAATACTGTGTGCAGTTCTGGTCGCCACATTACCAGAAGGATGTGGATGCTTTAGAGAAGGTGCAGAGGAGGTTCACCAGGATGTTGCCTGGTATGCAGGGTGCTAGCTATGAAGAAAGGTTGAGTAGATTAGGATTGTTTTTGCTGGAAAGACAGAGGTTGAGGGGGGACCTGATTGAGGTCTACAAAATTATGAGAGGTATGGACAGGGTGGATAGCAACAAGCTTTTTCCAAGAGTGGGGGTGTCAATTACAAGGGGTCACGATTTCAAGGTGAGAGGGGGAAAGTTTAAGGGAGATGTGCGTGGATAGTTTTTTACGCAGAGGGTGGTGGGTGCCTGGAACGCTTTGCCGGCGGAGTTGGTAGAGGCGGGCACGATAGCATCATTTAAGATGCATCTAGACAGATATATGAACGGGCGGGGAACAGAGGGAAGTAGATCCTTGGAAAATAGAAGACAGGTTTAGATAAAGGATCTGGATCGGCGCAGGCTGGGAGGGCCGAAGGGCCTGTTCCTGTGCTGTAATTTTCTTTGTACTTTGTTGTTCTGACTGCCCAGCATCAGTTTGTCAGGACAAGGGCCGTACGGACTGGGGAGCGATACCAAGCGAACGGCTGGTCAACCCACAACCTATTGAAGGTTTACAGTAACTTTTCGAGGGAGCAGAGATTGATAGCCAGGAAGGTGAAATGGTTGTCCACCAATCCTTTTTGGGAGTTAAGGGAATGGTGGTTGATGAATCCTGTTGTGGTTCTACAATCGCAGAGGCCAGGAAAACTCAAGCTGGTCATAGAGTCAGTGACATTCCAGACTCTGATTCTGAAAGCGGGGATGTGAGTGATGGTTACGGAAACTCCAATGAGGAGGTAAAAGGTGCCAGACAGGGAATAGCGCCTGTTGAGTCAATTGACTTTGAGACGTCTGACCCCTCAGCAGCTCCTGTTGTTAAAGGTGGTCCAGGGAAGGTCAAGAGAGAATGTAGGGCTGGTGGGATTGAAAAGATTCAATTGGTTACCAGTGAACCCACTACTTCTTTCAGCGTTGAAAGCCCTACTTGAGGTGGAGTTGGAGGAAACCCTCAAAGTTTGTGCAGAATTTGATCAGACAGTGAATGTAGTGAAAGGTGTAGGGAGGCACCATGAGGCCCTCCATTAACTACCCCTGGTGTGGACCTCAAACATTTTGAACCACCAAAGACACCTCCGTCTCTACAGAGATTGGCTCAGTTAGAAACCAAGTAGCGATGCATGTTGGACATGTTTCAGGAAACCGCAGCCCTGTTGTGGTCCACGGAACGCCAAGGAGAGTCTGGGAAGTTGACATACATGTCGGCGGATGAATCGACCAGCCTGAGCTTCTCCGAACTGTTGACCACTTACAGTTACAGACATTTAAAAACCAGAACGCAAGAGTTTTTTGTCAGAGGTGTTTGTTGTAAAGACTGTCGGTGTATTTCCTGGAGACAATAATGTGAGTGCAAGTACTTTTTCTGTGTGTGCCACAGGACAGGAGATTGTATCGGGGCTAACATACAGAGGTATGTGTGGGTGCTGTGTGTCTTACATGCCTCATAATGAAACGTCCATGCCTTTTGACATTTCATTCCTTTAGTGGTGGGAGGTATGTTCGGATAGTGTCGATCTGTCTGTGTCCATTTCAATGCCCAGACTGCTGCCTGTTCTGATTTACATTCTTCGGGCTACAAAGTTACTGCAACCTTTGGGATTTTTGTTTAAATTGTAGTATTTGGACGCTGGGAAACCCCCTGTTCTGATGGGCTGGTCCTAAAACATCCCCATTAGGATCGTGGCAGAATCTTTACTGTCGTTTGACAGACTTGGCAAGCAGCCAATCGGTGTATATAGGATTTTCAGCCTGCTCCTATCGGAGCCTGTGGTTGGTGAAGCCAGTCAGTAACTTCTGGATAAAAGCAAATTGACTGTGGATGCTGGAATCTGAAACGAAAGAGAAAATGCTGGAAAATCTCAGCAGGTGTGGCAGCATCTGTAGGGAGAGGAAAGAGCTAATGTTTCAACAAAGAGGGAAGACTTTCCCGTTTAAAGGGGCAGAGACAGCCAACAGAACTGGGAAAGAGATTGTGAATATGAACGTCTAGGTTTGACCACAGGTCAGTAACCTTTGAACTGTGTGTGTCAGGGGCTGGGAAGAGCTGAAGAATTGAAGCTTAAAGTGGGAGCATGTGTGATAAAACCGCCAGAGTCCTGTACAGGAATCGAGGCGCGATTCCCCGACCCCCCACAGGGTCGGAGAATCACCGGGGGCTGGCGTGAATCCCGCCCCTGCCGTGTCCCAAATTCTCCGCCACCAGAGATTCGGCGGGGGCGTGAATCGTGCCGGTCGGTGGGCTCACCCCGGCGATTCTCCGGACTGCGATGGGCCAAAGACCTGCCGCTGTCTACCCTCTCCAGCCGGCGTGGATTAAACCACCTTGTGAACAGTGGGACAAGGTGGCGTGGCCAGGCACTGGGGTCCTGGGCGGGGCGATCTGGCCCTGGGGGATGCCCCCACGGTGGCCGGGCCCGCGATCGGGGCCCACCCATCGGCGGGCGGGCCTGTGCCGTGGGGGCACTCTTTTTCTTCCGCCTTCGCCACGGTCTCCACTATGGCGGAGGCGGAAGAGACCCCCTCCCCTGCGCATGCGTGGGGATGACGTCAGCGGCCGCTGGCGCTCCCGCGCATGCGTCGCCCGGCGAAGACCTTTCGATGCCAAAGGCCTTTCCCGCCAGCCGGCGGCGCGGGCCTAGCCCCTCAAGGAGACTTCCGCACCTTTGGGGCGGCCCGACGCCGGAGTGATCCGCGCCGATTTTGGTGCCGGGTAGCGGACATCGCGCCAGTTTGCGGAGAATCCCGCCCCAGGTCAGTAAAAGATGCTAAACTCCGAGTTGTATTGTTCTCGGAGGGCGGCGAAAGTTCCATCTGGTGGCAGAAAGGCAGAAGTGCACCGACCTGAGCATCCTGTGTACAGCATCACCTGGTGGCCGGAGGTGAGAGTTACACTGACCTGAACACCTCGGATCTGGCTCCATCTGGTGGCTGCAGAGCGGAATTGCACCGACCTGGAGTCCTTGGTGAAACACCACCTGGTGGTTAAAGGATGGAATAGCGCCAACCTGAACCTCTTAAGCAAATCTATTTCACACAGCAGTCAAGACGCAACTCAGACTTAACCCTCTAATCCCTGTTTTTTTGACCCTCCCCTTAAATCTGTCTTGTGTGTGTCTGGGTAGAGGGTGGGACGGGGGTCTTGGGATTAGGTAGCCTGGTACACGGTTAACCTGTTATTTCCTTACATGTTCATCTTTTTTCCTTTTTATTCATAAACAGTTTGTTAATGTTTTAGTTATGAATCTGGGGAGGATTCTCCATTGGCCAACGCCAAAATCAGGAAAGACGATTGGGCAGAGAATCGGTTCCGATGCCAAAATAGTGGCAGTCAGAGTAGACAGTCAGAGACCTTTTCCCTGGGTGGAACAAACCATTACAAGTGGACATAAATTTAAGGTGAAAGGTGGAAGATATAGGAGGGATATCAGAGGTAGGTTCTTTACCCAGAGAGTAGTGGGGGCATGGAATGCACTGCCTGTGGAAGTAGTTGAGTCGGAAACATTAGGGACCTTCAAGCAGCTATTGGATAGGTACATGGATTACGGGAAAATGGTGTAGATTAATTTGTTCTTAAGGGCAGCACGGTAGCATTGTGGATAGCACAATTGCTTCACAGCCCCAGGTTCGATTCCGGCTTGGGTCACTGTCTGTGCAGAGTCTGCACGTCCTCCCCGTGTCTGCGTGGGTTTCCTCCGGGTGCTCCGGTTTCCTCCCACAGTCCAAAGATGTGCGGGTTAGGTGAATTGGCCAATGATAAATTGCCCTTAATGTCCAAAATTGCCCTTGGTGTTGGGTGAAGGTGTTGAGTTTGGGTAGGGTGCTCTTTCCAAGAGCTGGTGCAGACTCAGGGGGCCGAATGGCCTCCTTCTGCACTGTAAATTCAATGATAATCTATGATTAATCTAGGACAAAGGTTCGGCACAACATCTTGGGCCGAAGGGCCTGTTCTGTGCTGTATTTTCTATGTTCTATGTTCTATTTTCTATAGCGGCAGGTGTCGATTTGACACCAAATTGCACTTCTCCATCACCTCGACAGCGGCGTCAATGCGTACCGGAACGCACGTACAGTGCACACCGTTTACATATCATTAGCGGGCCCGACCCGGTATTCTCCGGGGCCTCCGCGATTCTCCGCCTCCGATGGGCCGAGTTCCCGACGGCCCGGTTCACTTGTGCTTTTAACAATCTGAAACCCCGCGTGGGGGCTGCTGAGGGAGAGAGAGGGGGGCGGAAAGTGCCCAACATCGCCACAGTTTGCTGACCGTTGTGCCGCTGGACGGGGGCTTCTGCCAGAGCCGGGGGGAGTAGTGGGGGGTGGCCGGGAGGTGGGCTGTGGGGTGGGGTGGACGAACATGGAACACCATTGTCGCAGCCGACAAGGCAGCGATGCAGCTGCGCATCGTTGACAGCACACTGTGAACTGAGGGTCACGGGTCGTATGGGTATCCCCCCCGCCCCCCCCCCCCCCGGCCGGGTGCCCTCTGGCTCCAGCCGACCCATCAGCTATATGGGCACCCTCCAGCACAGCCAGTGCCATCTTGTTGGCTGGGGTGAGTGTGTGTGGGGAGTGTAATGTGTGTGTGTGGCTGGGGTGAGTGTGTGTGGGGAGTGTAATGTGTGTGTGCGGCTGGGATGAGTGTGTGTGGGGAGTGTAAATGTGTGTGTGCGGCTGGGATGAGTGTGTGTGGGGAGTGTAATGTGTGTGTGCGGCTGGGATGAGTGTGTGTGGGGAGTGTAATGTGTGTGTGCGGCTGGGATGAGTGTGTATGGGGAGTGTATTGTGTGTGTGCGGCTGGGGTGAGTGTGTGTGGGGAGTGTATTGTGTGTGTGCGGCTGGGGTGAGTGTGTGTGGGGAGTGTAATGAGTGTGCGTGGCTGGGATGAGTGTGTGGGGAGTGTAATGTGTGTGTGCGGCTGGGATGTGTGCGTGGGGAGTGTAATGTGTGTGTGCGGCTGGGATGAGTGTGTGTGTGTGTGGCTGGGATGAGTGTGTGTGGGGAGTGTAATGTGTGTGTGCGGCTGGGATGAGTGTGTGTGGGGAGTGTAATGAGTGTGTGCGGCTGGGCTGAGTGTGTGTGGGGAGAGTGTAATGTGTGTGTGTGGCTGGGATGAGTGTGTGTGGGGAGTGTAATGAGTGTGTGCGGCTGGGATGAGTGTGTGGGGAGTGTAATGTGTGTGTGCGGCTGGGATTAGTGTGTGTGCGGAGTGTAATGTGTGTGTGTGCGGCTGGGATGAGTGTGTGTGGGGAGAGTAATGTGTGTGTGTGGCTGGGATGAGTGTGTGTGGGGAGTGTGTTGGCTGAGATGAGTGTGTGTGGGGAGTGTGTGCGGCTGGGATGACTATATGTGGGAAGTGTAATGTGTGTGTGGGGAGTGTAATGTGTGTGTGCGGCTGGGATGAGTGTGAGTGGGGAGTGTGTGTGTGTGCGGCTGGGATGTGTGTGTGGGGAGTGTAATGTGTGTGTGCGGCTGGGATGAGTGTGTGTGGGGAGTGTAATGTGTGTGTGCGGCTGGGATGAGTGTGAGTGGGGAGTGTGTGTGTGTGCGGCTGGGATGAGTGTGTGTGGGGAGTGTAATGTGTGTGAGCGGCTGGGATGAGTGTGTGTGGGGAGTGTAATGTGTGTGTGCGGCTGGGGTGAGTGTGTGTGGGGAGTGTAATGTGTGTGTGCGGCTGGGATGTGTGTGTGGGGAGTGTAATGTGTGTGTGCGGCTGGGATGTGTGTGTGTGGGGAGTGTGTAATGTGTGTGTGTGGCTGGGATGAGTGTGTGTGGGGAGTGTAATGAGTGTGTGCGGCTGGGATACAAAGAACAAAGAACAAAGAAATGTACAGCACAGGAACAGGCCCTTCGGCCCTCCAAGCCCGTGCCGACCACACTGCCCGACTAAACTACAATCTTCTACACTTCCTGGGTCCGTATCCCTCTATTCCCATCCTATTCATATATTTGTCAAGATGCCCCTTGAATATCCCTATCGTCCCTGCTTCCACTACCTCCTCCGGTAGTGAGTTCCAGGCACCCACTACCCTCTGCGTAAAAAACTTGCCTCGTACATCTACTCTAAACCTTGCCCCTCTCACCTTAAACCTATGCCCCCTAGTAATTGACCCCTCTACCCTGGGGAAAAGCCTCTGACTATCCACTCTGTCTATGCCCCTCATAATTTTGTATACCTCTATCAGGTCGCCCCTCAACCTCCTTCGTTCCAGTGAGAACAAACCGAGTTTATTCAATCGCTCCTCATAGCTTATGCCCTCCATACCAGGCAACATTCTGGTAAATCTCTTCTGCACCCTCTCTAAATCACCCTCTCTCACATCCTTCTGGTAGTGTGGCGACCAGAATTGAACACTATACTCCAAGTGTGGCCTAACTAAGGTTCTATACAGCTGCAACATGACTTGCCAATTCTTATACTCAATGCCCCGGCCAATGAAGGCAAGCATGCCGTATGCCTTCTTGACTACCTTCTCCACCTGTGTTGCCCCTTTCAATGACCTGTGGACCTGTACTCCTAGATCTCTTTGACTTTCAATACTCTTGAGGGTTCTACCATTCACTGTATATTCCCTACCTGCATTAGCCCTTCCAAAATGCATTACCTCACATTTGTCCGGATTAAACTCCATCTGCCATCTCTCCGCCCAAGTCTCCAGACAATCTAAATCCTGCTGTATCCTCAGACAGTCCTCATCGCTATCCGCAATTCCACCAACCTTTGTGTCGTCTGCAAACTTACTAATCAGACCAGTTACATTTTCCTCCAAATCATTTATATATACTACAAAGAGCAAAGGTCCCAGCACTGATCCCTGTGGAACACCACTGGTCACAGCCCTCCAATTAGAAAAGCATCCCTCCATTGCTACCCTCTGCCTTCTATGGCCTAGCCAGTTCTGTATCCACCTTGCCAGTTCACCCCTGATCCCGTGTGACTTCACCTTTTGTACTAGTCTACCATGAGGGACCTTGTCAAAGGCCTTACTGAAGTCCATATAGACAACATCTACTGCCCTACCTGCATCAATCATCTTAGTGACCTCCTCGAAAAACTCTATCAAGTTAGTGAGACACGACTTCCCCTTCACAAAACCGTGCTGCCTCTCACTAATACGTCCATTTGCTTCCAAATGGGAGTAGATCCTGTCTCGAAGAATTCTCTCCAGTAATTTCCCTACCACTGAAGTAAGGCTCACCGGCCTGTAGTTCCCGGGATTATCCCTGCCACCCTTATTAAACAGAGGAACAACATTGGCTATTCTCCAGTCCTCCGGGACATCCCCCAAAGACAGCGAGGATCCAAAGATTTCTGTCAAGGCCTCAGCAATTTGCTCTCCAGCCTCCTTCAGTATTCTGGGGTAGATCCCATCAGGCCCTGGGGACTTATCTACCTTAATATTTTTTAAGACACCCAACACCTCGTCTTTTTGGATCACAATGTGACCCAGGCTATCTACACCCCCTTCTCCAGACTCAACATCTACCAATTCCTTCTCTTTGGTGAATACTGATGCAAAGTATTCATTTAGTACCTCGCCCATTTCCTCTGGCTCCACACATAGATTCCCTTGCCTATCCTTCAGTGGGCCAACCCTTTCCCTGGCTACCCTCTTGCTTTTTATGTACGTGTAAAAAGCCTTGGGATTTTCCTTAACCCTATTTGCCAATGACTTTTCATGACCCCTTCTAGCCCTCCTGACTCCTTGCTTAAGTTCCTTCCTACTTTCCTTATATGCCACACAGGCTTCGTCTGTTCCCAACCTTTTAGCCCTGACAAATGCCTCCTTTTTCTTTTTGACGAGGCCTACAATATCACTCGTCATCCAAGGTTCCCGAAAATTGCCGTATTTATCTTTCTTCCTCACAGGAACATGCCTGTCCTGTATTCCTTTCAACTGACACTTGAAAGCCTCCCACATGTCAGCTGTTGATTTGCCCTCAAACATCCGCCCCCAATCTATGTTCTTCAGTTCCCGCCTAATATTGTTATAATTAGCCTTCCCCCAATTTAGCACATTCATCCTCGGACCACTCTTATCCTTGTCCACCAGTACTTTAAAACTTACTGAATTGTGGTCACTGTTACCGAAATGCTCCCCTACTGAAACATCTACCACCTGGCCGGGCTCATTCCCCAATACCAGGTCCAGTACCAGTGTGTGGGGAGTGTAATGTGTGTGTGCGGCTGGGATGAGTGTGTGTGCGGAGTGTAATGTGTGTGTGCGTGGCTGGGATGAGTGTGTGGGGCGTGTAATGTGTGTGTGTGCGGCTGGGATGAGTGTGTGTGGGGAGTGCAGTGTGTGTGCGGCTGGGATGAGTGTGTGTGGGGAGTGTAATGTGTGTGTGCGGCTGGGATGAGTGTGTGTGGGGAGTGTGTTGGCTGAGATGAGTGTGTGTGGGGAGTGTGTGCGGCTGGGATGACTATGTGTGGGAAGTGTAATGTGTGTGTGGGGAGTGTAATGTGTGTATGCGGCTGGGATGAGTGTGTGTGGGGAGTGTAATGTGTGTATGCGGCTGGGATGAGTGTGTGTGGGGAGTGTAATGTGTGTGTGCGGCTGGGATGAGTGTGCGTGGGGAGTGTAATGTGTGTGTGCGGCTGGGATGAGTGTGTGGGGAGTGTAATGGGGTGTGCGGCTGCAGCTTGTCAGCCTCCCGAGTGTCGATCACGGACCCGCCACCGTTTCCCATTGGACCGAGTGTGCTCCGGTGCTGCCCCTCACCGGTCGCGGAATCGCACCCGATGCGGCGCCAATTTTTCTGTTGTAAATGTCCACGGATTCTGAGGAGGCGTCAATACTTCGTGTCAGAAACCGAGAATCCCACCAAGAATTTTTTTTTAAACTAGTAACCACGGCCCACACAGCAATAATAATAATCTTTATTAGTCTCACAAGTGGGCTTACAGGGAATCTGAATTGTAGCTCCAGTACACAGAAGTTTGAGAGTAGTGGGGTCATGAGTAAGGTTTCAAAGTTGCAGGGGTGTACCGGCAGGCAGGAAGGTGGTTTAAAGTGTGTCTTCTTCAATGCCAGGAGCATCCGGAATAAGGTGGGTGAACTTGTGGCATGGGTTGGTACCTGGGACTTCGATGTTGAGGCCATTTCGGAGACATGGATAGAGCAGGGACAGGAATGGATGTTGCAGGTGCCAGGGTTTAGATATTTCAGTAAGCTCAGGGAAGGTGGTAAAAGAGGGGGAGGGGTGGCATTGTTAGTCAAGGACAGTATTACGGTGGCAGAAAGGACGTTTGATGAGGACTCGTCTACTGAGGTAGTATGGGCTGAGGTTAGAAACAGGAACGGAGAGGTCACCCTGTTAGGGGTTTTCCATAGGCCTCCGAAAAGTTCCAGAGATGTAGAGGAAAGGATTGCAAAGATGATTCTGGATAGGAGCGAAAGCAACAGGGTAGTTGTTATGGGGGACTTTAACTTTCCAAATATTGACTGGAAACGCTATAGTTCGAGTACTTTAAATGGGTCCGTTTTTGTCCAATGTGTGCAGGAGGGTTTCCTGACACAGTATGTAGATAGGCCAACGAGAGGCGAGGCCATATTGGATTTGGCACTGGGTAATGAACCAGGACAGGTGTTAGATTTGGAGGTAGGTGAGCACTTTGGTGATAGTGACCACAATTCGATTACGTTTACTTTAGTGATGGAAAGGGATAGGTATATACCGCAGGGTAAGAGTTATATCTGGGGGAAAGGCAATTATGATGCGATGAGGCATGACTTAGGATGCATCACATGGAGAGGAAAATTGCAGGGGATGGGCACAATGGAAATGTGGAACTTGTTCAAGGAACAGCTACTGCGTGTCCTTGATAAGTATGTACCTGTCAGGCAGGGAGGAAGTGGTCGAGTTAGGGAACCGTGGTTTACTAAAGCAGTCGAAACACTTGTCAAGAGGAAAAAGGAGGCTTATGTAAAGATGAGACATGAAGGTTCAGTTAGGGCGCTCGAGAGTTACAAGCTAGCTAGGAAGGACCTAAAGAGAGAGCTAAGAAGAGCCAGGAGGGGACATGAGAAGTCATTGGCAGGTAGGATCAAGGATAACCCTAAAGCTTTCTATAGATATGTCAGGAATAAAAGAATAACTAGGGTAAGAATAGGGCCAGTCAAGGACAGTAGTGGGAAGCTGTGCGTGGAGTCCGAGGAGATAGGAGGTGCTAAATGAATATTTTTCATCAGTATTCACACAGGGTAAAGACAATGTTGTCGAGGAGAATACTGAGATTCAGGCTACTAGACTAGAAGGGCTTGAGGTTCATAAGGAGGAGGTGTTAGCAATTCTGGAAAGTGTAAAAATAGATAAGTCCCCTGTGCCGGATGGAATTTATCCTAGGATTCTCTGGGAAGCTAGGGAGGAGATTGCTGAGCTTTTGGCTTTGATCTTTAAGTCATTTTTGTCTACAGGAATAGTGCCAGAAGACTGGAGGATAGCAAATGTTGTCCCCTTGTTCAGGAAGGGGTGTAGAGACAACCCCGGTAACTATAGACCAGTGAGCCTTACTTCTGTTGTGGGCAAAATCTTGGAAAGGTTTATAAGAGATAGGATGTATAATCATCTGGAAAGGAATAATTTGATTAGAGATAGTCAGCACGATTTTGTGAAGGGTAGGTCGTGCCTCACAAACCTTATTGAGTTCTTTGAGAAGGTGACCAAACAGGTGGATGAGGGTAAAACAGTTGATGTAGTGTATATGGATTTCAGTAAAGCATTTGATAAGGTTCCCCACGGTAGGCTACTGCAGAAAATACGGCAGCATGGGATTCAGGGAGATTTAGCAGTTTGGATCAGTAATTGGCTAGCTGGAAGAAGACAAAGGGTGGTGGTTGATGGGAAATGTTCAGACTGGAGTCCAGTTACTATTGGTGTACCACAAGGATCTGTTTTGGGGCCACTGCTGTTTGTCATTTTTATAAATGACCTGGAGGAGGGCGTAGAAGGATGGGTGAGTAAATTTGCAGATGACACTAAAGTCGGTGGAGTTGTGGACAGTGCGGAAGGATGTTACAAGTTACAGATGGACATAGATAAGCTGCAGCACTGGGCTGAGAGGTGGCAAATGGAGTTTAATGCAGAAAAGTGTGAGCTGATTCATTTTGGAAGGAATAACAGGAAGACAGAGTACTGGGCTAATGGTAAGATTCTTGGCAGTGTGGATGAGCAGAGAGATCTCGGTGTCCATGTACATAGATCCCTGAAAGTTGCCACTCAGGTTGAGAGGGTTGTTAAGGAGGCGTACGGTGTGTTAGCTTTTATTGGTAGAGGGATAGAGTTTCGGAGCCATGAGGTCATGTTGCAGCTGTACAAAACTCTGGTGTGGCCGCATTTGGAGTATTGCGTACAGTTCTGGTCGCCGCATTATAGGAAGGATGTGGAAGCATTGGAAAGGGTGCAGAGGAGATTTACCAGAATGTTGCCTGGTATGGAGGGAAGATCTTATGAGGAGAGGCTGAGGGACTTGAGGCTGTTTTCGTTAGAGAGAAGAAGGTTAAGAGGTGACTTAATTGAGGCATACAAGATGATCAGAGGATTAGATAGGGTGGACAGTGAGAGCCTTTTTCCTCGGATGGTGATGTCTAGCACGAGGGGACATAGCTTTAAATTGAGGGGAGATAGATATAAGACAGATGTCAGGTAGGTTCTTTACTCAGAGAGTAGTAAGGGCGTGGAATGCCCTGCCTGCAACAGTAGTGGACTCACCAACACTGAGGGCATTCAAATGGTCATTGGATAGACATATGGACGATAAGGGAATAGTGTAGATGGGCTTTAGAGTGGTTTCACAGGTCGGTGCAACATCGAGGGCCGAAGGGCCTGTACTGCGCTGTAATGTTCTATGTTCTAACGCTGCAATGAAGTTACTGTGAAAATCCCCTAGTCGTCACATTCCGGCGCCTGTTCGGGTACACAGAGGGAGAATTCAGAATGTCCAATTCACCTAACAAGCACCAAAGAGAAAATGCTGGAAAACCTCAGCAGGTCTGGCAGCATCTGTAGGGAGAGAAAAGAGCGAACGTTTCGAGTCCCGATGACCCTTTGTCACAGTTCACAAACCAGAGAAAGTCGGAAATATTTATACTGTGGAGTGAGAGAATAACAAGCATGTCTTTCAGGACTTGTGGGAGTACCCGGAGGAAACCCACGCAGACACGGGGAAAACATGCAGGCACCGCACAGACGGTGACACAAGCGATTTTCATTTCATTTCATGAAGTCAAAGGAACACAGAAGAGGAATCTGAAGAAAGTCTTGGTCAGTGAAGTTAAAGTGAGGATCCGAGAAAGGGTTCCAGATTAAAGAGACATCAAAATGAAAAAATTAAATAAAAATCGCTTATTGTCACAAGTAGGCTTCAATGAAGTTACTGTGAAAAGCCCCTAGTCGCCACATTCCGGCCCCTGTTCGGGAAGGCTGGTCGACAGGTAGAAGATTGAAAGTCAGGTTTAGGGAAGCCAGATGTTCAAGGTTAACCAATGGTTGACGGCACTTCAATGCCGCCGGTGCGGCAGTAGTGACTGCTGGCTTCGCTGGGTATCTGAGAGATTGTGTGGCACCTTGAATGCAGGTGGTGATCAGGGCAGATGAATACCAGGAGGGGTTGAGACCCTCAAGGTATATCCTTGAATTTGAGAGCAAGCATTATTTGGGAGAAGTCTCAAAGGAATGTTCTTCGAGAGTGGAGTTTGAAAATCCTTGAGTGAAAGAAGGAGTTCCAGTGAGACCAGTTGGTTCTCAGTGTGACAAGTGTCTTGTGGGGAATTGATGAGAAATCCACAGAAGTTGTATTGAGTGGTATTTGTCGCCCTGGTTTCAGAGTGAGGTGCATCTGACCACATTTCACCTGTTGGTTTACATGGATTGTCTGCTTACTGAGAACATTAGAGTAAAAGATCTATTTTGTAGCTTGTGTTATCTTTATAAATCTGTATTTACCTATAACAGTGTCGCTGGGGTGGATGAGGAACGCAGTGATGGGCAGCCGAGACTAGTGAGGACCCTCCGTCACCTCAGTGGGTACCAAGTTTGAAATTGGGGCTTGTTCACCAACTGTGACCTCATGAATAATATTAAATACATTTATTACACCCCAATTATTTCATAATGAGTTATAGAAAATGTTTAATCATTTATTTATTAGTAGTACTTTCATCAACTTCAAATGGTAAAAGAAAATGAAATATTTACACGTTGGACACAGAGGGAGCGCACGGCTCTCACAGTGATTATCAACACGCTCTTTGCTTCACTCGCCCTCGCCACCCTCGCCTCACTCGCCACCCTCGCCACCCTCGCCTCACTCGCCCTCGCCTCACTCGCCCTCGCCTCACTCGCCCTCGCCACCCTCGCCTCACTCGCCCTCGCCTCACTCGCCCTCGCCTCACTCGCCCTCGCCTCACTCGCCCTCGCCTCACTCGCCCTCGCCTCACTCGCCCTCGCCTCACTCGCCCTCGCCTCACTCGCCCTCGCCTCACTCGCCCTCGCCTCACTCGCCCTCGCCTCACTCGCCCTCGCCTCACTCGCCCTCGCCACCCTCGCCTCACTCGCCCTCGCCACCCTCTCCTCACTCGCCCTCGCCTCACTCGCCCTCGCCTCACTCGCCCTCGCCACCCTCTCCTCACTCGCCCTCGCCTCACTCGCCCTCGCCTCACTCGCCCTCGCCTCACTCGCCCTCGCCTCACTCGCCCTCGCCTCACTCGCCCTCGCCTCACTCGCCCTCGCCTCACTCGCATCTTTTCTTATTGAATAAATGCCTTATTCTTTTGTCAAACGTTCTCACTCCTGTGACTTTGTTCAGTGCCATCATCTACATATCTAAACAAAAAATTAGGATCTATCAGGTCAGGCTCCATCCAGGGATCTGATTAGTCCACTGGTAAAATCAGCTGGAATCAGAATGTTAGCTTTGCCTTGGGCAGGGTTATTATTATAGTTAAATATCTATAAGGGGTCATGCCTAAAGGGTGAGTCTGACCACGTGGGAAGTCTTTTGGGGAAATGTTTTCCTTGTGTTTAAGCTTTTTTACTTTTGTTAATCAATGTTTTCATTTAATATTTTCATTCTCCAAAAGTGTTATTGGAATTTCTGAATTCAGTAAATGTCATTGGGGGAGAAAATGGGATGTTCTGGCTTGCCATGGGCAGACTAAGAAAGCACTATCGTCCGAACACAATGCACAGGATGGGTGGTGATGTCCCCCATCGATTGTTGCTCAGTCAGATGGAGGAGCAGATCCTGGAGGTGGCATCTGAACTTGGAGCCAGGCCCAGTGGTTACGGTGAAGTAGAGAGTTCAGAGGGTGGGCAAGAGAAGGAATGGACAGGAAGAGACTGGGGAAGGGTATGAGAGATATAGGGCAATGTTTGTTAGACTGACAAGTGAAATCTACTAATACCCCTCGCTCATCCAATCAGAGGCTTTTTGCTCAAACACGTCCATTCTCAAACAAAAAATGTTGGGAAAACTCATCTCCAGAAAATGAAACCGAGTTAACGTTTCAACTTCAATGTGACTCTTCTTCACACTTTTCTTCATGTCAGTTCTGAGAAGCGACCATGTGTGTACTCGGAATCATTCTTACTGTTGGAGTCTTATTCGGTTTTATTCCCTCGGACGGCACTTTCTCCAGACCGCAGAAGGAACTGGAAAACCCTCTCTTGACATCAGAAGATGATCGACAACCAGCATTCCAGAATGAGAGGCCGTGGATCTGGGCTAAGGGGGCGGCAGATTTAAAACAGAAATGAAGAGGAATCTGGAATTTCCTACACCAGAGTAGTGGATTCGGAACAGAAACAAATTTCGGGACAGAGATTGGTTTTAAATTAGTCTCCGGATGAAAGGTTCTGGGGAACGGGTAGGAAGATGGAGATCAGCCATGATCTCATCGTGCTGCAGGTTCAGGAGGTAATAAGGACGGCAAATGGAATATTGGTATTTATGGCTAAAGGAATAGATTATAAAAGTGTTGTTGCAACTGTGCACGGCAGTGGCGAGACCGCTGGGAGTACTGGTCCCCGTTCTGGTCCCTGTATTTGAGGAAAGATGTAGTCCCATTGGAGGCAGTTCAGAGGAGGGTCACTGGATTGATTCCAGAGATGAGCGTTTGCCGTACGAGGAGAGATTGAGCAGTTTAGGCCGATACTCTCTAGAGTTTAGAAGAATGAGGGAGATCTAATCGAGGTATAGATGATGCTGAAAGGTTCGGATAAAGTAGACGTGGAGCGGATGCTTCCCTTGTGGGACATTCTAAAACGTCATAATCTCAGAATAAGAGGCAGCAAATTTAAAACACAAATGAGGAGAAACTACTTCTCCCAAAGGAGAATCTGTGGAGTTCGCTACCCAGAGTGCGGTGCATGCTGGGACAGCGAGTAAATGTAAGGAGGAGTTAGACAGATTTATAATTGGTAATGGGTTGAAGGGTTATGGAGAACGGGCAGGACGGTGGGGTTGAGGACAGGGTGAGATCAGCCAGGATCGAATGGCGGAGCAGACTTGATGGACCATATGGCCGAGATGTGCTTATATACGTGACAGTATTGAATGGCGGAGCGGGTTCGTGGGGATGAATTACTGACTCCTGCTCCTAGTTCTTATGTTCAACTGCACTCAGGTCACATCCTCGCTGTCACCGTGCATCAGCACAGATGCAGGTGTGTGGGTGGGTATGAGTGTTCATGTTGTGTACATTGGGGAAGTCAAGTTACACTAGCTTGAGGAACTGGGGGAGGCAGAGAGCCCCAAGGCACCAACAATCGGAGGATTGCTGGATACCAGGATAATGCTGACCTGAGGTAGATGAGCAGCTGTCTACAAGGCAGCTATGCTGGATATCAGAAACTGAGAAAGGTAGAAAATGGGAGCAGGAGGAGGTGATTAGGCCCCTCGAGCCTGCTTCGCCACTCAATATGATCATGACTGACCCTCAATTACTCCCGCGCTCTCACCGCACCCCTTGATGTCTTTGGAATCTAGAAATCCTGAAATATATTCAGTGACTCGGCCTCCACAGCCTCTGTGGTGGAGAATTCCACAGGCTCACCAACCTCCGAGTGAAGAATCTTCCCTCATCTCAGTCCTAAATGGTCTACTCCGTATCCTGAGATGGTGACTCCTTGTTCTTGACCCCCCCCCCCCCCCCCCAGCCAGAGGAAACAACACCCCAGCATGGAGTCTGTGCAGCCTGTCAGAATTTTATACGTGTCAATGACCCCCTCTTGTTCTTCTCAATTCCAGTGTATACCGACCCAGTTGACCCAATCTCCATCCAGTGGGATGTACGTGAAGATCTGGTAGACATTCCTGAGGGTCTGCACGCCATGGTCTCTGCAGTGGAGAGTCAATGTGGAGCACTGCGTTAACCCACTGACTGCACAATACCCGTCACAGATAGTGTGGTGACTCTCGAGGAACCCAATCTGGGGTTTCTGGGGTTTCATTCTAATTTTCAAGCCCACACACGAGCAGTGAACTTAGGTGACTGGCGGGATTGACGAGGCGCCGAGAACCCTGTTAGCAGCCCATCCATGTGTGGTGAGCCGGGAGATTCAACCAACTTCGTATTGATGGACGACCTGTGTGACCTCTCTGTGACCTCTCCTGGTGATGGCAGCAACTCCTCCGTCCTTCTGCCAGTTACATATAAGGGAGGAAATCAGGCATGTCCAGCCATGGCGCTAGACTCTCCTGTCCATTCAGGGCCTACACAGGCCCCGACGACCAGTGGACACTTGCCAAGGTAATCTTGGCTGACAGGGTAACAACCTGCCTTCAATGCTGCTGTCGGTGAGGACAGACCATCACCACATAGCACTCGGAAGTGGAGATTTAAGTCAGTCTGAATGCATCAGAGTTTCACGAGTGAATCATTCCTCGTCACTTGTGTAATGAATGGTGTATGTATCTGCCACAAATCACTCATAAAATGTGACATAATGTCAGATGGTTTTATTGTGCTGTCTGTAATAGTTAGGGAGAAGTAATGAGCAGAATAGATAAATGGAAACCAGCAGATGCAATATACTTGGGTTTCCAAAACGTGTTTCATAAGGTTCCGCACGAAAGGCTTCTGAACGAGGAGACGGCTCACAGCCTGTCTGGTCTTCCAGCTGGGTCCTGGCCCCTTTTTAAAAAATCATTTACAGATGTGGGCATCGCTGGTTAGGCCAGCATTTATCTCTAATTTCCCTTCAGAAGGTGGGGGTGAGCTGTCTTCTTGAACCGCTCTAGTCCCCGAGGTGTAGGTACACCCACTGTGCTGTTAGGGAGGGAGTGTCACGATGTTGCCCCCGCGAAAGTGAACGAACGGCGCTTCATTTCCAATCACACGATGAGTGACTCGGAGGGGAATCTCCAGGTGGTGGGGCTCCCAGGTATCTTCTTGTCCTTCTAGATGGGAGTGGTCGTGGGTTTGGAAGGTGCTGCCTAAGGAACCTTGGTGAGTTACTGCAGTGCATCTTGTAGATGGGACACACGGCTGTCACTGTGCATCGGTGGTGGAGGGTTTGAATGTTTGTGGAAGGGGAGCAATCAAGCGGGGTTGCTTTGTCCTGGATGGTGTTGAGCTGCTTGAGTGTTGTTGGAGCTGGGCTCATCAGGCAAGTGGAGAGTATCTCATCACACTCCTGACTTGTGCCTTGTAGATGGTGGACAGGCTTTGCGGGGTCAGGAGGTGAGTTACTTGCCGTAGGATTCCCAGCCTTTGACCTGCCCTGGTGGCCACAGTATTAATGTGGCAAGTCCAGTTCAGTTTCTGATCTATGGTAACCCCCAGGATGTTGATTTGGGAGATTCAGTGATGGGAATGCCATTGAATGTCACGGGGTGTGATTAGGTCCTGTTATTGGAGATGGTCATTGCCTGGCACTTGTCAGCCCCGAGCCTGGATATTGTCCAGGTCTTGCTGCATTTGGACAGGGACTGCTTCATTATCTGAGGAGTTGTGAATGGCGAACATTGTGCAGTCATCCGTGAACTTCCCGACATCTGACCTTCTGATGGGAGGTCATTGATGAAGCAACTGAAGATGGTTGGGCCGAGGACACGACCCTGAGGAACCCCTGCAGTGATGTCCTGGAGCTGAGCTGATTGACCTCCAACCACCTCAACCATCTTCCTTTGTGCCGGGTTTGACTCCAACAAGTGGAGAGTTTCCTCCTGAATCCTATTGACTCCAGTTTAGCGAGGGCTCCTTGATGCCAAGGGTAGTCACTCTCACCTCACCTGTGGCATTCAGCTCTTTTGTCCATGTTTGAACCAAGGCTGTAATGAGGTCAGGAGCTGAGTGACCCTGGGCGGAACCCAAACTGAGTGTCCGTGAGCAGGTTATTGCTGAGTAAGTGCCGCTTGGTAGCACTGTTGATGACTCCTTCCATCACTTTACTGATGGAGAGTAGACTGATAGGGGGTAATTGGCTGGGTTGGATTTGTCCTGTTTCTTGTGTACAGGACACACCTGGGTAATTTTCCACATTGCCAGGTAGATGCCAGTGGGGGTTGGTTTAGCACAGGGCTAAATCGCTGGCTTTTAAAGCAGACCAAGGCAGGCCAGCAGCACGGTTCAATTCCTGGACCAGCCTCCCCGAACAGGCGCCGGAATGTGGCGACTAGGGGCTTTTCACAATAACTTCATTTGAAGCCTACTTGTGACAATAAGTGATTTTCATTTCATTCATTTTCATTTCAGTGTTGTAGCTGTACTGGAACAGCTTGGCTAGGGTGCGGCAAGTTTTCAGTACTATTGAACAAGAATAATAAACAAAGAAACGTACAGCACAGGAACAGGCCCTTCGGCCCTCCAACCCTGTGCCGATCATGATGCCCTAACTAAAAACAAAACCTTCTGCCCTTACTCTGTCCGTATCCCTCTATTTCCTCCCTATTCATGGACCCATCCAGATGCCTCTTAAATGTTGCTAATGTGCTGCTTCCACCACATCCTCTGGCAGCGCGTTCCAGGTACCCACCACTCTCTGTGTGAAAAACTTACCCCACATAATCCACCCTTGGAAAAAGCCTCTGACTATCCACCCTGTCGATGCCTCTCATAATTTTGCAGACCTCTATCAGGTCTCCCCTCAGCCTCCGTCTTTCCAGTGAAAACAATCCTAGTTTATTCAACCTCTCCTCATAGCCAACACCCTCGAGACCAGGCAACATCCTGGTGAACCTTCTTTGCACTCTCGACAAAACTTCCACATCCTTCTGAAAATGTGGTGACCAGAACTGCACACAATACTCCAAATGCGGCCTAACCAACGTTTTATACAGCTGCAACATTATTCCCCAACTCCTGTACTCAATGCACCGGCTGATGAAGGCAAGCATGCCATATGCTTTCTTAGTCACCTTGGCCATCTGTATCGCCACTTTTAGGGAAGTGTAGACTTGCACGCCCAGATCCCTCTGTATGTTAATGTTCCTGAGGGTTCTGCCATTTACAGTATAATTCATACCTAGATTTGATCCTCCAAGATGCATCACCTCGCATTTGTCTGGATTAAACTTCAGTTGCCATTTCTGTGCCCAGGTCTCCAATCTATCCATATCCTGTTGTATCCTCTGACAATCTTCGGCACTATCAGCAACTCCGCCAAACTTAGTGTCATCCGCAAACTTACGAATCAGACCACCCACATTTTCCTCCAGATCATTTATGTGTACGACGAACAACAGAGGTCCCAGCACTGATCCCTGCTGAATGCCACTAGCTACTGATCTCCAATCTGAAAAACACCCTTCCACCGCTGCTCTCTGTCTTCTATAACCAAGCCAATTCTGTATCCATCTCCCAGCCCACCCCGAATCCCATGTGATTTTAGTTTTTGTACCAGTCTGCCATGTGGGACCTTGTCAAACGCCTTATTGAGGTCCATATAAACTACATCCACTGCCCTTCCTTCATCAGTTTTCTTTGTCACCTCTTCAAAAAACTCAATCAAGTTAGTGAGACATGACCTTCCCTGTACAAGACCATGCTGCCCGTCACTAACTGATCCATTTTGCTCCAAATGTGCATGTATGCTGTCCCTCAGTATCTTTTCCAAAAGCTTCCCCACCACTGATGTCAGGCTCACCGGCCTATAATTTGCTGGATTATCCCAGCTTCCTTTCTTAAACAAGGGAATAACATCGGCTATTCTCCACTCCTCTGGAACCTCACCTGTGGTCAAAGAGGATGTGAAGATATCTGTTAAGGCCCCGACTATTTCTGCCCTTGCCTCCCGCAGAAACCTGGGAAAAGATCTCATCCGGCCCAGGGGACTTGTCTACCTTAATGCAATTTACGATTCTCAACACTTCCTCCTTTGATATATTAACGTTCTCAAGATCGTACACACATCTATCCCTGACCTCAGCATCCGTCATGTCCTTCTCCCTGATGAATACGGATACAAAGTACTCATTAAGGATTTCATCCACTTTCTGAGATTCCACGCATAACTTCCCTCCATTGTCCTTGAGTGGGCCGACTCTTTCTCTTCCTACCCTCTTGTTCCGAATATATGCATAAAAAGCCTTGGGATTCTCCTTGACTATGTTTGCTGAAGACATTTCATGGCCCCTTTTAGCCTCCTAATTCCACGTTTAACTTCCTACCTTCACTGTCCTCGGGGCTTTGTCAGTGTTTAGATGCCGAGACCGTTTGCTTCCTTTTTCCTTTTGACGAAGTTTACAATTTCCATGGTTACCAAATCCTGCCATTTCTAGCCTTCATTTTTGCGGACATCCCTGTCCTGCACTTCAATCAACTGGCCCATAAAAGCCTCCCACATGTCAGATGTGGATTTGCCCTCAGATAGCCGCTCGCTATCCACATTCCCCAGTTCCTGGCTAATTTGGATGTAATTGGCCCTCGCCCAATTAAGCACCCTGACCCGCGGGCCACTCTTGTCCTTATCCATGACTATTTGAAATCTTATGGAATTCCGGTCGCTCAGCCCAAAATTCCCCCCCACTGAAACATCAATCACCGGCTCATTCCCCAATACCAAATCTAGTATGGCCCCTGTCATGTGAGAGTACCTTTAAGAAATGGATGTTTAAGCAATGTACCTTGAAGAAATGGAGCTGATCATATTACTGAAGTGATGTCAGAGGTGGGGTGGGGGTGGGGGGGGGGAGCTGAGCTCACTTCTGCGTTTTGAGTTCCAGTTTGAGAAGGCAGCTGGGAGTGTCGGTGTGTTTTGCTGTGAGCTGCAGGAAGAAACTGAGCTGGTCTGGTGATTTCTGCAAACCAAAGACTATAAATATATTGAATGTAACCTAATGTGCTCCTATTTTTGAAGGTTTTAAGTCTTTTGGATGTTTAAAGGAACAGTTTGAAGGATTATTTAGTGTTGTAGTCTTTTGGGGTTATCTTTGAAGTAATGGTGTTAAGATATTCAATGTTTGTTTTAAAAGGTTAACTTGAGTTCATAGAATAAACATTGTTTTGTTTCAAAAACCACTTGTCCATTTCTGCTGTATCGCACCTGGAGAGTGCGCCGTGTGCTTCCCACACCACAATCTATTAAAAGTTCTTGGATTGTCAACATACTGTATCAATAAGGCCTCCTGGACACATCTAACAAATTGCTCTCCATCCGAGCCCCCGGCTGTAAGGGATTCCCAGTCAATATGGGGGAGGTTTAAATCGCCCATCACAACTACCCTGCTTTTTTCACACCTTTACAGTATCTGACTACACAGCTGCTCCTCTGTCACCTGCGGGCTGCTGGGAGGTCTATAGTACACTCCCAACATTGTGATTTCCCCTTATTCCTCAGCTCCACCCATAATGCCTCACTACAAGGTCCCTCCAATGTCATCATCATAGTCATCATAGAATTTACAGTGCAGAAGGAGGCCATTCGGCCCATCGAGTCTGCACCGGCTCTTGGAAAGAGCACCCTACCCAAGGTCAACACCTCCGCCCTATCCCCATAACCCAGTAACCCCACCCACCACTAAGGGCAATTTTGGACACTAAGGGCAATTTATCATGGCCAATCCACCTAACCCATACATCTTTGGACTGTGGGAGGAAACCGGAGCACCCGGAGGAAACCCACGCACACACGGGGAGGATGTTCAGACTCCGCACAGACACTGACCCAAGCCGGAATCGAACCTGGGACCTTGGAGCTGTGAAGCAATTGTGCTATCCACAAGGCTACCGTGCTGCCCCGATGTGTCCTCCCTCAACACCGCTGTGATCAGCAATGCCACTCCCCCACCTCTTTTGTTTCACCTTCTGTCCCGTCTAAAACAACGATATCCCGGAATGTGAAGCTGCCAATCCTGTCCCTCCTCGAGCCATGTCTCCATAATTGCAATTACATCGTAGTTCCATGCAGTAATCCAGGCTCTCAGTTTGTCTGTTTTACCTGTTATATTACTTGCATTGAAGCAAGCGCCCTCCAGACCTACAGTCCCACTGAGCCCTGCGGCTTCCCTCTGTCTGCTCTTACTCTGCACTGTGTTTATCTCAGTCTCACTTTCCCCCCAGTCCCTACACTCACTGGCCTGCTGTTCCGGTTCCCCCCCCTCCCCCGCCACACTAGTTTAAACCCTCCCGAACAGCACTCGCAAACCTCCTGCCCAGGATATCGGTGATCCTCCAGTTCAGGCGCAATTCGTCCTCCTTGTACAGTTCCCACCTTCCCCAGAAGAAATCCCAGTAATCCATATATCTAAAGCTTCTCCCTCCTACACCAGCTCTTTAGCCACATGTTCAACTGTACTATCTCCCTGTTCCAAGCCTCACTAGCACGGGGAGTAATCCCGAGATTACTACCCTCGAGGTCCTGACCTAACTCCCTGAATTGCCGGGATATTGTCAGGGCCCATGGCCTTTGAGTATCCAGGGCCTTCAGCCATTCTTGATATCACGTGGAGCGAATCATACTGGCTGAAGACTGACATCTGTGATGCTGGAGACCTCCGGAGGAGACGGATCATCCGCTTCTGGCTGAAGATTGTTTTGAATGTTTCAGCCTTGTCTTTTTCACCTTCGTCTGACTCTTATAAATCGCAATACCTGCTGACCCTCAACCCCTTCTGGCTGTGCCTTTCGGCTGTGGTGGCAACTGGCCTCCTCTCCAATGTTGCCTTTTCCTCCTCATCGGGGGAGGTCACTCCAGCAGCTTACACAATACCCACATCTAACCTTCTGTTTGCACAGGTTTGAACAATGAAGGAAGCTGTCTGCAGAAAGCCTATGCAAAGATTTAAACATCCTGAAATTATCCAAATTAACAAAATGAACCAAAATCCACACAATCACAACTCACTTCAATACTCCTGACTCCTCGCCTCCCTGTTCCTTCTGGACCTCAAATCCCTCCCTGGATCAAACGTGAAGCACGCCAGCCTGATTGGCTTGGGCACCAAGTGCAAAAGTACACGAGCCTCTCAAAATCATCAGCGATTGGAATTTGGATGCCCTTAATCGGTCCTTTAATTGCCTGCAGGTGGGCATCCAATATTCACGTGTTCGCCACTGAAAAACCGCGAGGCAACAAGGTGTTGGCGCAAAGTCCTCCCAAAGTCATCATGCCCCACTTTGTCCTAATCTTCATGTGGATTCGATAAATCAAATTATCAAATGTAAAATTGAGACCGAGTTCATAGCTGATGTATTTGGGAGAGTCTATTCAGAATAATATGTCCTGGACCTACCCAGGGAATAGGCTGTTTTCACATGCAAATGTGTAAGAAGAAAGAATTAGTTAATAACCTCACAGTAAAGGAATCTCCTCGGTAAGCGTGGCAATGACAAGGTATGGAGCAAAGTTGGATCCAGTGGTGGAAACATCACTTCAAAAATAAGACAATGGAGCAGCAGCGGCAGAAATGTACGGAGATTTTTCACAACCCTGAACAAAGATACATTCCATTGTGACAGGAGAGCTCTGAGAAAGATGCAGCGTCCGTGACAAACTCAAAGTCAAGGATGGTGTCAAATTGAAAGAAAAAATGTACAATGCTGCAAAGGTTAGTGGTACACCTGAAGATTGAGAAAACCATAGAAACCAAAGGATAACTAAAAATAAATAATGAGGGAGAAATTAGAACATGAGAGTAAATAGCAAAAATATATAAATAGACAGTAGGGATGTCTACAAGTGAATAAAAAGGAAAAGAGTTGCTGAAGTGAGAATTGATCCCTTAGAGGGTGAGACTGGGGAATGGATGAAGGACAAGGAAATGGCAGAAACTTTGAGCAAATATCTTCTCTCTGTATTTATGGTAGATCTTCAGATTGTCTTTCTTCCACCAAAATGTATCAATTTTCATTTCTCTGTGTTCAATGTAATCTCTTTTCACCAGTCCAGCTATAACCTCTGAAGTCTACTTTCCTGCTTATTGTTTACTACATTTCTCAGCCTTTTGCCAGGAGCACATTTTGGAAGCATGTTTTGTATACCCAGGAATATATATCGAAAAGGCAACAGTCCCAATACCAAACCCTGAGAAACAACACTGCTACTGCCATCTTATCCCGCGGGCTCTGGTTTTGTTAACAAGTCTATTGTGTGGAACCTTTATCAAGTGTCTTTCGAAAATCCATCTGCACATCAACTACATCACCCTTATCAACTATCTCCATCAAAGCATCAAGACTGAACAAGCCTGCACTGCCTTCCCGGTGACATTCACCGGTGACAATTTTATTTGTCTCAGGTTATTGTCCCTAAACCATTGATGCTGATCATCAGCTGACAGGTTAATGGGTTCACCTCTTCCCTTTATTGAACAGGGTGTGTAATTTGCATTCCTCTGTTTCCAAAAGGAAGAGGGATGGATTGTGGCCCCTGCAATTTTCCCTCTTTGTTTTCCCTCCGTGAGCTGGGATATATTCCGTTTGGATTGGTGATTTTTCTACTTTGATTGATGCCATCCTGTGAAGTCCCGAATCTTTATATATTTTTATTCTGTTCAGTATTGTTACTACTACACCGGCAGCATCCTCTTCATTGAAGACAGAGGCAAGGTATTCAGTTACTAACTTAGCTGTGACCTTGTCTCTATAGAAGATTACAGGGGTTACGGGGATAGGGCAGGGGAGTGGCCTATGTGGGGCGCTCGTTCGGAGGGCCAGTGCAGACTCGATGGGCCTAATGGTCTCCTTCTGCACTTTGGGATTCTATAGATTCTATGGGTATTTTTTTTAGCTATTCTTTATTAACTCCATTTATGAAATATTTTCAGGTCCTTTTTATGTCTTTGTCCCTCTTATTCCCTTTTTCAGAATTCCTTTACACTTCCTGTATTCATAGGAATTGTATCACAAAGCCTAAAATGGACATAAATTGCCTTTTTCTATTTGACATTAATTTCTAATCTGTTTGGAGGTCTTTAAGACTATGAAAGGGATCAATAGGGGAGGCAGAGAGAAAATGATTCTCTTTGTGAAAGACCAGAATTTGTGGCCATAAAGATATTAACTAAAAACTCAAATGATTGACCCAGAGAGTGTTGAGAATGTGGAACCTGTTACCACAGGAATACCAGGAGGTGGTTAGCGTGGCTGTGCCTGAGGAGAGGCTAGATAAGCAGACCAGAGAGAAAGGTTCAGAAGGATATCTGGATGGGGTATGAGGAAGAAGATTGTGTTGCAAGTTCAATGTTTATCATTGGCAAACAAAGAAAACAAAGAACAAAGGAAAGTACAGCACAGGAACAGGCCCTTCGGCCCTCCCAGCCTGCGCCGATCATGATCCCCTAACTAAAAAAAAACCTTAAATCCCAGAATCTTCGAGCACAAGGGGGGATTTGGGCATCATTCCTGTCATCGCTCCTTGAAACAGCTTTTTAATTGGCCTTCCCTTTTCCCCAAACTCTGAAAATTCATCCTCTTCAAACACATGTCCAATTTCCTTTGGAATGTTGCTAC
Organism: Scyliorhinus torazame; assembly: GCF_047496885.1. Taxonomy (NCBI): domain Eukaryota; kingdom Metazoa; phylum Chordata; class Chondrichthyes; order Carcharhiniformes; family Scyliorhinidae; genus Scyliorhinus; species Scyliorhinus torazame. The sequence continues at coordinate 1,419,666 of NC_092720.1, forward strand.
ACAACCTGATCCCACCATCCAGACCATAACAACCCCTGTGCCAAATATCCTCTCCTCATTTACCCTTTTATATATATTTATATTATATATATATATAGATTTACCAATCTATAGCCTGTGTTTATTCACCCACTTGATCTGTCAAATACCCATCATCATTTTGAAGAGCTTATTAAATCTCCCCTTAACCTTCTCCACTCTGAGGAAAACTCCCGGATCTTCTTCATCTCCTCAGATAACTGATGTCTCTAATTCCAGTAAAACATCCTTTGTACCCTCTCCAAGCATCTGACATACTTCCTGAAATGTAACATTCAGAATTGAACAGATTACTCCAATAGGGGCTGAACCACTGATTTGTAGTTTTGTTTACGATAGGCCGGATTCTCCGTGGGCAGGGTCCCTGTTTTGCCGGCAGCGCACTCACGCCCGCGGAATTCCCGACAGTGTGGGGGTGCCAGGCTGCCGGGACGAGAGAATTTTGCTGCACCAGAAAATGGGTGCGATGTGAAACTGAATCCCATCCAATGACTCTTCATCGAGGCACGTGGCCAAGACCCTTCGCTGCTTCTTCTGCCACCTTCAAAGGTAAATATCTTCATATAAATTACATAGAATCCAGATCTGTGAATATAAATGACATAGAATCTGGACCAGTGAATATAAATGACATAGAATCCAGACCTGTCCGTGGTCAACCAAGAGGACCCTTCCTTTGAAAGGCAGATTTGTGTTTTTCCCAGTGTACACACCGCTACACGTTCAGCATTAATCAGAGGAATTGCTCATTTTGTCTGCCAGCCACCTGGTATACTTGGAAATCTTGGTGTAAACTCCATAGACACGTTTACTGCCACATTTCTCAGGACCACCCCAAGACACCAGCCCCTGAGCCACCCAGCTCTGTGTGCCTAGGTCATACGTAATGAATGCCCCACCACTGTCCCCTAAACATGTGTCCTTCCCCCCTTCATAAAAGCCAGCGCAGAACATGTTATCTGTCACATTGTAGCTGTCAGAACGGGACTCGTAACTGCTCTTGCATTCAGCCTGGAGCGTGACTGGGAGCTTCACGTACTGTAAGATGTTTGACAGTGTTGCATGGTCACTGCCAGTAGCATCGTCCATGGTCAGGTTCGGGTTAGTGATGCCCCACCCAGCTACTAACCCCAGAGTATTTGGCTGTGGTTCCTCCACCTCCTGATGAAGGTTGGGAAGACACAAAGGCATCACAAAGACATTCATAGAGACCGTGTCCTTCATCTTCACCAAAGCAATGTCGTTATTGTAAGTTCTGGGGTCAAATGCTTTGTGCAGAATGATTTTCTCGACAGTTCTCTTCACTGCAGCTTCTTTCTGTCGAACATCATGGAGTCCCAGATAGATAGTGACATATTCACTGGGAACTAACGTCATGGTGTCCTGTCGCTGTGAGCGTAGCACGTGTGCTGCTGTCAGTACCCAGGTTCTCGAGAGCAAAGCTCCGCTCCCAAACCACTTGTCCTTTGGCACTCTGCTCACGTCCTCCACCACCATCAATAACTGCCAGGGGAAGAAGCCAGGGAGCGCAGTCCGCCCTCCAATAATCCGCTTGTTGTGTGGCGGCAGGATACGGGTGGGCCTTCCACACACTATCATTAATAAATAAAAACACAACAGTAAAAATGCAGTTAAACATCAGTGCGCAACAATATCATTTCTGTACAATCGTCAGGTGCAGATCTCGAAGCGATCAATGGTTCCTGTCAGGATTTCTCTAATTCAGCTTTTCAAAATAGAAAATAGTGAAGGATTTTGACATTCTTTCATTTTTCTTCAATGAATTTAGATCACAGAGGGATGTCCTTGTCAGGTAGACACTAATACTGCAGGTTGCAATCTCCATTGGGAAGGATTAAGGGAGATCGGCTCACATTGCACATCAGAAATAATAAAATGAGGAGCAAGAAAGGGAATAAAGAATCTTCTGGAACAACGCATGTGGATGCAGAGAAAGATCAAGAACGACTATCTGATTACCACATGGTACCAATGGGGGGAGACAGATTTAGGCAAATACTTGTAACAGTTAAAGAACAGGAACTTAACACAATGATTGAGAAATTATAGTCAATACAGTAAACAATGTTGAAGAACGGTAAAAATTAGATCCGTAATTTAAATTTAACGGTTTGTAAAAAGGAGAAATATTGCCAAAGAAATGGAACAACTCAGACAAGAGAGCTCAAGAACTCAACAAAAAATAATAAACTGGCCCAGAATAAATGAAAAAAATAGGAGGAGGGGGAGAGGGGGAGGAGGGGGAGATGGGGAGGGTGACGGGGGCAGGGGCGGGAGGGAGAGATGGGGAGGGTAAGGAGGGGGAGGATGAGGAGGGGGAAGGGGAGAGGGAGATGAGGAGGGGAGATGAGGAGGGGGAGGGGAGAGGGAGCAGAGGGGGGAGGGAGGGGAGGGGGGATGAGGAGGGGAAGGGGGCGATGGGGACGGGGAGGGTGAGGAGGGGAAGATGGGAGGGGAGGTGAGGCAGGGAGGAGGGGGAGGGGGAGGGTGACGAGGGGGAGATGGTGAGCTGGGAGGGGGAGGAGGGGGAGATGGGGAGCTGGGGAGGGGGAGGGTGGGTGGGAGGGAGAGATGTGGGAAGGGTGAGGGGGAGGGTGAGGAGGGATGAGGAGTAGGAGATGGGGAGGGTGAGGAAGGGGGATTGGGGAGGGTCATATATGGGGTTGAGGAGGAGATGGGGCAACGGGATGTGGGGTGAGGAATGTGTAGTGGGGAAGTAGCTTTCTGGGGAGAGTTAGCTGGATCTCTCTGGGGGGAGTTAGCTGGATCTCTCTGGGGAGAGTTAGCTGGATCTCTCTGGGGAGAGTTAGCTGGATCTCTCTGGGGAGAGTTAGCTGGATCTCTCTGGGGAGAGTTAGCTGGATCTCTCTGGGGGGAGTTAGCTGGATCTCTCTGGGGGGAGTTAGCTGGATCTCTCTGGGGAGAGTTAGCCGGATCTCTCTGGGGAGAGTTAGCCGGATCTCTCTGGGGAGAGTTAGCTGTATCTCTCTGGGGAGAGTTAGCCGGATCTCTCTGGGGAGAGTTAGCTGGATCTCCCTGGGGAGAGTTAGCTGGATCTCTCTGGGGAGAGTTAGCCGGATCTATCTGGGGAGAGTTAGCTGGATCTCTCTGGGGAGAGTTAGCTGGATCTCTCTGGGGAGAGTTTGCCGGATCTCTCTGGGGAGAGTTAGCTGGATCTCTCTGGGGAGAGTTAGCTGGATCTCTCTGGGGAGAGTTAGCTGGATCTCTCTGGGGAGAGTTAGCTGGATCTCTCTGGGGACAGTTAGCTGGATCTCTCTGGGGAGAGTTAGCCGGATCTCTCTGGGGAGAGTTAGCTGGATCTCTCTGGGGGGAGTTAGCTGGATCTCTCTGGGGAGAGTTAGCTGGATCTCTCTGGGGAGAGTTAGCTGGATCTCTCTGGGGAGAGTTAGCTGGATCTCTCTGGGGAGAGTTAGCTGGATCTCTCTGGGGAGAGTTAGTTGGATCTCTCTGGGGAGAGTGAGCTGGATCTTTCTGAACAAAGAACAAAGAAATGTACAGCACAGGAACAGGCCCTTCGGCCCTCCAAGCCCGTGCCGACCATGCTGCCCGACTAAACTACAATCTTCTACACTTCCTGGGTCCGTATCCCTCTATTCCCATCCTATTCATATATTTGTCAAGATGCCCCTTAAATGTCACTATCGTCCCTGCTTCCACCACCTCCTCCGGCAGCGAGTTCCAGGCACCCACTACCCTCTGCGTAAAAAACTTGCCTCGTACATCTACTCTAAACCTTGCCCCTCTCACCTTAAACCTATGCCCCCTAGTAATTGACCCCTTTACCCTGGGGAAAAGCCTCTGACTATCCACTCTGTCTATGCCCCTCATAATTTTGTAGACCTCTATCAGGTCGCCCCTCAACCTCCGTCGTTCCAGTGAGAACAAACCACGTTTATTCAACCTCGCCTCATAACAAATGCCCTCCATACCAGGCAACATCCTGGTAAATCTCTTCTGCACCCTCTCTAAAGCCTCCACATCCTTCTGGTAGTGTGGCGACCAGAATTGAACACTATACTCCAAGTGTGGCCTAACTAAGGTTCTATACAGCTGCAACATGACTTGCCAATTTTTATACTCAATGCCCTGGCCAATGAAGGCAAACATGCCTTATGCATCCTTTACTACCTTCTCCACCTGCGTTGCCCCTTTCAGTGACCTGTGGACCTGTACACCTAGATCTCTCTGACTGTTGTCATGTGAGAGTACCTTTAAGAAATGAGTGTTTAAGAAATGTACCTTCAAGAAATGGGTGTTTATCAGTGATGTCAGAGTGTGGGTGGAGCTGGGCTGTATGTCAGCTTTTTACTTTCGTTTAAGGCTGTTTGCTGCAGGGTGTGTTTTAGTTTCGTTTTCAGAGCTGGATAGCTGCAGTCACAGCCGGAAGGTGTACTAGTCTCTCTCTCTCTGTAATCTAAAGCCTGTAAATTGATCCTTTGGTGATTTAAAACTAATAACTGCTCTCAGTAGTGACTTTAACCTGATGTGCTTCTGATTAAAGGTTTTTTTAAAACTCTTATGGATGTTAAAAGGACAGTTTAAGGATTACTTAGTGTTGTATTCTTTGGGGGTTGTATTTGAATTGATGGTTGCCAAGATGTTCACTGTATATTTTAAAAAGGTTAACTTGAGTTCATAGAATAAACATTGTTTCGCTTTAAAAAATACTTTTCCATTTCTGCTGTCCCACTCCTGTAGAGCGGGCCGTGTGCTCCCCATACCACAATCTATTAAAAGTTGTGGGTCAGGTGAACTCCATGATACACTTTGGGGTTCTCTAAACACTGACCCGTAACATTGTCAATACACTTGAGGGTTCTACCATTCACTGTATATTCCCTACCTGCATTAGACCTTCCAAAATGCATTACCTCACATTTAGAACATAGAACATAGAACGATACAGCGCAGTACAGGCCCTTCGGCCCACGATGTTGCACCGAAACAAAAGCCATCTAACCTACACTATGCCATTATCATCCATATGTTTATCCAATAAACTTTTAAATGCCCTCAATATTGGCGAGTTCACTACTGTTGCAGGTAGGGCATTCCACGGCCTCACTACTCTTTGCGTAAAGAACCTACCTCTGCCCTCTGTCCTATATCTATTACCCCTCAGTTTAAAGCTATGTCCCCTCCTGCCAGCCATTTCCATCCGCGGGAGAAGGCTCTCACTGTCCACCCTATCTAACCCCCTGATCATTTTGTATGCCTCTATTAAGTCTCCTCTTAACCTTCTTCTCTCCAACGAAAACAACCTCAAGTCCATCAGCCTTTCCTCATAAGACTTTCCCTCCATACCAGGCAACATCCTGGTAAATCTCCTCTGCACCCGCTCCAAAGCCTCCACGTCCTTCCTATAATGCGGTGACCAGAACTGTACGCAATACTCCAAATGCGGCCGTACCAGAGTTCTGTACAGCTGCAACATGACCTCCTGACTCCGGAACTCAATCCCTCTACCAATAAAGGCCAACACTCCATAGGCCTTCTTCACAACCTGGGTGGCAACTTTCAGGGATCTATGTACATGGACACCTAGATCCCTCTGCTCATCCACACTTCCAAGAACTTTACCATTAGCCAAATATTCCACATTCCTGTTATTCCTTCCAAAGTGAATCACCTCACACTTCTCTACATTAAACTCCATTTGCCACCTCTCAGCCCAGCTCTGCAGCTTAACTATATCCCTCTGTAACCTGCTACATCCTTCCACACTATCGACAACACCACCGACTTTAGTATCATCTGCAAATTTACTCACCCACCCTTCTGCGCCTTCCTCTAGGTCATTGATAAAAATGACAAACAGCAACGGCCCCAGAACAGATCCTTGTGGTACTCCACTTGTAACTGAACTCCATTCTGAACATTTCCCATCAACCACCACCCTCTGTCTTCTTTCAGCTAGCCAATTTCTGATCCACATCTCTAAATCACCCTCAATCCCCAGCCTCCGTATTTTCTGCAATAGCCTACCGTGGGGAACCTTATCAAACGCTTTGCTGAAATCCATATACACCACATCAACTGCTCTACCCTCATCTACCTGTTCAGTCACCTTCTCAAAGAACTCGATAAGGTTTGTGAGGCATGACCTACCCTTCACAAAGCCATGCTGACTATCCCTGATCATATTATTCCTATCTAGATGATTATAAATCTTGTCTCTTATAATCCCCTCCAAGACTTTACCCACTACAGACGTGAGGCTCACCGGTCTATAGTTGCCGGGGTTGTCTCTGCTCCCCTTTTTGAACAAAGGGACCACATTTGCTATCCTCCAGTCCTCTGGCACTATTCCTGTAGCCAATGATGACATAAAAATCAAAGCCAAAGGTCCAGCAATCTCTTCCCTGGCCTCCCAGAGAATCCTAGGATAAATCCCATCAGGACCCGGGGACTTATCTATTTTCAGCCTGTCCAGAATTGCCAACACCTCTTCCCCACGTACCTCAATGCCATCTATTCTATTAGCCTGGGGCTCAGCATTCTCCTCCACAACATTATCTTTTTCCTGAGTGAATACTGACAAAAATATTCATTTAGTATCTCGCCTATCTCTTCAGACTCCACACACAACTTCCCATCCCTGTCCTTGACTGGTCCTACTCTTTCCCTAGTCATTCGCTTATTCCTGACATACCTATAGAAAGCTTTTGGGTTTTCCTTGATCCTACCTGCCAAATACTTCTCATGTCCCCTCCTTGCTCGTCTTAGCTCTCTCTTTAGATCCTTCCTCGCTACCTTGAAACTATCCATCGCCCCAACTGAAACTTCACACCTCATCTTCATATTGGCCTCCTTCTTCCTCTTAACAAGAGATTCCACTTCTTTGGTAAACCACGGTTCCCTCGCTCGACGCCTTCCTCCTTGCCTGACCGGTACATACTTATCAAGAACACGCAGTAGCTGATCCTTGAACAAGCTCCACTTATCCAGTGCTCCCAACACTTGCAGCCTACTTCTCCACCTTATCCCCCCCAAGTCACGTCTAATGGCATCATAATTGCCCTTCCCCCAGCTATAACTCTTGCCCTGCGGTGTATACTTATCCCTTTCCATCATTAACGTAAACGTCACCGAATTGTGGTCACTGTCCCCAAAGTGCTCTCCTACCTCCAAATCCAACACCTGGCCTGGTTCATTGTCCCAAAACCAAATCCAACGTGGCCTCGCCTCTTGTTGGCCTGTCAACATATTGTGTCAGGAAACCCTCCTGCACACACTGTACAAAAAACGACCCATCTAATGTACTCGAACTATATCTTTTCCAGTCAATATTTGGAAAGTTAAAGTCTACCATAATAACTACCCTGTTCCTTTCGCTCTTATCCAGGATCATCCTCGCCACCCTTTCCTCTACATCCCTAGAACTATTTGGAGGCCTATAGAAAACTCCCAACAGGGTGACCTCGCCTTTCCTGTTTCTAACCTCAGCCCATACTACCTCGGAAGATGAGTCCATCTAGCATCCTCTCCGCCACCGTAATACTGCTCTTGACTAGCAGCGCCACACCTCCCCCTCTTTTGCCTCCTTCTCTGAGCTTACTAAAACACCTAAACCCCGGAACCTGCAACATCCATTCCTGTCCCTGCTCTATCCATGTCTCCGAAATGGCCACAACATCGAAGTCCCAGGTACCAACCCATGCTGCCAGTTCCCCTACCTTATTTCGTATACTCCTGGCATTGAAGTAGACACACTTCAAACCACCTACCTGAACACTGGCCCCCTCCTGCGACGTCAAATCTGTGCTCCTGACCTCTATACTCCCATTCTCCCTTACCCTAAAACTACAATCCAGGTTCCCATGCCCCTGCTGCATTAGTTTAAACCCCCCCAAAGAGCACTAACAAAACTCCCCCCAGTATATTTGTGCCCCTCAGGTTCAGATGTAGACCATCCTGTCTGTAGAGGTCCCACCTTCCCCAGAAAGAGCCCAAGTTATCCAGAAATCTGAATCCCTCCCGCCTGCACCATCCCTGTAGCCACGTGTTTAATTGCTCTCTCTCCCTATTCCTCATCTCACTATCACGTGGCATGGGCAACAACCCAGAGATAACAACTCTGTTTGTTCTAGTTCTGAGCTTCCATCCTCGCTCCCTGAAAGCCTGCCTGACATCCTTGTCCCCTTTCCTACCTATGTCGTTAGTGCCAATGTGGACCACGACTTGGGGCTGCTCCCCCTCCCCCCTAAGGACCCGGAAAACATGATCCGAGATTTGTCCGGATTAAACTCCATCTGCCATCTCTCTGCCCAAGTCTCCAGACAATCTAAATCCTGCTGTATCCTCTGACAGTCCTCATCGCTATCCGCAATTCCACCAGCCTTTGTGTATCTGCAAACTTACTAATCAGACCAATTACATTTTCCTCCAAATCATTTGTATAAACTACAGCAAATATATATATTTACCGTAGTATATATAAATGGTTTGGAGTGTATATATGTATGTGTCAGGCTGGGAGGGCCGAAGGGCCTGTTCCTGTGCTGTACTTTTCTTTGTTATTTGTTCAGAAAGATCCAGCTAACTCTCCCAGAGAGATCCCCAGAGTGGCATAGACAGAGTGGATAGTCAGAGGCTTTTCCCCAGGGTAGAGGGGTCAATTACTAGGGGGCATAGGTTTAAGGTGAGAGGGGCAAGGTTTAGAGTAGATGTACGAGGCAAGTTTTTTACGCAGAGGGTAGTGGGTGCCTGGAACTCACTGCCGGAGGAGGTAGTGGAGGCAGGGACGATAGGGACATTTAAGGGGCATCTTGACAAATACATGAATAGGATGGGAATGGAGGGATACGGACCCAGGAAGTGTAGAAGATTGTAGTTTAGTCGGGCAGTATGGTCGGCATGGGCTTGGAGGGCCGAAGGGCCTGTTCCTGTGCTGTACATTTCTTTGTTCTTTGTTTGACCAGAGACTTATACAGCCTCAGAAGTACATCCCTAGTCTTGCATTCCAGTCCTTTAGAACATAGAACATACAGTGCAGAAGGAGGCCATTCGGCCCATCGAGTCTGCACCGACCCATTTAAGCCCTCACTTCCACGCTATATCCGTAACCCAATAAACCCTCCTAACCTTTTTGGCCACGAAGGGTAATTTATCATGGTCAATCCACCTACCCTGTGTGTCTTTGGACTGTGGTAGGAAACCAGAGCACCTGGGGGAAGCCCACGCAGGCACAGTGAGAACATGCAGACTCCGCACAGACCCAGCGGGGAGTCAAACCTGGAACCCTGGCACTGTGAAGCCACTGTGCTAGCCACTGTGCTGAGCACTTGTGCTATCGTGCTGCCCTCTTGACATGAATGCTAACATTGCATTTGCCTTCCTAACTGCCGACTGAACCTGCACATTAACCTTAAGAGAATCGTGAACAAGGATTCCCAAGTCCCTTTGTGCTTCTGATTTCCGAAGCATTTCCCCATTTAGAAAATAGTCTATGCCTCCATTCCTCCTTCCAAAGTGCGTAACCTCACACTTTTCCACATTGTATTCCATCTGCCACTTCACTGCCCGCTCGCCTAGCTTGTCCAAATCCTCCTGCAGCCCCCTTGCTTCCTCAATACTACCTGTCCCTCTACAGATCTTTGTATCATCTGCAAACTTAGCAACAGTGCCTTCAGTTCCTTCTTCCAGATCATTAATGTATATTGTGAAAAGTTGTGGTCCCAGCACAGACCTCTGAGGCACACCACTAGTCACCGGCTGCCATCCTGAAAAAGATCCCTTTACCCCCACTCTCTGCCCTCTGCCAGTCAGCCAATCCTCTATCCACGCCAGGATCTTACCCTTAACACCATGGGCTCTTAACTTATTTAACAGTCTTGTCACCTTGTCAAAGGCCTTCTGGAAATCTAAATAAATCACATCCACTGGTTCTCCTTTGTCTAACTTCCTCGTTACATCCTCAAAGAACTCTAACAGATTTGTCAGAACGACCTCCCTTTGATGAAGCCACCAGGTTTAGAATAACGAACAAGAACAATCCAGCACAGGAACAGGCCCTTCGGCCCTCCAAGCCTGTACTGGCCATGATACCAACCTTTGCCAAAGCCCCCAGCACTTCCTTGTGCCGTATCCCTCTACACCCATCCTATCCGTGTGTTTGTCAAGATGCCTTTTGAACACCGTTAATGTATCTGCTTCCACAACCTCCCCTGGCAACGCGTTCCAGACACTCACCCACCCTCTGCATAAAAAACCTGCCTCACACATCTCCTCTAAACCTCTGCCCCATGGACCTTAAACCTATGCCCCCTGGTGACAGACCCCTCCACCCTGGGAAAGAGTGCCTGCCCACCCACTCTATCCATGCCCCTCATAATCTTGTGGACCTCTATCAGGTCACCCCTTAACCTCCGTCTTTCTAATGAAAACAGTCTGAGTCTATTCAGCCTCTCCGCATAGCTAACACCCTCCAGACCAGGCAACATCCTGGTAAACCTCCTCTGCACCCTCTCCAAAGCCTCCACATCCTTCTGGTAGTGTAGCGACCAGAATTGTGCGCAATATTCCAAGTGTGGCCTTACCAAGGTTCTATACAACTGTAGCATGACTTGCCAGTTTTTATACTCGATGCCCCGTCCAATTAAGGCAAGCATTTTTGGAAGACAGGATTCTTGGAAGTGTGGAGGAAGAGGGGGATCTTGGGGTCCACGTACATAGATCCCTCAAAGTTGCCACCCAGGTTGATAGGGTTGTTACGAAGGCGTATGGTGCGTTGACTTTCATTAACAGGGGGATTGAGTTTAAGAGCCGCGAGGTTTTGCTGCAGCTTTATAAAACCCTGGTTAGACCTCACTTGGAATATTGTGTCCAGTTCTGGTCGCCTCATTATAGGAAGGATGTGGATGTTTTGGAGAGGGTGCAGAGGAGATTTACCAGGATGTTGCCTGGACTGGAGGCACGTCTTATGAAGAAAGGTTGAGGGAGCTAGGGCTTTTCTCACTGGAGCGAAGAAGGCAGAGAGGTGACTTGATAGAGATGTACAAGGTGATGAGAGGCATGGATAGAGTGGATAGCCAGAGACTTTTCCCCAGGGTCGAAATGGCTGTCACGTGGGGACATAATTTTATGGTGATTGGAGGAAGGTATAGGGGAGATGTCAGAGGTCAGTTCTTTACACAGAGAGTGGTGGGTGTGTGGAATGCACGGCCAGCAGAGGTGGTGGAGTCCGAGTCATTCGGGACATTTAAGCGACTCTGAGACAGGCACATGGACAGCAGTAAATTGAAGGGGTGTAGGTGAGGTTGATCTTAGATTAGGATAAATGGTCGGCACAACATCGTGGGCTGCAGGGCCTGTACTGTGCTGTACTGTTCTATGTTCTATCATATAACTAGGATATAATTTCCACTTATCCCCTTCACTAATACCTCAGCTTTCATTGAACTATCCGGAGGGGAAACTAAATCCTTCTCTAGTACGCGAGTTTGTGTCGAAGCTGTGTTCCTCAAAATCGTTATGGGTTTGGTCTTATCAGTTGCTGAAAATGGGGTGATTTTTCCCTGAGACAAAAACCCATCTCTCCTCTCCCTCATTAACCTGCTCCCACACCAATGTGCACTTCAGGTCTCCTGGTTCCAACTCGACCTACAGTTTGCCCTGGAATATTCTCCAATTTTGTTCCTTTTTCAGAATGCTCCTTATGAACTCCAATAAGTCCCGTTGGCTTTTCTCGCAACTTCCAACATGCTGAACAAACGCTTCCCACTTTATTATAACGATAACACCTCGGCCTTTGAGTCTGACTTTCACCCTGTGTACCTTCCTTACTGGTCTGAGGAGGAGATCTCGGAGCATTCCCAGCTATCCATTCCTTACCTTGGCTACCTGCCTTACTTTCTTATTCTTTTCAAAGTTATGGGGGTGAAGGAAGAAAGGTTTAAATTAATGGATCAGTTCATAATCATCAGACATAATTGCTGTTTGCCTAACAGTCTTCACCTTCGGGTCTTCAATATGGGTTCTTCTCACAGAAGGTAGGGAATTCTTAAATTCCTCTAAGAGAATTACCTCTCTATGTTCTAGTTGTATAGAAACTTGGTAAGGCTGTAATTGGAATATTGCGCACAATTCTGGTCGCCACACTACCAGAAAGATGATGTGGAGATGCCGGTGTTGGACTGGGGTGAGCACAGTAAGAAGTTTTACAACACCAGGTTAAAGTCCAACAGGTTTGTTTCAAACACTAGCTTTCGGAGCGCTGCTCCTTCCTCAGGTGAATGAAGAGGTATGTTCCAGAAACATATATATAGACAGATTCAAAGATGCCAGACAATGCTTGGAATGCGAGCATGAGCAGGTGATTAAATCTTTACAGATCCAGAGATGGGGTAACCCCAGGTTAAAGAGGTGTGAATTGTGTCAAGCCAGGACAGTTGGTAGGATTTCGCAGGCCAGATGTTGGGGGGTGAATGTAATGCGACATGAATCCCAGGTCCCGGTTGAGGCCGCACTCATGTGTGCGGAACTTGGCTATAGGTTTCTGCTCGGCGATTCTGCGTTGTCGCGGGTCCTGAAGGCCGCCTTGGAGAACGCTTACCCGGAGATCAGAGGCTGAATGCCCTTGACTGCTGAAGTGTTCCCCGACTGGAAGGGAACATTCCTGCCTGGTGATTGTTGCGCGATGTCCGTTCATTCGTTGTCGCAGCGTCTGCATGGTCTCGCCAATGTACCACGCTTCGGGACATCCTTTCCTGCAGCGTATGAGGTAGACAACGTTGGCCGAGTCGCACGAGTATGTACCGCGTACCTGGTGGGTGGTGTTCTCACGTGTAATAGTGGTATCCATGTCGATGATCTGGCACGTCTTGCAGAGATTGCCATGGCAGGTAGCCAAGGTAAGGAATGGATAGCTGGGAATGCTCCGAGATCTCCTCCTCAGACCAGCAAGGAAGGTTCACAGAAGGATGTGGAGGCTTTGGAGAGCATGCAGAGGAGGTTTACCAGGATGTTGTCTGGTCTGGAGGGTGTTAGCTAAATGGTCGGCAGAACATCGTGAGCCTGTCCTGTGTTGTACTGTTCTATTCCGTATGATTTCTTGACTACTTTACGTGAATTATACTGCCACCTGGTGTACGTGAATTATACTGCCACGCGGTGTACGTGAATTATACCGCCACCTGGTGTACGTGAATTATACTGCCACCTGGTGTACGTGAATTATACTGCCACGCGGTGCACGTGAATTATACTGCCATCTGGTGTACGTGAATTATACTGCCACCTGGTGTACGTGAATTATACTGCCACGCGGTGCACGTGAATTATACTGCCACCCGGTGCACGTGAATTATACTGCCATCTGGTGTACGTGAATTATACTGCCACCTGGTGTACGTGAATTATACTGCCACGCGGTGCACGTGAATTATACTGCCACCTGGTGTACGTGAATTATACTGCCACCTGGTGTACATGAATTATACCGCCACCTGGTGTACGTGAATTATACTGCCACCTGGTGTACATGAATTATACCGCCACCTGGTGTACGTGAATTATACTGCCACCTGGTGTACGTGAATTATACTGCCATCTGGTGTACGTGAATTATACTGCCACCTGGTGTACGTGAATTATACCGCCACCTGGTGTACGTGAATTATACCGCCACCTGGTGTACGTGAATTATACTGCCACCTGGTGTACGTGAATTATACTGCCATCTGGTGTACGTGAATTATACTGCCACCTGGTGTACGTGAATTATACCGCCACCTGGTGTACGTGAATTATACCGACAGAATACCCTTCGTCGTCCAGTACTTCCCCGGAGCGGAGAAACTACGTCATCTTCTTCACAGCCTTCAACACGTCATTGATGACGATGAACATCTTGCCAAGGTCATCCCCACACCCCCACTACTTGCCTTCAAACAACCGCGCAACCTCAAACGAACCATTGTTTGCAGCAAACTACCCAGCCTTCAGAACAGTGACCACGACACCACACAACCCTGTCATGGCAATCTCTGCAAGACGTGCCAGATCATCGACATGGATACCACTATTACACGTGAGAACACCACCCACCAGGTACGTGGTACATACTCGTGCGACTCGGCCAACGTTGTCTACCTCATACGCTGCAGGAAAGGATGTCCCGAAGCGTGGTACATTGGCGAGACCATGCAGACGCTGCGACAACGCATGAACGGACATCGCGCAACAATCACCAGGCAGGAATGTTCCCTTCCAGCCGGGGAACACTTCAGCAGCCAAGGGCATTCAGCCTCTGATCTCCGGGTAAGCGTTCTCCAAGGCGGCCTTCAGGACCCGCGACAACGCAGAATCGCCGAGCAGAAACTTATAGCCAAGTTCCACACACATGAGTGCGGCCTCAACCGGGACCTGGGATTCATGTCGCATTACATTCATCCCCCACCATCTGGCCTGCGAAATCCTACCAACTAACCTGGCTTGATACAATTCACACCTCTTTAACCTGGGGTTACCCCATCTCTGGATCTGTAAAGATTTAATCACCTGCTAATGCTCACATCCCAAGCATTGTCTGGCATCTTTGAATTTGTCTATATATGTTTCTGGAACATACCTCTTCATTCACCCGAGGAAGGAGCAGCGCTCCGAAAGCTGGTGACATCGAAACAAACCTGTTGGACTTTAACCTGGTGTTGTAAGACTTCGTACTGTGCTCACCCCAGTCCAACGCCGGCATCTCCACATCATGAATTATACTGCCACCTGGTGTACGTGAATTATACTGCCACCTGGTGTACGTGAATTATACTGCCACCTGGTGTACGTGAATTATACTGCCACCCAGTGTACGTGAATTATACTGCCACCTGGTGTACGTGAATTATACTGCCACGCGGTGTACGTGAATTATACTGCCACGCGGTGTACGTGAATTATACTGCCACCTGGTGTACGTGAATTATACTGCCACGCGGTGTACGTGAATTATACTGCCACGCGGTGTACATGAATTATACTGCCACCTGGTGTACGTGAATTATACTGCCACCTGGTGTACGTGAATTATACTGCCACGCGGTGTACGTGAATTATACTGCCACCTGTGTACGTGAATTATACTGCCACCTGGTGTACGTGAATTATACTGCCACGCGGTGAACGTGAATTATACTGCCACCTGGTGTACGTGAATTATACTGCCACCTGGTGTACGTGAATTATACTGCCACGCGGTGTACGTGAATTATACTGCCACCTGGTGTACGTGAATTATACTGCCACGCGGTGTACGTGAATTATACTGCCACG
Source organism: Scyliorhinus torazame (assembly GCF_047496885.1). Classification (NCBI taxonomy): domain Eukaryota; kingdom Metazoa; phylum Chordata; class Chondrichthyes; order Carcharhiniformes; family Scyliorhinidae; genus Scyliorhinus; species Scyliorhinus torazame. Next base: position 1,435,011 of record NC_092720.1, read on the forward strand.
CGGTGTACATGAATTATACTGCCACCTGGTGTACGTGAATTATACTGCCACCTGGTGTACGTGAATTATACTGCCACGCGGTGTACGTGAATTATACTGCCACCTGTGTACGTGAATTATACTGCCACCTGGTGTACGTGAATTATACTGCCACGCGGTGAACGTGAATTATACTGCCACGCGGTGTACGTGAATTATACTGCCACCTGGTGTACGTGAATTATACTGCCACCTGGTGTACGTGAATTATACTGCCACCTGGTGTACGTGAATTATACTGCCACGCGGTGTACGTGAATTATACTGCCACCTGGTGTACGTGAATTATACTGCCACCTGGTGTACGTGAATTATACTGCCACCTGGTGTACGTGAATTATACTGCCACCTGGTGTACGTGAATTATACTGCCACCTGGTGTACGTGAATTATACTGCCACCTGGTGTACGTGAATTATACTGCCACGCGGTGTACGTGAATTATACTGCCACGCGGTGTACGTGAAGTATACTGCCACCTGGTGTACGTGAATTATACTGCCACGTGGTGTACGTGAATTATACTGCCACCTGGTGTACTTGAATTATACTGCCACGCGGTGTACGTGAATTATACTGCCACGCGGTGTACGTGAATTATACTGCCACCTGGTGTACGTGAATTATACTGCCACGCGGTGTACATGAATTATACTGCCACCTGGTGTACGTGAATTATACTACCACGCGGTGTACGTGAATTATACTGCCACCTGGTGTACGTGAATTATACTGCCATGCGGTGTACGTGAATTATACTGCCACCTGGTGTACGTGAATTATACTGCCACGCGGTGTACGTGAATTATACTGCCACCTGGCAGCCCAGGTCAGGGTGGTGAGTGACTTGGAGAGGAATGTGCAAGCAGTGGGGCTTCTCAAAACTCTCCTGCCCTCGACAATCGAGGTGATCATGGACTTCAATATCCATCACCAAGAGTGGCTCGGCAGTACCACCACAGACCGAGCTGGCCGGGGACAGAGCTGCGAGACTGGGACTGCAGCAGGTGGTGAGGAACCAACAATAGGGATAAACACAGTTGACCTCATCCTCACCAACCTGCCTGGTACAGGTACATCTGTCCATGACGGATCGGTAGGAGTATTTGTTTTCAGTGCAATAGGAAGGGTCATAAACAGGCACACTGCCACACCCACAAAAACACACTCATTGTAAAAAAGCAGCAAATCACGGCAGCGGTGAATAGAGGAGAGAAGATTTGAGACCAGGGTTGGGATTCTCCGTCCCGCCGTACCAGATTTCTGGTTCACCACGTCGTCCGGATTCTCCGTTGTGCCAGCTGGTCAATGGGGTTTCCCCGGACTGCCGGCAAAAAGGAGCATCCCGCCGGCAGAGATTCCAGCCTGTGGCTTCTGAAACAGATTGAACGTGGTCAGAGTGAGCAGAACAGCCCTGATCGAGAGAGCCTCACAGGAAATGGAGGAACACTAAAGATGGAGGTCAACACCAGGGCATCGCTCACAGTTGTGGGTGAACAAATGTTTAAATTTCTTTGAGGAGGAGTTCAGTCTTTGGAGTTGAGACAACAGCCAAGATGGTGACTTATACGGGGGAGACCCTAAAACCATCGGGAAAAATCGCAACCCCAGAGTCATACCAGCAACAACGGAAAAACAGGCATCGCGCGACAATCACCAGGCAAGAATGTTCCCTTCCAGCCGGGGAACACTTCAGCAGTCAAGGGCATTCAGCCTCTGATCTCCGGGTAAGCGTTCTCCAAGGCGGCCTTCAGGACCCGCGACAACGCAGAATCGCCGAGCAGAAACTTATAGCCAAGTTCCGCACACATGAGTGCGGCCTCAACCGGGACCTGGGATTCATGTCGCATTACATTCATCCCCCACCATCTGGCCTGCGAAATCCTACCAACTGACCTGGCTTGGTGTAATTCACACCTCTTTAACCTGGGGTTACCCCATCTCTGGGTCTGTAAAGATTTAATCACCTGCTAATGCTCGCATTCCAAGCATTGTTTGGCATCTTTGAATTTGTCTGTATATATGTTTCTGGAACAGACCTCTTCATTCACCTGAGGAAGGAGCAGCGCTCCGAAAGCTAGTGATTCGAAACAAACCAGTTGGACTTTAACCTGGTGTTGTAAGACTTCTTCTTGTATTAAAGTGTTGAATGGTAGGTCGGCACGGTGGCACAGTGGTTAGCACTGCTGCCTCACAGCACCAGGGACCCAAGTTCAATTCCGGCCTCGGGTGACTCTCTGTGTGGATTCTGCACGTTCTCCCTGTGCCTGCGTGGGTTTCACCCTATGGATGGATCAGTTCCTGCGATGCTTCACCCTATGGATGGATCAGTTCCTGTGATGCTTCACCCTATGGATGGGACAGTTCCTGCGATGCTTCACCCTATGGATGGGTCAGTTCCTGTGATGCTTCACCCTATGGATGGATAAGTTCCTGCGATGCTTCACCCTATGGGATGGGACAGTTCCTGCGATGCTTCACCCTATGGATGGGACAGTTCCTGCGATGCTTCACCCTATGGGATGGGGCAGTTCCTGCAATGCTTCACCCTATGGGATGGGGCAGTTCCTGCGATGCTTCGCCCTATGGGATGGGGGAATTCCTGCGATGCATCACCCTATGGGATGGGACAGTTCCTGGAATGCTTCACCCTATAGATGGGACAGTTCCTGCGATGCTAAACCCTATGGATGAATCAGTTCCTGCGATGCTTCACCCTATGGGATGGGACAGTTCCTGCGATGCTTCACCCTATGGGATGGGGGAATTCCTGCAATGCTTCACCTGATGGGATGGGGCAGTTCCTGCGATGCTTCACCCTTTGGGATGGGACAGTTCCTGCGATGCTTCACCCTATGGATGGATCAGTTCCTGCGATGCTTCACCCTATGGATAGGACAGTTCCTGTGATGCTTCACCCTATGGATGGGACAGTTCCTGTGATGTTTCACCCTTTGGATGGGTCAGTTCCTGCGATGCTTCACGCTATGGATGGGGCAGTTCCTGTGACGCTTCACCCTATGGGATGGGGCAGTTCCTGCGATGCTTCACCCTATGGGATGGGGGAATTCCTGCGATGCTTCACCCTATGGGATGGGGGAATTCCTGCGATGCTTCAACCGATGGGATGGGGGAATTCCTGCGATGCTTCACCCTATGGGATGGGACAGTTCCTGCGATGCTTCACACTATGGATGGGACAGTTCCTGCGATGCTTCACCCTTTGGGTGCGTCAGTTCCTGCGATGCTTCACCCTATGGGATGGGGCAGTTGCTAAAATGCTTCACCCTATGGGATGGGGCAGTTCCTGTGATGCTTCACCCTTTGGTTGGGTCAGTTCCTGTGATGCTTCACCCGATGGATGGGACAGTTCCTGCGATGCTTCACCCTATGGATGGATCAGTTTCCTGCAATGGTTCACCCTATGGGATGGGACAGTTTCTGCGATGGTTCACCCTATGGGATGGGGGAATTCCTGCAATGCTTCACCCTTTGGGATGGGGCAGTTCCTGCGATGCGTCACCCTATGGGATGGGGCAGTTCCTGCAATGCTTCACCCTATGGATGGGGCAGTTCCAGCAATGCTTCACCCTATGGGATGGGGCAGTTCCTGCGATGCTTCACCCTATGTGACAGGGCAGTTCCTGCGATGCTTCACCCTCTGGGTTGGGCGAATTCCTGTGATGCTTCACCCTATGGAATGGGGGAATTCCTGCGATGCTTCACCCTATGGGATGGGACAGTTCCTGCAGTGCTTCACCCAATGGATGGGACAGTTCCTGCGATGCTTCACACTATAGATCGGACGGTTCCTGCGATGCTTCACCCCATGGGATGGGGCAGTTCCTGCGATGCTTCACCCAATGGATGGATCAGTTCCTGCGATGCTTCACCCTATGGATGGGGCAGTTCCTGCGATGCTTCACTCTATGGATGGGACAGTTCCTGCGATGCTTCACCCTTTGGGTGCGTCAGCTCCTGCGATGCTTCACCCTATGGGATGGGGCAGTTGCTAAAATGCTTCACCCTATGGGATGGGCAGTTCCTGTGATGCTTCACCCTATGGATGGGACAGTTCCTGCGATGCTTCACCCTTTAGATGGGTCAGTTCCTGTGATGCTTCACCCTATGGGATGGGGCCTTTCCTGCGATGCATCACCCTATGGATGGGGCAGTTCCTGAGATTCTTCACCCTATGTGACAGGGCAGTTCCTGCAATGCTTCACCCTATGGGATGGGGGAATTCCTGCGATGCCTCACCCTATGGGATGGGGGAATTCCTGCGATGCTTCACCCTATGGGATGGGGCAGTTCCTGCGATGCTTCACCCAATGGATGGATCAGTTCCTGCGATGCTTCACCCTATGGATGGGGCAGTTCCTGCGATGCTTCACCCTATGGATGGGACAGTTCCTGCGATGCTTCACACTATGGATGGGACAGTTCCTGCGATGCTTCACCCTTTGAGTGCGTCAGCTCCTGTGATGCTTCACCCTATGGGATGGGGCAGTTGCTAAAATGCTTCACCCTATGGGATGGGCAGTTCCTGTGATGCTTCACCCTATGGATGGGACAGTTCCTGTGATGCTTCAGCCTATGGATGGGACAGTTCCTGCGATGCTTCACCCTTTGGATGGGTCAGTTCCTGTGATGTTTCACCCTATGGATGGGACAGTTCCGGTGATGCTTCACCCTATGGATGGATCAGTTCCTGTGATGCTTCACCCTATGGATGGGACAGTTCCTGCGATGCTTCACCCTATGGATGGATCAGTTTCCTGCGATGCTTCACCCTATGGGATGGGACAGTTTCTGCGATGCTTCACCCTATGGGATGGGGGAATTCCTGCAATACTTCACCCTTTGAAATGGGGCAGTTCCTGCGATGCGTCACCCTATGGGATGGGGCAGTTCCTGCAATGCTTCACCCTATGGATGGGTCCGTTCCTGTGATGCATCACCCTATGGATGGATCAGTTTCCTGCGATGCTTCACCCTGTGGGATGGGACAGTGTCTGCGATGGTTCACCCTATGGGATGGGGGAATTCCTGCAATACTTCACCCTTTGAGATGGAGCAGTTCCTGCAATGCTTCACCCTATGGATGGGGCAGTCCCAGCGATGCTGCACCCTATGTGACAGGGCAGTTCCTGCGATGCTTCACCCTCTGGGATGGGGGAATTCCTGTGATGCTTCACCCTATGGAATGGGGGAATTCCTGCGATGCTTCACCCTATGGGATGGGACAGTTCCTGCAATGCTTCACCCAATGGATGGGACAGTTCCTGCGATGCTTCACACTATAGATCGGACGGTTCCTGCGATGCTTCACCCCATGGGATGGGGCAGTTCCTGCGATGCTTCACCCTATGGATGGATCAGTTCCTGCGATGCTTCACCCTATGGATGGGGCAGTTCCTGCGATGCTTCACCCTTTGGATCGGTCAGTCACTGCGATGCTTCACCCTATGGGATGGGGCAGTTCCTGCGATGCTTCACCCTATGGATGGATCAGTTACTGCGATGCTTCACCCTATGGGTGGGACGGTTCCTGCGATGCTTCACCCTATGGATGGGACAGTTCCTGCGTTGCTTCACCCTATGGATGGGACAGTTCCTGCGATGCTTCACCCTATGGGATGGGGCCTTTCCTGCGATGCATCACCCTATGGATGGGGCAGTTCCTGCGATTCTTCACCCTATGTGACAGGGCAGTTCCTGCAATGCTTCACCCTATGGGGTGGGGGAATTCCTGCGATGCTTCACCCTATGGGATGGGGGAATTCCTGTGATGCTTCACCCTATAGGATGGGGCAGTTCCTGCGATGCTTCACCCAATGGATGGATCAGTTCCTGCGATGCTTCACCCTATGGATGGGGCAGTTCCTGCGATGCTTCACACTATGGATGGGACAGTTCCTGCGATGCTTCACCCTTTGGGTGCGTCAGCTCCTGCGATGCTTCACCCTGTGGGATGGGGCAGTTCCTGCAATGCTTCACCCTATGGGATGGGGCAGTTCCTGCGATGCATCACCCTATGGGATGGGGGAATTCCTGCCAAACATCACCCTATGGATGGGACAGTTCCTGGAATGCTTCACCCTATGGATGGGACAGTTCCTGCGATGCTTCACCCTATGGATGAATCAGTTCCTGCGATGCTTCACCCAATGGGATGGGACAGTTCCTGCGATGCTTCACCCTATGGGATGGGGGAATTCCTACAATGCTTTACCCTATGGGATGGGGCAGTTCCTGCGATGCTTCACCCTATGGGATGGGACAGTTCCTGCGATGCTTCACCCTATGGGATGGGGGAATTCCTGCAATGCTTCACCTGATGGGATGGGGCAGTTCCTGCGATGCTTCACCCTTTGGGATGGGACAGTTCCTGCGATGCTTCACCCTATGGATGGATCAGTTCCTGCGATGCTTCACCCTATGGATAGGACAGTTCCTGTGATGCTTCACCCTATGGATGGGACAGTTCCTGTGATGTTTCACCCTTTGGATGGGTCAGTTCCTGCGATGCTTCACGCTATGGATGGGGCAGTTCCTGTGACGCTTCACCCTATGGGATGGGGCAGTTCCTGCGATGCTTCACCCTATGGGATGGGGGAATTCCTGCGATGCTTCACCCTATGGGATGGGGGAATTCCTGCGATGCTTCAACCGATGGGATGGGGGAATTCCTGCGATGCTTCACCCTATGGGATGGGACAGTTCCTGCGATGCTTCACACTATGGATGGGACAGTTCCTGCGATGCTTCACCCTTTGGGTGCGTCAGTTCCTGCGATGCTTCACCCTATGGGATGGGGCAGTTGCTAAAATGCTTCACCCTATGGGATGGGGCAGTTCCTGTGATGCTTCACCCTTTGGTTGGGTCAGTTCCTGTGATGCTTCACCCGATGGATGGGACAGTTCCTGCGATGCTTCACCCTATGGATGGATCAGTTTCCTGCAATGGTTCACCCTATGGGATGGGACAGTTTCTGCGATGGTTCACCCTATGGGATGGGGGAATTCCTGCAATGCTTCACCCTTTGGGATGGGGCAGTTCCTGCGATGCGTCACCCTATGGGATGGGGCAGTTCCTGCAATGCTTCACCCTATGGATGGGGCAGTTCCAGCAATGCTTCACCCTATGGGATGGGGCAGTTCCTGCGATGCTTCACCCTATGTGACAGGGCAGTTCCTGCGATGCTTCACCCTCTGGGTTGGGCGAATTCCTGTGATGCTTCACCCTATGGAATGGGGGAATTCCTGCGATGCTTCACCCTATGGGATGGGACAGTTCCTGCAGTGCTTCACCCAATGGATGGGACAGTTCCTGCGATGCTTCACACTATAGATCGGACGGTTCCTGCGATGCTTCACCCCATGGGATGGGGCAGTTCCTGCGATGCTTCACCCAATGGATGGATCAGTTCCTGCGATGCTTCACCCTATGGATGGGGCAGTTCCTGCGATGCTTCACTCTATGGATGGGACAGTTCCTGCGATGCTTCACCCTTTGGGTGCGTCAGCTCCTGCGATGCTTCACCCTATGGGATGGGGCAGTTGCTAAAATGCTTCACCCTATGGGATGGGCAGTTCCTGTGATGCTTCACCCTATGGATGGGACAGTTCCTGCGATGCTTCACCCTTTGGATGGGTCAGTTCCTGTGATGCTTCACCCTATGGGATGGGGCCTTTCCTGCGATGCATCACCCTATGGATGGGGCAGTTCCTGAGATTCTTCACCCTATGTGACAGGGCAGTTCCTGCAATGCTTCACCCTATGGGATGGGGGAATTCCTGCGATGCCTCACCCTATGGGATGGGGGAATTCCTGCGATGCTTCACCCTATGGGATGGGGCAGTTCCTGCGATGCTTCACCCAATGGATGGATCAGTTCCTGCGATGCTTCACCCTATGGATGGGGCAGTTCCTGCGATGCTTCACCCTATGGATGGGACAGTTCCTGCGATGCTTCACACTATGGATGGGACAGTTCCTGCGATGCTTCACCCTTTGAGTGCGTCAGCTCCTGTGATGCTTCACCCTATGGGATGGGGCAGTTGCTAAAATGCTTCACCCTATGGGATGGGCAGTTCCTGTGATGCTTCACCCTATGGATGGGACAGTTCCTGTGATGCTTCAGCCTATGGATGGGACAGTTCCTGCGATGCTTCACCCTTTGGATGGGTCAGTTCCTGTGATGTTTCACCCTATGGATGGGACAGTTCCGGTGATGCTTCACCCTATGGATGGATCAGTTCCTGTGATGCTTCACCCTATGGATGGGACAGTTCCTGCGATGCTTCACCCTATGGATGGATCAGTTTCCTGCGATGCTTCACCCTATGGGATGGGACAGTTTCTGCGATGCTTCACCCTATGGGATGGGGGAATTCCTGCAATACTTCACCCTTTGAAATGGGGCAGTTCCTGCGATGCGTCACCCTATGGGATGGGGCAGTTCCTGCAATGCTTCACCCTATGGATGGGTCCGTTCCTGTGATGCATCACCCTATGGATGGATCAGTTTCCTGCGATGCTTCACCCTGTGGGATGGGACAGTGTCTGCGATGGTTCACCCTATGGGATGGGGGAATTCCTGCAATACTTCACCCTTTGAGATGGAGCAGTTCCTGCAATGCTTCACCCTATGGATGGGGCAGTCCCAGCGATGCTGCACCCTATGTGACAGGGCAGTTCCTGCGATGCTTCACCCTCTGGGATGGGGGAATTCCTGTGATGCTTCACCCTATGGAATGGGGGAATTCCTGCGATGCTTCACCCTATGGGATGGGACAGTTCCTGCAATGCTTCACCCAATGGATGGGACAGTTCCTGCGATGCTTCACACTATAGATCGGACGGTTCCTGCGATGCTTCACCCCATGGGATGGGGCAGTTCCTGCGATGCTTCACCCTATGGATGGATCAGTTCCTGCGATGCTTCACCCTATGGATGGGGCAGTTCCTGCGATGCTTCACCCTTTGGATCGGTCAGTCACTGCGATGCTTCACCCTATGGGATGGGGCAGTTCCTGCGATGCTTCACCCTATGGATGGATCAGTTACTGCGATGCTTCACCCTATGGGTGGGACGGTTCCTGCGATGCTTCACCCTATGGATGGGACAGTTCCTGCGTTGCTTCACCCTATGGATGGGACAGTTCCTGCGATGCTTCACCCTATGGGATGGGGCCTTGCCTGCGATGCATCACCCTATGGATGGGGCAGTTCCTGCGATTCTTCACCCTATGTGACAGGGCAGTTCCTGCAATGCTTCACCCTATGGGGTGGGGGAATTCCTGCGATGCTTCACCCTATGGGATGGGGGAATTCCTGTGATGCTTCACCCTATAGGATGGGGCAGTTCCTGCGATGCTTCACCCAATGGATGGATCAGTTCCTGCGATGCTTCACCCTATGGATGGGGCAGTTCCTGCGATGCTTCACACTATGGATGGGACAGTTCCTGCGATGCTTCACCCTTTGGGTGCGTCAGCTCCTGCGATGCTTCACCCTGTGGGATGGGGCAGTTCCTGCAATGCTTCACCCTATGGGATGGGGCAGTTCCTGCGATGCATCACCCTATGGGATGGGGGAATTCCTGCCAAACATCACCCTATGGATGGGACAGTTCCTGGAATGCTTCACCCTATGGATGGGACAGTTCCTGCGATGCTTCACCCTATGGATGAATCAGTTCCTGCGATGCTTCACCCAATGGGATGGGACAGTTCCTGCGATGCTTCACCCTATGGGATGGGGGAATTCCTACAATGCTTTACCCTATGGGATGGGGCAGTTCCTGCGATGCTTCACCCTATGGGATGGGACAGTTCCTGCGATGCTTCACCCTATGGGATGGGGGAATTCCTGCAATGCTTCACCCTATGGGATGGGGCAGTTCCCGCGATGCTTCACCCTATGGGATGGGGCAGTTCCTGCAATGCTTCACCCTATGGGACGGGGCAATTCCTGCGATGCTTCACCCTATGTGACAGGGCAGTTCCTGCAATGCTTCACCCTATGGGATGGGGCAGTTCCTGGGACAGTTCCTGCGATGCTTCACCCTATGGATGGATCAGTTCCTGCGATGCTTCACCCTATGGGATGGGACAGTTCCTGCGATGCTTCACCATTTGGATGGGACCGTTCCTGTGATGCTTCACCCTATGGATGGATCAGTTCCTACGATGCTTCACCCTATGGATGGGACAGTTCCTGTGATGCTTCTCCCTATGGATGGGACAGTTCCTGCGATGTTTCACCCTTTGGATGGGACAGTTCCTGTGACGCTTCACCCTATGGGATGGGGCAGTTCCTGCGATGCTTCACCCTATGGGATGGGGGAATTCCTGCGATGCTTCACCCTATGGGATGGGGGAATTCCTGCGATGCTTCAAACTATGGGATGGGGGAATTCCTGCGATGCTTCACCCTATGGGATGGGACAGTTCCTGCAATGCTTCACCCTTTGGGTGCGTCAGTTCCTGTGATGCTTCACCCTATGGATGGGACAGTTCCTGTGATGCTTCACCCTATGGATGGGACAGTTCCGGTGATGCTTCACCCTATGGATGGATCAGTTCCTGTGATGCTTCACCCTATGGATGGGACAGTTCCTGCGATGCTTCACCCTTTGGATGGGTCAGTTCCTGTGATGCTTCACCCTATGGATGGGACAGTTCCGGTGATGCTTCACCCTATGGATGGATCAGTTCCTGTGATGCTTCACCCTATGGATGGGACAGTTCATGCGATGCTTCACCCTATGGATTGATCAGTTTCCTGTGATGCTTCACCCTATGGGATGGGACAGTTTCTGCGATGGTTCACCCTATGGGATGGGGGAATTCCTGCAATGCTTCACCCTTTGGGATGGGGCAGTTCCTGCGATGCTTCACCCTATGGGATGGGGCAGTTCCTGCAATGCTTCACCCTATGGATGGGGCAGTTCCAGTGATGCTTCACCCTATGGGATGGGGCAGTTCCTGCGATGCTTCACCCTATGGGATGGGACAGTTCCTGCAATGCTTCACCCAATGGATGGGACAGTTCCTGCGATGCTTCACCCTGTGGATGGGACAGTTCCTGTGATGCTTTACCCTATGGATGGATCAGTTCCTGTGATGCTTCACCTTATGGATGGGACAGTTCCTGTGATGCTTCACCCTATGGGATGGGGCAGTTCCTGCGATGCTTCACCCTATGGGATGGGGGAATTCCTGCGATGCTTCACCCTATGGGATGGGACAGTTCCTGCGATGCTTCACCCTATGGGATGGGACAGTTCCTGCGATGCTTCACCCTATGGATGGGACAGTTCCTGTGATCCTTTATCTATGGATGGATCAGTTCCTGTGATGCTTCACCCTATGGATGGGGCACTTCCTGCGATGCTTCACCCTATGGGATGGGGCACTTTCTGCGATGCTTCACCCTATGGGATGGGGCACTTCCTGCGATGTTTCACTGTACAGTCGAGGGGACATGTGAACTGTGCTGGACGGGGGTGAGCAGCGTGCTCACGATCGAGGGGACATGTGGACTGTGCTGGACGGGGGTGAGCAGCGTGCTCACGATCGAGGGGACATGTGGACTGTGCTGGACGGGGGTGAGCAGCGTGCTCACGATCGAGGGGACATGTGGACTGTGCTGGACGGGGGTGAGCAGCGTGCTCACGATCGAGGGGACATGTCGCCTCTGCTGGTCCCTTCCTGGTTTCACATTTTGCTCGACGCCCATTCAAAGTGGCTGGATGTTCAAGAGATGGGAACGACGAGCTTGGGGGCCACAGTAGATAAGCTGCCACGGCTGTTTCCTATGCTCTGCCTCCCCAAAGTAATATTGTTGGACAACGACATTCCTTTCAGGAGAGAGGGCTTCCAGAACTTTGTCTGATCGGACAGCATTCACCAAAGCCCCTAACACCCTGCCTCAGTCGGGTTCGCAGAGAGAGCTATGCCAGCATTCCCGGCAGCTATACAGATGCAGTCCAGTCGACCACTACTTCTCATGTTGGCCAACCCCCTCCGTGTCATCATGGGCACCACATCGGCAGAATTACTCCCGGGCCATTGTCTCCGGATCTGATTGGACTTGGTTTTCCCAAATTTGGCGGGGAGGGTAGAGGCACAACCGGCCTCCCAGAGGAAACGGCACATTTCACAAAAAGGGGTCGGGTCATTTCAAATGGGCAATCTGGTCCTCGTCAGAAACTTGATCTCAGGCTCACAATGGCTACCAGGCAGAATTGTATCCAATTCCAGCCCGGTCTGATATCTGGAGCGTTTGAACGGCAGGGCCTTGCGGACGTGTGTTGACCACATAAGAAGCCAGGAGAGCACAACCCAACCTGGGAACAGTTGGAGCCAGCAGGTGCAGCCAGAACCAAGGAAATCCAGGGAACTTGAGGAGGTCCCGTCGATGACCCAGGAAGGGGTTAGCGAAGGGAATAAGTCCGCAGGATTGGTTGACTCTCAGGAACATTCTGCGAAGGAGGAAGATTTCGATACATTCGGGTTGGTGGAGCCGGTTGGGGAATGAAGGTTATGTACGAGATCCAGATAATCGCGTGACAGGTTGACATTGTGATTGATTTCCCAGGTTTTCCACAGGGGGCATCTTGACAAATACATGAATAGGATGGGAATAGAAGGATACGGACCCAGGAAGTGTAGAAGATTGTAGTTTAGTCGGGCAGCATGGTCGGCACAGGCTTGGAGGGCCGAAGGGCCTGTTCCTGTGCTGTACATTTCTTTGTTCTTTGTTTTGTTAGTCCTTATATTGTTTATAGTTACTGTAAACAGCTTATTTGTAAATATGTTATTGAGGGATTGAGGTGGGGCGACCCCTCATGGTCCAGGTGACTGGCTCGTGCCCTGACCAATGGGGAAACAATCACGGCCCTGGGTGTAGGGTCCTGATCAGAGAGATCTTGCAAGATGGAGAGTGAGGACCTGAACTGGGCTCGATGTCTGGCGATAAATTTCCCTTTCTGTTGCACATAAACCCGTTCTTTATTATTAAAGTTGACTTGTTATTGCCTCGACCTCAATGCCTCAATTTATAAAACCCAGATTCCCTGATTCCTGAACATGTCTGCTGATGGGGGAGTGACCATAACAGTAATCCAGTAACCCTCAAAAGAGCACTGGAGTCCTGGGTACAAATCCCACGCCAGCTGGTTCAACTAAAATGCCATTTCTTAAATCTGGAATGAAAAGTCTAATGGTGATCATGAAACATTGTCGATTGTCACAAAAACCCACCTGGTTCACTAATGTCCTTCAGAAAGGAAATCTGCCGTCCTAACCCGGTCTGGCCTACATGTGACTCCAGACCCACAGCAATGTGGTTGTCTCTTTAGTGTCTCCCTATCAAATGACCGAGTGAGACACTCAGTTTAAGAGCAAGTAGGGATGGTCAAGAAATGCTGACCCAGCCCAGCGGCAGCCAAATTTCATTCACTGTCAGAGGGTCAGTACTGAGGGAGTGCTGCACGGTCGGAGGGTCAGTACTGAGGGAGTGCCGCACTGTCAGAGGGTCAGTACTGAGGGAGAGCTGCACTGTCGGAGGGTCAGTACTGAGGGAGCACTGCACGGTCAGAGGGTCAGTACTGAGGGAGTGCCGCACTGTCAGAGGGTCAGTACTGAGGGAGTGCTGCACTGTCAGAGGGTCAGTACTGAGGGAGTGCCGCACTGTCAGAGGATCAGTACTGAGGGAGTGCCGCACTGTCAGAGGGTCAGTACTGAGGGAGTGGTGCACTGTCAGAGGGTCAGTACTGAAGGAGTGCCGCACTGTCAGAGGATCAGTACTGAGGGAGTGCTGCACTGTCAGAGGGTCAGTACTGAGGGAGTGCCGCACTGTCAGAAGGTCAGTACTGAGTGAGTGCCGCACTGTTAGAGGGTCAGTACTGAGGGAGTGCTGCACTGTCAGAGGGTCAGTACTGAGGGAGTGCCGCACTGTCAGAAGGTCAGTACTGAGTGAGTGCCGCACTGTCAGAGGGTCAGTACTGAAGGAGTGCCGCACTGTCAGAGGATCAGTACTGAGGGAGTGCCGCACTGTCAGAGGGTCAGTACTGAGGGAGTGCCGCACTGTCAGAACGTCAGTACTGAGTGAGTGCCGCACTGTTAGAGGGTCAGTACTGAGGGAGTGCTGCACTGTCAGAGGGTCAGTACTGAGGGAGTGCCGCACTGTCAGAGGGTCAGTACTGAGGGAGTGCCGCACTGTCAGAGGGTCAGTACTGAGGGAGTGGTGCACTGTCAGAAGGTCAGTACTGAGGGAGTGCTGCACTGTCAGAGGGTCAGTACTGAGGGAGTGCTGCACTGTCAGAGGGTCAGTACTGAGGGAGTGCTGCACTGTCAGAGGGTCAATACTGAGGGAGTGCAGCACTGTCAGAGGGTCAGTACTGAGGGAGTGCTGCACTGTCAGAGGGTCAATACTGAGGGAGTGCAGCACTGTCAGAGGGTCAGTACTGAGGGAGTGCTGCACTGTCAGAGGGTCATTACTGAGGGAGTGCTACACTGTCAGAGGGTCAGTACTGAGGGAGTACTGCCTGTTAAGTAATGCATTAAGAGACATTGCAATTAGTTGTCTCATTTATGTTAAGTATCCAATGATTGACACTGATATGTAAAGGGACTTCAAGTGGCCTCTGTCAGGTGGTGTGTTTTTGGCGTTTTGTGCTGAGGCTGTGGAAGTGAAATAAATGGTGTTTGGTGACTCTTCATACAACAGTAACTAAAACGTCTAACAATGGGAGCAGAGGATGGTTGCTGCGCAAATGTGAAGGTTTGAAAGATACAACTTTTCCTGATTAAACCAAGGAGTGAGTGAGAAAGAAAAAAAAAGATATATGGTTGAACCCAGGATAAAGGTGGCTGGATATGACTATCCTCCCTTATTTTCTGAAAGGGAATCGTACGACCAATGGCGAAGTGCAGTAGTTATGCGGACTAAGAAAACAAGGTATGGCATTGGCTCTTTCTCTACCATATGGCAGTAAAATCCGAAACAAAGTGCTTTCTGAGCTGGAACTGGAAGAGGTAGACTCAGAAGAAGGTTTGGAGACTCTATTACATTATATAAGAACATAAGAACTAGGAGCAGGAGTAGGCCATCTGGCCCCTCGAGCCTGCTCCACCATTCAATGAGATCATGGCTGATCTTTTGTGGACTCAGCTCCACTTTCCGGCCCGAACACCATAACCCTTAATCCCTTTATTCTTCAAAAAACTATCTATCTTTATCATAAAAACATTTAATGAAGGAGCCTCTACTGCTTCACTGGGCAAGGAATTCCATAGATTCACAACCCTTTGGGTGAAGAAGTTCCTCCTAAACTCAGTCCTAAATTTACTTCCCCTTATTTTGAGGCTGTGCCCCCTAGTTCTGCTTTCACCCGCCAGTGGAAACAACCTGCCCGCATCTATCCTATCTATTCCCTTCATAATTTTATATGTTTCTATAAGAACCCCCCTCATCCTTCTAAATTCCAACAAGTACAGTCCCAGTCTACTAAACCTCTCCTCGTAATCCAACCCCTTCAGCTCCGGCATTAACCTAGTGAATCTCCTCTGCACACCCTCCAGTGCCAGTACATCCTTTCTCAAGTAAGGAGACCAATACTGAACACAATACTCCAGGTGTGGCCTCACTAACACCTTATACAATTGCAGCATAACCTCCCTAGTCTCAAACTCCATCCCTCTTGCAATGAAGGACAAAATTCCATTTGCCTTCTTAATCACCTGTTGCACCTGAACACCAACTTTTTGCGACTCATGCACTAGCACACCCAGGTCTCTCTGCACAGCAGCATGTTTTAATATTTTATCATTTAAATAATAATCCCTTTTGCTGTTATTCCTACCAAAATGGATAACCTCACATTTGTCAACATTGTATTCCATCTGCCAGACGCTAGCCCATTCACTCAGCCTACCCAAATCCCTCTGCAGACTTCCAGTATCCTCTGCACTTTTTGCTTTCCCACTCATCTTAGTGTCGTCTGCAAACTTGTACACATTGCCCTTGGTCCCCAACTCCAAATCATCTATGTAAATTGTGAACAATTGTGGGCCCAACACTGATCCCTGAGGGACACCACTAGCCACTGATTGCCAACCAGAGAAACACCCATTAATCCCCACTCTTTGCTTTCTATTAATTAACCAATTCTCTATCCATGCTACTACTTTCCCCTTAATGCCATGCATCTTTATCTTATGCAGCAACCTTTTGTGTGGCACCTTGTCAAAGGCTTTCTGGAAATCCAGATATATCACATCCATTGGCTCCCCGTTATCTACCGCACTGGTAATGTCCTTAAAAAATTCCACTCAATTAGTTAGGCACAACCTGCCCTTTATGAACCCATGCTGCGTCTGCCCAATGGGACAATTTCCACCCAGATGCCTCGCTATTTCTTCCTTGATGATAGTTTCCAGCATATTCCCTACTACCGAAGTTAAGCTCACTGGCCTTTAATTACCCGCTTTCTGCCTACCTCCTTTTTTAAACAGTGGTGTACCGTTTGCTAATTTCCAATCCGCCGGGACCACCCCAGAGTCTAGTGAATTTTGGTAAATTATCACTCGTGCATTTGCAATTTCCCTAGCCATCTCTTTTAGCACTCTGGGATGCATTCCATCAGGACCAGGAGACTTGTCTACCTTTAGCCCCATTAGCTTGCCCATCGCTACCTCCTTGGTGATATCAATCCTCTCAAGGTCCTCAGCTGTCATAGCCTCATTTCCCTCAGTCACTGGCATGTTATTTGTGTCTTCCACTGTGAAGACCGACCCAAAAAACCTGTTCAGTTCCTCAGCCATTTCCTCATCTCCCATTATTAAATCTCCCTTCTCATCCTCTAAAGGACCAATATTTACCTCAGCCACTCTTTTTTGTTTTATGTATTTGTAGAAACTTTTACTATCTGTTTTTATATTCTGAGCAAGTTTACTCTCATAATCTATCTTGCTCTTCTTTATAGCTTTTTTAGTAGCTTTCTGTTGCTCCCTAAATATTTCCCAGTCCTCTAGTCTCCCACTGATCTTTGCCACTTTGTATGCTTTTTCCTTCAATTTGATACTCTCCCTTATTTCCTCAGATATCCATGGTTGATTTTCCCTCTTTCTACCGTCCTTACTTTTTGTTGGTATAAACCTTTGCTGAGCACTGTGAAAAATCGCTTGGAAGGTTCTCCACTGTTCCTCAACTGTTTCACCATAAAGTCTTTGCTCCCAGTCTACCTTAGCTAGTTCTTCTCTCATCTCATTGTAATTTCCTTTGTTTAAGCACAAAACACTAGTGTTTGATTTTACCTTCTCACCCTCCATCTGTATTTTAAATTCCACCATATTGTGATCGCTCCTTCCGAGAGGATCCCTAACTATGAGATCCTGAATCAATCCTGTCTCATTACACAGGACCAGATCTAGGACTGCTTGTTCCCTCGTAGGTTCCATTACATACTGTTCTAGGAAACTATTGCGGATACATTCTATAAACTCCTCCTCAGGACTGCCTTGACCGACCTGGTTAAACCAATCGACATGTAGATTAAAATCCCCCATGATAACTGCTGTACCATTTCTATGTGCATCAGTTATTTCTTTGTTTATTGCCTGCCCCAACTTAATGTTACTATTTGGTGGCCTATAGACTACTCCTATCAGTGACTTTTTAGCCTTACTATTCCTGATTTCCACCCAAATGGATTCAACCTTATCCTCCATAGCACCAATGTCATCCCTTACTGTTGCCCGGATGTCATCCTTAAATAACAGAGCTACACCACCTTCCTTACCATCCACTCTGTCCTTCCGAAAAGTTTGATATTTAACTCCCAGTCGTGACCATCCTTTAACCATGTTTCAATAATGGCCACTAAATCATAGTCATTCACGATGATTTGCGCCATTAACTCATTTACCTTATTCCGAATACTACGAGCATTGAGGTAAAGTACACTTATGTTGGCTTTATTACCTCTGTTCTGAATCTTAACACCTCGATCAGTAACCTCTCCTAAGTTATATTTCCTCTTAACGTTTCTCCTAATTTTCCTTGTCGTTGAACCCATATCTTCATGTAACAACCTGCCGCGTTGCTTACCATTAATGTTTTTACTTCCCGTTTTATTCCTTTTAGTATTCCTGGTCCTATTCACTGAGCTCCCCTCAGTCACTGTACCTTGTACTTTCGCCCTTTTTGATTTTTGACTATGGCTTCTCTGCCTTACACGTTCCCCCTTACTGCCTTTTGTTTCTGTCCCTACCTTCCAACTTCCTGCATCGGTTCCCATCCCCCACATTAGTTTAAACTCTCCCCAACAGCTCAAGCAAACACCCCCCCCAGGACATCGTTTCCAGTACTGCCCAGGTGCAAACCGTCCAGTTTGTACTGGTCCCACCTCCCCAGAACCGGTTCCAATGCCCCAGGAATTTGAATCCCTCCCTCTTGCACCATCTCGCGGGCCACGCATTCATCCTCTCTATCCTGACATTCCTACTCTGACTAGCTTGTGGCACTGGTAGCAATCCTGAGATTACTACCTTTGAGGTCCTACATTTAGTTTAACTCCTAACTCCCTAAATTCAGCTTGTAGGACCTTGTCCCGTGTTTTACCTATATCATTGGTGCCTATGTGCACCACGACAGCTGGCTGTTCACCCCCCCCCCCCCCACCCCCCACCCCAGAATGTCCTGCAGCTGCTCCGAGACATCCTTGACCCTTGCACCAGGGAGGCAACATACCATCCTGGAGTCTCGATTGCGTCCGCAGAACCGAGTGTCTATTCCACTTACGATTGAGTCCCCTATCACTATAGCACTGCCATTCTTCTTCCTGCCCAGCTGCGCAGCAGAGCCAGCCACGGTGCCATGAACCTGGCTGCTGCTGCCTTCCCCTGGTGAGCCATCTCCCTCAACAGTATCCAAAGCGGTACATCTGTTTTGCAGGGAGCTGACCGCAGGGGACACCTGTACTGCCTTCCTACTCTTGCTCTGTCTTTTGGTCACCCATTTTTTATCTCCCTCAGTACCTTTCACCTGCGTTGTGACCAACTCGCTAAACGTGCTATCCACGACGTCCTCAGCATCGCGGACGCTCCAAAGTGAGTCCATCCGCAGCTCCAGAGCCGTCAAGTGGTCTAACAGGAGCTGCAACTGGACACACTTCTTGCACGTGAAGGAGCCAGGGACAGTGGACATGTTCCTGAGCTCCCACATCGCACACGAGGAGCATAACACGGGTCTGAGATCTCCTGCCATGTCTTAAACCTTCGGTTAACTTCTACAACTACAATTTCCAAAAACAACAAAGAATAAATAAATAAATATACCAATAAAAAGAAAAAGAAAACAGAAAAACTACTTACCAGTCACTTACCAGAGATAAAAAGCACCTCCTCCCCACCCAGTTTTGAATTCCCACCTAGATTCAAATTCCCAAACTCACTCTTTGCTGTCTCACTCTGGCTGTGTCTTCTCTGGCTCACTGGGAAAACTCACTGGGAGTGAATTGCAAGGATAATATTTACAAGAAAGCTGACTTGTTAAGTGCGTATGAAGCATGGTCGGAATTGGATAAGTTCCGGAAAATAGAGGAATTCTCCATGGAAGACTATATAATGGAATTTGGCAGACTATATAAAAGGCTGCAGAAACACAACCTGGAATTTCCACAGTCTGTGTTGGCCTTTAAACTACTTGACTGTGCTAGAGTGAGCAACATGGATAGGCTCCTGGTTTTGACAGGAGTTCAGTTTACGGATGAGGATACCTTATTCGTTCAGATGACAAAAGCTTTAAAGAAGTTTCTGGGGAAACATTCGATTCCGATGGCTCTGATGACCCAAATAGGTCAGCCTGCAATAAGGCAGAATATGGAAGGTACACTACTAACAGAATGGCGAAATCGTATGGCTACGAACAGGGCCCAAGACTATAGAAGTAGATCGAGACAAGGAAATTATAAAGACAGAAACCCAGTTAGAACCTACAATAGGAAGATGAAACCCAGAAATGCATGGGGCATGATAAATCGATGTTTTCGATGTGACTCTCAATACCATTATGTCTTCAACTGTCCAAAACGTTATGATAGAGTGTTTGAAGCGACACATGACACGGAAGAGTCAGAAGAGGAAAAAGATAGTGTTCAGAGAGAAGACATTGTCCTATTAACAAGCGGTTTTACGCCGGAAATGAGGGTGTTGGTTGCAGAATCATTCAATTGTGCTGTCTTGGACAGTGGCTGCACATCTACTGTGTGTGGAATTGACTGGTTAAAATGTTACCTGACTCCTTGAATGCTGAAAGTCGTAACAAGGTTAAGGAATTTGAAAGATCCACAAGTTTCAGGTTTGGGGAAGTCGCTGAAAAGAGTGGTGATCCCTTGCAATATTGCCGGAGTGAATCATTTCATTAGCACGGATGTTGTATCAAGTGAGATACCTTTGCTTCTGAGCAGACCGTCGATGAAGAAAGCACACATGAAACTGGATGTGGAACAGGATAAGGCAACAGTTTTTGGAAAGACGGTGGACTTACAATTTACACAGTCGGGACACTATTGTATTCCATTACTGACAAATAATATTTCAAGTAGAGTGGTTAAGGATGTGTTAATGGCAGTTGAAAATGGGACTTTAGCTGATAAAAAGCCTGTTGCATTAAAACTGCATAGGCAGTTTGCACATCCGTCTCCTCGGAGGCTGAAAAATTTATTAAAGGATGCAGGGGTAAGGGATGAAGACTATACCAAACTGATAGAACAGGTTAGTGACCGCTGTGAAGTTTGTAGAAAGTACAGAAGGACACCAGCACGACCGATAGCAACCCTACCTTTTGCCAGGGATTTTAACCACATTGTGGCCATGGACCTTAAGATCTGGGATAAGGCCATTTTTCCGAAAGGACAACTACCAAAAGTTGGTACAAAAGTGACATACTTGCCTGAAGGGTCTAGTCAATGGAAGGATGCAACTGTTATTAGAGTAGGGAAGGCCACTGGAAAGTATAAACATTGGTTGAATATACAGCATTCAGGGGAAGGAGTCAAGACAATGGATTGGGAAAACAAAGTTCAAAAATGGAGGGCACAGAAACGCAGTGCCAGTTCAGATAGTACATCGGTTAGTGAACAGGTCCGCAGGAAAAGATCGAGAATTTTGAAAGGACATCCCACAGCAGATAGGAAAGATCAAGCAGTAGCAGTACAGAACGAGATACCAGGCGGGACAGGGGACGTAGTTTGTCAAGATCTCGGAACATGAGTAAGACTACGAATACTAATAGGAGTAGAAGCCCACATGCACGTGAGATTTTGGTAGCTTCAAATAAATTATATGAAAAGTTATCAAAGATGTGAAACAGCAAGAATTGCATAGTTGGAGTGAATTTGGGGTATACATGGAAGTACCGGATAGGGGACAAAGAGCTCTGTCCCACAGATGGATTTGCACGGAAAAGGTTCTTCCGGATGGAACTTATAAGGCAAAGGCCAGGCTTGTGGCAAGGGGATTTGAAGAAAACTTAGAAGAATCAGGATTTAAGGGTAGATTCACCTACAGCAGGAAAGGTTAATTTTAAAGATCTTTTAGCCACAAAGGCATGGGGATGCAAATCTATAGATATGAAAGCTGCCTTCTTGCAGGGGCATCAGCTCCAGAGAGACATTTTTCTCCGTCCTCCTAAAGAAGCAGCTAACACAGAAGGGGTACTCTGGAAGTTGAACAAATGTGTATGTGGCTTAAATGTTGCATCTAGAGTCTGTTTTTTTCCCGTAAGGTCAGTTTTGTTAAAGTTAGGCTGTTACCAGTTGAAAGTAGATCCGGTAATGTTTTACTGGGACAATAAAGGGAAGCTTTCTGGCATCTTATGCTGCATGTCAAATAATTTTTGTGGGGTGGGACTAGTGATTTTGAAGCTTTTGTAATAGAACAAAGAACAAAGAAATGTACAGCACAGGAACAGGCCCTTCGGCCCTCCAAGCCCGTGCCGACCATGCTGCCCGACTAAACTACAATCTTCTACACTTCCTGGGTCCGTATCCTTCTATTCCCATCCTATTCATGTATTTGTCAAGATGCCCCTTAAATGTCACTATTGTCCCTGCTTCCACCACCTCCTCCGGTAGCGAGTTCCAGGCACCCACTACCCTCTGCGTAAAAAACTTGCCTCGTACATCTACTCTAAACCTTGCCCCTCTCACCTTAAACCTATGCCCCCTAGTAATTGACCCCTCTACCCCGGGGAAAAGCCTCTGACTATCCACTCTGTCTATGCCCCTCATAATTTTGTAGACCTCTATCAGGTCTCCCCTTAACCTCCTTCGTTCCTGTGAGAACAAACCGAGTTTATTCAACCGCTCCTCATAGCTAATGCCCTCCATACCAGGCAACATTCTGGTAAATCTCTTCTGCACCCTCTCTAAAGCCTCCACATCCTTCTGGTAGTGTGGCGACCAGAATTGAACACTATACTCCAAGTGAGGCCTAACTAAGGTTCTATACAGCTGCAACATGACTTGCCAATTATTATACTCAATGCCCCGGCCAATGAAGGCAAGCATGCCGTATGCCTTCTTGACTACCTTCTCCACCTGTGTTGCCTCTTTCAGTGACCTGTGGACCTGTACTCCTAGATCTCTCTGACTTTCAATACTCTGAAGGGTTCTACCATTCACTGTAGATTCCCTACCTGCATTAGACTTTCCAAAATGCATTACCTCACATTTGTCCAGATTAAACTCCATCTGCCATCTCTCCGCCCAAGTCTCCAGACAATCTAAATCCTGCTGTATCCTCAGACAGTCCTCATCGCTATCCGCAATTCCACCAACCTTTGTGTCGTCTGCAAACTTACTAATCAGACCAGTTACATTTTCCTCCAAATCATTTATATATACTACAAACAGCAAAGGTTCCAGCACTGCTCCCTGCGGAACACCACTGATCACAGCCCTCCAATTAGAAAAGCATCCTTCCATTGCTACTCTCTGCCTTCTATGACCTAGCCAGTTCTGTATCCACCTTGCCAGCTCACCCCTGATCCCGTGTGACTTCACCTTTTGTACTAGTCTACCATGAGGGACCTTGTCAAAGGCCTTTCTGAAGTCCATATAGACAACATCCACTGCCCTACCTGCATCTATCATCTTAGTGACCTCCTCGAAAAACTCTATCAAGTTAGTGAGACACGACCTCCCCTTCACAAAACCATGCTGCCTCTCACTAATACGTCCATTTGCTTCCAAATGGGAGTAGATCCTGTCTTGAAGAATTCTCTCCAGTAATTTCCCTACCAGTGAAGTAAGGCTCACCGGCCTGTAGTTCCCTGGATTATCCTTGCTACCCTTCTGAAACAGAGGAACAACATTGGCTATTCTCCAGTCCTCCGGGACATCACCTGAAGACAGTGAGGATCCAAAGATTTCTGTCAAGGCCTCAGCAATTTCCTCTCCAGCCTCCTTCAGTATTCTGCAGTAGATCCCATCAGGCCTTGGGGACTAATCTACCTTAATATTTTTTAAGACGCCCAACACCTCGTCTTTTTGGATCTCAATGTGACCCAGGCTATCTACACACCCTTCTCCAGACTCAACATCTACCAATTCCTTCTCTTTGGTGAATACTGATGCAAAGTATTCATTTAGTACCTCACCCATTTCCTCTGGCTCCACACATAGATTCCCTTGCCTATCCTTCAGTGGGCCAACCCTTTCCCTGGCTACCCTCTTGCTTTTTATGTACGTGTAAAACCCTATTTGCCAATGACTTTTCGTGACCCCTTCTAGCCCTCCTGACTCCTTGCTTAAGTTCCTTCCTACTTTCATTATATTCCACACAGGCTTCGTCTGTTCCCAGCCTTTTAGCCCTGACAAATGCCTCCTTTTTCTTTCTGACGAGGCCTACAATATCTCTCGTTATCCAAGGTTCCCGAAAATTGCCGTTTTTATCCTTCTTCCTCACAGGAACATGCCGGTCCTGAATTCCTTTCAACTGACACTTGAAAGCCTCCCACATGTCAGATGTTGATTTGCCCTCAACCATCCGCCCCCAATCTAGGTTCTTCAGTTCCCGCCTAATATTGTTATAATTAGCCTTCCCCCAATTTAGCATATTCACCCCAGGACCACTCTTATCCTTGTCCACCAGCACTTTAAAACTTACTGAATTGTGGTCACTGTTCCCGAAATGCTCCCCTGCTGAAACTTCTACCACCTGGCCGGGCTCATTCCCCAATACCAGGTCCAGTACCGCCCCTTCCCTAGTTGGACTGTCTACATATTGTTTTAAGAAGCCCTCCTGGATGCTCCTTACAAACTCTGCCCCGTCTAAGCCCCTGGCACTAAGTCAGTCCCAGTCAATATTGGGGATGTTGAAGTCTCCCATCACCAGAACCCTGTTGTTTTTACTCTTTTCCAAAATCTGTCTACCTATCTGCTCCTCTATCTCCCGCTGGCTGTTGGGAGGCCTGTAGTAAACCCCCAACATTGTGACTGCACCCTTCTTATTCCTGACCTCTACCCATATAGCCTCACTGCCCTCTGAGGTGTCCTCCCGTAGTACAGCTGTGATATCCTCCCTCACCAGTAGCGCAACTCCGCCACCCCTTTTACATCCCCCTCTATCCCGCCTGAAATATCTAAATCCTGGAACATTTAGCTGCCAATCCTGCCCTTCCCTCAACCAGGTCTCTGTAATGGCAACAACATCATAGTTCCAAGTACTAATCCAAGCTCTAAGTTCATCTGCCTTACCCGTAATACTTCTTGCATTAAAACATATGCACTTCAGGCCACCAGACCCGCTGTGTTCAACAACTTCTCCCCGTCTGCTCTGCCTCAGAGCCACACTGTCCCTATTCCCTAGTTCTCCCTCAATGCTCTCACCTTCTGACCTATTGCTCCCGTGCCCATCCCCCTGCCATACTAGTTTAAACCCTCCCGTGTGATACTAGCAAACCTCGCAGCCAGGATATTTATGCCTCTCCGGTTTAGATGCAACCCGTCCTTCTTGTATAGGTCACACCTGCCCCGGAAGAGCTCCCAGTGGTCCAGATAACGGAAACCCTCCCTCCTACACCAGCTGTTTAGCCACGTGTTTAGCTGCTCTATCTTCCTATTTCTAGCCTCACTGGCACGTGGCACAGGGAGTAATCCCGAGATTACAACCCTAGAGGTCCTGTCTTTTAACTTTCTGCCTAGCTCCCTGAACTCCTGCTGCAGGACCTCATGCCCCTTCCTGCCTATGTCGTTAGTACCAATATGTACAACGACCTCTGCCTGTTTGCCCTCCCCCTTCAGGATGCCCTCTACCCGTTCAGAGACATCCTGGACCCTGGCACCAGGGAGGCAACATACCATCCTGGAGTCTCTTTCACGGCCACAGAAGCGCCTATCTGTGCCCCTGACTATAGAGTCCTCTATTACTATTGCTCTTCTGCGCTTTGACCCTCCCTTCTGAACATCAGAGCCAGCCGTGGTGCCACTGCTCTGGCTGCTGTTGTTTTCCCCTGATAGGCTATCCCCCCCGACAGTATCCAAAGGGATATACCTGTTCGAGAGGGGGACAACCACAGGGGATTCCTGCACTGACTGCCTGCCCTTTCTGGTGGTCACCCAGTAGTCCAGCAACTAAGGTAGCCGATATTCAGGACGCCAAAGCATGTAATGAGGCAGTGGGGAAGGGAACACTGACAAAGGAGAGTATTTGCAGGCACGGAGATGGGTTGAAGTGTGTATACTTCAATGCAAGAAGCATCAGGAATAAGGTGGGTGAACTTAAGGCATGGATCGGTACTTGGGACTACGATGTGGTGGCCATCACGGAAACTTGGATAGAAGAGGGGCAGAAATGGTTGTTGGAGGTCCCTGGTTATAGATGTTTCAATAAGATTAGGGAGGGTGGTAAAAGAGGTGGGGGGGGGGGTGGCATTATTAATTAGAGATAGTATAACAGCTGCAGAAAGGCAGTTCGAGGAGTATCAGCCTATTGAGGTAGTATGGGTTGAAGTCAGAAATAGGAAAGGAGCAGTCACCTTGTTAGGAGTTTTCTATAGGCCCCCCAATAGTAACAGAGATGTGGAGGAACAGATTGGGAAACAGATTTTGGAAAGGTGCAGAAGTCATAGGGTAGTAGTCATGGGCGACTTTAACTTCCCAAATATTGAGTGGAAACTCTTTAGATCAAATAGTTTGGATGGGGTGGTGTTTGTGCAGTGTGTCCAGGAAGCTTTTCGAACACAGTATGTAGATTGTCCGACCAGAGGAGGGGCAATATTGGATTTAGTACTGGGTAATGAACCAGGGCAAGTGATAGATTTGTTAGTGGGGGAGCATTTTGGAGATAGTGACCACAATTCTGTGACTTTCACTTTAGTAATGGAGAGGGATAGGTACGTGCAACAGGGCAAGGTTTACAATTGGGGGAAGGGTAAATACGATGTTGTCAGACAAGAATTGAAGTGCATAAGTTGGGAACATAGGCTGGCAGGGAAAGACACAAGTGAAATGTGGAACTTGTTCAAGGAACAGGTGCTACGTGTCCTTGATATGTATGTCCCTGTCAGGCAGGGAAGAGATGGTCGAGTGAGGGAACCATGGTTGACAAGAGAGGTTGAATGTCTTGTTAAGAGGAAAAAGGTGACTTATGTAAGGCTGAGGAAACAAGGTTCAGACAGGGCATTGGAGGGATACAAGATAGCCAGGAGGGAACTGAAGAAAGGGATTAGGAGAGCTAAGAGAGGGCATGAACAATCTTTGGCGGGTAGGATCAAGGAAAACCCCAAGGCCTTTTACACATATGTGAGAAATATGAGAATGACTAGAGCGAGGGTAGGTCCGATCAAGGACAGTAGCGGGAGATTGTGTATTGAGTCTGAAGAGGTAGGAGAGGTCTTGAATGAGTACTTTTCTTCTGTATTTACAAATGAGAGGGGCGATATTGTTGGAGAGGACAGTGTGAAACAGATTGGTAAGCTCGAGGAAATACTTGTTAGGATGGAAGTTGTGTTGTGCATTTTGAAAAACTTGAGGATAGACAAGTCCCCCGGGCCTGACGGGATATATCCAAGGATTCTATGGGAAGCAAGAGATGAAATTGCAGAGCCGTTGGCAATTATCTTTTCATCCTCACTGTCAACAGGGGTGGTACCAGGGGATTGGAGAGTGGCGAATGTCGTGCCCCTGTTCAAAAAAGGAACTAGGGATAACCCTGGGAATTACAGGCCAGTTAGTCTTACTTCGGTGGTAGGCAAAGTAATGGAAAGGGTACTGAAGGATAGGATTTCTGAGCATCTGGAAAGACACTGCTTGATTAGGGATAGTCAGCACGGATTTGTGAGGGGTAGGTTTTGCCTTACAAATCTTATTGAATTCTTTGAGGAGGTGACCAAGCATGTGGATGAAGGTAAAGCAGTGGATGTAGTGTACATGGATTTTAGTAAGGCATTTGATAAAGTTCCCCATGGTAGGCTTATGCAGAAAGTAAGGAGGCATGGGATAGTGGGAAATTTGGCCAGTTGGATAACAAACTGGCTAACCGATAGAAGTCAGAGAGTGGTGGTGGATGGCAAATATTCAGCCTGGATCCCAGTTACCAGTGGCGTACCGCAGGGATCAGTTCTGGGTCCTCTGCTGTTTTTGATTTTCATTAATGACTTGGATGAGGGAGTTGAAGGGTGGGTCAGTAAATTTGCAGATGATACAAAGATTGGTGGAGTTGTGGATAGTAAGGAGGGCTGTTGTCGGCTGCAAAGAGACATAGATAGGATGCAGAGCTGGGCTGAGAAGTGGCAGATGGAGTTTAACCCTGAAAAGTGTGAGGTTGTCCATTTTGGAAGGACAAATATGAATGCGGAATACAGGGTTAACGGTAGAGTTCTTGGCAATGTGGAGGAGCAGAGAGATCTTGGGGTCTATGTTCATACATCTTTGAAAGTTGCCACTCAAGTGGATAGAGCTGTGAAGAAGGCCTATGGTGTGCTCGCGTTCATTAACAGAGGGATTGAATTTAAGAGCCGTGAGGTGATGATGCAGCTGTACAAAACTTTGGTAAGGCCACATTTGGAGTACTGTGTACAGTTCTGGTCGCCTCATTTTAGGAAGGATGTGGAAGCTCTGGAAAAGGTGCAAAGAAGATTTACCAGGATGTTGCCTGGAATGGAGAGTAGGTATAACGAGGAAAGGTTGAGGGTGCTAGGCCTTTTCTCATTAGAATGGAGAAGGATGAGGGGCGACTTGAAAGAGGTTTATAAGATGATCAGGGGAATAGATAGAGTAGACAGTCAGAGACTTTTTCCCCGGGTGGAACACACCATTACAAGGGGACATAAATTTAAGGTGAAAGGTGGAAGATATAGGAGGGATATCAGAGGTAGGTTCTTTACCCAGAGAGTAGTGGGGGCATGGAATGCACTGCCTGTGGAAGTAGTTGAGTCGGAAACATTAGGGACCTTCAAGCAGCTATTGGATAGGTACATGGATTATGGTAAAATGATATAGTGTAGATTTATTTGTTCTTAAGGGCAGCACGGTAGCATTGTGGATAGCGCAATTGCTTCACAGCTCCATGGTCCTGGGTTCGATTCCGGCTTGGGTCGTTGGCTGTGCGGAGTCTGCGCGTCCTCCCCGTGTCTGCGTGGGTTTCCTCCGGGTGCTCCGGTTTCCTCCCACAGTCCAAAGATGTGCGGGTTAGGTGAATTGGCCAATGATAAATTGCCCTTAATGTCCAAAATTGCCCTTGGTGTTGGGTGGAGGTGATGAGTTTGGGTAGGGTGCTCTTTCCAAGAGCCGGTGCAGACTCAAAGGGCCGAATGGCCTCCTTCTGCACTGTAAATTCAATGATAATCTATGATTAATCTAGGACAAAGGTTCGGCACAACATCGTGGGCCGAAGGGCCTGTTCTGTGCTGTATTTTCTATGTTCTATGTTCTCTGCCTGCACCTTGGGTGTGACCACATTTAGAGAACTGCGATCTATGACGCTTTCCGCCACCTGCATGCTCCTAAGTGCATCCAATTGCTGCTCCTACCGAACCATGCGGTCTGTGAGGGGCTCCAGTTGGGAGCACTTTCTGCAGATGAAGCCACCCGGGACGCTGGAAGCCTCTGGTTTGAGGAAAGAATTCAGGGTCGGACGTCAGGCTTCTGGTGCATTTAAATATATTGGACTGGAAATTGGACAGACTAAGTCAGGGGCAACTTTACATCAGCAATCTTATTTGGAAAGCATCAGCCCAAAGCAACTAGTCGTGGCCGAGTTTCACAAAAAGACGCAATGGTTTCAAAGATGGAAAAAGAGCAACTGCAAAGTTTAATTGGGCAACTGAATTGGTTAGGTAGAGAGACTAGACCGGATGTGAGTTTTGATGTCTGAGAGTTGAGTGCAAAAATGAATGATCCCAAAGTGGAAGACATAATAAGAACAAATAAAGTGTTTGGCCAAACTAAAAATGCAGGAGTGTGTTTTGAGGTTCCCGGTTTTAGGTGACCGTAGGCACTTGAAATTCATAGTTTATAGCAATGCGTCCTATGCAAATCAAGCACAGGAGGTTTTATAATTTTCCTCTTGGGGAACAATGGTAAATGTTGTCCTCTTGTGCGGGAATTGAACCCGCGTTCATGGCCTTGTTCTGCATTACAAGCGAGCTGTTTAGCCCACTGTGCTAAACCAGCTCCTAAACCAGTTCAACACCAGAGAGATCCCAGAAAAGCAAAACAGTCATGTCGGCATTTCCTTCTTTCAGACTTACCTGGTTGACAGATGGGGAGGTCAGTGCCCAGCTCGTCATTCACCCAAAACCCGTTCTCCATACAGGTGTATGTAGCTGGCAAGGAAGGTTCAGTTATCAGAAAGGAGGTCGAAAGTGGTGCAAGAACGAGAAATACAGACACAGAAACCGCATTGAATGAGCAGAAACATAAATTACGCACAATTTATAAAACACATTCATCAATGCAGCCTTTAATATCCCACCCAGTCTAATCCCACTCTCCCCTCACTCCCCGCGCCCTTTAATATCCCACCCAGTCTAATCCCACTCTCCCCCTCACTCCCCGCACCCTTTAATATCCCACCCAGTCTAATCCCACTCTCCCCTCACTCCCCGCACCCTTTAATATCCCACTCAGTCTAATCCCACTCTCCCCTCACCCTTTAATATCCCACCCAGTCTAATCCCACTCTCCCCTCACTCCCCGCACCCTTTAATACCCACCCAGTCTAATCCCACTCTCCCCTCACTCCCCGCAGCCTTTAATATCCCACCCAGTCTAATCCCACTCTCCTCTCACTCCCTGCACCTTTTAATATCCCACCCAGTCTAATCCCACTCTCCCCTCACTCCCCGCACCCTTTAATATCCCACCTAGTCTAATCCCACTCTCCCCTCACACCCTGCACCCTTTAATATGCCACCCAGCCAAATCCCATTCTCCCCCTCACTCCCCGCACCCTTTAAAATCCCACCCTGTCTAATCCCACTCCCCTCACTCCCCGCACCCTTTAATATCCCACCCAGTCTAATCCCACACTCGCCCTCACTCCCCACACCCTTTAATATCCGCCCAGTCAAATCCCACTCTCCCCCTCACTCCCCACACCCTTTAATATCCCACCCAGTCTAATCCCTCTCCACCCCTCACCCTTTACTATCCCACCCAGTCTAATCCCACTCTCCCCCTCACTCACCGCACCCTTTAATATCCCTCCCAGTCTAATTCCACTCTCCCCTCACTCCCCACACCCTTTAATATCCCACCCAGTCTAATCACACTCTCCCCTCACACCCTTTAATATCCCACCCAGCCTAATCACACTCTCCCCTCACACCCTTTAATATCCCACCCAGTCTAATCCCACTCTCCCCTCACCCTTTTATATCCCACCCAGTCTAATCCCACTCTCCCCTCACTCACCGCACCCTTTAATATCCCACCCAGTCTACTCCCACTCTCTCCCTCACTCCCCGCACCCTTTAATATCCCACCCTGTCTAATCCCACTCCCCTCACTCCCTGCACTCTTTAATATCCCACCCAGTCTAATCCCACTCTCCTCTCACTCCCCGCACCCTTTAATATCCCACCAAGTCTAATCCCACTCTCCCCTCACTCCCCACACCCTTTAATATCCCACCCAGTCTAATCCCACTCTCCCCACACTCGCACACACTTTAATATCCCACCCAGTCTAATCCCACTCTCCCCTCACACCCTGCACCCTTGAATATCCCACCCAGCCTAATCCCATTCTCCCCCTCACTCCCCGCACCCTTTAAAATCCCACCCTGTCTAATCCCACTCTCCCCTCACTCCCCGCACCCTTTAATATCCCACACAGTCTAATCCCACACTCGCCCTCACTCCCCACACCCTTTAATATCCCGCCCAGTCTAATCCCACTCTCCCCTCACTACCCGCACCCTTTAATATCTCACCCAGTCTAATCCCACTCTCCCCTCACTCCCCGCTCCCTTTAATATGCCGCCCAGTTTAATCCCACACTCGGCCTCACTCCCCACACCTTTTAATATCCCACCCAGTCTAATCCCGCTCTCCCCCTCACTCCCCGCACCCTTTAATATCCCACCCAGTCTAATCCCACTCTCCCCTCACTCCCCGCACCCTTTAATATCCCACCCAGTCTAATCCCACTCTCCCCTCACTCCCCACACCCTTTAATATCCCACCCAGTCTAATCCCACTCTCACCCTCACTCCCCGCACCCTTTAATATCCCGCCCTGTCTAATCCCACTCCCCTCACTCCCTGCACCCTTTAATTTCCCACCCAGTCTAATCCCACTCTCCTCTCACTCCCCGCACCCTTTAATATCCCACCAAGTCTAATCCCACTCTCCCCTCACTCCCCACACCCTTTAATATCCCACCCAGTCTAATCCCACTCTCCCCTCACTCGCACACACTTTAATATCCCACCCAGTCTAATCCCACTCTCCCCTCACACCCTGCACCCTTGAATATCCCACCCAGCCTAATCCCATTCTCCCCCTCACTCCCTGCACCCTTTAAAATCCCACCCTGTCTAATCCCACTCTCCCCTCACTCCCCGCACCCTTTAATATCCCACACAGTCTAATCCCACACTCGCCCTCACTCCCCACACCCTTTAATATCCCGCCCAGTCTAATCCCACTCTCCCCTCACTACCCGCACCCTTTAATATCTCACCCAGTCTAATCCCACTCTCCCCTCACTCCCCGCTCCCTTTAATATGCCGCCCAGTTTAATCCCACACTCGGCCTCACTCCCCACACCTTTTAATATCCCACCCAGTCTAATCCCGCTCTCCCCCTCACTCCACGCACCCTTTAATATCCCACCCAGTCTAATCCCACTCTCCCCTCACTCCCCGCACCCTTTAATATCCCGCCCAGTCTAATCCCAATCTCCCCTCACTCCCCGCACCCTTTAATATCCCACCCAGTCTAATCCCACTCTCCCCCTCACTCCCCGCACCCTTTAATATCCCGCCCAGTCTAATTCCACTCTCCCCTCACTCACCACACCCTTTAATATCCCACCCAGTCTAATCACACTCTCCCCTCACACCCTTTAATATCCCACCCAGTCTAATCCCACTCTCCCCTCACCCTTTTATATCCCACCCAGTCTAATCCCACTCTCCCCTCACTCCCCGCACCCTTTAATATCCCACCCAGTCTACCCCCACTCTCTCCCTCACTCCCCACACCCTTTATAATCCCACCCAGTCTAATCCCACTCACTCCCCACACCCTTTAATATCCCACCCAGTCTAATCCCACTCTCTTCTCACTCCCTGCACCCTTTAATATCCCACCCAGTCTAATCCCACTCTCCTCTCACTCCCTGCACCCTTTAATATCCCACCAAGTCTAATCCCACTCTCCCCCTCACTCCCCACACCCTTTGATATCCCACCCAGTATAATCCCACTCTCCCCTCACTCCCCACACCCTTTAATATCCCACCAAGTCTAATCCCACTCTCCCCTCACTCCCCACACCCTTTAATATCCCACCCAGTCTAATCCCACTCTCCCCACACTCGCACACACTTTAATATCCCACCCAGTCTAATCCCACTCTCCCCTCACACCCTGCACCCTTGAATATCCCACCCAGCCTAATCCCATTCTCCCCCTCACTCCCCGCACCCTTTAAAATCCCACCCTGTCTAATCCCACTCTCCCCTCACTCCCCGCACCCTTTAATATCCCACACAGTCTAATCCCACACTCGCCCTCACTCCCCACACCCTTTAATATCCCGCCCAGTCTAATCCCACTCTCCCCTCACTACCCGCACCCTTTAATATCTCACCCAGTCTAATCCCACTCTCCCCTCACTCCCCGCTCCCTTTAATATGCCGCCCAGTTTAATCCCACACTCGGCCTCACTCCCCACACCTTTTAATATCCCACCCAGTCTAATCCCGCTCTCCCCCTCACTCCCCGCACCCTTTAATATCCCACCCAGTCTAATCCCACTCTCCCCTCACTCCCCGCACCCTTTAATATCCCACCCAGTCTAATCCCACTCTCCCCTCACTCCCCACACCCTTTAATATCCCACCCAGTCTAATCCCACTCTCCCCTCACTCCCCACACCCTTTAATATCCCGCCCTGTCTAATCCCACTCCCCTCACTCCCTGCACCCTTTAATATCCCACCCAGTCTAATCCCACTCTCCTCTCACTCCCCGCACCCTTTAATATCCCACCAAGTCTAATCCCACTCTCCCCTCACTCCCCACACCCTTTAATATCCCACCCAGTCTAATCCCACTCTCCCCTCACTCGCACACACTTTAATATCCCACCCAGTCTAATCCCACTCTCCCCTCACACCCTGCACCCTTGAATATCCCACCCAGCCTAATCCCATTCTCCCCCTCACTCCCTGCACCCTTTAAAATCCCACCCTGTCTAATCCCACTCTCCCCTCACTCCCCGCACCCTTTAATATCCCACACAGTCTAATCCCACACTCGCCCTCACTCCCCACACCCTTTAATATCCCGCCCAGTCTAATCCCACTCTCCCCTCACTACCCGCACCCTTTAATATCTCACCCAGTCTAATCCCACTCTCCCCTCGCTCCCCGCTCCCTTTAATATGCCGCCCAGTTTAATCCCACACTCGGCCTCACTCCCCACACCTTTTAATATCCCACCCAGTCTAATCCCGCTCTCCCCCTCACTCCCCGCACCCTTTAATATCCCACCCAGTCTAATCCCACTCTCCCGTCACTCCCCGCACCCTTTAATATCCCACCCAGTCTAATCCCAGTCTCCCCTCACTCCCCACACCCTTTAATATCCCACCCAGTCTAATCCCACTCTCCCCCCCACTCCCCGCACCCTTTAATATCCCGCCCAGTCTAATCCCAATCTCCCCTCACTCCCCGCACCCTTTAATATCCCACCCAGTCTAATCCCACTCTCCCCCTCACTCCCCGCACCCTTTAATATCCCGCCCAGTCTAATTCCACTCTCCCCTCACTCACCACACCCTTTAATATCCCACCCAGTCTAATCACACTCTCCCCTCACACCCTTTAATATCCCACCCAGTCTAATCCCACTCTCCCCTCACCCTTTTATATCCCACCCAGTCTAATCCCACTCTCCCCTCACTCCCCGCACCCTTTAATATCCCACCCAGTCTACCCCCACTCTCTCCCTCACTCCCCACACCCTTTATAATCCCACCCAGTCTAATCCCACTCACTCCCCACACCCTTTAATATCCCACCCAGTCTAATCCCACTCTCTTCTCACTCCCTGCACCCTTTAATATCCCACCCAGTCTAATCCCACTCTCCTCTCACTCCCTGCACCCTTTAATATCCCACCAAGTCTAATCCCACTCTCCCCCTCACTCCCCACACCCTTTGATATCCCACCCAGTCTGATCCCACTCACTCCCCACACCCTTTAATATCCCACCCAGTCTAATCCCACTCTCCCCTCACTCCCACACCCTTTAATAACCCACCCAGTCTAATCCCACTCTCCCCCTCACTCCCGGCACCCTTTAATATCCCAGCCAGTCTAATCCCACTCTCACTCCCCACCCCCTTTAATATCCCACCCAGTCTAATACCACTCTCCCCCTCACTCCCCGCACCCTTTAATATCCCACCCAGCCTAATCCCGCTCACCCCCTCACTCCCCGCACCCTTTAATATCCCACCCAGTCTAATCCCACTCTCCCCTCACTCCCCGCACCCTTTAATATCCCACCCAGTCTAATCCCACTCTCCTCTCACTCCCTGCACCCTTTAATATCCCACCCAGTCTAATCCCACTCTCCCCCTCACTCCCGGCACCCTTTAATATCCCAGCCAGTCTAATCCCACTCTCACTCCCCACCCCCTTTAATATCCCACCCAGTCTAATACCACTCTCCCCCTCACTCCCCGCACCCTTTAATATCCCACCCAGCCTAATCCCGCTCACCCCCTCACTCCCCGCACCCTTTAATATCCCACCCAGTCTAATCCCACTCTCCCCTCACTCCCCGCACCCTTTAATATCCCACCCAGTCTAATCCCACTCTCCCCTCACTCCCCGCACCCTTTAATATCCCACCCAGTCTAATCCCACTCTCCTCTCACTCCCCGCACCCTTTAATATCCCACCCAGTCTAATCCCACTCTCCCCTCACTCCCCACAGCCTTTAATATCCCACCAAGTCTAATCCCACTCTCCCCTCACACCCTGCACCCTTTAATATCCCACCCAGTCTAATCCCACTCTCTCCCCTCACTCCCCACACCCTTTAATATCCCACCAAGTCTAATTCCACTCTCCCCTCACACCCTGCACCCTTTAATATCCCACCCAGTCTAATCCCACTCTCCTCTCACTCCCCGCACCCTTTAATATCCCACCCAGTCTAATCCCACTCTCCCCTCACTCCCCACACCCTTTAATATCCCACCAAGTCTAATCCCACTCTCCCCTCACTCCCCACACACTTTAATATCCCACCCAGTCTAATTCCACTCTCCCCTCTCACCCTGCACCCTTTAATATCCCACCCAGTCTAATCCCACTCTCTCCCCTCACTCCCCACACCCTTTAATATCCCACCAAGTCTAATCCCACTCTCCCCTCACTCCCCACACCCTTTAATATCCCACCCAGTCTAATCCCACTCTCCTCTCACTCCCCGCACCCTTTAATATCCCACCCAGTCTAATCCCACTCTCCCCTCACTCCCCACACCCTTTAATATCCCACCCAGTCTAATCCCACTCTCCCCTCACTCCCCACACATTTTAATATCCCACCCAGTCTAATTCCACTCTCCCCTCACACCCTGCACCCTTTAATATTCCACCCAGTCTAATCCCACTCTCTCCCCTCACTCCCCACACCCTTTAATATCCCACCAAGTCTAATCCCACTCTCCCCTCACTCCCCACACACTTTAATATCCCACCCAGTCTAATTCCACTCTCCCCTCACACCCTGCACCCTTTAATATCCCACCCAGTCTAATCCCACTCTCTCCCCTCACTCCCCACACCCTTTAATATCCCACCAAGTCTAATCCCACTCTCCCCTCACTCCCCGCACCCTTTAATATCCCATCCCGTCTAATCCCACTCTCCCCTCACTCCCCGCACCCTTTAATATCCCACCCAGTCTAATCCCACTCTCCCCTCACTCCCCGCACCTTTTAATATCCCACCCAGCCTAATCCCACTCTCCCCCTCACTCCCCACACCGTTTAATATCCCACCAAGTCTAATCCCACTCTCTCCCTCACTCCCCGCACCCTTTAATATCCCACCAAGTCTAATCCCACTCTCCCATCACTCCCCACACCTTTTAATATCCCACCAAGTCTAATCACACGCTCCCCTCACTCCCCACACCCTTTAATATCCTACTGTCTATTCCCGCTCTCCCCTTCACACCCCGCACCCTTTCATATCCCACCCCGTTTAATCCCACTCTCCCTCTTACTCCCCGCACCCTTTCATATATCGCACCCAGCCTAATCCCAGTCTCCCCTCACTCCCCACACCCTTTAATATCCCACCCAGTCTAATCTCACTCTCGCCTCACTCCCCGCACCCTTTAATATCCCCCCCCGGCCTAATCCCACTCTCCCCTCACTCCCCACACACTTTAATATCCCACCAAGCCTAATCCCACTCTCCCATCACTCCCCACACACTTTAATATCCCACCCAGTCTAATCCCACTCTCCCCTCACTCCCCCCCACACCCTTTAATATCCCCCCCCGGCCTAATCCCACTCTCCGGCATGTGGCAGATATGGGCGAGATTCTCCATCCCGCAGCATGGGGTTTCCCACTGTGGCCACCCCCAGGGACGTTGGGATATTCGAGGGGTGGGTCGCTGCCGGCCAAGGGGGATCCTGCTGATGAATTGCCACAAAGTGTGTTTCTTTGCCTGAACTTTCTAAGGTGGAACTGATATTGGAGGAAGAGTTCGTTGAAAATGTGTAACTTTGAGGATTACGCGTCACCCACTCTCCCATTCCTCATCCCGGGATTATGTATCCCCACATTTTAGTTTGAAATCAGTGTCTGAGTGTAAACTGATCCACTTACTGTTCAGCTCTGGTTTCATCTGATAATATTGAGCAGGGCAAGAATATTCAATGTGGCTCCTGAACAGTGTGAGGTTCTCTTTCGTATGGAATGTGATGTATCCATCCACCAGGAAACGTGGGGTCCCACAGTCTATAACTGGAAATAGAGAATAGAACTTCCAGGAAATTTCCAACTCCTCAGATAATCTCAGTGCTCACAATAAATCACCGATGCTCCACTCGGTGGACTAGAACAAAAACTGCCCTGCATTCCGCAACCACATTCCTGCTCTGCTCCCAAAAATGTTCCTGCCGAAATGCCTCCACCACCTACCTTCCTGCACCCACGCTCAATAACATTGACCCCTTCCTTTCCTCAGCATCTCTCCGACACAGGCTGAATTTGATTCAGGAGGTTTTCGCTTTGAAAGGCTAATTCAACAAAAAGTAATTCGCCAAAGGAAACACAACCAACGAATGCTGCACCGTCAGAGGGTCAGTGCTGAGGGAGTGCTGCACTGTCAGAGGGGCAGTGCTGAGGGAGTGCTGCACTGTCAGAGGGTCAGTACTGAGGGAGTGCCGCACTGTCAGAGGGTCAGTGCTGAGGGAGTGCTGCACTGTCAGAGGGTCAGTACTGAGGGAGAGCTGCACTGTCAGAGGGTCAGTACTGAGGGAGAGTCGCACCGTCAGAGGGTCAGTACTGAGGGAGTGCTGCACTGTCAGAGGGTCAGTACTGAGGGAGTGCTGCACTGTCAGAGGGTCAGTACTAAGGGAGTGCCGCACTGTCAGAGGGTCAGTATTGAGGGAGTGCTGCACTGTCAGAGGGTCAGTACTGAGGGAGAGCTGCACTGTCAGAGAGTCAGTACTGAGGGAGTGCCGCACTGTCAGAGGGTCAGTACTGAGCGAGTGCCGCACTGTCAGAGGGTCAGTACTGAGGGAGTGCTGCACTGTCAGAGGGTCAGTACTGAGGGTGTGCTGCACTGTCAGAGGATCAGTATTGAGGGAGAGCTGCACTGTCAGAGAGTCAGTACTGAGGGAGTGCGGCAATGTCAGAGGGTCAGTACTGAGGGAGTGTTGCACTGTCAGAGGGTCAGTACTGAGGGAGTGCCACACTGTCAGAGGGACAGTACTGAGGGAGTGCCGCACTGTCAGAGGGTCAGTACTGAGGAAGTGCTGCACTGTCAGAGGGTCAGTGCTGAGGTAGTGCTGCACTGTCAGAGTTTCAGTGCTGAGGGAGTGCTGCACAGTCAGAGGATCAGTACTGAGGGAGTGCTGCACTGTCAGAGGGTCACTACTGAGGGAGTGCTGCACTGTCAGAGGGTCAGTGGTGAGGGAGTGCCGCACTGCCAGAGGGTCAGTACTGAGGGAGCTCCGCACTGTCAGAGGGTCAGCACTGAGGGAGCTCCGCACTGTCAGTGGGTCAGTGCTGAGCGAGTGCCGCACTGTCAGTTGGTCAGTACTGAGGGAGCTCCGCTCTGTCAGAAGGTCAGTACTGAGGGAGCTCCGCACTGTCAGAGGGTCAGCACTGAGGGAGTGCGGCACTGTCAGAGGGTCAGTACTGAGGGAGTGCTGCACTGTCAGAGGGTCAGTACTGAGGGAGAGCCGCACTGTCAGAGGGTCAGTACTGAGGGAGTGCTGCACTGTTAGAGGGTCAGTACTGAGGGAGCTCCGCTCTGTCAGAAGGTCAGTACTGAGGGAGCTCCGCACTGTCAGAGGGTCAGCACTGAGGGAGTGCGGCACTGTCAGAGGGTCAGTACTGAGGGAGTGCTGCACTGTCAGAGGGTCAGTACTGAGGGAGAGCCGCACTGTCAGAGGGTCAGTACTGAGGGAGTGCTGCACTGTTAGAGGGTCAGTACTGAGGGAGTGCTGCACTGTCAGAGTGTCTGTACTGAGGGAGTGCCGCACTGTCAGAGGGCCAGTACTGAGGGAGTGCTGCACTGTCAGAGTGTCTGTACTGAGGGAGTGCCGCACTGTCAGAGGGCCAGTACTGAGGGAGTGCTACACTGTCAAGAGGGTCAGTAGTGAGGGAGTGCTGCACTGTCAGAGGGCCAGTACTGAGGGTGCCTTGCACTGTCAGAGGGTCAGTACTGAGGGAGTGCTGCACTCTCAGAGGGTCAGTACTGAGGGAGTGCTGCACTCTCAGAGGGTCAGTACTGAGGGAGTGCTGCACTCTCAGAGGGTCAGTACTGAGGGAGTGCTGCACTCTCAGAGGGTCAGTACTGAGGGAGTGCTGCACTCTCAGAGGGTCAGTACTGAGGGAGCGTTGCACTGTCAGAGGGTCAGTACTACGGAAGTGCTGCACTGTCAGAGGGTCTGTACTGAGGGAGCGTTGCACTGTCAGAGCGTCAGTACTGAGGGAGTGCTGCACTGTCAGAGGGTCAGTACTGAGGGAGTGCCGCACTGTCAGAGGGACAGTACTGAGGGAGTGCTGCACTGTCAGAGGGTCAGTGCTGAGGGAGTGCTGCACTGTTAGAGGGTCAGTACTGAGGGAGTGCTGCACTCTCAGAGGGTCAGTACTGAGGGAGTGCTGCACTCTCAGAGGGTCAGTACTGAGGGAGTGCCGCACTCTCAGAGGGTCAGTACTGAGGGAGTGCTGCACTCTCAGAGGGTCAGTACTGAGGGAGTGCTGCACTCTCAGAGGGTCAGTACTGAGGGAGCGTTGCACTGTCAGAGCGTCAGTACTGAGGGAGTGCTGCACTGTCAGAGGGTCAGTACTGAGGGAGTGCCACACTGTCAGAGGGACAGTACTGAGGGAGTGCTGCACTGTCAGAGGGTCAGTGCTGCACTGTTAGAGGGTCAGTACTGAGGGAGTGCTGCACTGTCAGAGGGTCAGTACTGAGGGAGTGCTGCACTGTCAGTGGTTCAGTACTGAGGGAGTGCTGCACTGTCAGAGGGTCAGTACTGAGGGAGTGCTGCACTGTCAGAGGGTCAGTACTGAGGGAGCGCCGCACTGTCAAAGGGTCAGTACTGAGGGAGCGCCGCACTGTCAGAGGGCCAGTACTGAGGGAGTGCTGCACTGTCAGAGGGCCAGTACTGAGGGATTGCTGCTCTATGTCCAAAGAAAAGGTTAGGTGGGGTTACTGGGTTACGGGGATGGGGTGGAGGCGTGTGCTAAGGTAATGTGCTCTTTCCAAGAGCCTCCTTCTGCACTGTAAATTCCATGACTATGAACACCAGGAACATCGCCTTCATCAACCTGACCAAAGCATTTGACTCAGTAAATCGCGAGGTTCTGTGGATTGTGCTCCGAAGATTTGGATATCCAAGAAATGTTCTCCCAGTCCCACAGTTGCTTCGTGGTGATACGACTGCAACTGTCTTGAGTGGGAGATTTGAAACATTCAAAATCCTGACTGAGGCCGTAAAAGCCCCGATACAATTTACCATCTACCTGGGCGATTCACCTCAAAGATCAAATGTCCTCTGGTGTGAATATTAAAGACCATCCAGATGGAAAACTCTTTCACCTCAGTCATCTCCATGTCAGAACGACACTGACCATCATCGATGTGCACCATCTACAGTTTGTGGATGATCCTGGGTTGTTGTCAATCCTGAAGATGATCATTCTACATTTTGACCACCCTGTGCATATTTCCTCATTTCTGACCCAGTTTTATCCTGACCCCAGCAACCTGCTCCTGCCCCACTGCTCAGCTCCTGCAAAGGTACAAGTGGAGCATGTGTCCCCATCAAACTCGGAAACACAGAGCATGTTGGCTCAGAGCAGGGCACAGGACTGATTCAGAAAATCCCCCAGAATGAGCAGGAGGATGGACCTCACAGACTGTGAACAAGGCACAGGACCCGAAAGAGAAAATGCTGTAAAATCTCAGCAGGTCTGGCAGCATCTGTAGGGAGAGAAAAGAGCGAATGTTTCGAGTCCAGGTGATCCTTTGTCAAAGCTAAAAGGCAGAGAAAGTGGGAAATATTTATACTGTGGAGTGAGAATGAAAGATGAGTCATAGCCACAGAAACCCAGGAAAACCGGGTGCTAATGGCCACAGAAACCAAGGGAACAGAGTGTTAATGGCAGTCCCCAGAGAGAACAAAAGGTGTGAAAGGCCAAACAGCAGAGAAACTAAAATCAGAGGGTGAACTGTAGATGTGGGGGAGGGGAAGGGGGAATCAAAGGGGAGAAAGGGTAAGGAAAGGTGGATAAAATGGGGGGATTAAATATATATAAAGAAAGACAAGAGAGAAAGAAATGGTAAAAGACAGTTAAAATGAAATGGGATGAAAACAAATGGGTCGAGGTGGGGTTGAGCTGATCATCTGAAGTTGTTGAATTCGATGTTGAGACCGGAATGCTGTAGCGTGCCTAACCGGGAGATGAGATGTTGTTCCTCCAGTTTGCGTTGAGCTTCACAGGAACATTGCAGCAGGCCAAGGACAGACATGTGGGCATGAGAACAGGGTCATTTGTTAAAATGGCAGCAACAGGAAGGACAGGGTCCTGAATGCGCCCAGACCGAAGATGCTCAGCAAAGCGATCACCCAGTCTGCGTTTGGTCTCTCCGATATAGAGGAGACCACATTGGGAGCAGCGAATGCAGTAGACCAGATTGGAAGAGATGCAAGTGAAACGCTGCTTAACCCGGAATGAGTGTTTTGGGCCTGGGATGTTAAGCATGGAAGAGGTGAAGGGGCAGGTGTTACACCTGGGTGATGGGAGAGGTCCTGGTATGGTGGACGAGTGCACTAGATCAGTCTTTCTCAACCTTTTCTCCGGGACCCATTTTTATCAACCGGCCGACCTTCGTGACCCACGCCGGCTGACCTATGCGACCCATGCCGGCTGACCTTCGCGATCCACGCCGGCTGACCTATGCGACCCATGCCGGCTGACCTTCGCGATCCACGCCGGCTGACCTTCGTGACCCACGCCGGCCGACCTTCGCGACCCACTCCGGCCGACCTTCGCGATCCACGCCGGCTGACCTTCGCGACCCACGCCGGCCGACCTTCACGACCCACGCCGGCCGACATTCACGACCCACGCCGCCCGACCTTTGCGACCCACGCCGGCCGACCTTCGCGATCCACTCCGGCCGACCTTCGCGATCCACTCCGGCCGACCTTTCCGACCCACGCCGGCCGACCTTCGCGACCCACGCCGGCCGACCTTCGCGACCCACGCCGCCCGACCTTCGTGACCCACGCCGGCCGACCTTCGCGACCCACGCCGGCCGACCTTCGCGACCCACGCCGGCCGACCTTCGCGATCCACGCCGGCCGACCTTCGTGATCCACGCCGGCCGACCTTCGCGATCCACGCCGGCCGACCTTCGTGACCCACGCCGGCCGACCTTCGCGACCCACGCCGGCCGACCTTCGCGATCCACGCCGGCCGACCTTCGTGATCCACGCCGGCCGACCTTCGCGATCCACGCCGGCCGACCTTCGCGATCCACGCCGGCCGACCTTCGCGACCCACGCCGGCCGACCTTCGTGACCCACGCCGGCCGACCTTCGCGACCCACGCCGGCCGACCTTCGCGATCCACGCCGGCCGACCTTCGTGACCCACGCCGGCCGACCTTCGCGATCCACGCCGGCCGACCTTCGCGATCCACGCCGGCCGACATTCACGACCCACGCCGGCCGACCTTCGCGATCCACTCCGGCCGACCTTCGCGATCCACGCCGGCCGACCTTCGCGACCCACGCCGGCCGACCTTCGCGACCCACGCCGGCCGACCTTCGCGACCCACGCCGGCCGACATTCACGACCCACTCCGGCCGACCTTCGCGATCCACGCCGGCCGACCTTTCCGACCCACGCCGGCCGACCTTCGCGACCCACGCCGGCCGACCTTCGCGACCCACGCCGGCCGACCTTCGCGATCCACGCCGGCCGACCTTTGCGACCCACGCCGGCCGACCTTCACGACCCACGCCGGCCGACCTTCGCGACCCACGCCGGCCGACCTTCGCGATCCACGCCGGCCGACCTTTGCGACCCACGCCGGCCGACCTTCGCGACCCACGCCGGCCGACCTTAGCGACCCACGCCGGCCGACCTTCGCGATCCACGCCGG
The DNA here is from genome assembly GCF_047496885.1 of Scyliorhinus torazame. Taxonomy (NCBI): domain Eukaryota; kingdom Metazoa; phylum Chordata; class Chondrichthyes; order Carcharhiniformes; family Scyliorhinidae; genus Scyliorhinus; species Scyliorhinus torazame. The sequence goes on from NC_092720.1 coordinate 1,478,682, forward strand.
CCGACCTTAGCGACCCACGCCGGCCGACCTTCTGAACCCACGCCGGCCGACCTTCGCGACCCACGCCGGCCGACCTTCGCGATCCACGCCGGCCGACCTTCGCGACCCACGCCGGCCGACCTTCGCGACCCACGCCGGCCGACCTTTGCGACCCACGCCGGCCGACCTTCGCGATCCACGCCGGCCGACCTTCGCGACCCTCGCCGGCCGACCTTCGCGACCCACGCCGCCCGACCTTTGCGACCCACGCCGGCCGACCTTCGTGACCCACTCCGGCCGACCTTCGCGATCCACACCGGCTGACCTTCGTGATCCACTCCGGCCGACCTTCGCGATCCACGCCGGCCGACCTTCGCGATCCACGGCGGCCGACCTTTGCGACTCACGCCGGCCGACCTTCGTGACCCACTCCGGCCGACCTTCGTGACCCACTCCGGCCGACCTTCGTGACCCACTCCGGCCGACCTATGTGATCCACTCCGGCTGGCCTATGCGATGCACCATTTTTCTTACCTTCTTTGTTGCGGACAAAAATGGAGGAAATGGTTTTGGATCCCTTTGGCCTCCCGAACTTGGAATAAAAAAGGCTGCAACTATATTAAAAAATTTGTGTCCGCGCTGTGCATGCGTGCCAGATCATTGGCGCGCTGTGCATAGTTTTGCGCATAGTTTTGTGCATGCAGATCGATGATCGGGCACGCATGCGCAGTGCGGCTGAATTTTTAAAAATCTGTTCCTGGCCATTTTGAAGGCCGCTCGCTGCGGCTATTGCGCGCGGATTTGCGCGATCGGGAGCGCCGCGATGGATGGGTCGTGCCCCCGAATTTGACAATGCCTGAACTAGATTATCTCGGAGGGAACGGTCTCTGCGGAATGCTGACAGAGGGAATGAAGGGAAGATGTGTTTGGTGGTGGCATCACGCTGGAGTTGTCAAAAATGGCCGAGGATTATGTTTTGCATAAGGAGGCTGGTGGGGTGAAATGTGAGAACGAGGGGAATCTATCTTTGTTCTGGGAGGGAGGGGAGGGGGCGAGGGTAGTGGCGCGGGAGATGGACCACACACTGTTGAGGGCCCTGTTAACAACTGTAGCTGGGAAATCACAGTTGGGGAAGAAGGAACACATTTTCGAAGCTCCATTTTGGAAAGTGGCATCATCGGAACAAATGTGACGGAGGCGAAGGAGCTGAGAGAAAGGGATGGAGTCCTTACCGGGTGTAGGGTGTGAAGGGCTGTAGTCCAGATAGCTGTGGGAGTCAGTGGGCTTGGAGTGGATATTAGTGGATAGTCTATTGCCGGAAATGGAGACAGAAAGGTCAAGGAAGGGAAGGGAGGTGTCTGAGATGGACCAGGTGAAAGTGATGGAGGGGTGGAAACTGGAAGTGAAGTTGATGAATTTTTCCAGGTCCGGGCGAGAGCATGAAGCAACACCCAAATAGTCATCAATGTATCGGTAAAGGAGTTGTGGGAGGGGACCCGGGTAGGCCTGGAAGAAGGAAAGTTCCACATACCCCATAAAAAGTCAAGCGTAGCTGGGACCCATGCGGGTATCCATTGCTGCACCTTTGATTTGGAAAAGTGGGCTGAGTTAAAGGAGAAGTTGTTGAGAGATAGAACGAGTTCAGCCAGGCGGAGGAGAGTGGTGGCGGAGGCCTCTTTTTGAGGAAGAAGCGAAGAGCTCTCAGGCCATCCTGGCGTGGAAAGCAGGTGTAGAGAGGGCCCATTTACCACTTGGAAATGTTGCTGATGGAAGGAATATGCCAGTTAAGGCCCTCAATTGGCTGCTCACCATCGTCCTGCCACTAGTGAAATACCAACTGGGCAGGAAGGAAATAAGAGTTAGGAAGGCTAAAAGGGGTCAGGAAATGGCGTTGGCAATCCAAAGGAAAATCCTAAGGCATTTTATACATATGTGAAGAGCAAGAGGATAGCCAGAGAAAGGGTTGGTCCATTCAAGGATATTGGAGGGAATCTATGTCTGGAACCAGAGGAACTGGGAGAGATACTGAATGAACACTTTGCCTCCGTATTCACAAAGAGACCGACTTGGTGGATGAGGAGATCGGGTATTCTGAGTCAGGTTGATATTCATAAAGAGGAGGTGTTGGGCATCTTAAAAAGTTTTTGTGAAGAGGATGTCATGCCTCACTAATTTGATCGAGTTTTTCTAGGAAGTGACAAAGATGATAGATGAGGGGAGGGCAGTAGATGTCTTCATGGACTTCAGTAAAGCCTTTGACAAGGTACCTCATGGTAGACTGGTACAAATGGTGAAGTCACCTGGGATCAGAGGAGAGCTGGCAAGTTGTATACAGAACTCGCTTGGGCACAGAACACAGAGGGTAGCAGTAGAAGGGTGATTTTCTGAATGGAAGGCTGTGACTCGCGGTGTTTCACAGGGATCAGTTCTGGGGCCTTTGTTGTTCGTGGTGTTTATAAATGATTTGGAAGAAAATGTAGCTGGTCTGATTAGTAAGTGCGCAGATGACACAAAAATTGATCGAGTTGCGGATAGTGAAGAGGATTGTCAGAGGATACAGCCGGATATAAACTGGTTGGAGTCTTGGGCGGAGAAATGGCAAATGGAGTTTAATCCGGACAAGTGTGAGTTAATGCACTTTGGAAGGTCCAATGCATGTAGAACATACAGTGCAGAAGGAGACCATTCGGCCCATTGAGTCTGCACCGACCCTCTTAAACCCTCACTTCCATCCAATCCCCGTAACACAATAACTCCTCCTAACCTTTTTGGTCACTGAGGACAATTTATCACGGCCAATCCACCTAACCTGTACATCTTTGGACTGTGGGAGGAAACCGGAGCACCCGGAGGAAACCCACGCAGACACGGGGAGAACGTGCAGACTCCGCACAGACAGTGATCCAGCGGGGAATCGAACCTGGGACTCTGGCGCTGTGAAGCCACAGTGCTAACCACTGTGCTACCATGCTGCCCTAATTGCACAATAAATGGGAGAACTCTTGCGAGTACTGACAGGCAGAGAGATCTGGGCGTGGATGCCCACCGATCACTGACAGTGGCAGTGCATGTGGACAAGATCCACATTTTCCTGGTGGTGTGGTGACCAGAATTGTACACAATATTCCAAATGAGACCTAATTAAGGTCCTGTACTGCTGCAACATGACTTGCCAATTTTTATATTCAATGCCTCGACCGATGAAGGCCAGCATGCTGTATGCCTTCTTGACCACCTTAAATAAAAATAATCTTTATTGCCACAAGTCATTGGGCAGCACGGTAGCACAGTGGTTAGCACTGTGGCTTCACAGCTCCAGGGTCCCAGGTTTGATTCCCGGCTTGGGTCACTGTCTGTGCGGAGTCTGCACGTTCTCCCCGTGTGTGGAGATTTAAAAAGAGCGGGAGCTGCGAGTCGGAGTGGAGATTTAAAAAGAGCGGGAGCTGCGAGTCGGAGCGGAGATTTAAAAAGAGCGGGAGCTGCGAGTCAGAGCGGAGATTTAAAAAGCGCGGGAGCTGCGAGTCGGAGCGGAGATTTAAAAAGAGCGGGAGCTGTGAGTCGGAGCAGAGATTTAAAAAGAGCGGGAGCTGAGAGTCGGAGCGGAGATTGAAAAAGCGGGGGAGCTGCGAGTCGGAGCGGAGATTTAAAAAGAGCGGGAGCAGCGAGTCGGAGTAGAGATTTAAAAAGAGCGGGAGCTGCGAGTCAGAGCGGAGATTGAAAAAGCGGGGGAGCTGCGAGTCAGAGCGGAGATTTAAAAAGCGCGGGAGCTGCGAGTCGGAGCGGAGATTTAAAAAGAGCGGGAGCTGTGAGTCGGAGCAGAGATTTAAAAAGAGCGGGAGCTGCGAGTCGGAGCGGAGATTGAAAAAGCGGGGGAGCTGCGAGTCAGAGCGGAGATTTAAAAAGAGCGGGAGCAGCGAGTCGGAGCGGAGATTTAAAAAGAGCGGGAGCTGTGAGTCGGAGCGGAGATTTAAAAAGAGCGGGAGCTGCGAGTCAGAGCGGAGATTTAAAAAGAGCGGGAGCTGCGAGTCGGAGCGGAGATTGAAAAAGCGCGGGAGCTGCGAGTCGGAGCGGAGATTTAAAAAGAGCGGGAGCTGAGAGTCGGAGCGGAGATTGAAAAAGCGCGGGAGCTGCGAGTCGGAGCGGAGACTTAAAAAGCGCGGGAGCTGCGAGTCAGAGCGGAGATTTAAAAAGCGCGGGAGCTGCGAGTCGGAGCGGAGATTTAAAAAGAGCGGGAGCAGCGAGTCGGAGCGGAGATTTAAAAAGAGCGGGAGTTGTGAGTCGGAGCGGAGATTTAAAAAGAGCGGGAGCTGCGAGTCAGAGCGGAGATTTAAAAAGAGCGGGAGCTGCGAGTCGGAGCGGAGATTGAAAAAGCACGGGAGCTGCGAGTCGGAGCGGAGATTTAAAAAGAGCGGGAGCTGAGAGTCGGAGCGGAGATTGAAAAAGCGCGGGAGCTGCGAGTCGGAGCGGAGACTTAAAAAGCGCGGGAGCTGCGAGTCAGAGCGGAGATTTAAAAAGCGCGGGAGCTGCGAGTCGGAGCGGAGATTTAAAAAGAGCAGGAGCTGCGAGTCGGAGCGGAGATTTAAAAAGAGCAGGAGCTGCGAGTCGGAGCGGAGATTTAAAAAGAGCAGGAGCTGCGAGTCGGAGCGGAGATTTAAAAAGAGCAGGAGCTGTGAGTCGGAGCAGAGATTTAAAAAGAGCGGGAGCTGAGAGTCGGAGCGGAGATTGAAAAAGCGGGGGAGCTGCGAGTCGGAGCGGAGATTTAAAAAGAGCGGGAGCAGCGAGTCGGAGTAGAGATTTAAAAAGAGCGGGAGCTGCGAGTCAGAGCGGAGATTGAAAAAGCGGGGGAGCTGCGAGTCAGAGCGGAGATTTAAAAAGAGCGGGAGCTGCGAGTCAGAGCGGAGATTGAAAAAGCAGGGGAGCTGCGAGTCAGAGCGGAGATTTAAAAACAGCGGGAGCTGCGAGTCGGAGCGGAGATTTAAAAAGAGCGGGAGCTGCGAGTCGGAGCGGAGATTGAAAAAGCGGGGGAGCTGCGAGTCAGAGCGGAGATTTAAAAACAGCGGGAGCTGCGAGTCGGAGCAGAGATTGAAAAAGCGGGGGAGCTGCGAGTCAGAGCGGAGATTTAAAAAGCGCGGGAGCTGTGAGTCAGAGTGGAGATTGAAAAAGCGGGGGAGCTGCGAGTCAGAGCGGAGATTTAAAAAGAGCGGGAGCTGCGAGTCGGAGTGGAGATTTAAAAAGAGCGGGAGCTGAGAGTCGGAGCGGAGATTTAAAAAGAGCGGGAGCTGAGAGTCGGAGCGGAGATTGAAAAAGCGGGGGAGCTGCGAGTCGGAGCGGAGATTTAAAAAGAGCGGGAGCTGCGAGTCGGAGCGGAGATTTAAAAAGAGCGGGAGCTGCGAGTCGGAGCGGAGATTTAAAAAGAGCGGGAGCTGAGAGTCGGAGCGGAGATTGAAAAAGCGGGTGAGCTGCGAGTCGGAGCGGAGATTTAAAAAGCGCGGGAGCTGCGAGTCAGAGCGGAGATTTAAAAAGCGCGGGAGCTGCGAGTCGGAGTGGAGATTTAAAAAGAGCGGGAGCTGAGAGTCGGAGCGGAGATTTAAAAAGAGCGGGAGCTGAGAGTCGGAGCGGAGATTGAAAAAGCGGGGGAGCTGCGAGTCGGAGCGGAGATTTAAAAACAGCGGGAGCTGCGAGTCGGAGCGGAGATTTAAAAAGAGCGGGAGCTGCGAGTCGGAGCGGAGATTTAAAAAGAGCGGGAGCTGAGAGTCGGAGCGGAGATTGAAAAAGCGGGGGAGCTGCGAGTCGGAGCGGAGATTGAAAAAGCGCGGGAGCTGCGAGTCAGAGCGGAGATTTAAAAAGAGCGGGAGCTGAGAGTCGGAGCGGAGATTTAAAAAGAGGAGCTGCGAGTCAGAGGGGAGATTTAAAACGAGCGGGAGCTGCGAGTCAGAGCGGAGATTGAAAAAGCGCGGGAGCTGCGAGTCGGAGCGGAGATTTAAAAACAGCGGGAGCTGCGAGTCGGAGCGGAGATTTAAAAACAGCAGGAGCTGCGAGTCGGAGCGGAGATTGAAAAAGCGCGGGAGCTGCGAGTCGGAGCGGAGATTTAAAAACAGCGGGAGCTGCGAGTCGGAGCGGAGATTTAAAAAGAGCGGGAGCTGAGAGTCGGAGCGGAGATTGAAAAAGCGCGGGAGCTGCGAGTCGGAGCGGAGATTTAAAAAGAGGAGCTGCGAGTCAGAGGGGAGATTTAAAAAGAGCGGGAGCTGCGAGTCAGAGCGGAGATTGAAAAAGCGGGGGAGCTGCGAGTCGGAGCAGAGATTTTAAAAGATCGCGGTCTAGTTTTGGGAGCCGTTCGGAGGAGGAGGAGCAGTCTCTGTCAGGGAGAGAACCTGAGAACATCTAAGACCCTCAGAGGGTAAGAAGGTAAGTAAGTGATTTTTACTCATTTTTACTTTTATTACCTTTTCAAATTGTGTTGTCGGGGGAAACTGAAGTGACATCACAGAAAAGCTGTGACCTGAGTGGCTGGTTGGGAATCTACACTAAATTAAAAAAATTAAGCATTGGTAACTAATTAAACATAATTACTTAATGATAATTTAGAGGGGTATCTAAGCCAGAGATCGGAGAGTACTATATTTAGCTTTCACGTTTATAGTAGAAATCTAGTGCTAGGAAACAGATAGTTAAGAGTAACAAAATTTTTTTAAAAAAACTTTTAATTTACTAATTAATTGACGCAATGTCAGTTAGAGGGGTGCTGTGCTCTGACTGTGAGATGTGGCAGGTCCGGGAGGCTTCCAGCGTCCCGGATGGCTTCATCTGCAGAAAGTGCACCCAACTGGAGCTCCTCACAGACCGCATGGTTCGGTTGGAGCAGCAGTTGGATGCACTTAGGAGCATGCAGGTGGCGGAAAGTGTCATAGATAGCAGTTATATAAATGTGGTCACACCCAAGGTGCAGGCAGAGAAATGGTTGACCACCAGAAAGTGCAGGAATCCCCTGTGGTTGTCCCCCTGTCAAACAGGTATGTATATCCCTTTGGATACTGTCTGGGGGGATAGCCTATCAGGGGAAAACAGCAGCAGCCAGAGCAGTGGCACCACGGCTGGCTCTGATGTTCAGAAGGGAGGGTCAAAGCGCAGAAGAGCAATAGTAATAGGGGACTCTATAGTCAGGGGCACAGATAGGTGCTTCTGTGGACATGAAAGAGACTCCAGGGTGGTATGTTGCCTCCCTGGTGCCAGGGTCCAGGATGTCTCCGAACGGGTAGAGGGCATCCTGAAGGGGGAGGGCAAACAGGCAGAGGTCGTTGTACATATTGGTACTAACGACATAGGCAGGAAGGGGCATGAGGTCCTGCAGCAGGAGTTCAGGGAGCTAGGCAGAAAGTTAAAAGACAGGACCTCTAGGGTTGTAATCTCGGGATTACTCCCTGTGTCACGTGCCAGTGAGGCTAGAAATAAGTGGAGCAGCTAAACACGTGGCTAAACAGCTGGTGTAGGAGGGAGGGTTTCCGTTATCTGGACCACTGGGAGCTCTTCTGGGGCAGGTGTGACCTATATAAGAAGGACGGGTTGCATCTAAACTGGAGAGGCATAAATATCCTGGCCATGCGGTTTGCTAGTGTCACACGGGAGGGTTTAAACTAGTATGGCAGGGGGGTGGGCACGGGAGCAATAGGTCAGAAGGTGAGAGCATTGAGGGAGAACTAGGGAATAGGGACAGTGTGGCTCTGAGGCAGAGCAGACAGGGAGAAGTTGCTGAACACAGCGGGTCTGGTGGCCTGAAGGGCATATGTTTTAATGCAAGAAGTATTACGGGTAAGGCAGATGAACTTAGAGCTTGGATTAGTACTTGGAACTATGATGTTGTTGCCATTACAGAGACCTGGTTGAGGGAAGGGCAGGATTGGCAGCTAAACGTTCCAGGATTTAGGTGTTTCAGGCGGGATAGAGGGGGATGTAAAAGGGGTGGCGGAGTTGCGCTACTGGTTAGGGAGAATATCACAGCTCTACTACGGGAGGACAAGTCAGAGGGCAGTGATAGAGATCAGGAATAAGAAGGGTGCAGTCACAATGTTGGGGGTTTACTACAGGCCTCCCAACAGCCAGCGGGAGATAGAGGAGCAGATAGGTAGACAGATTTTGGAAAAGAGTAAAAACAACAGGGTTGTGGTGATGGGAGACTTCAACTTCCCCAATATTGACTGGGACTCACTTAGTGCCAAGGGCTTAGACAGGGCAGAGTTTGTAAGGAGCATCCAGGAGGGCTTCTTAAAACAATATGTAGACAGTCCAACTAGGGAAGGGGCGGTACTGGACCTGGTATTGGGGAATGAGCCCGGCCAGGTGGTAGAAGTTTCAGTAGGGGAGCATTTCGGGAACAGTGACCACAATTCAGTAAGTTTAAAAGTGCTGGTGGACAAGGATAAGAGTGGTCCTAGGATGAATGTGCTAAATTGGGGGAAGGCTAATTATAACAATATTAGGCGGGAACTGAAGAACCTAGATTGGGGGCGGATGTTTGAGGGCAAATCAACATCTGACATGTGGGAGGCTTTTAAATGTCAGTTGAAAGGAATTCAGGACTGACATGTTCCTGTGAGGAAGAAGGATAAATACGGCAATTTTCGGGAACCTTGGATAACGAGAGATATTGTAGGCCTCGTCAAAAAGAAAAAGGAGGCATTTGTCAGGGCTAAAAGGCTGGGAACAGACAAAGCCTGTGTGGAATATAAGGAAAGTAGGAAGGAACTTAAGCAAGGAGTCAGGAGGGCTAGAAGGGGTCACGAAACGTCATTGGCAAACAGGGTTAAGGAAAATCCCAAGGCTTTTTACACGTACATAAAAAGAAAGAGGGTAGCCAGGGAAAGGGTTGGCCCACTGAAGGATAGGCAAGGGAATCTATGTGTGGAGCCAGAGGAAATGGGCGAGGTACTAAATGAATACTTTGCATCAGTATTCACCAAAGAGAAGGAATTGGTAGATGTTGAGTCTGGAGAAGGGTATGTAGATAGCCTGGGTCACATTGAGATCCAAAAAGACGAGGTGTTGGGCGTCTTAAAAAATATTAAGGTAGATAAGTCCCCAGGGCCTGATGGGATCTATCCCAGAATACTGAAGGAGGCTGGAGAGGAAATTGCTGAGGCCTTGACAGATATCTTTGGATCCTCACTGTCTTCAGGTGATGTCCCGGAGGACTGGAGAATAGCCAATGTTGTTCCTCTGTTTAAAAAGGGTAGCAAGGATAATCCAGGGAACTACAGGCCGGTGAGCCTTACTTCAGTGGTAGGGAAATTACTGGAGAGAATTCTTCGAGACAGGATCTACTCCCATTTGGAAGCAAATGGACATATTAGTGAGAGGCAGCATGGTTTTGTGAAGGGGAGGTCATGTCTCACTAACTTGATAGAGTTTTTCGAGGAGGTCACAAAGATGATTGATGCAGGTAGGGCAGTGGATGTTGTCTATATGGACTTCAGTAAGGCCTTTGACAAGGTCCCTCATGGTAGACTAGTACAAAAGGTGAAGTCACATGGGATCAGGGGTGAGCTGGCAAGGTGGATACAGAAAGCACTTGTCTTTGCAGGGGCAGGCCAGTCGATTTCGGCGGCGGGAGAACAGCTGGTGAGTGGTGAGTCAGTTTCAGCGGGAGCATTGCGGAAGGAGGTTGCTGGGAGGTAAGTCAACCTTTAAAAGCACTTGTCTTTGCAGGGGCAGGCCAGTCGATTTCGGCGGCGTGAGAACAGCTGGTGAGTGGTGAGTCAGTTTCAGCGGGAGCATTGCGGAAGGAGGTTGCTGGGAGGTAAGTCAACCTTTAAAAGCACTTGTCTTTGCAGGGGCAGGCCAGTCGATTTCGGCGGCGTGAGAACAGCTGGTGAGTCTGTTTCAGCGGGAGCAGTGCGGAAGGAGGTTGCTGGGAGGTAAGTCAACCTTTAAAAGCACTTGTCTTTGCAGGGGCAGGCCAGTCGATTTCGGCGGCGTGAGAACAGCTGGCTGGTTAGTCAATTTCAGCAGGAGCTGAAAATTTTTCTTTTTTTTTTTATTTTATTTTAAATTAGTTTTTTCGGCGGGAACAGGAAGTCGACCCGCGGACGTCTGGGAAGACCCTCCCCAATAAATTCAGGTGGAGAGGAAACCCGAGACACTACACGTGTAGTGTCTCCCACCCGCCCTCCTCCTCTAACCTAATAATAAAACCTATTGGTCTGAGGTAAGTACCATATTTTATTATATTATTATTATTTTTTAGCCAGATCTTGGTAGAAAGTTGGAGGAATGGCAGGGAAGGGAGTGCAATGTTCCTCCTGCAGGATGTTTGAGGTGAGGGATGCAGTTAGTGTCCCTGCTGATTTTACCTGCAGGAAGTGCTGCCATCTCCAGCTCCTCCAAGACCGAGTTAGGGAACTGGAGCTGGAGTTGGAAGAACTTCGGATCATTCGGGAGGCAGAAGGGGTCATAGATAGCAGCTTCAGGGAATTAGTTACACCAAAGATTGGAGATAGGTGGGTAACTGTAAGAGGGACTGGGAAAAAACAGTCAGTGCAGGGATCCCCTGCGGTCGTACCCCTGAGAAACAAGTATACCGCTTTGGATACTTGTGGGGGGGACGACTTACCAGGGGTAAGCCATGGGGTACGGGCCTCTGGCACGGAGTCTGTCCCTGTTGCTCAGAAGGGAAGGGGGGAGAGGAGCAGAGCATTAGTAATTGGGGACTCTATAGTCAGGGGCACAGATAGGAGATTTTGTGGGAGCGTGAGAGACTCACGTTTGGTATGTTGCCTCCCAGGTGCAAGGGTACGTGATGTCTCGGATCGTGTTTTCCGGGTCCTTAGGGGGGAGGGGGAGCAGCCCCAAGTCGTGGTCCACATTGGCACCAACGACATAGGTAGGAAAGGGGACAAGGATGTCAGGCAGGCTTTCAGGGAGCTAGGATGGAAGCTCAGAACTAGAACAAACAGAGTTGTTATCTCTGGGTTGTTGCCCGTGCCACGTGATAGTGAGATGAGGAATAAGGAGAGAGAGCATTTAAACACGTGGCTACAGGGATGGTGCAGGCGGGAGGGATTCAGATTTTTGGATAACTGGGGCTCTTTCTGGGGAAGGTGGGACCTCTACAGACAGGATGGTCTACATCTGAACCTGAGGGGCACAAATATCCTGGGGGGGAGATTTGTTAGTGCTCTTTGGAGGGGTTTAAACTAATGCAGCAGGGGCATGGGAACCTGGATTGTAGTTTTAGGGTAAGGGAGAATGAGAGTATAGAGGTCAGGAGCACAGATTTGACATCGCAGGAGGGGGCCAGTGTTCAGGTAGGTGGTTTGAAGTGTGTCTACTTCAATGCCAGGAGTATACGAAACAAGGTAGGGGAACTGGCAGCGTGGGTTGGTACCTGTGACTTCGATGTTGTGGCCATTTCGGAGACATGGATAGAGCAGGGACAGGAATGGATGTTGCAGGTTCCGGGGTTTAGGTGTTTTAGTAAGCTCGGAGAAGGAGGCAAAAGAGGGGGGGTGTGGCGCTGCTAGTCAAGAGCAGTATTACGGTGGCGGAGAGGATGCTAGATGGGGACTCTTCTTCCGAGGTAGTATGGGCTGAAGTTAGAAACAGGAAAGGAGAGGTCACCCTGTTGGGAGTTTTTTATAGGCCTCCTAATAGTTCTAGGGATGTAGAGGAAAGGATGGCGAAGATGATTCTGGATATGAGCGAAAGTAACAGGGTAGTTATTATGGGAGACTTTAACTTTCCAAATATTGACAGGAAAAGATATAGTTCGAGTACAATAGATGGGTCGTTTTTTGTACAGTGTGTGCAGGAGGGTTTCCTGAAACAATATGTTGACAGGCCAACAAGAGGCGAGGCCACGTTGGATTTGGTTTTGGGTAATGAACCAGGCCAGGTGTTGGATTTGGAGGTAGGAGAGCACTTTGGGGACAGTGACCACAATTCGGTGACGTTTACGTTAATGATGGAAAGGGATAAGTATACACCGCAGGGCAAGAGTTATAGCTGGGAGAAGGGCAATTATGATGCCATTAGACGTGACTTGGGGGGGATAAGGTGGAGAAGTAGGCTGCAAGTGTTGGGCACACTGGATAAGTGGGGCTTGTTCAAGGATCAGCTACTGCGTGTTCTTGATAAGTATGTACCGGTCAGACAGGGAGGAAGGCGTCGAGCGAGGGAACCGTGGTTTACCAAGGAAGTGGAATCTCTTGTTAAGAGGAAGAAGGAGGCCTATGTGAAGATGAAGTGTGAAGTTTCGGTTGGGGCGATGGATAGTTACAAGGTAGCGAGGAAGGATCTAAAGAGAGAGCTAAGACGAGCAAGGAGGGGACATGAGAAGTATTTGGCAGGAAGGATCAAGGAAAACCCAAAAGCTTTCTATAGGTATGTCAGGAATAAGCGAATGACTAGGGAAAGAGTAGGACCAGTCAAGGACAGGGATGGGAAATTGTGTGTGGAGTCTGAAGAGATAGGCGAGATACTAAATGAATATTTTTCGTCAGTATTCACTCAGGAAAAAGATAATGTTGTGGAGGAGAATGCTGAGCCCCAGGCTAATAGAATAGATGGCGTGGAGGTACGTAGGGAAGAGGTGTTGGCAATTCTGGACAGGCTGAAAATAGATAAGTCCCCGGGACCTGATGGGATTTATCCTAGGATTCTATGGGAGGCCAGGGAAGAGATTGCTGGACCTTTGGCTTTGACTTTTATGTCATCATTGGCTACAGGAATAGTGCCAGAGGACTGGAGGACAGCAAATGTGGTCCCTTTGTTCAAAAAGGGGAGCAGAGACAACCCCGGCAACTATAGGCCGGTGAGCCTCACGTCTGTAGTGGGTAAAGTCTTGGAGGGGATTATAAGAGACAAGATTTATAATCATCTAGATAGGAATAATATGATCAGGGATAGTCAGCATGGCTTTGTGAAGGGTAGGTCATGCCTCACAAACCTTATTGAGTTCTTTGAGAAGGTGACTGAACAGGTAGACGAGGGTAGAGCAGTTGATGTGGTGTATATGGATTTCAGCAAAGCGTTTGATAAGGTTCCCCACGGTAGGCTATTGCAAAAAATACGGAGGCTGGGGATTGAGGGTGATTTAGAGATGTGGATCAGAAATTGGCTAGCTGAAAGAAGACAGAGGGTGGTGGTTGATGGGAAATGTTCAGAATGGAGTACAGTCACAAGTGGAGTACCACAAGGATCTGTTCTGGGGCCATTGCTGTTTGTCATTTTTATCAATGACCTAGAGGAAGGCGCAGAAGGGTGGATGAGTAAATTTGCAGACGATACTAAAGTCGGTGGTGTTGTCGATAGTGTGGAAGGATGTAGCAGATTACAGAGGGATATAGATAAGCTGCAGAGCTGGGCCGAGAGGTGGCAAATGGAGTTTAATGTAGAGAAGTGTGAGGTGATTCACTTTGGAAGGAATAACAGGAATGCGGAATATTTGGCTAATGGTAAAGTTCTTGAAAGTGTGGATGAGCAGAGGGATCTAGGTGTCCATGTACATAGATCCCTGAAAGTTGCCACCCAGGTTGATAGGGTTGTGAAGAAGGCCGATGGAGTGTTGGCCTTTATTGGTAGAGGGATTGAGTTCCGGAGTCGGGAGGTCATGTTGCAGCTGTACAGAACTCTGGTACGGCCGCATTTGGAGTATTGCGTACAGTTCTGGTCACCGCATTATAGGAAGGACGTGGAGGCTTTGGAGCGGGTGCAGAGGAGATTTACCAGGATGTTGCCTGGTATGGAGGGAAAATCTTACGAGGAAAGGCTGATGGACTTGAGGTTGTTTTCGTTGGAGAGAAGAAGGTTAAGAGGAGACTTAATAGAGGCATACAAAATGATCAGGGGGTTGGATAGGGTGGACAGTGAGAGCCTTCTCCCGCGGATGGATATGGCTGGCACGAGGGGACATAACTTTAAACTGAGGGGTAATTGATATAGGACAGAGGTCAGAGGTAGGTTCTTTACGCAAAGAGTAGTGAGGCCGTGGAATGCCCTACCTGCTACAGTAGTGAACTCGCCAACATTGAGGGCATTTAAAAGTTTATTGGATAAACATATGGATGATAATGGCATAGTGTAGGTTGGATGGCTTTTGTTTCGGTGCAACATCGTGGGCCGAAGGGCCTGTACTGTGCTGTATTGTTCTATGTTCTATGTAGAACTGGCTAGGTCATAGAAAGCAGAGAGTAGCAATGGAAGGATGCTTTTCTAATTGGAGGGCTGTGACCAGTGGTGTTCCGCAGGGATCAGTGCTGGGACCTTTGCTGTTTGTTGTGTATATAAACGATTTGGAGGAAAATGTAACTGGTCTGATTAGTAAGTTTGCAGACGACACAAAGGTTGGTGGAATTGCGGATAGCGATGAGGACTGTCAGAGGATACAACAGGATTTAGATTGTTTGGAGACTTGGGCGGAGATATGGCAGATGGAGTTTAATAAGGACAAATGTGAGATAATGCATTTTGGAAGGTCTAATGCAGGTAGGGAATATACAGTGATTGGCAGAACCCTGAAGAGTATTGAAAGTCAAAGAGATCTAGGAGTACAGGTCCACAGGTCACTGAAATGGGCAACACAGGTGGAGAAGGTAGTCAAGAAGGCATAGGGCATGCTTGCCTTCATTGGCTGGGGCATTGAGTATAAGAATTGGCAAGTCATGTTGCAGCTGTATAGAACCTTAGTTAGGCCACACTTGGAGTATAGTGTTCTATTCTGGTCGCACCACTACCAGAAGGATGTGGAGGCTTTAGAGAGGGTGCAGAAGAGATTTCCCAGAATGTTGCCTGGTATGGAGGGAATTAGCTATGAGGAGCGGTTGAATAAACTCGGTTTGTTCTCACTGGAACGACGGAGGTTGAGGGGCGATTTGATAGAGGTCTACAAAATTATGAGGGGCATAGACAGAGTGGATAGTCAGAGGCTATTCCCCGGTAGAAGGGTCAATTACTAGGGGACATAGGTTTAAGGTGAGAGGGGCAAGGTTTAGAGTAGATGTACGAGGCAAGTTTTTTACGCAGAGGGTAGTGGGTACCTGGAACTCACTGCCAGAGGAGGTGGTGGAAGCAGGGACGATAGTGACATTTAAGGGGCATCTTGACAAATACATGAATAGGATGGGAATAGAGGGATACGTAGGAAGTGTAGAAGATTGTAGTTTAGTCAGGCAGCATGGTCGGCACGGGCTTGGAGGGCCGAAGGGCCTGTTCCTGTGCTGTACATTTCTTTGTTCTTTGTTCTTTGTTTGTGTGCGTGTGTTTCCTCCGGGTGCTCCGGTTTCCTCCCACAGTCCAAAGATGTGCAGGGTAGGTGGATTGGCCGTGATAAATTACCCCTAGTGTCCAAAATTGCCCTTAGTGTTGGGTGGGGTTACTGGGTTATGGGGATAGGGTGGAGGTGTTGACCTTGGGTAGGGTGCTCTTTACAAGCGCCGGTGCAGACTCGATGGGCCGAATGGCCTCCTTCTGCACTGTAAGTTCTATGATGAAGTCGGCTTACATTAACACTGCAATGAAGTTACTGTGAAAAGCCCCTAGTCGCCACATTCTGGCACCTGTTCGGGGACACAGAGGGTGAATTCAGAATTCTCAGCTGATACGGGAACTGAACCCGCGATGCTGGCCTTGTTCGGCATGACAAATCTGAATTCTCCCTCTGTGTCCCTGTGGAATCATGGGTTAGATTCCCCGCCCCGCCCCGCCACATTCAGCCCCGCCCCGCCACATTCAGCCCCGCCCCGCCACATTCAGCCCCGCCCCGCCACATTCAGCCCCTCCCTGCCGGCGGGAGTCTCCGTTACACCGGCCGGTCGATGGCGTTTCCCATTGTGGGGCAGCCCCAGGCCGTCGGGGAAACCCCCTGGCCGGCAAATTGGAGAATCCCGCTGGCGGAGAATCCCGCCCACGTCTTACCTTTACAGGTGGGAATGCTGCTGCTCCATGTTCCAGATTTCTGGCATTCGATCTGATAGGCTTCAACCTCATCGCCACCCTGAAAACCACCCAATATCATGTTAAACAATAGCGCCAGCGACAATCTCTCAGTATTACATTGCTCAGTCTGATCAACTCAACCATAAACAAGAGGTTTTCACCTTTGACAAGAAAGAATCAGAGTAACAACGGGGAGAATTACAACCTGCTCTTCCGTCAAATAGTTTTATGGGATTTTTGACATCCACCTGTGAGGGCACTTAGAGCCTCAATTTCGCATCTCACCTGAGAGATAGCAACTCTGACAGTGCAGCACTCACTCAGTACTGACCCTCTGACAGTGCGGCACTCCCTCAGTACAGACCCTCTGGCAGTGCGGCACTCCCTCAGTACTGACCCACTGACAGTGCGGCACTCCCTCACTACTGACCCTCTGACAGTGCAGCACTCCCTCAGTATTGACCCTCTGACAGTGCAGCACTCCCTCAGTACTGACCCTCTGACAGTGCAGCACTCCCTCAGTATTGACCCTCTGACAGTGCAGCACTCCCTCAGTACTGACCCTCTGACAGTGCAGCATTCCCTCAGTACTGACCCTCTGACAGTGCGGAGCTCCCTCAGTACTGACCTACTGACAGTGCAGCATTCCCTCAGTACTGACCCTCTGACAGTGCAGCACTCCCTCAGTACTGACCCTCTGACAGTGCAGCACTTCCTCAGTACTGACCCTCTGACAGTGCAGCACTCCCTCAGTACTGACCCTCGTAAAGTGCAGCACACCCTCAGTACTGACCCTCTGACAGTGCAGCACTCCCTCAGTACTGACCCTCTGACAGTGCAGCACTCCCTCAGTACTGACCCTCGGACAGTCCGGCACTCCCGCAGTACTGACCCTCTGACAGTGCGGAGCTCCCACAGTACTGACCCTCTGACAGTGCAGCATTCCCTCAGTACTGACCCTCTGACAGTGCAGCACTCCCTCAGTACTGACCCTCTGACAGTGCAGCACACCCTCAGTACTGACCCTCTGACAGTGCAGCACTCCCTCAGTACTGACCCTCTGAAAATGTGGCACTCCCTCAGTACTGACCCTCTGACAGTGCGGCACTCCTTCAGTACTGACCCTCTGACAGTGCAGCACTCCCTCAGTACTGACCCTCTGACAGTGCGGCACTCCCTCAGTACTGACCCTCTGACAGTGCAGTGCTCCCTCAGTACTGACCCTCGGCCAGTGTGGCACTCCCTCAGTACTGACCCTCTGACAGTGCAGCACTCCCTCAGTACTGACCCTCGGCCAGTGTGGCACTCCCTCCGTACTGACCCTCTGACAGTGCAGCACTCCCAACGTTGTCTACCTTATATGCTGCAGGAAAGGATGTTCGGAGGCGTAGTACATTGGTGACAATGGATGAACGGACATCTTGCCGCCTTACTTCTGATCCCTTGTGACTTTGCCTTTTGTACCAGTCTGCCATGAGGCACTTTGTCAGAGACTTCACTAAAGTCCATGTAAATAACATCCACCACGCTCCCCACATCAATCATCTTTATCACCTCCTCAAAAAACTCGATCAAGTTACATAGAAGATGGGAGCAGGAGGAGGCCTTTTGGCCCTTCGAGCCTGCTCCGCCATTCATCACCATCATGGCTGATCATCCAACTCAATAACCTAATCCTGCTTTCTCCCCGTAGCCTTTGATCCCATTCTCCCCAAGTGCTGTATCCAGCCGCCTCTTGAATATATTCAAAGTTTTAGCATCAACTACTTCCTGTGGTAATGAATTCCACAGGCTCACCACTCTTTGTGTGAAGAAAATCCCGTACTGGCCTCCCCGAACAGGTGGCAGAATGTGGTGACTAGGGGGCTTTTCACAGTAACTTCATTGAAGCCGACTTGTGACAATAAGCGATTATTATTATTATTAAATGTCTCCCTATATGTGTCCGAAATGGTTTACCCCAAATCCACAGGCTGTGACCCCTGGTTCTGGACACACCCAACATTGGTAACATCTTCCCTGCATCTACCCTGTCTAGTCCTGTTAGAATTTTATAAATCTCTAGGAGATCCCCCCTCATTCTTCTGAACTCCAGCGAGAACAATCCCAACCTCGTCAATCTCTCCTCATATGACAGTCCCGCCATCCCTGGAATCAGTCTGGTAAACCTTCGCTGCTCTCCCTCGAGAGCAAGAACATCCTTCCTCAGAGAAGGAGACCAAAACTGCCCACAATACTCCAGGTGTGGCCTCACCAAGGCCCTGTACAATTGCAGCAACACATCCCTGCTCCTGTACTCGAAACCTCTCGGAATGAAGGCCAACATTCCATTAGTCTTCTTTACCGCCTGCTGCACCTGCATGCTTATCTTCAGCGACTGGTGCACAAGGACACCCAGGTCCCGCTGCACACTCCCCTCTCCCAATTTACAACCATTCAGGTAGTAATCTGCCTTCCTGTTTTTGCTTCCAAAGTGAATAACCTCACACTTATCCAAATTATACTGCATCTGCCATTGGTTTGCCCACTCGCCCAACCTGTGCAGATCTTGCTGTCGGATCCCTGCATCCTCGTCACGATTCACCCTCCCACCCAACTTGGTATCATCTGCAAACTTTTAGATGTTACATTTTGTTCCCTCATCCAAATCATTAATATATATTGTGAATAGCTGGGGTCCTTGACCTCCTCTTCACTAAACCATGCTGTCTATCACTGATAGACGTGAGGCTCACCGGCCTATAGTTTCCAGGATTATCCCTGCTACCTTTAGAACATAGAACATAGAACAATACAGCGCAGTACAGGCCCTTCGGCCCACGATGTTGCACCGAAACAAAAGCCATCTAACCTACACTATGCCATTATCATCCATATGTTTATCCAATAAACTTTTAAATGCCCTCAATGTTGGCGAGTTCACTACTGTAGCAGGTAGGGCATTCCACGGCCTCACTACTCTTTGCGTAAAGAACCTACCTCTGACCTCTGTCCTATATCTATCACCCCTCAGTTTAAAGTTATGTCCCCTCGTGCCAGCCATTTCCATCCGCGGGAGAAGGCTCTCACTGTCCACCCTATCCAACCCCCTGATCATTTTGTATGCCTCTATTAAGTCTCCTCTTAACCTTCTTCTCTCCAACGAAAACAACCTCAAGTCCATCAGCCTTTCCTCATAAGATTTTCCCTCCATACCAGGCAACATCCTGGTAAATCTCCTCTGCACCCGCTCCAAAGCCTCCACGTCCTTCCTATAATGCGGTGACCAGAACTGTACGCAATACTCCAAATGCGGCCGTACCAGAGTTCTGTACAGCTGCAACATGACCTCCCGACTCCGGAACTCAATCCCTCTACCAATAAAGGCCAACACTCCATAGGCCTTCTTCACAACCCTATCAACCTGGGTGGCAACTTTCAGGGATCTATGTACATGGACACCTAGATCCCTCTGCTCATCCACACTTCCAAGAACTTTACCATTAGCCAAATATTCCACATTCCTGTTATTCCTTCCAAAGTGAATCACCTCACACTTCTCTACATTAAACTCCATTTGCCACCTCTCAGCCCAGCTCTGCAGCTTATCTATATCCCTCTGTAACCTGCTACATCCTTCCACACTATCGACAACACCACCGACTTTAGTATCGTCTGCAAATTTACTCACCCACCCTTCTGCATCTTCCTCTAGGTCATTGATAAAAATGACAAACAGCAACGGCCCCAGAACAGATCCTTGTGGGACCCCACTTGTGACTGTACTCCATTCTGAACATTTCTTAAATAGCGGGACCACATTAGCTATTCTCCAGTCCTCTGGGATCTCACCTGTAGCCAATGAGGATAGAAAGATGCCAGTCAAGGCCCCAGCAATTTCTTCCATTGCTTCCTTCAGCATTCTGGGGTAACTCCCATCTGGCCCAGGAGACTCATCTACCTTAATATATTTTAAAAGACCCAATACCTACTCCTTTTTGATGTTAACATGATCCAGACTGTCCACAAACTCTACCCAAGAATCATCTTCCACAAAGTCCTTTTATTTGGTGAACACTGATGCAAAGTATTCATTTAGTTACTCGGCCATTTCCTCTGCTCAACACATAGATTTCCCCCCACTGTCCTAAAGTGGTCCAATCCTTTCCCTGGCCACCCTCTTGCTTTTTACCTATGAATAAAACGTTTTGGGATTCACCTTAATCCTACTTGCCAAGGGCTTTTCATGACCCCTCCATGTCCTCCTAATTTCCAGTTTAAGTACCTTCCTACTTTCTTTATACTCCTCAAGGGTTTCGACTGTCCCCACCTTTCTGGACCGTATAAAAGCCTCCTTTTTCTTTTTGACAAGGTTCACAATATCCTTCGTTATCCAAGGCTCCCTAAACTTCCCCCACTTATCCTTCGTTCTCTCAGGAATGTGACTTTCCTGAATGCTAATCAACAGTCGCTTGAAAGATTCCCACATGTCCGATGTTGATTTACCCTCCAACTGCCGCACCCAATACAGTACAGCTATTATACATATTGGACATCTTTAACCTGTCCCTACTCCGCTCTGAGATCCCCACCCGCTTCAAGAAGACCACCACCATACCGGTGCCAAAGGAGAACCAGTCAACGTGCCTCAATGATTACCGTCCGGTGGTCCTGACATCAATCATAATGAAATGCTTTGAGAGGTTGGTCATGAGACACATCAACTTCATACTCCCAGAACGCCTTGATCCACCGCAATTCGCATACCGCCACAACTGGTCCACAGCAGATGCCATCTCCCTGGCCCTACACTCATCCCTAGAGCATCTCAACAACAAGGACTCCTAAATCAGACTCCGCCTTCAACACCATAATCCCAGCCAAGCTCATATCAAAGCTCCAAAACCTAGGAGTTGGCTCCTCCCTTTGCAACTGGATCCTCGACTTTCTAACCCACAGACCACAATCAGTAAGAATAAACAACAACACCTCCACAATAATAATCAACACTGGGGCCCCTCAAGGCTGCGTACTTAGCCCCTACTCTACTCCCTGTACACACACGACTGCGTGGCAAAATTTGGTTCCAACTGCATCTACAAGTTTGTTGACGATATGATCACAGTGGGCCGGATCTCGAATGACGATGAGTCCGAATACAGGAGGGAGATAGAGAAACTAGTGGAGTGGTGTAGCGACAACAATCTCTCCCTCAATGCCAGCAAAACTAAAGAGCTGGGGCGAAATTCTCCATTATCGGCGGAAAGTCCGCTTGCGTCACGTCATAAAAATGGGCCGATAATCTGCGGCCCGAAATGGGCTAGCAGCGACGTAACGGGATCCGCGCTTGCGCAGTGGTTCACGCCGTGCAGCGTCATACGCGCTGCACGGCGTGACGGCTAATAAGGCCGCGCAGCTCCCCCCCACCCGACCGGAACAGCTGACCGCAACACCCGACTTGATGGCTGGCCGTCGCTCAGCCCTGAGGTTCGAGTCACGCGATGTGGAGGCGCTCCTGGACGCGGTGGAGCAGAGGAGGGACGCCCTGTATCCCGGGCACGGCCGCAGAGTTGCCCCACGCCACAGCCGGCGTCTGTGGAGGGAGGTGGCAGAGGCCGTCACCGCTGTGGTCCTAACACCACGGACAGGCACACAGTGCCATAAGAAGGTGAACGACCTCGTCAGAGCAGGCAGGGTGAGCCTCCCCATATCCCCCATATCCCCCCTCCCCCATATCCCCCCTCCCCCAAATCCCCCCTCCCCCATATCCCCCTCCCCCATATCCCCCATATCCCCCTCCCCCATATTCCCCCCTCCCCCATATCCCCCCTCCCCATATCCCCCATATCCCCCCTCCCCCAAATCCCCCCTCCCCCATATCCCCCCTCCCCATATCCCCCATATCCCCCCTCCCCCATATCCCCCCTCCCCCATATCCCCCCCTCCCCCATATCCCCCCTCCCCCATATCCCCCATATCCCCCTCCCCCATATCCCCCCTCCCCCATATCACCCCTCCCCATATCCCCCATATCCCCCCCTCCCCCATATCCCCCATATTCCCCCTCCCCCATATCCCCCCTCCCCCATATCCCCCATATCCCCCCTCCCCCATATCCCCCTCCCCATATCCCCCATATTCCCCCCTCCCCATATCCCCCCTCCCCCATATCCCCCATATTCCCCCTCCCCCATATCCCCCCTCCCCCATATCCCCCATATTCCCCCCTCCCCCATATCCCCCCCTCCCCCATATCCCCCCTCCCCCATATCCCCCATATCCCCCCTCCCCCATATCCCCCATATTCTCCCCTCCCCCATATCCCCCCTCCCCCATATCCCCCCTCCCCCATATCCCCCATATCCCCCCTCCCCCATATCCCCCCTCCCCCATATCCCCCCTCCCCCATATCGCCCCTCCCCCATATCCCCCATATCCCCAAGTGAATCCAGCCCTAACCTTAACCTCTGCAATGCACGCGCAACCGATGGCGTGCATTCATATACCTGCCTAACACTGTTGCCTTTTACCCCTGCCACCCCCCCCCGCCCCCCCACAGGAGAAGCGCGCACACAACAATAGGGAGCATGTGAGGACTGGAGGAGGGCCCGCTGATGAGAGGCCACTGACCGAACACGAGGAAAGGGCCCTGGAACTGGCTGGCGGACCTGAGGACCGGGAGGTTGCTGATGCAGAGGTCGGGGCCCCACGAGCAAGTGAGCCACCAACAGCCCGTCCCCATATCCCCCCTCCCCTATATCCCCCTCCCCCGTATCACCTGATCACTGCCTGATGTCTAACCATGCATGCTTCATTGTGTATCGCAGGACCAAACGTCCAGGCACCCATCCCCGCAGATGCAGACCGCCCGCAGGATGCCCCTCGGAGACCACGGGAGACGGAGAGACCCGCACCCTCCAGCATGCGACGCCCGCAGGATGCCCCTCGGAGACCACGGGAGACGGAGAGACCCGCACCCTCCAGCATGCGACGCCCGCAGGATGCCCCTCGGAGACCACGGGAGACGGAGAGACCCGCACCCTCCAGCATGCGACGCCCGCAGGATGCCCCTCGGAGACCACGGGAGACGGAGAGACCCGGACCCTCCAGCATGCGACGCCCGCAGGATGCCCCTCGGAGACCACGGGAGACGGAGAGACCCGGACCCTCCAGCATGCGACGCCCGCAGGATGCCCCTCGCACACCACGGGAGACGGAGAGACCTGGAGCAACAGGGAGACGACACCCCCGTCACGTGCGGGAGCGACCACCCAGCGATGAGGGGGGCAGCCACAGGCCCCCGTCACATCCGAGCCAGGACACCACTACCCAGGACACCACTACCCAGGACACCCCTACCCGGGACACCACTACCCGGGACAGCACTACCCAGGACACCCCTACCCGGGACACCACTACCCAGGACACCCCTACCCGGGACACCACTACCCGGGACAGCACTACCCAGGACACCCCTACCCGGGACACCACTACCCAGGACACCCCTACCCGGGACAGCACTACCCAGGACACCCCTACCCGGGACACCACTACCCGGGACAGCACTACCCGGGACACCCCTACCCGGGACACCACTACCCGGGACAGCACTACCCAGGACACCCCTACCCGGGACACCACTACCCGGGACAGCACTACCCGGGACTGCACTACCCGGGACTGCACTACCCGGGACAGCACTACCCGGGACAGCACTACCCGGGACAGCACTACCCGGGACACCACTACCCGGGACAGCACTACCCGGGACAGCACTACCCGGGACAGCACTACCCAGGACACCCCTACCCGGGAAGACGAAATACCGGACAGTGACTCAGAGTGGATGGGTGGAGACGAACCCCCACCCCAAAGTGCCATGGGCTCAGAGTGGGACGAAGAGCACGACACAACGCCACTGCTGTCACCAACACCCTCCACCATCGCAGAAACACTCACCACGGTTGGGCACTTTAGTGATGAGGCGTCTGGTACACTCACTGGTGCGCACAACACAGCCGTCCCGGTACAGCAGGTGGAGGTAGGAGCAGCAGAGGGACCGGGCGGTCGGAGGGCAGCCCAGGCCAAGCGAACATCTGCCGCCCAGATGGATCCCGGGTTCCTGCAGTTACCACACCCACACATAGATCCGATGCAACCACCGACACGGAGACGAGCGAATAGGGTGACGGGTGGCTTGCGGCGGCTGCGGTCGCAGGTGGAGGAGTCCACCCGCGTCCAGGAGCTGGGAGTGGTCCCGGTCATGCGTGCCACCCAGGCTGACACCGCACGGGTGGCATCCGCGGTGGAGGCAATGGGTGCGACGGTGTCAGACATGGGGAACGGTTTGCGAGGCCTGGGGCCTTCCGTGCAGGCGGCGTCTGTGGCCCAGGAAATGGCTGCCCTCTCACAGGAGGCCATGAGCCAGTGCCAGCGCCAGATGGCAGAGGCGCTCAACGCCATAGCCCAGTCTCAGCAGGCCATGGCCCAGTCTCAGCAGGCCATGGCCCAGTCTCAGCAGGCCATAGCCCAGTCTCTGCAGGCCATGGCCCAGTCTCTGCAGGCCATGGCCCAGTCTCTGCAGGCCATAGCCCAGTCTCTGCAGGCCATGGCCCAGTCTCAGCAGGCCATGGCCCAGTCTCAGCAGGCCATCGCTGAGGGCATCGGCGCCAGTGGCCATGTGCGAGCCGGCGTCGCACTGTCGCAGACAGGGTTCGACAACCCCCTGGGCTCCATGGCTGCAAACCTGCAGACCCCTGCCGATACCAGCACGGGCCTCCAGGACTGGCAGCGCCAGATGTCGGGGGTGCGTCGGATGGCCAGTCCGTTCGCATCCCCCACCCATGTAGAGGCCTGGGGGCCATCGGGCACCCCGAGGGAGGAGGAGGTGGTGTGGTCCATCCCGGCTCCCTCTGTAGGGGAGGTCCCGGTACACCGCGACACCTCGGACTCCCCCCCCCCCCCCCCCCCCCCCTTCCGTCCCAGGTGCATCGGGTGGGCAACGGGCAGGACAGGCTGGCAGCTCGCCATCCCAGTCGCCCGGGCCGCAGCCTGGCCCATCTAGGCCAGGACGCCCCAGGAAACGGCCGCCAAAGGGATCCAGTGTCAGAGGGCAGGAATCACAGGAGTCCACCTCCAGTTCTGCTGTACCGTCTGGGGAACCACGTAGACGTAGTCAAAGGGCCCGTAAGGCCAAACAATTAGACACTGAGTAAGTTGGCACGGGTGCAGGGCACAGATGAGTTTTAGGGGCTAGGGCACGTGCATGAACTCCTTTGGTTATTAAAGTCAATGTTACACCTACCGAAGCTGCCTTTGTGCTCTGTCCAAAGTGTGCGGGGGTGTCATGTACGTTGAGCGCAAGTGTGTGTGTGAGGGGTGGTCTTACCTCAGCCCCAGGTGAGTCTGCCCCCTTCCCCCTGGGCCGCCATCAACATCCCCCGGGCAGAGGACGGGACCGTGCGCTGCAGTGTCACAGCCGCATGCAGGGATGGTCCGGGTGGATGGTGGCACTGTGGCCATGGGTCAGACATAGTCCAACGATGTAGAGCCAGGAGCTCATCGGAGGTGGGTTGTCATCATTCTCCATGGCCTGCGATAGACACGCGTCCACCCGCAACTGGGTGAGCCCGGCCCGTTGTGCCGCCGGTGGATCGGCAATTGGGGGTGGGGGGGTGGTGTGCATGCGGGTGGGGTGTGTGGGGTTGGGGAGGGGGGTGAGGGTGCTGGGTGGGTGGATGGGTGGGGGGTGTGGGTGGTCGGCTGTTGTCATGGTGTGCGGTCTGTGGCCATACTACCCGATTCCCACGCCCATCTAGTCAGTGAAGCGGGCGTCGATCAGTCTGTCCCGTGCCCGCTGGGCCAGCCGGTAACGGTGGACAGCCACCCGCCTGTGTCTACCCCGTCTGCCCTGACCATTGCCCCCATCCCCCTCATCTGGGGAGGACTGTGCCTCTTCCTGCTGCTCCTCCACTCCGCCCTCCTCTGCCTGCGGCACATCGCCCCTCTGCTGGGCTATGTTGTGCAGGACGCAGCACACCACAATGATGCGGCCGACCCTATCTGACCGATACTGGAGGGCGCCCCCAGAGAGGTCCAGGCACCTGAAAGGCATCTTCAGCACGCCAAAGCACCTCTCGATCACTCCCCTTGTCGCTACATGGGCATCATTGTAGCGGTTCTCCGCCTCATTGCGTGGCCTCCGTATAGGCGTCATCAGCCACGATCGCAATGGGTAGCCCCTGTCGCCCAGCAACCAGCCCCTCAGCCGGGGATGGCGTCCCTCGTACATGCCGGGGATGGATGACCGCGACAACACGAATGAGTCGTGTACACTGCCTGGGTGACGGGCGCAGACGTGCAGGATCATCATGCGGTGGTCGCAGACCACCTGTACGTTCATTGAATAGGTCCCCTTCCTATTAGTGAACACGGCCCTGTTCTCTGCAGGTGGCCGCACGGCGACGTGCATCCCATCGATCGCGCCCTGGACCATGGGGAACCCGGCAACGGCAGAGAAGCCCGCGGCCCGGGCATCTTGGCTGGCCCGGTCCACGGGGAAGCAGATGTAGCGGTGCGCCATGGCATAAAGGGCATCTGTCACTGCCGGGATGCACCGATGCACCGATGTCTGCGATATGCCGGACAGGTCCCCACTCGGTGCCTGGAATGACCCCGTTGCATAAAAGTTCAGGGCCACCGTAACCTTGACGGACACGGGGAGAGGGTGTCCCCCGCCAGTGCCACGCGGTGACAGGTGTGCCAGGAGGTGGCAGATGTGTGCCACGGTTTCCCGGCTCATCCGGAGTCTCCTCCTGCATTCCCGGTCCGTGAGGTCCTGGTATGACTGCCGGGGCCGGTACACACGGGGCGTCCTCGGGTGCCTCCGTTGCCGTGGGGCCGCGACGTCCTCCTCCCCCTCCTCGTCCTGTCGGTCAGGTGTCCCTCCAGCCTGGGCGGCTTCCGCCTGCCCCTCTGCGGCAGCCTGCGCCGCCTCTCTGGCACGCTCCTCCTCCTCCTCCTCCTCCTCCTCCTCCTCATCCAGGGCAACATAGACATGAGCGGCTGCCACCACGGCGGCCAACATCGTTGGATGGTCTGAAAACATGACGGCCTGGTGGGGGGGAGGGGAACGACGACATGTCATCATTGCCCATATCCCCTCCTCCCCCCAGCCAGGTGGTATGGACCGCATGGGTCCAACTGTTGGAGGCTGGCACCTGGCCAGGTGGACCAACTCATTTGCCCTCCCATCACCCACCCCGGCACGGACCCCCTCCCCAACCCCCAACCTCCACCCCGGCACGGACCCCCTCCCCAACCTCCACCCCAGCACGGACCCCCCCCCAACCCCCAACCTCCACCCCGGCACGGACCCCCCCCCCCAACCTCCACCCCGGCACGGACCCCCCCCCAACCTCCACCCTGGCACGGACCCCCCCCCCCCAACCTCCACCCCGGCACGGACCCCCCCCCCAACCCCCAACCTCCACCCCGGCACGGACCCCAACCCCCAACCTCCACCCCGGCACGGACCCCCTCCCGGCACTCTCCTCACGCAATCAGTCTGCGGCCACGTCATCGCCTGCCCAGAGCCAACCCCCCAGGCCGTCACTCACCTCCTCGCTGGTCGGCGTGAGCCTGGAGCACCGGGTCACGCCGATGAAAAGGAGGTTTGATTGACGTCGACGTGAACGGTCATCACGTCGACGGGACTTCGGCCCATCCGGAAGGGAGAATATCGGCAGGCCGAAAATCGGCTGCCTTGCGCAGACCCGTGACATTCTCCGCGGCAGCGGCGCCATTAACGCCCCGCCGACTTTTCTCCCTTCGGAGACTTCGGCGGGGGCGGGGGCGGGATTCACGCGGCCAACGGCCATTCTCCGACCCGGCGGGGGGTCGGAGAATGACGCCCCAGGTCATTGACTTCAGGAAACAAAGTAATGTACACACCCCTGTCAGCATCAACAGGGCCGAGGTGGAGTTAAAATAAATAAATAACCTTTATTGTCACAAGTAGGCTTACATTAACACCGCAATGAAGTTATTGTGAAAATCCCCTAGTCGCCACATTCCGGCGCCTGTTCGGGTACACAGAGGGAGAATTCAGAATTCCCAACTAGTACGGGAATTGAACCCGTGCAGCTGGAGTTGTTCTGCATCACACACCAGCTGTCTAGCCCACTGAGCTAAACCAGCCCTCACAGATGGTTAACAGCTTCAAATTCCTAGGAGTGCATATCGCCAGAAATCTGTCCTGGTCCACCCATGTCGACGCTACCACCAAGAAAGCACAACAGCGTCTATACTTCCTCAGGAAACTAAGGAAATTCGGCAGGTCCACACTGACTCTTACCAACTTTTACAGATGCACCATAGAAAGCATCCTATCTGGCTGCATCACAGCCTGGTATGGCAACTGCTCGGCCCAGGACCGCAAGAAACTTCAGAGAGTCGTGAACACCGCCCAGTCCATCACACGAACCTGCCTCCCATCCATTGACTCCATCTACACCTCCCGCTGCCTGGGGAACGCGGGCAGCATAATCAAAGACCCCTCCCACCCGGCTTACTCACTCTTCCAACTTCTTCCATCGGGCAGGAGATACAGAAGTCTGAAACACGCACGAACATTAAAAAACAGCTCCTTCCCCACTGTTACCAGACTCCTAAATGATTCTCTTATGGACTGACCTCATTAACACTACACCCTGTATGCTTCATCCGATGCCAGTGCTTATGTAGTTACATTGTGGACCTTGTGTAGCCCTTTTAGGTATTTTCATTTTCTTTTCTTCTCATGTACTTAATGATCTGTTGAGCAGCTCGCAGAAAAATACTTTTCACTGAACCTCGGCACACGTGACAATAAACAAATCCAAATTCAAAAATCCAATTCTTCAATTCCTGTCTAATGTTATCGTAATTTGCCTTTCCCCAGTTTAGCATCTTAACCCTCATCCCTGTCCAAAAGTATCTTAAAACGTAAGGAATTGTGGTCACTACTCCCAAAATGTTCCTGTACTGAAACCTCAGCCACCTGTCCGGGCTCATTCCCCAATACCAGGTCCAGTACGGCCCCTTCCCGAGTTGGACGATCTACATATTGCATCAAGAAGACTTCCTGGATACACCTTACAAACTCTGCCCCATCCAAGCCCCAAGCACTAAGTGAGTCCCAGTCAATATAGGGGAAATTAAAATCCCCGACCACAACAACCCTGTTACTTTTGCACCTTCCCAAAATCTTTCTAACCTATCAGCTCCTCTATCTCTCGCTGGCAGTTGGGGGGCCTGTAATAAACCCCCAACATTGTGATTGCCCCTTCCTGTTCCTGACTCTACCCAGATTGCCTCATTGTGTGAGCCCTCCGAGGTGTCCTCACGCAGTAATAGATACATAGAAGATAGGAGCAGGAGGAAGCCTTTTGGCCCTTCGAGCCTGCTCCGCCATTTATCACGATCATGGCTGATCATCCAACTCAATAGCCGAATCCTGCTTTCTCCCCATAGCCTTTGATCCCATTCTCATCAAGGGCTATATCCAGCCGCCTCTTGAATATATTTAATGTTTTAGCATCAACTACTTCCTGTGGTAACGAATTCCACAGGCTCACCACTCTTTGTGTGAAGAAATGTCTCCTTATCTCTGTCCGAAATGTTTTACCCTGAATCCTCAGACTGTGACCCCTGGTTCTGGACACACCCATCATTGGTAACATCTTCCCTGCATCTACCCTGTCTAGTCCTGTTAGAATTTTTATAAGTCTCTATGAGATCCCCCCTCATTCTTCTACGGCTATAATATTCTCCTTAGTCAGTAATGCTACTCCCCACCCCTTTTACACCCCCCTCTATCTCTCCTGAAGCATCTATATCCTCCAACGTTCAGCTGCCAATCCTGCCCTTCCTTTAACCATGTTTCTGCGATAGCCACAACATCATAATTCCAAGTACTAATAAGTGCTCTCAGTCCATCTGCCTTACCCGTTATACTTATGGTGTTGAAACAAATACACTTCAAACCACTGCATTTTAGCAGACAGGGTGATGTTCTCTTATTTTTGTTCTCTATTTTCCCTTCAGTTTTTACACCTTCTAAACTAACGCTCTTGTTCCCACCCCCCAAACCTCCCGAGTGACTCGAGCAACCATTAGTAGGACCAGTTAAACTGTGCATTCCTCCCGCCCCCGCCCATAGCACATCCTCCTCACAACTTACAATTCCACCCATTTTGATGTCACCTGTAAACTTGGAAATATTAGAATTGATCCCTCATCCAAATGTTGTTGGCGTATCTGCACACGCGCGCACTGTGTTTCTAATGGGGGGGGGAGGATTTCCAAGCTGATTACCAGCCTGCTGAAGCACGTTGACTGCTCCTTCCACGGCAAACAAGTCCTGGCATTGGACTTGAACACAGAGCTTCTGGTCCAATGGTAGAGGGGGGCGACCACCACGCTACAAATCCTCCGACATCCACATTCCTGATAGAGACTGTGAACAGCTGTGGATCTTGCACAGACGTTGCCCAGGCACTGTGCCAAACTGGCCAGTTCTGGAGCAGCAGGATGGCAGTAAATAGCAGGGGAACAAACTGCCACCCATTCCAGATGTTAATGTGCCAGCTTTCACGGGGAGAGACTGCAGGGAGACCGATGGTACTGATTTCATCTCCAAATTGTCCATTACAGCCAGGCCATGCTCAATGTTAGCAAACACATTTCATCAAGATTGGCTTTTGAAATTAAGCTTTTTAAGATATGAAAGTTGCAGAATATGACAACTAAATGTCTGACTGAGCAGAGAGATGTTGATAGGATTTCAAATTAACAGGAGTGTTCGGGTAAAATACCTTCACAAATTTAAATCCATTGTTGCATCTGATCTGGACTTGGTCTTTGAATGAATATTGATCCTGGACAGGTTCAATTGTGCCATTGGCAGGAGGCTGGACGACAGGACAAGGAGCTCCTGAAAAAAACCCGCAAAAGATCCATTCATGTATAAAATATATTAATGTTTTAATATCTAAAATATAATAGATCATATTTTAATTGTGGCTACCAATCGGAGTTCACTTGCCAACCAATCAACACTCTCCTCTCATGCAGTATAAATTGTTGTTCCCTTCATATTTTGGCATTCTTGTGACTTGTTCTGATGAGTGCGGAATGAAAAACGTCAACAATGTATGTCTTTAAATGAAATAATTTCATCTGAGTCCTTAACGATCGGCCTCTTATCCTGAATCTGTTCCCCCAGGTTGTAAATTCGCCAGCCAGTGGGAAGATCTGTCAGTATTTACCGCTCAAAAAGCCCCTTCAGAGTCTTCAATGTTTCAATGAGATTGCTTCTCATTCCTCTGAACTCGGCAGAATATCGACTCAATCTACTCAGTGTCTCAACCCAGGACAATTCTCTCAGCCCAGGATTTAATGTCCTGCCTCCTTTATTTAACAATCAGATTAAAATTGCACACAGCGCGCTCATCAAACCTGCTACCAATACAGCAAGATTTCTTTATTCCAACCCTCTTGCGATAATGGTCACTATGACACTTGCCTTCTGTATTGCTTGCTGCACCTGTACATTAACAGGTGCAAATTATTCATTTAATACCTCAGCCATATTCTGCCTTAATGTGTCATTCCCCATTTTGATCCCAATCCTCCTTTTCTCCCTTTTTACTATTTCTGTGTCTTTGGAAGACTTGGAATTCCCCTTTATGTCGGCTGTCAGTCTTTTCTCACAATCCCTCTTTGCTTCTCGAATGAGGATTTTCACCTCTCTCTGAACCATCTGTATTCTTCTTGGTTCTCATGTTGATTGGTTTAACCAGGTCGGTCAAGGCAGCCTTGAGGAGGAGTTTATAGAATGTATCCACGATAGTTTCCTCGAACAGTATGTAATGGAACCTACGAGGGAACAAGCGGTCCTAGATCTGGTCCTGTGTAATGAGACAGGATTGATTCAGGATCTCATAGTTAGGGATCCTCTCGGAAGGAGCGATCACAATGTGGTGGAATTTAAAATACAGATGGAGGGTGAGAAGGTAAAATCAAACACTAGTGTTTTGCGCTTAAACAAAGGAGATTACAATGGGATGAGAGAAGAACTAGCTAAGGTAGACTGGGAGCAAAGACTTTATGGTGAAACAGTTGAGGAACAGTGGAGAACCTTCCAAGCGATTTTTCACAGTGCTCAGCAAAGGTTTATACCAACAAAAAGTAAGGACGGTAGAAAGAGGGGAAATCGACCGTGGATATTTAAGGAAATAAGGGAGAGTATCAAATTGAAGGAAAAAGCATACAAAGTGGCAAAGATTACTGGGAGACTAGTGGACTGGGAAATCTTTAGGGGGCTACAGAAAGCTGCTAAAAAAGCTATAAATGAAATGAAAATTGCTTATTGTCACGAGTAGGCTTCAATGAAGTTACTGTGAAAAGCCCCTAGTCGCCACATTCCGGCACCTGTTCGCGGAGGCTGGTACGGGAATTGAACTGTGCTGCTGGCCTGTCTTGGTCTGCTTTAAAAGCCAGTGATTTAGCCCAGTGTGCTAAAGAAGAGTAAGATAGATTATGAGAGTAAACTTGCTCAGAATATAAAAACAGATAGTAAAAGTTTGTACAAATATATAAAACAAAAAAGAGTGGCTGAGGTAAATATTGGTCCTTTAGAGGATGAGAAGGGAGATTTGAAATGAAAATCGCTTATTGTCACAAGTAGGCTTCAAATGAAGTTACTGTGAAAAGCCCCTAGTCGCCACATTCCGGCGCCTGTTTG
Organism: Scyliorhinus torazame; assembly: GCF_047496885.1. NCBI lineage: Eukaryota > Metazoa > Chordata > Chondrichthyes > Carcharhiniformes > Scyliorhinidae > Scyliorhinus > Scyliorhinus torazame. Next base: position 1,511,350 of record NC_092720.1, read on the forward strand.
GGGAGGCTGGTACGGGAATTGAACCGTGCTGCTGGCCTGCCTTGGTCTGCTTTCAAAGCCAACGATTTAGCCCTGTGCTAAACCAGCCCCTATATTTAGCCCCTAGATTTAATAATGGGAGATGAGGAAATGGCTGAGGAACTGAACAGGTTTTTTGGGTCGGTCTTCACAGTGGAAGACACAAATAATATGCCAGTGACTGATGGAAATGAGGCTATGACAGGTGAGGACCTTGAGACGATTGTTATCACTAAGGAGGTAGTGATGGGCAAGCTAATGGGGCTAAAGGTAGACAGGTCTCCTGGCCCTGATGGAATGCATCCCAGAGTGCTAAAAGAGATGGCTAGGGAAATTGCAAATGCACTAGTGATAATTTACCAAAATTCACTAGACTCTGGGGTGGTCCCGGCGGATTGGAAATTCGCAAACGTGACACCACTGTTTAAAAAAGGAGATAGGCAGAAAGCGGGTAATTATAGGCCAGTGAGCTTTACTTCGGTATTAGGGAAGATGCTGGAATCTATCATCAAGGAAGAAATAGCGAGGCATCTGGGTGGAAATTGTCCCATTGGGCAGACGCAGCATGGGTTCATAAAGGGCAGGTCGTGCCTAACTAATTTAGTGGAATTTTTTGAGGATATTACCAGCGCGGTAGATAACGGGGAGCCAATGGATGTGATATATCTGGATTTCCAGAAAGCCTTTGACAAGGTGCCACACAAAAGGTTGCTGCATAAGATAAAGATGCATGGCATTAAGGGGAAAGTAGTAGCATGGATAGAGGATTGGTTAATTAATAGAAAGCAAAGAGTGGCGATTAATGGGTGTTTCTCCGGTTGGTAATCAGTAGCTAGTGGTGTCCCTCAGGGATCAGTGTTGGGCCCACAACTGTTCACAATTTACACAGATGATTTGGAGTTGGGGATCAAGGGCAATGTGTCCAGGTTTGCAGACGACACTAAGATAAGTGGTAAAGCAAAAAGTACAGAGGATACTGGAAGTCTGCAGAGGGATTTGGATAGGTTAAGTGAATGGGCTAGGGTCTGGCAGATGGAATACAATGTTGACAAATGTGAGGTTATCCATTTTGGGAGGAATAACAGCAAAAGGGATTATTATTTAAATGATAAAATATTAAAACATGCTGCTGTGCAGCTGCGACTGTACTCGTTGGAATTTAGAAGGATGAGGGGGGATCTTATGGAAACATATAAAATTATGAAGAGGAGAGATGATAGATGTGGGCAGGTTGTTTCCACTGGCGGGTGAAAGCAGAACTAGGGGGCATAGCCTCAAAATAAGGGGAAGTAAATTTAGGACTGAGTTTAGGAGGAACTTCTTCACCCAAAGGGTTGTGAATCTATGGAATTCCTTGCCCAGTGAAGCAGTGGAAGCTCCTTCATTCAATGTTTTTAAGATAAAGATAGATAGTTTTTTAAAGAATAAAGGGATTAAGGGTTATGGTGTTCGGGCCGGAAAGTCGAGCTGAGTCCACAAAAGATCAGCCATGATCTCATTGAATGGTGGAGCAGGCTCGAGGGGCCAGATGGCCGACTCCTGCTCCTAGTTCTTATGTTCTCAATTTGTGTTTCTACCTGATGCCTGTCATAAGCAAACTTCTTCTTTATCTTAGTTTCTATCCCTTTTTTCACCTGGGGTTGTTACAGACAATTTTGTGTTGAAGGAAGGGCATTCCATTGTTCAGCCCACAGTTTCGTTCCATCTTACCAGCCCAGCTCCGTCTGGTCCCAATGAAGTCGGCTAGTTTACTTTTACTCAATGTCCTTTTCTACCATCATCCTAAAACTTACAAGAAAATGGTCACCCTCTCCTAAATGTTCCCCCATTGAGCTCAGGAACAGGAAGGGGGCAATCACAATGTTGGGCATTTATTACAGGCCCCCCAACTGCCAGCGATAGATAGAGGAGCAGATAGGCAGAGAGATTTTGGAAAGGTGCAAAAGTAACAGGGTTGTTGTGGTCGGGGATTTTAATTTCCCCGATATTGACTGGGACTCTCTTAGTGCTCGGGTGGGGCAGAGTTTGTAAGGTGCATCCAGGAAGCCTTCTTGATGCAATATGTAGATAGTCCAACTCGGGAAGGGGCAGTACTGGACCTGGCAATGGGGAATGAGCCTGGACAGGTGGTTGAGGTTTCAGTAGGGGAACATTTTGTGAGTAATGACCACAAGTCCGTAGGTTTTAGGGTACTTTTGGACAGGGATGAGGGTAACCCTCGCGCTAAGGTGCTAAACTGGGGAAAGGTAAATTACGATAACATGAGACAGGATTTGAAGAATTTGGATTGGGTGCGGCTGTTGGATAATAAATCAACATCGCACGTGTGGGAGTCTTTCAAGCGACAATTGATTAGGATTCAGGAAAGTAATGTTCCTGAGAGAACGAAGGATAAGTATGGGAAGTTTAGGGAGCCTTGGATAACGAGGGATATTATGAACCTCGTCAAAAAGAAAAAGGAGACTTTTGTACGGCATGGAAGGGTGGGGACAGTCGAAAACCTTGAGGAGTATAAAGAAAGTGGGAAGGTATTGAAGCGGGAAATTAGGAGGGCAAGGAGGGGTCATGAAAAGTCCTTGGCAAGTAGGATTATGGTGAATCTCAAAGCTTTTTATTCATATGTAAAAAGCAAGAGGGTGGCCAGGGAAAGGATTGGACCAGTTAAGGACAGTGGGGGGAATCTATGTGTTGAGCCAGAGGAAATGGGCAAGGTACTAAATGAGTACTTTGCATCAGTGTTCACTAAAGGGACTTTGTGGAAGATGATTCTTGAGTAGGGTGTGTGGACAGTCTGGATCATGTTAACATCGAAAAGGAGAAGGCATTGGGTCTTTTAAAAGATATTAACGTAGATAAGTCTCCTGGGCCAGATGGGATTTATCCCTGAATGCTGAGGGAAGCAAGGGAGCAAATTCTTGGGGCCTTGACTGACATCTTTATATCCTCGTCGGCTACAGGTGAGATCCCAGAGGACTGGAGAATAACTAATGTGGTCCCGCTGTTTAAGAAAGGTAGCGGGGATAATCCCGGAAACTATAGGATGATGAGCTTCACATCGGTAGTAGGTAAATTATTAGAGAGAATTCTCAGGGTTTCAAATGGACTCATAAGCGATAGACAGCATGATTTTGTGAAAGAAGGTTGTGCCTCACTGATTTAATCGAGTTTTTTGAGAGGTGACAAAGATGATTGATGAGCGGAGAGTGGTGGATATTGTTTACGTGGACTTCAGTAAAGCCTTTAACAAGGTGCCTCATGGCAGACTGGTACAAAAGGTGAAGTCACACGGGATCAGAGATGGGGTGGTAAGATGGGTACAGAACTGGCTCGGTCACAGAAGGCAAAGGGTAGCAGTAGACGGGTGTTTTTCTGAATGGAAGGTTGTGACTAGTGGTGTTCCACAGGGATCGGTGCTGGGACCTCTGTTGTTTGTGGTGTACATAAACGATTTGGAGGAACATGTATCCGGTCTGATCAGTAAGTTTAGATGACACCGAGGTTGGTGGAGTGGCAGACAGTGTTGAGGATTGTCAGAGGATACAGTAGGACATCGATAGGTTGGAGACTTGGGCAGAGAAATGGCAAATGGAGTTTAATCCGGACAAATGTGAGGTAATGCATTTTGGTAGGTCTAACATAGAGGGGAAACATACCGTAAATGGAAAACTCTTAGGAATACAGAAAGTCAGAGAGATCTGGGCGTGCAGGTACACAGATCTTTGAAAGTGGCAACACAAGTGGACAAGGTGGTCAAGAAAGCAGACGGAATGCTTGCCTTCATTGGATGGGGCATTGAGTATAAAAACTGGCAAGTCATGCTGCAGTTGTATAGAACCTTGGTAAGGCCGCACTTGGAATATTGCACACAATTCTGGTCACCACACTACCAGAAGGATGTGGAGGCTTTGGAGAGGGTGCAGAGGAGGTTTACCAGGATGTTGCTGGGTCTGGAGGGTGTTAGCTATGCGGAGAGGCTGAATAGACTCGGACTGTTTTCATCAGAACGACGGGATTGAGGGGCGACCTGATAGAGGTCCACAAGATTATGAAGGGCATAGACAGAGTGGATGGGCAGGCACTCTTTCCCAGGGTGGAGGGGTCAGTCACCAGGGGGCAGAGGTTTAAGGTCCATGGGGTAAAGTTTAGAGGAGATGTGCAAAATGTTCCCGTAACAGCCTCCCCGAACAGGCGCCGGAATGTGGCGACTAGGGGCTTTTCACAGTAACTTCATTTGAAGCCTACTTGTGACAATAAGCGATTTTCATTTCATTCAAGGCAGGTTTTTTACGCAGAGGGTGGTGAGTGCCTGGAACGCGTTGCCAGGGGAGGTTGTGGAAGCAGATACATTAACGGTGTTCAAAAGGCATCTCGACAAACACATGGATGGGAGGGTATAGAGGGATACGGCACAAGGAAGTGCTGAGGGTTTTGGCAAAGGTTTGTATCATGGCCAGAACAGGCTTGGAGGGCCGAAGGGCAAGTTCCTGTGCTGTATTGTTCTTTGTTCTTTGACACTTGGTCTAGTCGGCCCACCTCATTTCCACGAATCAGGTCCGAGAGTTGCATCATTTATTGTGGGATGGAAACAAACTGTTGTAAAATATCTTCCAGAAAACTGATGTGGACGGAAGCAAGAACTCCACAAGAGGCCAGACTGACAGGAAACAACTCTCTGGGATGTTCGGAGAGGGAATGTTCGGAGAGGGAATGTTCACAGGAGAGGGAATGTTCGGAGGAGAGGGAATGTTCACAGGAGAGGGAATGTTCGGAGAAGAGGGAATGTTCACAGGAGAGCGAATGTTCACAGGAGAGGGAATGTTCGGAGAGGGAATGATCGGGAGAGAGGGAATGATCGGGGGAGAGGGAATGTTCGGAAAAGAGGGAATGTTCGGAGGAGAGGGAATGTTCGGAAAAGAGGGAATGTCCGGAGGAGATGGAATGTTCGGAGGAGAGGGAATGTTTACAGGAGACGGAATGTTCGGAGGAGAGGGAATGTTCGGAAAAGAGGGAATGTTTGGAAAAGAGGGAATGTTCAGAGGAGAGGGAATGTTCGGAAAAGAGGGAATGTCCAGAGGAGAGGGAATGTTCACAGGAGAGGGAATGTTTACAGGAGAGGGAATGTTCGGAGGTGAGGGATTGTTCAGAAAAGTGGGAATGTTCAGAAGAGAGGGAAAGTTTGGAAAAGAGGGAATGTTCGGAGGAGAGGGAATGTTCACAGGAGAGGGAATGTTTGGAGGAGTGGGAATGATTGGAGGAGAGGAAATGTTCAGAGGAGAGGGAATGTTCGGAGGAGAGGGAATGTTCGGAAGAGAGGGAATGTTCGAAAAAGAGGGAATGTTCACAGGAGAGGGAATGTTTGGAGGAGAGGGAATGTTCACAGGAGAGGGAATGTTCGGAGAGAGAATGTTCGGAAAAGAGTGAATGTTCGGGGAGAGGGAATGTTCGGAAAAGAGGGAATGTTCGGAGGAGAGGGAATGTTTGGAAAAGAGGGAACGTTCACAGGAGAGGGAATGTTCGGAGGAGAGGGAGTGTTCGGTGAAAGGGAATGTTTGGAAAAGAGGGAATGTTCGGAGGAGAGGGAATGTTCAGAAAAGAGGGAATGTTCGGAGGAGAGGGAATGTTCACAGGAGAGGGAATGCTCGGTGGAGAGGGAATGTTCACAGGAGAGGGAATGTTCGGAGAGGGAATGTTTGGAGGAGAGGGAATGTTCAGAGGAGAGGGAATGTTCCTCCCACAGCTACACCTGGGGGGAGGGGCGGGGGCGCGGGGGGGGGGGGATGCTGGGGAAATAACCCCCCCAGAGCTATACGGTGCTGGGGGGGTGGGTCTTGTGGATATATCACTGGAATTTTCATAGATTAAGAGTCACTGGCAACTGTTGCCTGAAATGGGTGTTTATTTGACAGTCCAACTAAGTAGGAATCCTTTGGGAAATGTGTGTGATTAAATTCAACAATGTAACTGTAACATAATGTGGTTATGATTTATTTATTTCTGTTAATAAATGTTTTAATTCAATATTTAAAATGTTCTAAAGTGGTATTCGATTACTTCCTCCTGATGTCAGTGTACAGAGCTACAGTGTACAGAGCTACTGTGTACAGAGCGTCAGTGTACAGCGCTTCAGTGTACAGAGCTACTGTGTACAGAGCGTCAGTGTACAGCGCTTCAGTGTACAGAGCTTCAGTGTACACAGCATCAGTGTACAGAGCTTCAGTGTACAGAGCGTCAGTGTACAGAGCATCAGTGTACAGAGCTTCAGTGTACAGAGCGTCAGTGTACAGAGCGTCAGTGTACAGAGCATCAGTGTACAGAGCTTCAGTGTACAGAGCGTCAGTGTACAGAGCTACTGTGTACAGAGCGTCAGTGTACACAGCATCAGTGTACAGAGCATCAGTGTACAGAGCTTCAGTGTACAGAGCGTCAGTGTACAGAGCTACTGTGTACAGAGCTACTGTGTACAGAGCGTCAGTGTACACAGCATCAGTGTACAGAGCTTCAGTGTACAGAGCTTCAGTGTACAGAGCTACTGTGTACAGAGCTTCAGTGTACAGAGCATCAGTGTACAGAGCTTCAGTGTACAGAGCGTCAGTGTACAGAGCTACTGTGTACAGAGCGTCAGTGTACAGAGCGTCAGTTTACAGAGCTTCAGTGTACAGAGCTTTAGTGTACAGAGCGTCAGTGTACAGAGCTTCAGTGTACAGAGCGTCTGTGTACAGAGCCAGGGAAAGGGTTGGCCCACTGAAGGATAGGCAAGGGAATCTATGTGTGGAGCCAGAGGAAATGGGCGAGGTACTAAATGAATACTTTGCATCAGTATTCACCAAAGAGAAGGAATTGGTAGATGTTGAGTCTGGAGAAGGGTGTGTAGATAGCCTGGGTCACATTGAGATCCAAAAAGACGAGGTGTTGGGTGTCTTAAAAAATATTAAGGTAGATAAGTCCCCAGGGCCTGATGGGATCTACCCCAGAACACTGAAGGAGGCTGGAGAGGAAATTGCTGAGGCCTTGACAGAAATCTTTGGATCCTCGCTGTCTTCAGGGGATGTCCCGGAGGACTGGAGAATAGCCAGTGTTGTTCCTCTGTTTAAGAAGGGTAGCAAGGATAATCCTGGGAACTACAGGCCGGTGAGCCTGACTTCAGTGGTAGGGAAATTACTGGAGAGAATTCTTCGAGACAGGATCTGCTCCCATTTGGAAGCAAATGGACGTATTAGTGAGAGGCAGCACGGTTTTGTGAAGGGGAGGTCGTGTCTCACTAACTTGATAGAGTTTTTCGAGGAGGTCACTAAGATGATTGATGCAGGTAGGTCAGTGGATGTTGTCTATATGGACTTCAGTAAGGCCTTTGACAAGGTCCCTCATGGTAGACAAGTACAAAAGGTGAAGTCACACGGGATCAGGGGTGAGCTGGCAAGGTGGATACAGAACTGGCTAGGTCATAGAAGGCAGAGAGTAGCAATGGAAGGGTGCTTTTCTAATTGGAGGGCTGTGACCAGTGGTGTTCCACAGGGACCAGTGCTGGGACCTTTGCTCTTTGTAGTATATATAAATGATTTGGAGGAAAATGTAACTGTGTCATCTGCAAACTTACTAATCAGACCAAAGGTTGGTGGAATTGCGGATAGCGATGAGGACTGTCAGAGGATACAGCAGGATTTAGATTGTTTGGAGACTTGGGCGGAGAGATGGCAGATGGAGTTTAATCTGGACAAATGTGAGGTAATGCATTTTGGAAGGTCTAATGCAGGTAGGGAATATACAGTGAATGGTAGAACCCTCAAGAGTATTGAAAGTCAAAGAGATCTAGGAGTACAGGTCCACAGGTCACTGAAAAGGGCAAGACAGGTGGAGAAGGTAGTCAAGAAGGCATACGGCATGCTTGCCTTCATTGGCCGGGGCATTGAGTATAAGAATTGGCAAGTCATGTTGCAGCTGTATAGAACCTTAGTTAGGCCACACTTGGAGTATAGTGTTCAATTCTGGTCGTCACACTACCAGGAGGATGTGGAGGCTTTAGAGAGGGTGCAGAAGAGATTTACCAGAATGTTGCCTGGTATGGAGGGCATTAGCTATGAGGAGCGGTTGAATAAACTCGGTTTGCTCTGACTGGAACGAAGGAGGTTGAGGGGCGACCTGATAGAGGTCTACAAAATTATGAGGGGCATAGACAGAGTGGATAGTCAGAGGCTTATCCCCGGGGTAGAGGGGTCAATTACTAGGGGGCATAGGTTTAAGGCGAGAGGGGCAAGGTTCAGAGTAGATGTACGAGGCAAGTTTTTTACGCAGAGGGTAGTGAGTGCCTGGAACTCACTACCGGAGGAGGTGGTGGAAGCAGGGACGATAGGGACATTTAAGGGGCATCTTGACAAATACATGAATAGGATGGGAATAGAGGGATACGGACCCAGGAAGTGTAGAAGATTGTAGTTTAGTCGGGCAGCATGGTCGGCACGGGCTTGGAGGGCCGAAGGGCCTGTTCCTGTGCTGTACATTTCTTTGTTCTTTGTTCAGTGTACAGAGCATCAGTGTACAGAGCATCAGTGTACAGAGCATCAGTGTACAGAGCATCAGTGTACAGCGCATCAGTGTACACAGCATCAGTGTACAGAGCATCAGTGTACAGCGCATCAGTGTACAGAGCATCAGCGTACAGAGCATCAGTGTACAGAGCATCAGTGTACAGAGCATCAGTGTACAGAGCATCAGTGTACAGCGCATCAGTGTACACAGCATCAGTGTACAGAGCTACAGTGTACAGAGCATCAGTGTACAGAGCATCAGTGTACAGAGCATCAGTGTACACAGCATCAGTGTACAGAGCTACAGTGTACAGAGCATCAGCGTACAGAGCATCAGTGTACAGAGCATCAGTGTACAGAGCATCAGTGTACAGAGCATCAGTGTACAGCGCATCAGTGTACAGAGCTTCAGTGTACAGAGCGTCAGTGTACAGCGCATCAGTGTACAGAGCATCAGTGTACAGAACATCAGTGTACAGCGCATCAGTGTACAGAGCTTCAGTGTACAGAGCTTCAGTGTACAGAGCAACAGTGTACAGAGCTACAGTGTACAGAGCTACTGTGTACAGAGTTTCAGTGTACAGAGCTTCAGTGTACAGAGCTTCAGTGTACAGAGCATCAGTGTACAGAGCTACAGTGTACAGAGCTACAGTGTACAGAGTTTCAGTGTACAGAGCTTCAGTGTACAGAGCATCAGTGTACAGAGCTTCAGTGTACAGATCATCAGTGTACAGAGCGTCAGTGTACAGAAATACAGTGTACAGAGCTTCAGTGTACAGAAATACACTGTACAGAGCGTCAGTGTACAGAAATACAGTGTACAGAGCTTCAGTACACAGAGCATCAGTGTACAGAGCTACAGTTTACAGAGCTTCCGTGTACAGAACTACAGTGTACTAAGCTACAGAGTAAAGAGCATCAGTGTACAGAGCTACAGTGTACACAGCATCAGTGTACAGAGTGTCAGTGTACAGAGCTACAGTGTACTGAGCTACAGAGTAAAGAGCATCAGTGTACAGAGGTTCAGTGTACAGAGCTTCAGGGTGCAGTGTGTCAGTGTACAGAAATACAGTGTACAGAGCCTCAGCGTACAGAGCTTCAGTGCAAAGATCTACAGTGTACAGAGCTTCAGTGTACAGAGCATCAGTGTACAGAGCATCAGTGTACACAGCATCAGTGTACAGAGCATCAGTGTACACAGCATCAGTGTACACAGCATCAGTGTACAGAGCTACTGTGTACAGAGCTACAGTGTACAGAACTTCAGTGTACAGAGCTTCAGTGTACAGAGCTTCAGTGTACAGAGCTACAGTGTACAGAGCTTCAGTGTACAGAGCTACAGTGTACACAGCATCAGTGTACACAGTGTCAGTGTACAGAGCTACAGTGTACAGAGCGTCAGTGTACAGAGCTACAGTGTACAGAGCTTCAGTGTACAGAGCTACAGTGTACACAGTGTCAGTGTACAGAGCTACAGTGTACTGAGCTACAGAGTAAAGAGCATCAGTGTACAGAGCTACAGTTTACAGAGCTTCCGTGTACAGAACTACAGTGTACTAAGCTACAGAGTAAAGAGCATCAGTGTACAGAGCTACAGTGTACACAGCATCAGTGTACAGAGTGTCAGTGTACAGAGCTACAGTGTGCACAGCATCAGTGTACAGAGTGTCAGTGTACAGAGCCACAGTGCACTGAGCTACAGTGTAAAGAGCGTCAGTGTACAGAGCATCAGTGTACAGTGCTACAGTGTACTGAGCGTCAGTGTACAGAGCTACAGTGTACAGAGCATCAGTGTACAGAGCATCAGTGTACAGAGCTTCAGTGTACAGAGCGTCAGTGTACAGAGCTACAGTGTACAGAGCATCAGTGTACAGAGCATCAGTGTACAGAGCTACAGTGTACAGAGCGTCAGTGTACAGAGCGTCAGTGTACAGAGCTACAGTGTACAGAGCATCAGTGTACAGAGCATCAGTGTACAGAGCTTCAGTGTACAGAGCGTCAGTGTACAGAGCTACAGTGTACAGAGCATCAGTGTACAGAGCGTCAGTGTACAGAGCGTCAGTGTACAGAGCGTCAGTGTACAGAGTGTCAGTGTACAGAGCTACAGTGTACTGAGCGTCAGTGTACAGAGCTACAGTTTACAGAGCTACAGTGTACAGAGCATCAGTGTACAGAGCTTCAGTGTACAGAGCGTCAGTGTACAGAGCTACAGTGTACAGAGCTTCAGTGTACAGAGCTACTGTGTACAGAGCATCAGTGTGCAGAGCATCAGTGTACAGAGCATCAGTGTACAGAGCGTCAGTGTACAGAGCATCAGTGTACAGAGCCACAGTGCACTGAGCTACAGTGTAAAGAGCGTCAGTGTACTGAGCTACAGTGTACACAGCATCAGTGTACGCAGCATCAGTATACACAGCATCTGTGTACACAGCTACAGTGTACGGCGCTTCAGTGTAAAGAGCGTCAGTGTACAGAGCTTCAGTGTAAAGAGCTTCAGTGTACAGAGCTACTGTGTAAAGAGCGTCAGTGTACAGAGCGTCTGTGTACAGAGTGTCAGTGTACAGAGTTTCAGTGTACAGAGCGTCAGTGTACAGAGCTACAGTGTTCAGAGCTTCAGTGTACAGAGCGTCAGTGTACAGAGCTTCAGTGTACAGAGCGTCAGTGTACACAGCATCAGTGTACACAGCATCAGTGTACACAGCTACTGTGTACAGAGCGTCAGTGTACAGAGCTTCAGTGTACAGAGCTTCAGTGTACAGAGCTTCAGTGTACAGATCTTCAGTGTACATAGCTGCAGTGTACAGAGCTTTAGTGTACAGAGCTACTGTGTACAGAGCGTCAGTGTACAGAGCTGCAGTGTACAGAGCTACTGTGTACAGAGCATCAGTGTACAGAGCATCAGTGTACAGAGCTTCAGCGTACAGAAATACAGTGTACAGAGCTTCAGTGTACAGAGCTTCAGTGTACAGAGCTTCAGTGTACAGAGCATCAGTGTACAGAGCCTCAGCGTACAGAGCTTCAGTGTACAGAGCTTCAGTGTACAGAGCATCAGTGTACAGAGCCTCAGCGTACAGATCTACAGTGTACAGAGCTTCAGTGTGCAGAGCATCAGTGTACAGAGCATCAGTGTACACAGCATCAGTGTACAGAGCTACTGTGTACAGAGCTACAGTGTACAGAACTTCAGTGTACAGAGCTACAGTGTACAGAGCTACAGTATACAGAGCTATAGTGTACTGAGCGTCAGTGTACAGAGCTACAGTGTACAGAGCTACAGTGTACACAGCATCAGTGTACACAGCATCAGTGTACAGAGTGTCAGTGTACAGAACCACAGTGTACACAGCATCAGTGTACAGAGTGTCAGTGTACAGAACCACAGTGTACACAGTATCATTGTACAGAGCTTCTGTGTACATAGTGTCAGTGTACAGAGCTACAGTGTACAGAGCATCAGTGTACAGAGCTACAGTGTACAGAGCTACAGTGTACAGAGTATCAGTGTACACAGTGTCAGTGTACAGAGCTACAGTGTACAGAGCACCAATGTACAGAGCTACAGTGCACAGAGCTAGTGTACAGAGCATCAGTGTACACAGTGTCAGTGTACAGAGCTTCAATGTACACAGTTACAGTGTACACAGCATCAGTGTAGAGCTAGTGTACTGAGCTACAGTGTAAAGAGCGTCAGTGTACAGAGCTACAGTGTACAGTGCTACAGTGTACTGAGCTACGGTGTACACAGCATCTGTGTACACAGCTACAGTGTACAGAGCTTCAGTGTACAGAGCTACAGTGTACAGAGCATCAGTGTACACAGTGTCAGTGTACAGAGCGTCAGTGTACAGAGCTACAGTGTACAGAGCGTCAGTGTACAGAGCTTCAGTGTACAGAGCTTCAGTGTACAGCGCGTCAGTGTACAGAGCTACAGTGTACAGAGGTACAGTGTACAGAGCATCAGTGTACAGAGCGTCAGTGTACAGAGTGTCAGTGTACAGAGCATCAGTGTACAGAGCTTCAGTGGACAGAGCCACAGTGCACTGAGCTACAGTGTAAAGAGCGTCAGTGTACAGAGCTACAGTGTACTGAGCGTCAGTGTACAGAGCTACAGTGTACAGAGCATCAGTGTACAGAGCATCAGTGTACAGAGCTTCAGTGTACAGAGCGTCAGTATACAGAGCTACAGTGTACAGAGCGTCAGTGTACAGAGCTACAGTGTACAGAGCTACAGTGTACAGAGCGTCAGTGTACAGAGCGTCAGTGTACAGAGCGTCAGTGTACAGAGCTACAGTGTACAGAGCTTCAGTGTACAGAGCATCAGTGTACAGAGCATCAGTGTACAGAGCTTCAGTGTACAGAGCGTCAGTGTACAGAGCTTCAGTGTACAGAGCTACTGTGTACAGAGCATCAGTGTGCAGAGCATCAGTGTACAGAGCATCAGTGTACAGATCGTCAGTGTACAGAGCATCAGTGTACAGAGCCACAGTGCACTGAGCTACAGTGTAAAGAGCGTCAGTGTACTGAGCTACAGTGTACACAGCATCAGTGTACGCAGCATCAGTATACACAGCATCTGTGTACACAGCTACAGTGTACGGAGCATTCAGTGTAAAGAGCGTCAGTGTACAGAGCTTCAGTGTAAAGAGCTTCAGTGTACAGAGCTTCAGTGTACAGAGCTACTGTGTAAAGAGCGTCAGTGTACAGAGCGTCAGTGTACAGAGCTACAGTGTTCAGAGCTTCAGTGTACAGAGCGTCAGTGTACAGAGCTTCAGTGTACAGAGCGTCAGTGTACAGAGCGTCAGTGTACACAGCGTCAGTGTACAGAGCGTCAGTGTACACAGCATCAGTGTACACAGCATCAGTGTACACAGCTACTGTGTACAGAGCGTCAGTGTACAGAGCTTCAGTGTACAGAGCTTCAGTGTACAGAGCTTCAGTGTACATAGCTTCAGTGTACAGAGCATCAGTGTACAGAGCATCAGTGGACAGAGCTGCAGTGTACAGAGCTACAGTGTACAGAGCTGCAGTGTACAGAGCTTTAGTGTACAGAGCTACTGTGTACAGAGCGTCAGTGTACAGAGCTGCAGTGTACAGAGCTACTGTGTACAGAGCATCAGTGTACAGAGCATCAGTGTACAGAGCTTCAGCGTACAGAAATACAGTGTACAGAGCTTCAGTGTACAGAGCTTCAGTGTACAGAGCTTCAGTGTACAGAGCATCAGTGTACAGAGCCTCAGCGTACAGAGCTTCAGTGTACAGAGCTTCAGTGTACAGAGCATCAGTGTACAGAGCCTCAGCGTACAGATCTACAGTGTACAGAGCTTCAGTGTGCAGAGCATCAGTGTACAGAGCATCAGTGTACACAGCATCAGTGTACAGAGCTACTGTGTAGAGCTACAGTGTACAGAACTTCAGTGTACAGAGCTACAGTGTACAGAGCTACAGTATACAGAGCTACAGTGTACTGAGCGTCAGTGTACAGAGCTACAGTGTACAGAGCGTCAGTGTACAGAGCTACAGTGTACAGAGCATCAGTGTACAGAGCTTCAGTGTACAGAGCGGCAGTGTACAGAGCTACAGTGTACAGAGCTACAGTGTACAGAGCTACAGTGTACAGAGCGTCAGTGTACAGAGCTTCAGTGTGCAGAGCATCAGTGTACAGAGCATCAGTGTACACAGCATCAGTGTACAGAGCTACTGTGTACAGAGCTACAGTGTACAGAACTTCAGTGTACAGAGCTACAGTGTACAGAGCTACAGTATACAGAGCTACAGTGTACAGAGCTACAGTGTACAGAGCATCAGTGTACAGAGCTTCAGTGTACAGAGCGTCAGTGTACAGAGCTACAGTGTACAGAGCATCAGTGTAGAGAGCTTCAGTGTACAGAGCGTCAGTGTACAGAGCTACAGTGTACAGAGCTACAGTGTACAGAGCTACAGTGTACAGAGCGTCAGTGTACAGAGCGTCAGTGTACAGAGCGTCAGTGTACAGAGCGTCAGTGTACAGAGCTACAGTGTACTGAGCGTCAGTGTACAGAGCTACAGTGTACACAGCTACAGTGTACAGAGCATCAGTGTACAGAGCTTCAGTGTACAGAGCTACTGTGTACAGAGCATCAGTGTGCAGAGCATCAGTGTACAGAGCATCAGTGTACATAGCGTCAGTGTACAGAGCATCAGTGTACAGAGCCACAGTGCACTGAGCTACAGTGTAAAGAGCGTCAGTGTACTGAGCTACAGTGTACACAGCATCAGTGTACGCAGCATCAGTATACACAGCATCTGTGTACACAGCTACAGTGTACGGAGCTTCAGTGTAAAGAGCGTCAGTGTACAGAGCTTCAGTGTACAGAGCTTCAGTGTACAGAGCTACGGTGTAAAGAGCGTCAGTGTACAGAGCGTCTGTGTACAGAGTGTCAGTGTACAGAGCTTCAGTGTACAGAGCGTCAGTGTACAGAGCTACAGTGTTCAGAGCTTCAGTGTACAGAGCGTCAGTGTACAGAGCTTCAGTGTACAGAGCGTCAGTGTACACAGCATCAGTGTACACAGCATCAGTGTACACAGCTACTGTGTACAGAGCGTCAGTGTACAGAGCTTCAGTGTACAGAGCTTCAGTGTACAGAGCTTCAGTGTACATAGCTTCAGTGTACAGAGCATCAGTGTACAGAGCCTCAGCGTACAGATCTACAGTGTACAGAGCTTCAGTGTGCAGAGCATCAGTGTACAGAGCATCAGTGTACACATCATCAGTGTTCAGAGCTACTGTGTACAGAGCTACAGTGTACAGAACTTCAGTGTACAGAGCTACAGTGTCCAGAGCTACAGTGTACAGAGCTACAGTGTACAGAGCTTCAGTGTACAGAGCTACAGTGTACACAGCATCAGTGTACACAGTGTCAGTGTACAGAGCTACAGTGTACAGAGCTACAGTGTACAGAGATTCACTGCCCAGAGCTACAGTGTACAGAGCTTCAGTGTACAGAGCTACAGTGTACACAGCATCAGTGTACACAGTGTCAGTGTACAGAGCTACAGTGTACTGAGCTACAGAGTAAAGAGCATCAGTGTACAGAGCTACAGTGTACAGAGCTTCCGTGTACAGAACTACAGTGTACTGAGCTACAGAGTAAAGAGCATCAGTGTACAGAGGTTCAGTGTACAGAGCTTCAGGGTGCAGTGTGTCAGTGTACAGAAATACAGTGTACAGAGCCTCAGCGTACAGAGCTTCAGTGCAAAGATCTACAGTGTACAGAGCTTCAGTGTACAGAGCATCAGTGTACAGAGCATCAGTGTACACAGCATCAGTGTACAGAGCATCAGTGTACACAGCATCAGTGTACACAGCATCAGTGTACAGAGCTACTGTGTACAGAGCTACAGTGTACAGAACTTCAGTGTACAGAGCTTCAGTGTACAGAGCTTCAGTGTACAGAGCTACAGTGTACAGTGCTTCAGTGTACAGAGCTACAGTGTACACAGCATCAGTGTACACAGTGTCAGTGTACAGAGCTACAGTGTACAGAGCGTCAGTGTACAGAGCTACAGTGTACAGAGCTTCAGTGTACAGAGCTACAGTGTACACAGCATCAGTGTACACAGTGTCAGTGTACAGAGCTACAGTGTACTGAGCTACAGAGTAAAGAGCATCAGTGTACAGAGCTACAGTTTACAGAGCTTCCGTGTACAGAACTACAGTGTACTAAGCTACAGAGTAAAGAGCATCAGTGTACAGAGCTACAGTGTACACAGCATCAGTGTACAGAGTGTCAGTGTACAGAGCTACAGTGTGCACAGCATCAGTGTACAGAGTGTCAGTGTACAGAGCCACAGTGCACTGAGCTACAGTGTAAAGAGCGTCAGTGTACAGAGCATTAGTGTACAGTGCTACAGTGTACTGAGCGTCAGTGTACAGAGCTACAGTGTACAGAGCATCAGTGTACAGAGCATCAGTGTACAGAGCTTCAGTGTACAGAGCGTCAGTGTACAGAGCTACAGTGTACAGAGCATCAGTGTACAGAGCGTCAGTGTACAGAGCTACAGTGTACAGAGCGACAGTGTACAGAGCATCAGTGTACAGAGCATCAGTGTACAGAGCTTCAGTGTACAGAGCGTCAGTGTACAGAGCGACAGTGTACAGAGCATCAGTGTACAGAGCGTCAGTGTACAGAGCGTCAGTGTACAGAGCGTCAGTGTACAGAGCGTCAGTGTACAGAGCTACAGTGTACTGAGCGTCAGTGTACAGAGCTACAGTTTACAGAGCTACAGTGTACAGAGCATCAGTGTACAGAGCTTCAGTGTACAGAGCGTCAGTGTACAGAGCTACAGTGTACAGAGCTTCAGTGTACAGAGCTACTGTGTACAGAGCATCAGTGTGCAGAGCATCAGTGTACAGAGCATCAGTGTACAGAGCGTCAGTGTACAGAGCATCAGTGTACAGAGCCACAGTGCACTGAGCTACAGTGTAAAGTGCGTCAGTGTACTGAGCTACAGTGTACACAGCATCAGTGTACGCAGCATCAGTATACACAGCATCTGTGTACACAGCTACAGTGTACGGAGCTTCAGTGTAAAGAGCGTCAGTGTACAGAGCTTCAGTGTAAAGAGCTTCAGTGTACAGAGCTACTGTGTAAAGAGCGTCAGTGTACAGAGCGTCTGTGTACAGAGTGTCAGTGTACAGAGTTTCAGTGTACAGAGCGTCAGTGTACAGAGCTACAGTGTTCAGAGCTTCAGTGTACAGAGCGTCAGTGTACAGAGCTTCAGTGTACAGAGCGCCAGTGTACACAGCATCAGTGTACACAGCATCAGTGTACACAGCTACTGTGTACAGAGCGTCAGTGTACAGAGCTTCAGTGTACAGAGCTTCAGTGTACAGATCTTCAGTGTACATAGCTTCAGTGTACAGAGCATCAGTGTACAGAGCATCAGTGGACAGAGCTGCAGTGTACAGAGCTACAGTGTACAGAGCTGCAGTGTACAGAGCTTTAGTGTACAGAGCTACTGTGTACAGAGCGTCAGTGTACAGAGCTGCAGTGTACAGAGCTACTGTGTACAGAGCATCAGTGTACAGAGCATCAGTGTACAGAGCTTCAGCGTACAGAAATACAGTGTACAGAGCTTCAGTGTACAGAGCTTCAGTGTACAGAGCTTCAGTGTACAGAGCATCAGTGTACAGAGCCTCAGCGTACAGAGCTTCAGTGTACAGAGCTTCAGTGTACAGAGCATCAGTGTACAGAGCCTCAGCGTACAGATCTACAGTGTACAGAGCTTCAGTGTGCAGAGCATCAGTGTACAGAGCATCAGTGTACACAGCATCAGTGTACAGAGCTACTGTGTACAGAGCTACAGTGTACAGAACTTCAGTGTACAGAGCTACAGTGTACAGAGCTACAGTATACAGAGCTACAGTGTACTGAGCGTCAGTGTACAGAGCTACAGTGTACAGAACCACAGTGTACACAGCATCAGTGTACAGAGTGTCAGTGTACAGAACCACAGTGTACACAGTATCAATGTACAGAGCTACTGTGTACATAGTGTCAGTGTACAGAGCTAGTGTGCAGAGCATCAGTGTTCACAGTGTCAGTGTACAGAGCTACAGTGTACAGAGCATCAGTGTACAGAGCTACAGTGTACAGAGCTACAGTGTACAGAGTATCAGTGTACACAGTGTCAGTGTACAGAGCTACAGTGTACAGAGCACCAATGTACAGAGCTACAGTGCACAGAGCTAGTGTACAGAGCATCAGTGTACACAGTGTCAGTGTACAGAGCTTCAATGTACACAGTTACAGTGTACACAGCATCAGTGTAGAGCTAGTGTACTGAGCTACAGTGTAAAGAGCGTCAGTGTACAGAGCTACAGTGTACAGTGCTACAGTGTACTGAGCTACGGTGTACACAGCATCTGTGTACACAGCTACAGTGTACAGAGCTTCAGTGTACAGAGCTACAGTGTACAGAGCATCAGTGTACACAGTGTCAGTGTACAAAGCGTCAGTGTACAGAGCTACAGTGTACAGAGCGTCAGTGTACAGAGCTTCAGTGTACAGAGCTTCAGTGTACAGCGCGTCAGTGTACAGAGCTACAGTGTACAGAGGTACAGTGTACAGAGCATCAGTGTACAGAGCGTCAGTGTACAGAGCGTCAGTGTACAGAGTGTCAGTATACAGAGCATCAGTGTACAGAGCTTCAGTGGACAGAGCCACAGTGCACTGAGCTACAGTGTAAAGAGCGTCAGTGTACAGAGCTACAGTGTACTGAGCGTCAGTGTACAGAGCTACAGTGTACAGAGCATCAGTGTACAGAGCATCAGTGTACAGAGCTTCAGTGTACAGAGCGTCAGTGTACAGAGCTACAGTGTACAGAGCGTCAGTGTACAGAGCTACAGTGTACAGAGCTACAGTGTACAGAGCGTCAGTGTACAGAGCGTCAGTGTACAGAGCGTCAGTGTACAGAGCTACAGTGTACAGAGCTTCAGTGTACAGAGCATCAGTGTACAGAGCATCAGTGTACAGAGCTTCAGTGTACAGAGCGTCAGTGTACAGAGCTTCAGTGTACAGAGCTACTGTGTACAGAGCATCAGTGTGCAGAGCATCAGTGTACAGAGCATCAGTGTACAGATCGTCAGTGTACAGAGCATCAGTGTACAGAGCCACAGTGCACTGAGCTACAGTGTAAAGAGCGTCAGTGTACTGAGCTACAGTGTACACAGCATCAGTGTACGCAGCATCAGTATACACAGCATCTGTGTACACAGCTACAGTGTACGGAGCTTCAGTGTAAAGAGCGTCAGTGTACAGAGCTTCAGTGTACAGAGCTTCAGTGTACAGAGCTACTGTGTAAAGAGCGTCAGTGTACAGAGCGTCAGTGTACAGAGCTACAGTGTTCAGAGCTTCAGTGTACAGAGCGTCAGTGTACAGAGCTTCAGTGTACAGAGCGTCAGTGTACAGAGCGTCAGTGTACACAGCATCAGTGTACACAGCATCAGTGTACACAGCTACTGTGTACAGAGCGTCAGTGTACAGAGCTTCAGTGTACAGAGCTTCAGTGTACAGAGCTTCAGTGTACATAGCTTCAGTGTACAGAGCATCAGTGTACAGAGCATCAGTGGACAGAGCTGCAGTGTACAGAGCTACAGTGTACAGAGCTGCAGTGTACAGAGCTTTAGCGTACAGAGCTACTGTGTACAGAGCGTCAGTGTACAGAGCTGCAGTGTACAGAGCTACTGTGTACAGAGCATCAGTGTACAGAGCATCAGTGTACAGAGCTTCAGCGTACAGAAATACAGTGTACAGAGCTTCAGTGTACAGAGCTTCAGTGTACAGAGCTTCAGTGTACAGAGCATCAGTGTACAGAGCCTCAGCGTACAGAGCTTCAGTGTACAGAGCTTCAGTGTACAGAGCATCAGTGTACAGAGCCTCAGCGTACAGATCTACAGTGTACAGAGCTTCAGTGTGCAGAGCATCAGTGTACAGAGCATCAGTGTACACAGCATCAGTGTACAGAGCTACTGTGTAGAGCTGCAGTGTACAGAACTTCAGTGTACAGAGCTACAGTGTACAGAGCTACAGTATACAGAGCTACAGTGTACTGAGCGTCAGTGTACAGAGCTACAGTGTACAGAGCGTCAGTGTACAGAGCTACAGTGTACAGAGCATCAGTGTACAGAGCTTCAGTGTACAGAGCGTCAGTGTACAGAGCTACAGTGTACAGAGCTACAGTGTACAGAGCTACAGTGTACAGAGCGTCAGTGTACAGAGCTTCAGTGTGCAGAGCATCAGTGTACTGAGCATCAGTGTACACAGCATCAGTGTACAGAGCTACTGTGTACAGAGCTACAGTGTACAGAACTTCAGTGTACAGAGCTACAGTGTACAGAGCTACAGTATACAGAGCTACAGTGTACAGAGCTACAGTGTACAGAGCATCAGTGTACAGAGCTTCAGTGTACAGAGCGTCAGTGTACAGAGCTACAGTGTACAGAGCATCAGTGTACAGAGCTTCAGTGTACAGAGCGTCAGTGTACAGAGCTACAGTGTACAGAGCTACAGTGTACAGAGCTACAGTGTACAGAGCGTCAGTGTACAGAGCGTCAGTGTACAGAGCGTCAGTGTACAGAGCGTCAGTGTACAGAGCTACAGTGTACTGAGCGTCAGTGTACAGAGCTACAGTGTACAGAGCTACAGTGTACAGAGCATCAGTCTACAGAGCTTCAGTGTACAGAGCTACTGTGTACAGAGCATCAGTGTGCAGAGCATCAGTGTACAGAGCATCAGTGTACAGAGCGTCAGTGTACAGAGCATCAGTGTACAGAGCCACAGTGCACTGAGCTACAGTGTAAAGAGCGTCAGTGTACTGAGCTACAGTGTACACAGCATCAGTGTACGCAGCATCAGTATACACAGCATCTGTGTACACAGCTACAGTGTACGGAGCTTCAGTGTAAAGAGCGTCAGTGTACAGAGCTTCAGTGTACAGAGCTTCAGTGTACAGAGCTACGGTGTAAAGAGCGTCAGTGTACAGAGCGTCTGTGTACAGAGTGTCAGTGTACAGAGCTTCAGTGTACAGAGCGTCAGTGTACAGAGCTACAGTGTTCAGAGCTTCAGTGTACAGAGCGTCAGTGTGCAGAGCTTCAGTGTACAGAGCGTCAGTGTACACAGCATCAGTGTACACAGCATCAGTGTACACAGCTACTGTGTACAGAGCGTCAGTGTACAGAGCTTCAGTGTACAGAGCTTCAGTGTACAGAGCTTCAGTGTACATAGCTTCAGTGTACAGAGCATCAGTGTACAGAGCCTCAGCGTACAGATCTACAGTGTACAGAGCTTCAGTGTGCAGAGCATCAGTGTACAGAGCATCAGTGTACACAGCATCAGTGTTCAGAGCTACTGTGTACAGAGCTACAGTGTACAGAACTTCAGTGTACAGAGCTACAGTGTCCAGAGCTACAGTGTACAGAGCTACAGTGTACAGAGCTTCAGTGTACAGAGCTACAGTGTACACAGCATCAGTGTACACAGTGTCAGTGTACAGAGCTACAGTGTACAGAGCTACAGTGTACAGAGATTCACTGCCCAGAGCTACAGTGTACAGAGCTTCAGTGTACAGAGCTACAGTGTACACAGCATCAGTGTACACAGTGTCAGTGTACAGAGCTACAGTGTACTGAGCTACAGAGTAAAGAGCATCAGTGTACAGAGCTACAGTGTACAGAGCTTCCGTGTACAGAACTACAGTGTACTGAGCTACAGAGTAAAGAGCATCAGTGTACAGAGCTACAGTGTACACAGCATCAGTGTACGGAGTGTCAGTGTACAGAACCACAGTGTACACAGTATCAATGTACAGAGCTACAGTGTACAGAGCATCAGTGTACAGAGCTACAGTGTACAGAGCTACAGTGTACAGAATATCAGTGTACACAGTGTCAGTGTACAGAGCTACAGTGTACAGAGCACCAATGTACAGAGCTACAGTGCACAAAGCTAGTGTACAGAGCATCAGTGTACAGAGCTTCAATGTACAGAGTTACTGTGTACACAGCATCAGTGTAGAGCTAGTGTACTGAGCTACAGTGTAACGAGCGTCAGTGTACAGAGCTACAGTGTACAGTGCTACAGTATACTGAGTTACAGTGTACACAGCATCAGTGTACGCAGCATCAGTGTACGCAGCATCAGTGTACACAGCTTCAGTGTACAGAGCTTCAGTGTACAGAGCTACAGTGTACAGACCTACAGTGTACAGAGCTACAGTGTTCAGAGCTATAGTGTACAGAGCTACAGTGTACTGAGCGTCAGTGTACAGAGCTACAGTGTACACAGCATCAGTGTACAGAGCCACAGTGCACTGAGGTACAGTGTAAAGAGCGTCAGTGTACAGAGCTACAGTGTACAGTGCTACAGTGTACTGAGCTACAGTGTACCCAGCATCAGTGTACGCAGCATCAGTGTACACAACATATGTGTACACAGCTACAGTGTACAGAGCTTCAGTGTACAGAGGTACAGTGCACTGAGCTACAGTGCAAAGAGCGTCAGTGTACAGAGCTACAGTGTACAGTGCTACAGTCTACTGAGCTACAGTGTACACAGCATCAGTGTACACAGCATCAGTATACACAGCATCTGTGTACACAGCTACAGTGTACAGAGCGTCAGTGTACAGAGCGTCAGTGTACAGAGCTACAGTGTACTGAGCGTCAGTGTACAGAGCATCAGTGTACAGAGCTTCAGTGTACAGAGCGTCAGTGTACAGAGCTACAGTGTACAGAGCGTCAGTGTACAGAGCTACAGTGTACTGAGCGTCAGTGTACAGAGCTACAGTGTACAGAGCTACAGTGTACAGAGCATCAGTGTACAGAGCGTCAGTGTACAGAGCTACAGTGTACTGAGCGTCAGTGTACAGAGCTACAGTTTACAGAGCTACAGTGTACAGAGCATCAGTGTACAGAGCTTCAGTGTTCAGAGCTACTGTGTACAGAGCATCAGTGTGCAGAGCATCAGTGTACAGAGCATCAGTGTACAGAGCGTCAGTGTACAGAGCATCAGTGTACAGAGCCACAGTGCACTGAGCTACAGTGTAAAGAGCGTCAGTGTACTGAGCTACAGTGTACACAGCATCAGTGTACGCAGCATCAGTATACACAGCATCTGTGTACACAGCTACAGTGTACGGAGCTTCAGTGTAAAGAGCGTCAGTGTACAGAGCTTCAGTGTACAGAGCTTCAGTGTACAGAGCTACTGTGTAAAGAGCGTCAGTGTACAGAGCGTCTGTGTACAGAGTGTCAGTGTACAGAGCTTCAGTGTACAGAGCGTCAGTGTACAGAGCTACAGTGTTCAGAGCTTCAGTGTACAGAGCTTCAGTGTACAGAGCATCAGTGGACAGAGCTGCAGTGTACAGAGCTACAGTGTACAGAGCTGCAGTGTACAGAGCTTTAGTGTACAGAGCTACTGTGTACAGAGCGTCAGTGTACAGAGCTTCAGTGTACAGAGCTGCAGTGTACAGAGCTACTGTGTACAGAGCATCAGTGTACAGAGCATCAGTGTACAGAGCTTCAGCGTACAGAAATACAGTATACAGAGCTTCAGTGTACAGAGCTTCAGTGTACAGAGCTTCAGTGTACAGAGCAGCAGTGTACAGAACCTCAGCGTACAGAGCTTCAGTGTACAGAGCTTCAGTGTACAGAGCATCAGTGTACAGAGCCTCAGCGTACAGATCTACAGTGTACAGAGCTTCAGTGTGCAGAGCATCAGTGTACAGAGCATCAGTGTACACAGCATCAGTGTACAGAGCTACTGTGTACAGAGCTACAGTGTACAGAACTTCAGTGTACAGAGCTACAGTGTACAGAGCTACAGTATACAGAGCTACAGTGTACTGAGCGTCAGTGTACAGAGCTACAGTGTACAGAGCTACAGTGTACAGAGCATCAGTGTACAGAGCTTCAGTGTACAGAGCGTCAGTGTACAGAGCTACAGTGTACAGAGCATCAGTGTACAGAGCTTCAGTGTACAGAGCGTCAGTGTACAGAGCTACAGTGTACAGAGCTACAGTGTACAGAGCTACAGTGTACAGAGCGTCAGTGTACAGAGCGTCAGTGTACAGAGCGTCAGTGTACAGAGCGTCAGTGTACAGAGCGTCAGTGTACAGAGCTACAGTGTACTGAGCGTCAGTGTACAGAGCTACAGTGTACAGAGCTACAGTGTACAGAGCATCAGTGTACAGAGCTTCAGTGTACAGAGATACTGTGTACAGAGCATCAGTGTGCAGAGCATCAGTGTACAGAGCGTCAGTGTACAGAGCATCAGGGTACAGAGCCACAGTGCACTGAGCTACAGTGTAAAGAGCATCAGTGTACTGAGCTACAGTGTACACAGCATCTGTGTACACAGCTACAGTGTACGGAGCTTCAGTGTAAAGAGCGTCAGTGTACAGAGCTTCAGTGTACAGAGCTTCAGTGTACAGAGCTACGGTGTAAAGAGCGTCAGTGTACAGAGCGTCTGTGTACAGAGTGTCAGTGTACAGAGCTTCAGTGTACAGAGCGTCAGTGTACAGAGCTACAGTGTTCAGAGCTTCAGTGTACAGAGCGTCAGTGTACAGAGCTTCAGTGTACAGAGCGTCAGTGTACACAGCATCAGTGTACACAGCATCAGTGTACACAGCTACTGTGTACAGAGCTTCAGTGTACTGAGCTTCAGTGTACAGAGCTTCAGTGTACATAGCTTCAGTGTACAGAGCATCAGTGTACAGAGCCTCAGCGTACAGATCTACAGTGTACAGAGCTTCAGTGTGCAGAGCATCAGTGTACAGAGCATCAGTGTACACAGCATCAGTGTTCAGAGCTACTGTGTACAGAGCTACAGTGTACAGAACTTCAGTGTACAGAGCTACAGTGTCCAGAGCTACAGTGTACAGAGCTACAGTGTACAGAGCTTCAGTGTACAGAGCTACAGTGTACACAGCATCAGTGTACAGAGCTACTGTGTACAGAGCTACAGTGTACAGAACTTCAGTGTACAGAGCTACAGTGTCCAGAGCTACAGTGTACAGAGCTACAGTGTACAGAACTTCAGTGTACAGAGCTACAGTGTCCAGAGCTACAGTGTACAGAGCTACAGTGTACAGAGCTACAGTATACAGAGATTCACTGCCCAGAGCTACAGTGTGCAGAGCATCAGTGTACAGAGCTACAGTGTCCAGAGCTACAGTGTACAGAGCTACAGTGTACAGAACTTCAGTGTACAGAGCTACAGTGTCCAGAGCTACAGTGTACAGAGCTACAGTGTACAGAACTTCAGTGTACAGAGCTACAGTGTCCAGAGCTACAGTGTACAGAGCTACAGTGTACAGAGCTACAGTATACAGAGATTCACTGCCCAGAGCTACAGTGTACAGAGCTTCAGTGTACAGAGCTACAGTGTACACAGCATCAGTGTACACAGTGTCAGTGTACAGAGCTACAGTGTACTGAGCTACAGAGTAAAGAGCATCAGTGTACAGAGCTACAGTGTACAGAGCTTCCGTGTACAGAACTACAGTGTACTGAGCTACAGAGTAAAGAGCATCAGTGTACAGAGCTACAGTGTACACAGCATCAGTGTACAGAGTGTCAGTGTACAGAACCACAGTGTACACAGTATCAATGTACAGAGCTACAGTGTACAGAGCATCAGTGTACAGAGCTACAGTGTACAGAGCTACAGTGTACAGAATATCAGTGTACACAGTGTCAGTGTACAGAGCTACAGTGTACAGAGCACCAATGTACAGAGCTACAGTGCACAGAGCTAGTGTACAGAGCATCAGTGTACAGAGCTTCAATGTACAGAGTTACTGTGTACACAGCATCAGTGTAGAGCTAGTGCACTGAGCTACAGTGTAACGAGCGTCAGTGTACAGAGCTACAGTGTACAGTGCTACAGTGTACTGAGCTACAGTGTACAGAGCTTCAGTGTACATAGCTTCAGTGTACAGAGCATCAGTGTACAGAGCCTCAGCGTACAGATCTACAGTGTACAGAGCTTCAGTGTGCAGAGCATCAGTGTACAGAGCATCAGTGTACACAGCATCAGTGTTCAGAGCTACTGTGTACAGAGCTACAGTGTACAGAACTTCAGTGTACAGAGCTACAGTGTCCAGAGCTACAGTGTACAGAGCTACAGTGTACAGAGCTTCAGTGTACAGAGCTACAGTGTACACAGCATCAGTGTACAGAGCTACTGTGTACAGAGCTACAGTGTACAGAACTTCAGTGTACAGAGCTACAGTGTCCAGAGCTACAGTGTACAGAGCTACAGTGTACAGAACTTCAGTGTACAGAGCTACAGTGTCCAGAGCTACAGTGTACAGAGCTACAGTGTACAGAGCTACAGTATACAGAGATTCACTGCCCAGAGCTACAGTGTGCAGAGCATCAGTGTACAGAGCATCAGTGTACACAGCATCAGTGTTCAGAGCTACTGTGTACAGAGCTACAGTGTACAGAACTTCAGTGTACAGAGCTACAGTGTCCAGAGCTACAGTGTACAGAGCTACAGTGTACAGAACTTCAGTGTACAGAGCTACAGTGTCCAGAGCTACAGTGTACAGAGCTACAGTGTACAGAGCTACAGTATACAGAGATTCACTGCCCAGAGCTACAGTGTACAGAGCTTCAGTGTACAGAGCTACAGTGTACACAGCATCAGTGTACACAGTGTCAGTGTACAGAGCTACAGTGTACTGAGCTACAGAGTAAAGAGCATCAGTGTACAGAGCTACAGTGTACAGAGCTTCCGTGTACAGAACTACAGTGTACTGAGCTACAGAGTAAAGAGCATCAGTGTACAGAGCTACAGTGTACACAGCATCAGTGTACAGAGTGTCAGTGTACAGAACCACAGTGTACACAGTATCAATGTACAGAGCTACAGTGTACAGAGCATCAGTGTACAGAGCTACAGTGTACAGAGCTACAGTGTACAGAATATCAGTGTACACAGTGTCAGTGTACAGAGCTACAGTGTACAGAGCACCAATGTACAGAGCTACAGTGCACAGAGCTAGTGTACAGAGCATCAGTGTACAGAGCTTCAATGTACAGAGTTACTGTGTACACAGCATCAGTGTAGAGCTAGTGTACTGAGCTACAGTGTAACGAGCGTCAGTGTACAGAGCTACAGTGTACAGTGCTACAGTGTACTGAGCTACAGTGTACACAGCATCAGTGTACGCAGCATCAGTGTACGCAGCATCAGTGTACACAGCTTCAGTGTACAGAGCTTCAGTGTACAGAGCTACAGTGTACAGACCTACAGTGTACAGAGCTACAGTGTTCAGAGCTATAGTGTACAGAGCTACAGTGTACTGAGCGTCAGTGTACAGAGCTACAGTGTACACAGCATCAGTGTACAGAGCCACAGTGCACTGAGGTACAGTGTAAAGAGCGTCAGTGTACAGAGCTACAGTGTAAAGTGCTACAGTGTACTGAGCTACAGTGTACACAGCATCAGTGTACGCAGCATCAGTGTACACAGCATCTGTGTACACAGCTACAGTGTACAGAGCTTCAGTGTACAGAGGTACAGTGCACTGAGCTACAGTGTAAAGAGCGTCAGTGTACAGAGCTACAGTGTACAGTGCTACAGTCTACTGAGCTACAGTGTACACAGCATCAGTGTACGCAGCATCAGTATACACAGCATCTGTGTACACAGCTACAGTGTACAGAGATTCAGTGTACAGAGCTTCAGTGTACAGAATTACAGTGTACAGAGTGTCAGTGTACAGAGCTTCAGTGTACACAGCTACTGTGTACAGAGCGTCAGTGTACAGAGCGTCAGTGTACAGAGCGTCAGTGTACAGAGCTACAGTGTACAGAGCGTCAGTGTACAGAGCTACAGTGTACAGTGCTACAGTGTACAGAGCTTCAGTGTACAGAGCTTCAGTGCACAGAGCTTCAGTGTACAGAGCGTCAGTGGACAGAGCTTCAGTGTACAGAGCTTCAGTGTACAGAGCTACTGTGCACAGAGCGTTAGTGTACAGAGCTTCAGTGTAAATAGCTTCAGTGTACAGAGCATCAGTGTACAGAGCATCAGTGTACAGAGCTGCAGTGTACAGAGCTACAGTGTACAGAGCTACTGTGTACAGAGCGTCAGTGTACAGAGCGTCAGTGTACAGAGCGTCAGTGTACAGAGCATCAGTGTACAGAATTACAGTGTACAGAGCTACAGTGTACAGAGCTTCAGTGTAAAGAGCTACAGTGTACAGAGCATCAGTGTACAGAATTTCAGTGTACAGAGCTACAGTGTACACAGCATCAGTGTACAGAGCGTCAATGTACAGAACTACAGTGTACACAGCATCAGTGTACAGAGCTACAGTGTACAGAGGTACAGTGTACAGAGCTACAGTGTACAGAGCATCAGTGTACACAGTGTCAGTGTACAGAGCTTCAGTGTACAGAGCTTCAGTGTACAGAGCTACAGTGTAAAGAGCGTCAGTGTACAGAGCTACAGTGTACAGAGCTACAGTGTACAGTGCTACAGTGTACTGAGCTGCAGTGTACACAGCATCAGTGTACCCTGCATCAGTGTACACAGCATCAGTGTACAGAGCTTCAGTGTACAGAGCTTCAATGTACAGAGTTACAGTGTACACAGCATCAGTGTACCCTGCATCAGTGTACACAGCATCAGTGTACTGAGCTACAGTGTAAAGAGCGTCAGTGTACAGAGCTACAGTGTACAGTGCTACAGTGTACTGAGCTACAGTGTACACAGCATCAGTGTACACAGTGTCAGTGCACTGAGCTACAGTGTACAGAGCATCAGTGTACAGAGCTACAGTGTACAGAGCATCAGTGTACAGAGCTACAGTGCACTGAGCTACAGTGTAAAGAGCGTCAGTGTACTGAGCTACAGTGTACACAGCATCAGTGTACGCAGCATCAGTGTACACAGCATCTGTGTACACAGCTACAGTGTACAGAGCTTCAGTGTAGAGCTTCAGTGTACAGAATTACAGTGTACAGAGTGTCAGTGTACAGAGCTACTGTGTACAGAGCTTCAGTGTACAGAACTTCAGTGTACAGAGCTTCAGTGTACACAGCATCAGTGTACACAGCATCAGTGTACAGAGCGTCAGTGTACAGAGCGTCAGTGTACAGAGCGCCAGTGTACAGAGCGTCAGTGTACAGAGCGTCAGTGTACAGAGCTTCAGTGTACAGAGCTTTAGTGTACAGAGCGTCAGTGTACAGAGCGTCAGTGTACAGAGCTTCAGTGTACAGAGCTTTAGTGTACAGAGCTTCAGTGTACAGTTACAGTGTACGGAGTTACAGTGTACAGAGCACCAGTGTACAGAGCTACTGTGTACAGAGCGTTAGTGTACAGAGCTTCAGTGTACAGAGCTTCAGTGTACAGAGCATCAGTGTACAGAGCATCAGTGTACAGAGCTGCAGTGTACAGAGCTACAGTGTACAGAGCTACTGTGTACAGAGCTACTGCGTACAGAGCGTCAGTGTACAGAGCTACAGTGTACACAGCATCAGTGTACAATGCGTCAATGTACAGAACTACAGTGTACACAGCATCAGTGTACAGAGCTACAGTGTACAGAGTGTCAGTGTACAGAGGTACAGTGTACAGAGCTACAGTGTACAGAGCATCAGTGTACACAGTGTCAGTGTACAGAGCTTCAGTGTACAGAGCTTCAGTGTACAGAGCTACAGTGTACACAGCATCAGTGTACAGAGCTTCAGTGTACTGAGCTACAGTGTAAAGAGCATCAATGTACAGAGCTACAGTGTACAGTGCTACAGTGTACTGAGCTGCAGTGTACACAGCATCAGTGTACCCTGCATCAGTGTACACAGCATCAGTGTACAGAGCTACAGTACACAGAGCTACAGTGTACACAGCATCAGTGTACAGAGCTAGTGTACAGAGCTACAGTGTACAGACATACAGTGTACACAGCATCAGTGTACACAGCATCAGTGTGCAGTACAAACTGCAATCACAAAGAACAAAGAACAAAGAAATGTACAGCACAGGAACAGGCCCTTCGGCCCTCCAAGCCCGTGCCGACCATACTGCCCGACTAAACTACAATCTTCTACACTTCCTGGGTCCGTATCCTTCTATTCCCATCCTATTCATATATTTGTCAAGATGCCCCTTAAATGTCCCTATCGTCCCTGCCTCCACTACCTCCTCCGGTAGCGAGTTCCAGGTACCCACTACCCTCTGTGTAAAAAACTTGCCTCGTACATCTACTCTAAACTTTGCCCCTCTCACCTTAAACCTATGCCCCCTAGTAATTGACCCCTCTACCCTGGGGAAAAGCCTCTGACTATCCACTGTGTCTATGCCCCTCATAATTTTGTATACCTCTATCAGGTCACCCCTCAACCTCCTTCGTTCCAGTGAGAACAAACCGAGTTTATTCAATCGCTCCTCATAGCTTATGCCCTCCATACCAGGCAACATTCTGGTAAATCTCTTCTGCACCCTCTCTAAATCACCCTCTCTCACATCCTTCTGGTAGTGTGGCGACCAGAATTGAACACTATACTCCAAGTGTGGTCTAACTAATGTTCTATACAGCTGCAACATGACTTGCCAATTCTTATACTCAATGCCCCGGCCAATGAAGGCAAGCATGCCGTATGCCTTCTTGACTACCTTCTCCACCTGTGTTGCCCCTTTCAATGACCTGTGGACCTGTACTCCTAGATCTCTTTGACTTTCAATACTCTTGAGGGTTCTACCATTCACTGTATATTCCCTACCTGCATTAGCCCTTCCAAAATGCATTACCTCACATTTTTCCGGATTAAACTCCATCTGCCATCTCTCCGCCCAAGTCTCCAGACAATCTAAATCCTGCTGTATCCTCAGACAGTCCTCATCGCTATCCGCAATTCCACCAACCTTTGTGTCGTCTGCAAACTTACTAATCAGACCAGTTACATTTCCCTCCAAATCATTTATATATACTACAAAGAGCAAAGGTCCCAGCACTGATCCCTGTGGAACACCACTGGTCACAGCCCTCCAATTAGAAAAGCATCCCTCCATTGCTACCCTCTGCCTTCTATGGCCTAGCCAGTTCTGTATCCACCTTGCCAGTTCACCCCTGATCCCGTGTGACTTCACCTTTTGTACTAGTCTACCATGAGGGACCTTGTCAAAGGCCTTACTGAAGTCCATATAGACAACATCTACTGCCCTACCTGCATCAATCATCTTAGTGACCTCCTCGAAAAACTCTATCAAGTTAGTATGTGATGGCTTGTGCAAGTTTCCCTTTGGGATTTTGTTAGCTCGGAAATTACCACCTGCCAGCTCCTGAAACTGACCCTGACTCTCCCTTATTCTTGCTGTTAAATCCCAGTATAGGTGTTTCTTTGAAAATAATATGCGTTTTCTAATTTACAGCAATTTGAAGATAGTCCCAAACAACAGTTTCTTACCAATCAATGAACTTACGGTTTTCCTGTGATGTCACTGTCTCCTTTCGAACTCAGTGTGGGCCGGGTCCGAGGAGCTGAATATTCCACTGCCTCTCCCACTCCCAGGTAACCGGAACGCTGAGTGGGGCTGAATTGGATTCACCAGGTCTTCCAGGTGTTGGTTACTGCCTCTGGCTCTTCTTTCCCCACTCTTTCTGTCCCATGCTTGAACTAATGGAATTGCAGTCGGGCAAGTCTCCGGGTCCAGATGGACTTCACCCTAGGGTTTTAAACGAGGGGCTAATGTGGCAGTAGATGTGTTGGGGTTAATTCTCCAAAATTCATGAGAATCTGGAAAGGTTCCATAAAACTGGAAAGTAGCAAATATAACCCTCAATTCAAGAGAAAAGAGGAACCAATAGGCTAGTTAGCTTGACATCTGTCATGTGGAAGGTGTTCAAATTGATTTTCAATGAGGTTATAGCTGGGTACTTTAAAAGACACAAGCTAATTGGGAAGTGTCAGCTTGATTTTGTGAAAGGGAAATTATCTTCAGCCAATTTATTGGTGTTCTTTGAACTCCAATGGGCAGCACGGTAACACAGTGGTTAGCACTGTTGCTTCACAGCTCCAGGGTCCCAGGTTCGATTCCTGGCTGGGTCACTGTCTGTGCGGAGTCTGCACGTTCTCCCCATGTGTGTGTGGGTTTCCTCCGGGTGCTCCGGTTTCTTCCTACAGTCCAAAGATGTGCAGGTTAGGTGGATTGGCTGTGATAAATTGCCCCTTCGTGTCCAAAAATGTTGGGTGGGGATACTGAGTGTGGTGGAGGTGTGGGCTTAAGTAGGGTACTCTTTCCAGGGGTCGGTGCAGACTCGATAGGCTGAATGGCCTCCTTCTGCACTGTAAATTCTATGATCCTGTAAGTAACTTGTGCTGTGGATAAAGGGGAACCGGTGGATGTACTGTATTTAAATTTCCAGAAGGCATTTGATTGGTTCCACATCAAAGGTTATTGCAGAAAATAAAAGCTCATATTGTAGTGGGTGACATATTAGCGTGGGTAGAAGATTGGCAGGTGAACAGGAAACAGAGATAAATTTGGCTTGTCTGATTGGCAGGATGTGACAAGGGGAGCCTGCAGGGGTCTGTGCTGGGGCCTCAACTTTCTACAATTTATTTCAATTACTTAGATGAGGGAAGGAAAGGCAAGGGAGCTAAATTTACAGGTGACATAAAGGTAGATAGCAAGGTATGTGGTGTTAAATGTTTCTTTAAATATTCTTCACTGCTCTTCAATCACTTGACCCATTAAAATCTCTTCACAATTTCCATGGACAGTCTTTGTCCCATCCTGTTAAAGTCAGCCTTTCCCAAGTCTAAAATTCTAGAATCTGAATTGTGCTTTTCACTTTCAAACGCTGCACTGAATTCAATCATGTTGTGATCACTATTTGGTAAGTGTTTGCACAGTTAGGCTACTAATTAAATTGGGCTCATTATTCATAACTAAACCTATTATTGTCTGCCCCCTTGCTGCATCCAGAACATGTTGCTGCAGGAAACTATCCCGGATGCATTCCAGAAATTCACCATCTTTCTGACAGATGCTTGTCTGCCTTTCCCAATCTACGTGTACGTTGAAATTCCCCATTAATAATACTCCGCCATTGTTACACACTTGCATAATTTCTGCCTTCACACAATCTAACATCTCTGAACTGCTACCAGAGGTTCGATACACAATACCCATTACAGTTTTAGATCCTTATCTGTTCCTCAGTTCCACCCATATGGTCTCCATTGGGTGTTTTCACCTCATTATATCCTCCCTCACCATTGAGGTGATAGTATTTCTCATCAGTGAGACTCCTCCACCCCCTCGGCCATGTTCTCCGTCTCTCCTGTAAACTTTACAACCAGGATATTTAGTTCCCAGTCTCGACCATGCAGCCACGTCTCTGTAACAGCGACTACATCATAATCCCCAACTTGCATTCGCGCCTGCAGCTCATCCAGTTTATTCCTCATGCTCTGTCCGTTAGTATACAGAACTCTTTATGGGGCTGTACCCCTGACCTGCCCTCAGCACTGATGCTTTATTTGCTTGTTTGTTATTTTTCTCTTTTGGTTTGACCATTATGCTTCTTGTAGTTTTGCCATTAGCTGCAGTTAGAATAGAATAGAATAGAATTTACAGTGCAGAAGGAGGCCATTCGGCCCATCGAGTCTGCACCGGCTCTTAGAAAGAGCACCCTACCCAAGGTCAACACCTCCACCCAACACTAAGGGCAATTTTGGACATGAAGGGCAATTTATCATTGGCCAATCCACCTAACCTGCACATCTTTGGACTGTGGGAGGTAACCGGAGCACCCGGAGGAAACCCACGCACACACGGGGAGGATGTGCAGACTCCGCACAGACAGTGACCCAAGCCGGAATCGAACCCGGGACCCTGGAGCTGTGAAGCAATTGCGCTATCCACAATGCTACCGTGCTGCCCTTAAGAACAAATAAATCTACACTATATAATTTTACCGTAATCCATGTACCTATCCAATAGCTGCTTGAAGGTCCCTAATGTTTCCGACTAAACTACTTCCACAGGCAGTGCATTCCATGCCCCCATTACTCTCTGGGTAAAGAACCTACCTCTGACATCCCCCCTATATCTTCCTTTCACCTTAAATTTATGTCCTCTTGTAATGGTTTGTTCCACCCGGGGAAAAAGTCTCTGACTGTCTACTCTATCCATTCCCCTGATCATCTTACAAACCTCTATCAAGTCGCCCCTCATCCTTCTCCATTCTAATGAGAAAAGGCCTAGCACCCTCAACCTTTCCTCGTAAGACCTACTCTCCATTCCAGGCAACATCCTGGTAAATCTTCTTTGCACCTTTTCCAAGAACTAGGAGCAGGAGTCGGCCATCTGACCCCTCGAGCCTGCTCCGTCATTCAATGAGATCGTGGCTGATCTTTAGTGGACTCAGCTCCACTTTCCGGCCCAAACACCATAACCCTCAATCCCTTTATTCTTCAAAAAAACATTTATCTTTATCTTAAAAAAATTTAATGAAGGAGCCTCAACTGCTTCACTGGGCAAGGAATTCCATAGATTCACAACCCTTTGGGTGAAGAAGTTCCTCCTAAACTCAGTCCTAAATCTACTTCCCCTTATTTTGAGGCTATGCCCCCTAGTTCTGCTTTCACCCGCCAGTGGAAACAACCTGCCCGCATCTATCCTATCTATTCCCTTCATAATCTTATATGTTTCTATAAGATCCCCCCTCATCCTTCTAAATTCCAACAAGTACAGTCCCAGTTTACTCAACCTCTCCTCGAAATCCAATCCCTGATCCCCTTATTAACCAAGGACCTATCTATCTCTGTCTTAAAGACACTGAGTGATTTGTAGCATAATCTCCCTTGTCTTGAAGTTGGGTTCCGGAATATTTCTTTACTCTCTGACTTGCTACTTGGTTTTGGAACTGTATTGAGTTCTCCTGAAGCCTCCCCATCCCGCCTGGTTTCAAGTCCTTGTGAACAGCCTATTTATCCTTTCCGTCAGGATACTGGTATAATGTCCCTGGTATAACGTCGGGAATGTTATCAAATGGAAGAGCTGCCTCAAAGGGGCTGAATGGCAGAGTATTGCTCCTATTGAGTATGTTCATGTGTCGTCCTGGATGGATGAGATGTGCTGGGCGAGATGGCCTTTGTCATCCATAATTATCTTGTGAATGAACGGTGGAATCACAGAACATGACAGCGCAGTACAGGCCCTTCGGCCCTCGATGTTGCGCCGACCTGTGAAACCACTCTGAAGCCCATCTACACTATTCCCTTATCGTCCATATGTCTATCCAATGACCATTTGAATGCCCTTAATGTTGGTGAGTCCACTACTGTTGCAGGCAGGGCATTCCACGCCCTTACTACTCTCTGAGTAAAGAACCTACCTCTGACATCTGTCCGATATCTATCTCCCCTCAATTTAAAGCTATGGCCCCTCGTGCTGGACATCACCATCCGAGGAAAAAGGCTTTCACTGTCCACCCTATCTAATCCTCTGATCATCTTGTATGCCTCAATTAACCTTCTTCTCTCCAACGAAACCAGCCTCAAGTCCCTCAGCCTTCCCTCATAAGATCTTCCCTCCATACCAGGCAAAATCCTGGTAAATCTCCTCTGGACAATTTCCAATGCTTCCACATCCTTCCTATAATGCGGTGACCAGAATTGCACGCAATACTCCAAATGCGGCCACACCAGAGTTTTGTACAGCTGCAACATGGCCTCATGGCTCCGAAACACAATCCCTCTACCAATAAAAGCTAACACATCGTACACCTTCTTAACAACCCTATCAACCTGGGTGGCAACTTTCACGGATCTATGTACATGGACACCGAGATCTCTCTGCTCATCCAACTACCAAGAATCTTACCATTAGCCCAGTACTCTCTGTATTCCTGTTACTCCTTCCAAAATGAATCACCTCACACTTTTCTGCATTAAACTCCATTTGCCACTTCTTAGCCCAGCTCTGCAGCTTATCTATGTCCCTCTGTAACCTGCAACATCCTTCCGCACTGTCCACAACTCCACCGACTTTAGTGTCATCTGCAAATTTACTCACCCATCCTTCTATGCCCTCCTCCATGTCATTTATAAAAATGACAAACAGCAGTGGCCCCAAAACAGATCCTTGTGGTACACCAATAGTAACTGGACTCCAGTCTGAGCATTTCCCATCAACCACCACCCTCTGTCTTCTTACAGCTAGCCAATTTCTGATCCAAACTGCTAAATCACCCTGAATCCCATGCCTCCGTATTTTCTGCAATAGCCGACCGTGGGGAACCTTATCAAACGCTTTACTGAAATCCATATACACCACATCAACTGCTTTACCCTCATCCACCTGTTTGGTCACCTTCTCAAAGAACTCAATAAGGTTTGTGAGGCACGACCTCCCCTTCACAAAACCGTGTTGACTATCCCTAATCAAATTATTCCTTTCCAGATGATTATAAATCCTATCTCTTATAAACCTTTCCAAGACTTTGCCCACAACAGAAGTAAGGCTCACTGGTCTATAGTTACCGGGGTTGTCTCTACTCTCCTTCTTGAACAAGGGGACAACATTTGCCATCCTCCAGTCTTCTGGCACTATTCCTGTAGACAATGACGACATAAAGATCAAAGCCAAAGGCTCAGCAATCTCCTCCCTAGCTTCCCAGAGAATCCTAGGATTTGGCCCAGGGGGCTTATCTATTTTCACACTTTCCAGAATTGTTAATACCTCCCCCTTATGAACCTCAAGCCCGTCTAGTCTGGTAGCCTGTATCTCAGTGTTCTTCTCAACAACATTGTCTTTTTCCTGTGTGAATACTGACGAAAAATATTCATTTAGCACCTCTCCTATCTCCTTGGACTCCACGCACAGCTTCCCACTACTGTCCTTGACTGGCCCTACTCTTACCCCAGTTATTCTTTTATTCCTGACATATCTATAGAAAGCTTTAGGGTTATCCTTGATCCTACCTGCCAAAGACGTCTCATGTCCCCTCCTGGCTCTTCTTAGCTCTCTCTTTAGGTCCTTCCTAGCTAACTTGTCACTCTTGAGCGCCCTAACTGAACCTTCACGTCTCATCTTTACATGAGCCTCCTTCCTCTTGACAAGTGATTCAACTACTTTCGCAAACCACTGTTCCCTTGCTTGACCACTTCCTCCCTGCCTGACAGGTACATACTTATCAAGGACACGCAGTAGCTGTTCCTTGAACAAGCTCCACATTTCCATTGTGCCCATCCCCTGGAGTTTTCCTCTCCATCCGATGCATCCTAAGTCTTGCCTCATCGCATCATAATTGCCTTTCCCCCAGCTATAACTCTTGCCCTGCGGTATATACCTATCCCTTTCCATCACTAAAGTAAACGTAACCGAACTGTGGTCACTATCACCAAAGTGCTCACCTACCTCCAACCTAACACCTGTCCTGGTTCATTACCCAGTACCAAATCCAATATGGCCTCGCCTCTCATTGGCCTATCTACATACTGTGTCAGGAAACCCTCCTGCACACATTGGACAAAAACAGACCCATCTAAAGTACTCAAACAATAGCGTTTCCAGTCAATATTTGGAAAGTTAAAGTTTCCCATGACAACGACCCTGTTACTTTCGCTCCTATCCAGAATCATCTTTGCAATCCTTTCCTCTACATCTCTGGAACTTTTCGGAGGCCTATTGAAAACTCCCAACAGGGTGACCTCTCCTTTCCTGTTTCTAACCTCAGCCCATACTACCTCGGTAGACGAGTCCTCATCAAACGTCCTTTCTGCCACCGTAATACTGTCCTTGACTAACAATGCCACCCCTCCCCCTCTTTTACCACCTTCCCTGCGCTTACTGAAATATCTAAACCCCGGCACCTGCAACAACCATTCCTGTCCCTGCTCTATCCATGTATCCGAAATGGCCACAACACCGAAGTCCCAGGTACCAACCCATGCCACAAGTTCACCCACCTTATTCCGGATGCTCCTGGCATTGAAGAAGACACACTTTAAACCACCTTCCTGCCTGCCGGTACACTCCTGCAACTTTGAAACCTTACTCATGACCTCACTACTCTCAACCTCCTGCATACTGGAGCTACAATTCAGGTTCCCAACCCCCTGCTGAATTAGTTTAAACCCTCCCGAAGAGCATTAGCAAATTTCCCCCCGCCCCCCTGGATATTGGTACCCCTCTGATCCAGACGCAGACCATCCCATTTGTAGAGGTCCCACCGACCCCAGAATGAGCCCCAATTATCCAGGTATCTGAAACCCTCCCTCCTGCACCATCCCTGTAGCCACATGTTCAACTCCTCTCTCTCCCTATTCCTTGTCTCGCTGGCACGTGGCACGGGTAACAACCCAGAGATAATAACTCTGCTTGTTCTGGCTCTAAGATTCCACCCTCATCATGTCTGGAGTTCTGCTTATTCTGCTACTAATGAAAGTTTACTGAACATGCTTTGTGGTATCAGATTGGCAGACCAGAAATCTGTAATGGGCTACTGGTGAATTAGTAATCCCTTTCAGACTGATTCTTCAAAGTCTTTTCCATTGAATTCCATTGTGTCCTCATGTCTACTCACAGATCAGATCATTCTATCTTGGACCTTCTTGCAAGCTTTTTTTTGTGAGGTCTGGAAATATCTTGATAAAGTTGTGTTGCACAGTAGATATTCAAAATGTATTCACGTGAGAAGCAACAATCAGCAAGGTGTGCAGACACAGATATAATTACAAAATATTCAGTTTTTGTTTTCTGGTCACTTTTGTGTCACACAGAGACACCTGAGGGTGCCACTGCTTCTCACTGACAGTGAAAAGCTATATTGTTCAATCATTCCACTTTGTTGCTCAGGAATCATTTGATCTTTCTACCCTGTGAAATTATTAACAAAATAGAATCCAATTACACATCTTGTATGAAATAATTAATTTGAATACTATCATGCGACGAGGCAGGCGTAAGTTTTCTACTTGGACAGAATGGAAAGGTTTACCTGCGTTACGAGCATTGAAACTTTGTCACCATGTTTATACGGTGCAATGCAGAACATGTTAATGAGGGCTGGGCAGTCACTGAATTTAATGTGATTGTTTGCATAGTGTTAAATAATCAATGGGATATTTTTCTCTCAAGTGAACAATATTGTACAATGCTATTAAAATCAAATTTGCACGTTCTGGTTTGTTTAATAGTTGCGGTGGTATCACCTAAAGGCTGTACGCAAACTGACACTGCATTATACTACTGCTACCCCTCTGCATCCAAAGTTGAGAATCAGGAAGGGTGTGTTGTCTAACTGGTGTCATCTCGTGGCAGCTGGAGTGGAATTCGGAAAAAGGAATCAAAGTAATTGTCATGGTCCATTTGCGAATATGGCACTGCGCTGCAGGAAATACTGAGAGACTGTTTAGTTTGCGTCGTTAACAACGTCATCACCTAAAAGAAACTATTGCTGAACCTTTCCTGAATCTACAGCAGCCATAAATATTTTATTGTCCAAGGAAAGCACAGAACGAGGGTGCAGGAAATACAAATCATGGAAGTAAATGCCTTGGGGGTGCGCCCCAGCCCTGCCCGAGACCCCTCATCAGGTGGTTACTGTACCCTGTCCTGGACTGAGCGCCATAAAGGCCTGGCCTGTTAGCCAAAGGCTGCGTTCCAACGAGAAACTTCCCCCGATTCTGCGGAGGGTGAGCTGGGTTGTTGTGGGTGTGTGGTTGCGGCCCAGATGAGAGCACAGACCAACCAGATATCCAAGCGCCCCGGTAGAGGTCAGGGTCAGCCTAGTGCCTGTACCCTCCACTTGGAAGAACCTGACGAAGATGACTGCATGCAGTTGAATTGCGTGGCGGTGTCTCCCGCTAATTGGGTCCAAGGTAATGCCCCAGCTTGCTGGGCCATGAGTGGCTGCGTCATTTGCAACTAAATTGATGACGTATCCTCCAAGTGGGGTCCGGTGACTGAAGCAAAATGTTGGGAAAGTCCCCCAAATTATTTCAACCCGGACTGGGGAAGATCTAAGGAACCAAAGTTCGCATTCATGTTGACCTGGGAGCCTAACCTTGCTATTTCCGGACACGTCAAGTCCCCTCCGCTCTGTTGTAAAAAGTAGAAATTGAACTCAGTCAATTAGAAAATCTGGGTATTATCAGTTCAGGACACTTTGCGGATTGGGCAGCATTGGTAATACCCCTGTTAAAACCAGTCAAGACAGTCCAGTTATGTGGGGACTGTAAGCTCATTGTGAATACGGCCTCACGATTGGGCCACTACCCCGTGCACTGCTTGAGGAGCTTTACTCAAAGTTGGCGGGTGGACATTTATTCATCAAACTCGAAACGAGCCACGTGTATTTACGAAGTCGGACGTGGCCTCCTGAAAATATGTTCCAGTAAATACGCACAGAGGAATTGATGAGAGCACTGAGCTGCCTTTTGGGGTGTCCAGTGCCTGTGCAATATTTCAATGCAGAACAGAGAACATCCTGAAGAAGTTGCCGAACGTGACGGTTTATTTCGATGATCGGCTGGTCACAGGAGCGACCGAGCGAGAGCACCAGGAGAACCTCGAGGCCGTACTGCAACATCGCTCCAAGTCTGGTGTCTGCATGTGGCCGGCAAAATGTGTCTTCACTGCGAAAGAGGTGGTCTACACGGTCACCTGGTGGACATCGAAGGCATACACCCGTCCGAGGCAAGGCATGTGCCATCCAGCAAACCCAACCTCAACGGACGCTTTGCAGCTTCGTCCATTTTGAGGACCAGTTAACTATTACGGAACGTTCATCC
This sequence comes from Scyliorhinus torazame, assembly GCF_047496885.1. Taxonomy (NCBI): domain Eukaryota; kingdom Metazoa; phylum Chordata; class Chondrichthyes; order Carcharhiniformes; family Scyliorhinidae; genus Scyliorhinus; species Scyliorhinus torazame. Next base: position 1,552,183 of record NC_092720.1, read on the forward strand.
CAAACCTTACGGCCCTGTTGGGCCCCTTTCACCTCCTCTTGAAGAAGAAATAAGAGTAGGCGTGGCAGAAATCTCAGGAAATTGTTTTTCTTCAGGTCAAGAGACAGTTATTGTCTTCCAGGTTACTGACCCACGAGGATCCCGCCAAACCCTTAATCATCACGTGCAGCGTATCACCTTCCGGTATTGAGGTCATCCTGACATATCGGATGGAGAATGGCGGGGAGTGGCTCATTGGTGGGGGATGACCGATTGGCGGGGAGCGGCCGCTTGACGGGAGTGATCGCTTCAAACCACTGCGACGTTCAAACCAGGCCAGCAGCACGGTTCAATTCCCGTAACAGCCTCCCCGAACAGGCGCCGGAATGTGGAGACTAGGGGCTTTTCACAGTAACTTCATTGAAGCCTACTTGTGACAATAAGCGATTTTCATTTCATTTCATTTCATGTGTGTGCATGAGTTGGTGAGTGAGTGTGAGTTAATGAGTGTGTGTGGGTAAATGAGTGTGTGAGAATTAATGAGTGTGTGTGAATTAATGAGTGTGTGTGTTAATGCGTTTGTGTGAGTAAATCAGTGTGTGAGTTAATGAGTGTGAGTGTGAGTTAGAGTATGTGTGAGTTAGTGTGTGAGATAATGAGTGAGTGTGAGTTGATAAGTGAATGTGAATTAATGAGTGTGTGAGAATTAATGAGTGTGTGAGTTAATGAGTGTGTGAGTCAATGAGTGTGTATGTTGAGTGTGAGTTAATGTGTGTGAGGTCATGAGTGTGCGTGAGACAGTGTGTTAATGAGTGAGTGTGTGAGTTAATGAGTGTGTGTGAGTACATGTGTGTGAGTTAATGAGTTTGTGAGAATTAATGAGTGTGTGTTAATGAGTATGTGTGACTAAATGAGTGTGTGTGTGTTAATGAGTGTGTGTGTGTTAATGAGTGTGAGTATGAGTTAGAGTATGTGTGAGTTAGTGTGTGTGAGTTAATGAGTGAGTGTGAGTTGATAAGTGAGTGTGAATTAATGAGTGTGTGAGAATTAATGAGTGTGTGAGTTAATGAATGAGTGTGTGAATCAATGAGTGAGTGTAAATTAATGAGTCTGTGAGTTAATGAATGTGTGTTAATGAGTGTGAGTTAATGAGTGTGTGAGTTAATGAGTGTGTGTGCTAATGACTGTGTGAGTAAATGCATCAGTGTGTTAATGAGTGAGTGAGTTGATGAGCGGGTGTGTTAATGAGTGTGTGTGTTAAGTGTGAGTGAGATAATGAGTGTGTGAGATTGAGTGTGTATGTTGAGTGTGAGTTAATGTCTGTGAGTTAATGAGTGTGCGTGAGACAGTGTGTTAATGAGTGAGTTAATGAGTGTGTGTGAGTACATGAGTGTGAGTTAATGAGTGAGTTTGTGAGTTAATGAGTTTGTGAGAATTAATGAGTGAGTGTGTGTTAATGAGTGTGTATGAGTTAATGAGTGTGAGTTAATGAGTGTGAGTTGATGAGCGGGTGTGTTAAGTGTGAGTGAGATAATGAGTGTGTGAGATAATGAGTGTGTATGTTGAGTGTGAGTTAATGTGTGAGAGTTAATGAGTGTGTGTGAGACAGTGTGTTAATGAGTGTGTGAATACATGAGTGTGTGTGAGTTAATGAGTGAGTTTGTAAGTTAATGAGTTTGTGAGAATTAATGAGTGTGTGTTAATGAGTGTGTGTTAATAAGTATGTGTGAGTAAATGAGTCTGTGTGTTAATGACTGTGTGAGTTAATCAGTGTGTGTGAGTTAATGAGTGAGTGTGAGTTGATAAGTGAGTGTGAATTAATGAGTGTGTGAGAATTAATGAGTGCGAGTTACTGAATGAGTGTGTGAATCAATGAGTGAGTGTAAATTAACGAGTGTGTGAGTTAATGAGTCCGTGTTAATGAGTGTGTATGAGTTAATGAGTGTGTCTGAGTACATGAGGGTGTGAGTTAGTGAGTGTGTGTCAATGACTGAGTGTAAATTAACGAGTGTGTGTTAATGAGTGTGTGTTAATGAGTGTGTATGAGTTAATGAGTGAGTTAATAAGTGTGTGTGTTAATGAGTGTGTGTGAGTTAATGAGTGTGAGTAAATGTGTCTGTGTGTTAATGAGTGATAGTTGATGAGTGTGTGTGTATTAATGAGTGTGTGTGTTAATAAGTGTGTGAGATAATAAGTGTGCATGTTGAGTGTGAGTTAATGAGTGTGTGAGTTAATGAGTGTGCGTGAGATAGTGTGTGTTAATGAATGAGTGTGTGAGTTAATGAGCGAGTGTGTGTTAATGTGTGAGCATGAGTTGATGACTGAGTGTGAGTTAATGAGTGTGTGTGGGTAAATGAGTGTGTGAGAATTAATGAGTGTGTGAGAATTAATGAGTAAGTGTGTTAATGAGTGTGTGTGTTAATGAGTGTATGTTAATGAGTGTGTGTGTGTAAATGAGTATGTGTGTGTAAATGAGTATGTGCGTGTGAGTTAATGTGTGAGTTAGAGTATGTGTCTGTGTGAGTTAATGAGTGAGTGTGAGTTAAAGAGTGTGTGTGAGTAAATGAGTGTGTGTGTTGATGTGAGTTGATAGGTGAGTGTGAATTAATGAGTATGTATGAGTTAATGAGTGAGTTAATGAGTGTGTGTGTTAATGAGTGTGTGTGAGTACATGAGTGTGAGTTAATGAGTGAGTGTGTGTTAATGAGTGTGTGTTAATGAGTGTGTAAGTTAATGAGTGTGAGTGTGAGTTAGAGTATGTGTGAGTTAGTGTGTGTGAGTTAACGAGTGAGTGTGAGTTGATAAGTGAGTGTGAATTAATGAGTGTGTGAGAATTAATGAGTGCGAGTTAATGAATGAGTGTGTGAGTCAATGAGTGAGTGTAAATTAACGACTGTGTGAGTTAATGAGTCCGTGTTAATGAGTGTGTATGAGTTAATGAGTGTGTGTGAGTACATGAGGGTGTGAGTTAGTGAGTGTGTGAGTCAATGACTGAGTGTAAATTAACGAGTGTGTGTTAATGAGTGTGTGTTAATGAGTGTGTATGAGTTAATGAGTGAGTTAATAAGTGTGTGTGTTAATGAGTGTGTGTGAGTTAATGAGTGTGAGTAAATGTGTCTGTGTGTTAATGAGTGATAGTTGATGAGTGTGTGTGTATTAATGAGTGTGTGTGTTAATAAGTGTGTGAGGTAATAAGTGTGCATGTTGAGTGTGAGTTAATGAGTGTGTGAGTTAATGAGTGTGCGTGAGATAGTGTGTGTTAATGAATGAGTGTGTGAGTTAATGAGCGAGTGTGTGTTAATGTGTGAGCATGAGTTGATGACTGAGTGTGAGTTAATGAGTGTGTGTGGGTAAATGAGTGTGTGAGAATTAATGAGTGTGTGAGAATTAATGAGTAAGTGTGTTAATGAGTGTGTGTGTTAATGAGTGTATGTTAATGAGTGTGTGTGTGTAAATGAGTATGTGTGTGTAAATGAGTATGTGCGTGTGAGTTAATGTGTGAGTTAGAGTATGTGTCTGTGTGAGTTAATGAGTGAGTGTGAGTTAAAGAGTGTGTGTGTTGATGTGAGTTGATAGGTGAGTGTGAATTAATGAGTATGTATGAGTTAATGAGTGAGTTAATGAGTGTGTGTGTTAATGAGTGTGAGTGTGAGTTAGAGTATGTGTGAGTTAGTGTGTGTGAGTTAATGAGTGAGTTAATGAGTGTGTGTGTTAATGAGGGTGAGTGTGAGTTAGAGTATGTGTGAGTTAGTGTGTGTGAGTTAATGAGTGTGTATGAGTTAATGAGTGTGTGTGAGTACATGAGGGTGTGGGTTAGTGAGTGTGTGAGTCAATGACTGAGTGTAAATTAACGCGTGTGTGTTAATGAGTGTGTGTTAATGAGTGTGTATGAGTTAATGAGTGAGTTAATAAGTGTGTGTGTTAATGAGTGTGTGAGTTAATGAGTGTGAGTAAATGTGTCTGTGTGTTAATGAGTGATAGTTGATGAGTGTGTGTGTATTAATGAGTGTGTGTGTTAATAAGTGTGTGAGATAATAAGTGTGCATGTTGAGTGTGAGTTAATGAGTGTGTGAGTTAATGAGTGTGCATGAGATAGTGTGTGTTAATGAATGAGTGTGTGAGTTAATGAGCGAGTGTGTGTTAATGTGTGAGCATGAGTTGATGACTGAGTGTGAGTTAATGAGTGTGTGTGGGTAAATGAGTGTGTGAGAATTAATGAGTGTGCGAGAATTAATGAGTAAATGTGTTAATGAGTGTGTGTGTTAATGAGTGTATGTTAATGAATGTGTGTGTGTAAATGAGTATGTGTGTGTAAATGAGTATGTGCGTGTGAGTTAATGTGTGAGTTAGAGTGTGTGTCTGTGTGAGTTAATGAGTGAGTGTGAGTTAAAGAGTGTGTGTGAGTAAATGAGTGTGTGTGTTGATGTGAGTTGATAGGTGAGTGTGAATTAATGAGTGTGTATGAGTTAATGAGTGAGTTAATGAGTGTGTGTGTTAATGAGTGTGTGTGTGAGTTAATGAGTGTGAGTAAATGCGTCTGTATTAATGAGTGAGAGTTGATGAATGTGTGTTAATGAGTATGTGTGTTAATAAGTGTGTGAGATAATAAGTGTGTATGTCGAGTGTGAGTTAATGAGTGTGCGAGTTAATGAGTGTGTGTGAGTAAATGTGTCTGTGTGTTAATGTGAGTTGATAGGTGAGTGTGAATTAATGAGTGTGTGAGAATTAATGTGTGTGAGTTAATGAGTGTGTGTGAGCATATGAGTGTAAGTTAATGAGTGAGTGTGTGAGTTAATGAGCTGGTGTGTGAGTTAATGTGTGAGCATGAGTTGATGACTGAGTGTGAGTTAATGCGTGTGTGTGGGTAAATGAGTGTGTGAGAATTAATGAGTGTGTGAGAATTAATGATTGAGTGTGTTAATGAGTGTGTGTGTTAATGAGTGTGTGTTAATGAGTGTGTGTGTAAATGAGTATGTGTGTGTTAATGAGTGTTACTTAATGGATGTGAGTTAGAGTGTTTGTGTGAGTTAATGAGTGTGTGTGTGTTAATATGAGTTGATAGGTGAGTGTGAATTAATGAGTGTGTGAGAATTAATGTGTGTGAGTTAATGAGTGTGTGTGAGTACATGAGTGTGAGTTCATGAGTGTGTGTGTGAGTTAATGAGTGAGTGTGTGAGTTAATGAGTGAGTGTGTGTGTTAATGTGTGAGCATGATATGGTGAGTGCGTGTGAGTTAATGAGTGTGTGTGGGTAAATGAGTGTGTGAGAATTAATGAGTGTGTGTGAGTAAATAAGTGTGTATGAATAAATGAGTGTGTGCGAGTTAATGAGTGTGTGTGTTAATGAATGTATGTGTTAATGAGTGTGTGTGTTAATGAGTGTGTGTGTTAATGAGTATGTGTGAGTACATTAGTTTGTGTGTGTTAATGAGTGTGTGTGAGTTAATGAGTGTGAGTTTGAGTTAGAGTGTGTGAGTTAGTGTGTGTGTTAATGTGAGTGTGAGTTGATAAGTGAGTGTGAATTAATGAGTGTGTGAGAATTAATGCGCGTGAGTTAATGACTGTGTGTGAGTACGACTGTGAGTCAATGAGTAAGTGTAAATTAGTGAGTGTGTGAGTTAATGTGTGTGTGAGTACATGAGTGTGCGTGAGGTAGTGAGTGTGTGAGTCAATGAGTGTGTGAGTCAATGAGAAAGTGTAAATTAATGAGTGTGAGTTAATGAGTGTGTTAATGAATGTGTGTTAATGAGTGTGTATGAGTTAATGAGTGTGAGTTAATGAGTGTGTGTTAATGAGTGTGTGTGTTAATGGGTGTGTGTGAGTAACTGCGTCTGTGTTAATGAGTGAGTGTGAGTTGATGAGTGTGTGTGTTTGGTGTGAGTTAATGAGTGTGTGAGTTAATGAGTGAGTGTGAGAGAGTGTGTTAATGAATGTGTGTGTTAATGAGTGTGTGTGAGTTAATGAGTGTGTGAGGTAATGAGTGTGTGAGATAATGAGTGCATGAGATCATGAATGGCTGTAAATTAGTGTGTTTGAGTTAATGAGTGTGTGAGTTAATGAGCGTGTGAGAATTGATGAGTGTGAGTTAATGTGTGTTTGCGTTCTTGAGTGTGTTTGAGTTCATGAGTGTGTTTGAGTTAATGAGTGAGTGTGAGTTAATGAGTGAGTGTGAGTTAGAGTGAGTGTGAGTTAACGAGTGTGTGTGAGTTAATGAGTGTGTGTGTGAATTAATGAGAGTGTGTGAATAAATGTGTCTGTGTGTTAATGAGTGAGTGTGAGTTGAGTGTGTGTTAATTAATGTGTGATAATGAGTGGGTGTGTTGAGTGAGTTAATGAGTGCGTGAGTTAATGAGCGTGCGTGAAATAGAGTGTGTGTTAATGAGTGTGTGTGTTAATGAGTGTGTGTGAGTTAATGAGTGTGTGAGTTAATGAGTGTGTGAGATAATGAGTGGGTGTTAATGAGTGTGTTTCAGTTCGTGTGTGAGTTAATGAGTGTGTGAGAATTGATGAGTGTGAGTTAATGAGTGTGTTTGAGTTCATGAGTGAGTGTGAGTTAATGAGTGAGTGTGAGTTAATGAGTGAGTGTGAGTTAATGAGCGTGTTAATGAGTGTGTGAGAATTAATGAGTATGTTTGAGTAAATGAGTGAGTGTGAGTTAGAGTGAGTGTGAGTTATGATTGAGTGTGAGTTAATGAGTGCCCCTGCACACCTGGCAGTGCCCGGGGGCCCAGATGCCAATCACCCAGGGACCCCAAAGGTTCCAAAGTCAAATTTGCAGACAACACAAAAATGGGTGGGACAGTAAGCTGCAATGAGGACATAAGAACCGTACAAATGGATCGAGATCGGTTAGCAGAATAGGCCAAAATGTGGCAGATGGAGTTTAACGTGGATAAGTGTGAGGTCATGCATCTTGGTTGGAAAATGGAAAGGCAACTTATTGTCTAAATGGGGAGAGACTTCGGGGAGCTCCGATGCAGAGGGATCTGGGGGTCCTCGTGCATGAGGCACAGAAAACGAGAATGCAGGTGCAGCAGGTAATAAGAAAAGCAAATGGAATGTTGGCATTTATAGCAAAAGGAATTGAGAATAAAGGTGAGGAAGTATTGTTGCAACTATACAAGGCATTGGTAAGACCGCACCTGGAGTGTTGTCCACAGTTTTGGTCCCAATATTTGAGGAAAGATGGAGAGACATTGAGGCACTTTAGAGGAGGTTCACTCGATTGATTCCAGGAATGAGGGTGTGTTGTGTGAGGAGAGATTGAACAGTTTAGGTCGATACCCTCTAGAGTTTACAAGATTGGATTGGATTGGATTGGATTTGTTTATTGTCACGTGTACCGAGGTACAGTGAAAAGTATTTTTCTGCGAGCTGCTCAACAGATCATTAAGTACATGGGAAGAAAAGGGAATAAAAGAAAATACATAACAGGGCAACACAACATATACAATGTAACTACATAAGCACTGGCATCGGATGAAGCATACAGGGTGTAGTGTTAATGAAATCAGTCCATAAGAGGGTCATTTAGGAGTCTGGTGACAGTGGGGAAGAAGCTGTTTTTGAGTCTGTTCGTGCGTGTTCTCAGACTTCTGTATCTCCTGCCCGATGGAAGAAGTTGGAAGAGTGAGTAAGCCGGGTGGGAGGGATCTTTGATTATACTGCCCGCTTTCCCCAGGCAGCGGGAGGTGTAGATGGAGTCAATGGATGGGAGGCAGGTTCGTGTGATGGACTGGGCGGTGTTCACGACTCTCTGAAGTTTCTTGCAGTCCTGGGCCGAGCAGTTGCCATACCAGGCTGTGATGCAGCCCGATAGGATGCTTTCTATGGTGCATCTGTAAAAGTTGGTAAGAGTCAATGTGGACATGCCGAATTTCCTTAGTTTCCTGAGGAAGTATAGGCGCTGTTGTGCTTTCTTGGTGGTAGTGTCGAAGTGGGTGGACCAGGACAGATTTTTGGAGATGTGCACCCCTAGGAATTTGAAACTGTTAACCATCTCCACCTCGGCCCCGTTGATGCTGACAGGGGTGTGTACAGTACTTTGCTTCCTGAAGTCAATTACCAGCTCTTTAGTTTTGCTGGCATTGAGGGAGAGATTGTTGTCGCTACACCACTCCACTAGGCTCTCTATCTCCCTCCTATATTCGGACTCATCGTTATTTGAGATCTGGCCCACTATGGTCGTATCGTCAGCAAACTTGTAGATGGAGTTGGAACCAAGTTTTGCCATGCAGTCGTGTGTGTACAGGGAGTAGAGTAGGGGGCTAAGTACGCAGCCTTGCGGGGCGCCGGTGTTGAGGACTATTGTGGAGGAGGTGTTGTTGTTCATTCTTACTGATTGTGGTCTGTTGGTCAGAAAATCGAGGATCCAGTTGCAGAGTGGGGAGCCAAGTCCTAGGTTTTGGAGCTTTGATATGAGCTTGGCTGGGATTATGGTGTTGAAGGCGGAGCTGTAGTCAATAAATAGGAGTCTAATGTAGGAGTCCTTGTTTTCGAGATGCTCTAGGGATGAGTGCAGGGCCAGGGAAATGGTGTCTGATGTGGACCGGTTGCAACGGTATGCGAATTGCAGTGGATCAAGGCGTTCTGGGAGTATGGAGGTGATGCGCTTCATGATCAACCTCTCGAAGCACTTCATTACGACTGAAGTCAGGGCCACTGGTTGGTAGTCATTGAGGCACGTTGCCTGGTTCTTCTTTGGTACCGGTATGATGGTGGTCTTCTTGAAGCAGGTGGGGACCTCGGAGCGGAGTAGGGACAGGTTAAAGATGTCCGTGAATACCTCTGCCAACTGGTCCGTGCAGGCTCTGAGTGCACGACCAGGGATCCCGTCTGGGCCCGTCGCCTTCCGAGGGTTCACTTTCAGGAAGGCCAATCTGACTTCGGAAGCTGTGATGGTGGGTATGGGTGAATTATGGGCTGCTGGGGCACTCGCCAGCGGATTGTTGGTTACCTGCTCGAACCGAGCATAGAATGTATTGAGTTCATCGGGGAGGGGTGCGCTGCTGCCGGAGATACTGCTCGGCTTCGCTTTGTAACCCGTTATGTTGTTTAGTCCTTGCCACAACCACCGAGAGTCTGTCTGTGACTCTAGCTTGGTTTGATATTCTCTCTTGGCATTCCGGATGGCTTTGCGGAGGTCGTACCTGGATTTCTTGTATAGGTCAGGGTCGTCTGCCTTGAACGCCTCAGACCTGTCCTTCAGTAGGGAGTCAATCTCGCGATTGAGCCATGGTTTCCGGTTGGGGAATGAGGGAGATCTAATTGAGGCTTTCAAGATGCTGAAAGGTTTGGATAAAGTAGATGTGGAGCTTCTTGTGGGACATTCTAAAACCAGAGGTCATAATCTCAGAATAAGAGGTAGCAAATTTAAAACAGAGATGAGGAGAAACTACTTCTGCCAAAGGAGAATCTGTGGAATTCGCTACTCCAGAGTGTGGTGCATGCTGGGACAGTGAGTAAATGTAAGGAAGTTAGACACATTTTTAATTGGTAATGGGTTGAAGGGTTATGGAGAACGGGCAGGAGGTGGAGTTGAGGACAGGGTGAGGTCAGCCATGATCACATTGAACGGTGGAGTAGGCTCGAGAGGCTAAATTGCCGATTCCCGCTCCTAGGTCTTAATGTTCTATAACAACACCTCACGCACAAATCTGGTGTTCTTGGTTAATAAGGGGATCAGGGGTTATGGGGAGAAGGCAGGAGAATGGGGATGAGGACCATATCATTCCTGAATGACGGGGCAGACCTGATGGGCCAAATGGGCTAATTCTGCTTCTCTACCTTATGGTTGCCGTTTGTGGGGACCAGGACTGAATGTCACTCACTTAAGGTCTCCGAGGAGTAGGGTTAGATCCCAACACCTCGGGTAGACCAAGCGAGCTTTATTTCAGAGTGAGACCAGCTAACTCGAACCCTAACTCTAACATGCAGATTTTCCAAATAATGATCTCGTCCAAAATGGGCGAAGGTCTTTCCTGCATTTAAGGAGGACAGATCAAAATCCTTTCTTTCTCAATAGAATGTATCTTTGTGAAAAAAATGAAAATGAAATGAAAATCGTTTATTGTCACAAGTAGGCTTCAAATGAAGTTACTGTGAAAAGCCCCTAGTCGCCACATTCCGGTGCCTGTTCAGGGAGACTGGTACTGGCGCTGCTGGCCTTGTTCTGCTTTACAAGCCAGCTGCTTAGCCCACTGTGCTAAACCAGTCCCAGTTGTTAAGAGATATGAAATATATACTTAAATTTATGCCACTACTTATCATTTGTTTTAACTTATAACTTATTCTCCAAGTTCACTTTATCCAACTCCATCTCATAATTGCCTTTATTTAAGTTTCACACACAAGTTTTAGACCCCCATTTCTCTCCCTCAAGCTGAATGGGAAATTCCATCATGTTATGATTGTTCACTCTTACCTCGAGGATATTTTACAATGTGATCATTAATTAATTTTGTCTCATTACACATTGTCAGGTCTAAAAAATTGTGTTCTCTGGAAGGTTCCAGACATATTATTCTGATAAACTTCCAAATTCACCATTTATTGTTCAAACACATTTCTGTGTTTCCCATCATTACTCCCCCAACCTGAATAGCAGCACAGTAGATGTAACTTAAATGGATTTGCAAATAGCCTTTGACAAGGTGTCCCATGATAGACTCATGAATAAGATTAGAGAATGTGGAGTTGGGCAATTGACAGGATGGAGTGTTAGTTAGCTTCAAGACAGAAAGCAGAGTGTTGGTGCAAAGGGCTGTTACTCAGAGTGGCAGAAGGTGAGACGTGGTCTTCCACAAGGATGAGTGATAGGGTCACTGCTGTTCACAGGTTACATCCACCATTTGGACTTTGGAATCCAAAACACAATTTATAAATGTGCAGAGGGGAGGCGGTGGCGGTGGTATTGTCACTGGAATAATAAACCAGAAACCCAGGGTAACGCTCTGTGGACCTGGGTTTGAAACCCGCCACTGCAGATGGTGAAATTTGAATTCAATAAAAATCTGGAATTAAAAGTGTATTGAGGCCGATTGTTGCAAAAACCCATCTGGTTCACAAAGTCCTTTGCGGAAGGAAATTATTAGAACAATACAGCGCAGTACAGGCCCTTCGGCCCACGATGTTGCACCGAAACAAAAGCCATCTAACCTACACTATGCCAGTATTATCCATATGTTTATCCAATAAACTTTTAAATGCCCTCAATGTTGGCGAGTTCACTACTGTAGCAGGTAGGGCATTCCACGGCCTCACTACTCTTTGCGTAAAGAACCTACCTCTGACCTCTGTCCTATATCTATTACCCCTCAGTTTAAAGTTATGTCCCCTCGTGCCAGCCATATCCATCCGCGGGAGAAGGCTCTCACTGTCCACCCTATCCAACCCCCTGATCATTTTGTATGCCTCTATTAAGTCTCCTCTTAACCTTCTTCTCTCCAACGAAAACAACCTCAAGTCCATCAGCCTTTCCTCATAAGATTTTCCCTCCATACCAGGCAACATCCTGGTAAATCTCCTCTGCACCCGCTCCAAAGCCTCCACGTCCTTCCTATAATGCGGTGACCAGAACTGTACGCAATACTCCAAATGCGGCCGTACCAGAGTTCTGTACAGCTGCAACATGACCTCCCGACTCCGGAACTCAATCCCTCTACCAATAAAGGCCAACACTCCATAGGCCTTCTTCACAACCCTATCAACCTGGGTGGCAACTTTCAGGGATCTATGTACATGGACACCTAGATCCCTCTGCTCATCCACACTTACAAGAACTTTACCATTAGCCAAATATTCCGCATTCCTGTTATTCCTTCCAAAGTGAATCACCTCACACTTCTCTACATTAAACTCCATTTGCCACCTCTCAGCCCAGCTCTGCAGCTTATCTATATCCCTCTGTAACCTGCTACATCCTTCCACACTATTGACAACACCACCGACTTTAGTATCGTCTGCACATTTACTCACCCACCCTTCTGCGCCTTCCTCTAGGTCATTAATAAAAATGACAAACAGCAACGGCCCCAGAACAGATCCTTGTGGTACTCCACTTGTGACTGTACCCCATTCTGAACATATCCCATCAACCACCACCCTCTGTCTTCTTTCAGCTAGCCAATTTCTGATCCACATCTCTAAATCACCCTCAATCCCCAGCCTCCGTATTTTTTGCAATAGCCTACCGTGGGGAACCTTATCAAACGCTTTGCTGAAATCCATATACACCACATCAACTGCTCTACCCTCGTCTACCTGTTCAGTCACCTTCTCAAAGAACTCAATAAGGTTTGTGAGGCATGACCTACCCTTCACAAAGCCATGCTGACTATCCCTGATCATATAATTCCTATCTAGATGATTATAAATCTTGTCTCTTATAATCCCCTCCAAGACTTTACCCACTACAGACGTGAGGCTCACCGGCCTATAGTTGCCGGGGTTGTCTCTGCTCCCCTTTTTGAACAAAGGGACCACATTTGCTGTCCTCCAGTCCTCTGGCACTATTCCTGTAGCCAATGATGACATAAAAATCAAAGCCAAAGGTCCAGCAATCTCTTCCCTGGCCTCCCAGAGAATCCTAGGATAAATCCCATCAGGTCTCGGGGACTTATCTATTTTCAGCCTGTCCAGAATTGCCAACACCTCTTCCCTACGTACCTCAATGCCATCTATTCTATTAGCCTGGGGCTCAGCATTCTCCTCCACAACATTATCTTTTTCCTGAGTGAATACTGACGAAAAATATTCATTTAGTATCTCGCCTATCTCTTCAGACTCCACACACAATTTCCCATCCCTGTCCTTGACTGGTCCTACTCTTTCCCTAGTCATTCGCTTATTCCTGACATACCTATAGAAAGCTTTTGGGTTTTCCTTGATCCTTCCTGCCAAATACTTCTCATGTCCCCTCCTTGCTCGTCTTAGCTCTCTCTTTAGATCCTTCCTCGCTACCTTGTAACTATCCATCGCCCCAACCGAAACTTCACACTTCATCTTCACATAGGCCTCCTTCTTCCTCTTAACAAGAGATTCCACTTCCTTGGTAAACCACGGTTCCCTCGCTCGACGCCTTCCTCCCTGTCTGACCGGTACATACTTATCAAGAACACGCAGTAGCTGATCCTTGAACAAGCCCCCCTTATCCAGTGTGCCCAACACTTGCAGCCTACTTCTCCACCTTATCCCCCCCAAGTCACGTCTAATGGCATCATAATTGCCCTTCCCCCAGCTATAACTCTTGCCCTGCGGTGTATACTTATCCCTTTCCATCATTAACGTAAACGTCACCGAATTGTGGTCACTGTCCCCAAAGTGCTCTCCTACCTCCAAATCCAACACATAGCCTGGTTCATTACCCAAAACCAAATCCAACGTGGCCTCGCCTCTTGTTGGCCTGTCAACATATTGTTTCAGGAAACCCTCCTGCACACACTGTACAAAAAACAACCCATCTATTGTACTCGAACTATATCTTTTCCAGTCAATATTTGGAAAGTTAAAGTCTCCCATAATAACTACCCTGTTACTTTCACTCATATCCAGAATCATCTTCGCCATCCTTTCCTCTACATCCCTAGAACTATTAGGAGGCCTATAAAAAACTCCCAACAGGGTGACCTCTCCTTTCCTGTTTCTAACTTCAGCCCATACTACCTCGGAAGATGAGACCCCATCTAGCATCCTCTCCGCCACCGTAATACTGCTCTTGACTAGCAGCGCCACACCTCCCCCTCTTTTGCCTCCTTCTCTGAGCTTACTAAAACACCTAAACCCCGGAACCTGCAACATCCATTCCTGTCCCTGCTCTATCCATGTCTCCGAAATGGCCACAACATCGAAGTCCCAGGTACCAACCCATGCTGCCAGTTCCCCTACCTTGTTTCGTATACTCCTGGCATTGAAGTAGACACACTTCAAACCACCTACCTGAACACTGGCCCCCTCCTGCGACGTCAAATCTGTGCTCCTGACCTCTATACTCTCATTCTCCCTTACCCTAAAACTACAATCCAGGTTCCCATGCCCCTGCTGCATTAGTTTAAACCCCCCCAAAGAGCACTAACAAATCTCCCCCCCAGGATATTTGTGCCCCTCAGGTTCAGATGTAGACCATCCTGTCTGTAGAGGTCCCACCTTCCCCCGAAAGAGCCCCAGTTATCCAAAAATCTGAATCCCTCCCGCCTGCACCATCCCTGTAGCCACGTGTTTAAATGCTCTCTCTCCCTATTCCTCATCTCACTATCACGTGGCACGGGCAACAACCCAGAGATAACAACTCTGTTTGTTCTAGTTCTGAGCTTCCATCCTAGCTCCCTGAAAGCCTGCCTGACATCCTTGTCCACTTTCCTACCTATGTCGTTAGTGCCAATGTGGACCACGACTTGGGGCTGCTCCCCCTCCCCCCTAAGGACCCGGAAAACACGATCCGAGACATCACGTACCCTTGCACCTGGGAGGCAACATACCAAACGCGAGTCTCTCACGCTCCCACAAAATCTCCTATCTGTGCCCCTGACTATAGAGTCCCCAATTACTAATGCTCTGCTCCTCTCCCCCCTTCCCTTCTGAGCAACAGGGACAGACTCCGTGCCAGAGGCCCGTACCCCATGGCTTACCCCTGGTAAGTCCCCCCCCCCCCCCACAAGTATCCAAAGCGGTATACTTGTTCCTCAGGGGAACGACCGCAGGGGATCCCTGCACTGACTGCTTTTTCCCAGTCCCTCTTACAGTTACCCACCTATCTCCAATCTTTGGTGTAACTAATTCCCTGAAGCTGCTATCTATGACCCCTTCTGCCTCCCGAATGATCCGAAGTTCTTCCAACTCCAGCTCCAGTTCCCTAACTCGGTCTTGGAGGAGCTGGAGATGGCAGCACTTCCTGCAGGTAAAATCAGCAGGGACACTAACTGCATCCCTCACCTCAAACATCCTGCAGGAGGAACATTGCACTCCCTTCCCTGCCATTCCTCTAACTTTCTACCAAGATCTGGCTAACAACTGAATTAAATTTTTATGAAAAATATTAATAACAATAATAAAATATGGTACTTACCTCAGACCAATGGGTTTTATTATTAGGTTAGAGGAGGAGGGCGGGTGGGAGACACTACACGTGTAGTGTCTCGGGTTTCCTCTCCACCAGAATTTATTGGTGAGGGTCTTCCCAGACGTCCGCGGGTCGACTTCCTGTTCCCGCCTAAAAAACTAATTAAAAAAAAAGAAGAAATCTGCCGTCCTTACCCGGTCTGGCCTACATGTGACTCCAGACCCACAGCAACGTGGTTGACTTTTACCTGCCTCCTCAAGGGCAATTAAGGATGGGCAATAAATGCTGGCCCAGTCTGCGACTCCTTCGTCCCAAGAACAAATAAATAAATGCCAATCTAGGGAGAGGTAGTCAATACTGAGGAGGATTGCATTGCAGCAAGTTACAGGAGGACATTAAGAAATTGGCTAGCTGAAAGAAGACAGAGGGTGGTGGTTGATGGGATATGTTCAGAATGGAGTACAGTCACAAGTGGAGTACCACAAGGATCTGTTCTGGGGCCGTTGCTGTTTGTCATTTTTATCAATGACCTAGAGGAAGGCGCAGAAGGGTGGGTGAGTAAATTTGCAGACGATACTAAAGTCGGTGGTGTTGTCGATAGTGTGGAAGGATGTAGCAGGTTACAGAGGGATATAGATAAGCTGCAGAGCTGGGCTGAGGTGGCAAATGGAGTTTAATGTAGAGAAGTGTGAGGTGATTCACTTTGGAAGGAATAACAGGAATGCGGAATATTTGGCTAATGGTAAAGTTCTTGAAAGTGTGGATGAGCAGAGGGATCTAGGTGTCCATGTACATAGATCCCTGAAAGTTGCCACCCAGGTTGATAGGGTTGTGAAGAAGACCTATGGAGTGTTGGCCTTTATTGGTAGAGGGATTGAGTTCCGGAGTCGGGAGGTCATGTTGCAGCTGTACAGAACTCTGGTACGGCCGCATTTGGAGTATTGCGTACAGTTCTGGTCACCGCATTATAGGAAGGACGTGGAGGCTTTGAAGCGGGTGCAGAGGAGATTTACCAGGATGTTGCCTGGTATGGAGGGAAAATCTTATGAGGAAAGGCTGATGGACTTGAGGTTGTTTTCGTTGGAGAGAAGAAGGTTAAGAGGAGACTTAATAGAGGCATACAAAATGATCAGGGGGTTGGATTGGGTGGACAGCGAGAGCCTTCTCCCGCGGATGGATATGGCTGGCACGAGGGGACATAACTTTAAACTGAGGGGTAATAGATATAGGACAGAGGTCAGAGGTAGGTTCTTTACGCAAAGAGTAGTGAGGCCGTGGAATGCCCTACCTGCTACAGTAGTGAACTCGCCAACATTGAGGGCATTTAAAAGTTTATTAGATAAACATATGGATGATAATGGCATAGTGTAGGTTAGATGGCTTTTGTTTCGGTGCAACATCGTGGGCCGAAGGGCCTGTACTGCGCTGTATTGTTCTATGTTCTATGTTCTATGTTCTAAACTTGCAGAATGACCAAATATTCAGCAAATGGAGCTCAACACAGAGAAATGAGAGGCAGCTCATTTAGGAAGAATAGGGAGGTCATTTATTACTTTGAAGGTGCGAGTCGATGGGCTAGAGGAACAAAGGGTTCAGACTATAAATAAATCAATCACAAAGTTCTGTCACAGGCCAGAAAAACACAAGCTCGAGAATTTGTTTCTCGAGGGATAAATTGAAAAACAACAAAGAACAAAGAAATGTACAGCACAGGAACAGGCCCTTCGGCCCTCCAAGCCCGTGCCGACCATGCTGCCCGACTAAACTACAATCTTCTACACTTCCTGGGTCCGTATCCCTCTATTCCCATCCTATTCATGTATTTGTCAAGATGCCCCTTAAATGTCCCTATCGTCCCTGCTTCCACCACCTCCTCCGGCAGCGAGTTCCAGGCACCCACTACCCTCTGCGTAAAAAATTTGCCTCGTATCGGCACTGGACCTTGGTTAGACCACACTTGGCGTATTGTGGGCAGTTCTGGTTGCCATATTATAGAAAGATGTCAAGAAGATGTACATGGATGATACCAGAAACAATTGGGTTTACCTTTCAAGAAAGGACGGACAGGCTCGCTCCAGCTTCTCTAAAACAGCTTAAAATTCTGAAAGATTTTCAGAGCAGAACCAGAGGCTGTCAATTTCAAACGGTCATCCCGAAATCCAACCAGGAATTCAAAAGAAAGTTCTTCACCCAGAGAGTGGTGACCATGTGGAGGTTGTGACCACAGGGATGGTTGAAGTGAATCATTCTGATGTGTTTAAGGGAATGTTAGAAGAACATATGAGAGAGAATGGAGGTCACAATGATAGATACAGGTGAGGAAAGATGGGAGGAGTGCCCCTGTCGACTGGATACTTTCCTGTGCTGTGTTCCATTACATAATCCAATGTAAACTGGTCCTATTCCTCAGGCATTCCACAGTAAGAATCTTTCTCATCTGTCACAGACTGAGAATCTTTTCCATCTACCCGAGAGTGGAAAACTTCCTCCACTCATACCCCTTGGGAGAATCATTCTCTGAGGTTTCAGAGTGAGAATCCTCTTCATCTTCTTTTGCGATCTGAGAATCTTCGTGTCATCCCAGCCTTTGCTGCTCATTAATGGAGTTTCACATTTCCGGTTGCGGCTATGCGGAGCTAAGTCGCACGTTCGGCAGCTCCCGCTAAAAACGGACTTTTGGGCTCTTTTTAGGGCCCGTAACGGCGCTTGTTCGACGTTTCCCGGTGTGGGAAGGGGACAGCAACATTCCCCCGATAGTGTATGGATTGGACCAGGAGTGGGGTGATTAAAAAAGTGGCATTGAAGCAAAGAAAGGTGCGAGGGAGGAGGATCAAGACGGCGGCGGGCGGAGACCAGGCAGCGTGGAGGCAGTGGGCGCAAGAGCAGCAGGAGCTTCTCCAGCGCTGGTTTAAGGAACTGAAAGCAGAGCTGCTGGAGCCAATGAAATGAAAATGAAAATCCCTTATTGTCACGAGTAGGCTTCAATGAAGTTACTGTGAAAAGCCCCTAGTTGCCACATTCCGGCGCCTGTTCGGGGAGGCTGGTACGGGAATTGAACCGTGCTGCTGGCCTGCCTTGGTCTGCTTTAAAAGCCAGCGATTTAGCCCAGTGAGCTAAACCAGCCCCTCAAGGTTTCAATCGATAAGCTGCTGGAGACCCAGACGGCCCAAGGGGCGGCGAATTGGGAGGTCCGGCAAAGGGTCTCGGAGAACGAGGACGAGATCCTGGGCCTGGCGGTGAAGGTGGAGGCGCACGAGGCGCTTCACGAGAAATGGCAGGCGAGGTTCGAGGAGATGGAGAACCGGTCGAGGCGGAAAAACCTGCGGATCCTGGGTCTCCCGGAGGGGCTGGAGGGGTCGGACGTGGGGGCCTACGTGGTCACCATGCTGAATTCGCTGATGGGAGCGGGGGCCTTTCAGGGGCCCTTGGAGCTGGAGGGGGCCCACCGAGTGCTGGCGAGGAGGCCCAAGCCCAGCGAGCCGCCATGGGCGGTGCTGATGCGGTTCCACCAGTTTGCTGATCGAGAGTGTGTGTTAAGGTGGGCCAAGAAGGAGCGGAGCAGCAGGTGGGAGAACGCAGAGGTCCGGAACTACCAGGACTGGAGCGCGGAGGTGGTGAAGAAGAGGACCGGGTACAACCGGGCGAAGGCAGTGCCGCACAGGAAGGGGGTGAAGTTCGGTATACTGCAGCCGGCGCGTCTGTGGGTCACCGAGAAGGACCGACACCATTATTTCGAGACCCCGGAGGAGGCGTGGGCCTTTGTTCAGGCCGAAAAACTGGACTCGGACTAAGGGTCGGGGACGAGGTGTCGCGGTGGAGGGATGGTTGGGGATTGTTGGGTTGTGTTTCGAGGGTGGGTTCTTTGTTTTTTGGGGGTTGATTGGGCATTGTTTTGATTGGGTCCGCCGGGCGGGCTCATGGGAGGGGTGGGGGGGGGGGGCGGTAGGTAAACTGCTTGTGGGGTTGATGGTCGGTAGGGGAGATGGGGCCCCGTGGGGGGCGGGGAGGGGGGGTGGGGGGGGAGAGAGGCCTGAGTTGGGGGTAGTGGGACCGGGCCTGGAAAGGGAGCTGCGCCAGGGGAGGCGGGGCCGGGCGAGTGGAAAGCGAGGGCTTTTCTCCCGCGCTGGGAGTGGAATGGATGAGAGCCTGCTGGTGGACAAGAGGGGGCAGGGGAAGTTCCACACTGGGGGGGGGGGTCAATGGAGCGGCGGGAGTGGCCAGGGTCAGCAGGAGTCAGCTGACTTACGGGAGTGCAATGGGGGGAGCAATGCAGCTAGGGGGAGACCTAGCTGGGGGGGGGGGGGGGGCTGCTGGAATGGCCAAGGGGGAGCTGGAGTTGGTAGAGGAGGTCGGGGCGGGGGTCTGCCGCTGTGGGGAACGGGCCATGCGGGGGACGCGGGCACGTGGCTGGCCTAGGAAGGGCTATGGCTAGTCGGCGGGGGAGGGGGGTGAGTAGCCCCGTGATCCGGCTGATAACCTGGAATGTAAGGGACTGAATGGGCCGGTCAAGTGGGCCCGCGTGTTCGCGCGCCTGAAGGGGCTGAAGGCGGATGTGGCCATGCTTCAGGAGATGCACCTGAGGGTGGCGGATCAGGTAAGGGTGAGAAAGGGGTGGGTAGAGCAGGTGTTTCATTCGGGTTTGGATGCAAAATATCAGGGGGTGGCGATCTTGGTGGGGAAGAGAGTGTCGTTCGAGGCGTTGAGCATTGTGGCAGACAATGGCGGTAGGTATGTGATGGTAAGTGGCAAGCTGCAGGGGGAGCGGGTGGGGCTGGTCAATGTATACGCCCCGAATTGGGACGATGCGGGGTTCATGCGGCGTATGCTGGGCCGGATTCCGGACCTGGAGACAGGGGGCCTGATAATGGGGGGGGGATTTCAACACGGTGCTGGACCCGGCATTGGATCGCTCTCGGTCTGGGACGGGCAGGAGGCCGGCGGCGGCCAAGGTGCTGAGGGGGTTCATGGACCAGATGGGAGGGGTGGATCCGTAGAGGTTTGCGAGGCCGGGGGCCAGGGAATTCTCATTCTTCTCAAGGCCTACTCCCGCATTGACTTTTTTGTCATGAGCAGGGCGCTGATTCCGAGGGTGGAGGATACGGAGTACTCGGCGATAGCCATTTCTGATCATGCTCCGCACTGGGTGGACCTCGAGTTGGGGGAGGAGAGGGACCAGCGCCGCTGTGGCGCCTAGAGGTGGGGTTGCTGGCGGATGAGGAGGTGAGCGGGCGGATCCGGAAGTGTATAGAGAAGTACCTGGAGGCTAATGACAATGGGGAGGTGCAAGT
This sequence comes from Scyliorhinus torazame, assembly GCF_047496885.1. Classification (NCBI taxonomy): domain Eukaryota; kingdom Metazoa; phylum Chordata; class Chondrichthyes; order Carcharhiniformes; family Scyliorhinidae; genus Scyliorhinus; species Scyliorhinus torazame. The sequence continues at coordinate 1,572,504 of NC_092720.1, forward strand.
AGGGGTGGTCTGGGAGGCGCTGAAGGCGGTGGTCAGAGGAGAGCTGATCTCCATTAGGGCACACAAGGAGAGGAGGGGAAAAGCGAGAGAGGGAGAGGTTGGTGGGGGAGATGGTGAGGGTGGATAGGAGGTACGCGGAGGCCCCGGAGGAGGGATTGCTTAGGGAACTGCGTAGCTGGCGCACCAGCTTCGGAGGCGGGATGCAGCTAGGGAGATCGGGGGAGTTAGGGATGGAGGAGGGAACACGGTGCGAAGTGCGGTGGGTATCAATGGGGTCTTCAGGGACTTCTACGAGGAACTGTACCGGTCTGAGCCCCCACTGGAGGAGGGAGGGGTGGGTCGCTTCCTGGACCGGCTGAGGTTTCCGAGGGTGGAGGAGGGGCAGGTGGCGGGGTTGGGGGCGCCGGTTGGGTTGGAGGTGTTGGTCAAAGGGATAGGGAACATGCAGGCGGGGAAGGCACCGGGGCCGGATGGGTTCCCGGTTGAATTTTACAAGAAGTATTCGGACCTGCTGGGCCCGCTGTTGGCAAGGACCTTTAACGAGGCAAGGGAAGGGGGGGCTCCGCCCCTGACGATGTCTAGAGCGCTGATTTCCCTGATCCTGAAGCGGAACAAGGATCCCCTACAGTGTGGGTCATATAGGCTGATCTCACTCTTAAATGTAGATGCAAAGTTGCTGGCAAAGATTTTGGCCACGAGGATAGAGGACTGTGTGCCGTGTGTACATGGGGATCAGACGGGGTTCGTGAACGGGAGGCAGTTGAATACCAATGTACGGAGGCTCTTGAATGTTATAATGATGCCGGCGATGGAAGGGAAGGCGGAGATAGTGGCAGCGATGGATGCGGAGAAGGCCTTTGATAGGGTGGAGTGGGGGTACCTGTGGGAGGTGTTGAAAAAGTTCGGGTTCGGGGAGGGGTTCGTCAGGTGGGTGAGGCTGCTATATGAGGCCCCGGTGGCGAGTGTGGCCACGAACAGAAGGAGGTCAGAGTATTTCCGGCTATACCGGAGGACGAGGCAGGGGTGTCCCCTGTCCCCCCTGCTCTTTGCGTTGTCGATTGAACCCCTGGCCATGGCGTTGAGGGAGTCGAGGAACTGGAGGGGGCTTGTGCGGGGTGGGGAGGAGCATCGGGTGTCGCTCTATGCGGGTGATTTGCTGCTATATGTGGCGGACCCGGTGGGGGGAATGCCAGAGGTGATGAGGATCCTTGGGGAGTTTGGAGATTTCTCTGGGTACAAGCTTAATATGGGGAAGAGCGAGTTGTTCGTAGTGCACCCGGGGGACCAGGAGAGGGGGATTGGTGAGCTCCCGCTAAAAAGGGCGGAGAGGAGTTTCAGGTACCTGGGGGTCCAGGTGGCTAGGAGCTGGGGGGCCCTACATAAGCTTAACTTCACGAGGCTGGTGGAGCAGATGGAGGAGGAGTTTAAGAGATGGGACGTGCTGGCACTCTCCCTGGCGGGTAGGGTGCAGTCAGTTAAAATGACGGTGCTCCCGAGGTTTTTGTTCCTGTTCCAATGCCCCCCATCCTGAGGGGCCTTCTTCAGGCGGGTTAACAGGAGCGTTATGGGGTTTGTGTGGGCGCAGAGGACCCCGAGGGTGAGAAGGGTGTTCCTGGAGCGGTGCAGGGATGGGGGGGGTTGGCACTGCCTAACCTCTGTGGGTATTATTGGGCCACCAACGTTGCGATGGTGCGTAAGTGGGTGATGGAGGGGGATGGGGCGGCCTGGAACAGGCTGGAGATGGCGTCCTGTGTGGGCACGAGCCTGGAGGCGCTGGTGACGGCGCCGCTGCCGCTTCCTCCAACGAGGCATCCCACGAGCCCGGTGGTGGCAGCTACCCTCAAATTTTGAGGCAATGGAGACGTCACAGGGGGAGGTGGAGGTCTCGGTGTGGTCCCCGATTCGGGGGAACCACCGGTTTGTCCCGGGGAGGATGGACGGAGGGTTCCTGACCTGGCACAGGGTAGGTATGAGAAGGATGGGGGACCGGTTTGTAGAAGGGAAGTTCAGGAGCCTGGGTGAGCTGGGGGAGAGGTGTGGGCTCCCCCCGGGGAACACCTTCAGATATATGCAGGTAAGGCCGTTTGTTCGGCGGCAGGTGGTGGAGTTCCCACGGCAACCGCCACGCAGGGTCCAGGACAGGGTGCTGTCGGGGGGGTGGGTTCGAGAGGGGAGGATCTCGGCAACGTATCAGGTGATGCAGGAGGAGGAGGAGGCCTCGGAGGAGAAGCTAAAGGGTAAGTGGGAGGAGGAGTTGGGTGAGGAGATTGACGAGGGGATGTGGGTGGATGCCCTGGGGAGGGTGAACTCTTCCTCCTCTTGCGTGAGGCTCAGCCTCATACAATTTAAGGTGCTGCATAGGGCTCACATGACCGGGGCAAGGATAAGCCGGTTCTTTGGGTGCGAGGACAGGTGTGTTCGGTGCTCAGGGAGCCCAGCAAACCACACCCACATGTTCTGGGTGTGCCAAGCGCTGGAGGACTTTTGGAAGGGTGTAGCGAGGACGGTGTCGAGGGTGGTAGGTTCCAGGGTCAAGCCGGGCTGGGGGCTCGCAATATTTGGGGTGGCAGAGGAGCCGGGAGTGCAGGAGGCGAAAGAGGCCGTTATTCTGTCCTTTGCGTCCCTGGTAGCCCGGCGGAGGATTCTTCTTCAGTGGAAGGACGCGAGGCCCCCAAGCGTGGAATCCTGGATCAGCGATATGGCAGGGTTTATTAAATTGGAGAGGGTGAAATTTTCCTCAAGGGGATCGGTGCAAGGGTTCTTCAGGCGGTGGCAACCGTTCCTAGACTTCCTGGCAGAACGATAGAAGATGGTCAGCAGCAGCAAGCCGGGGGGGGGGGGGGGGGGGTGGGGGGCCTGTATATTTGTCTTTGTGTTGATGAAGGCTGTTAATTTATTATTTATGTATATGGGGGGGGGGGGGGTGGCGGGTTGTTCCTTTCTTTCTGTATTTTGTTATTGATAATTTGTGAAAATTTGAATAAAAATTATTTAAAAAAAAAAAAATTAATGGAGTTTCACTATTTTAGCTTCAGTCTGCCTGATGTTGGATTTGGAAATGGAATTTCCAGGTCTGGAATAACTGAATTGTCAGTCAATCCTCGAGAACATCTGCACCTTTGTTGCAGTGTCAGTTTAAACACGGAGTTTAGAATGAGGTTGTATTGACCTTGTAAATGCGATGTTGATGCCTGGTGCTTTTGTCAGAATATAAAATACATTATTTAAGTGGGGCTATCAGGTGAACCGACAACAAAGATGTTCCCTCAGCCGAGTGCCAACCTTTGATCTATTCTATCACCTCAATCACAATTCAAATATGTTAAAGACCTTCTTTTTCCCAAAGAAAACCAGAATGATTTATCAAATCTATAGACGGAAGAAGGAAATTTCAGTGCCACAGCTCTGAAAACATATTCATCGAGGTCACTGTCTCCCTAATTGCCCCATTGTCCATTACTTTGTTCTTTTGCAATATTTTTAACAGTGTTAGACTTTTCTAAAAACAATTCACATGCTTTCTTCCACCTTCTTTTCACCAAGTTTAGAAGTGGGGATGTTTGCGGGTGACTGCACAATGTTCAGCACCATTCGTGACTCCTCAGATAATGAAGCAGTCCCTGTCCAAATGCAGCAAGACCCGGACAATATCCAGGCTGGGGCTCACAAGTGGCAAGTTACATTTGCGCCACACAAGTGCCAGGAAATGACCATCTCCTCCGATAAGAGAACCAAACTATCTCCCCCTTGACATTTGATGATGTGGAGATGCCGGCGTTGGACTGGGGTGAGCACAGTAAGAAGTCTTACAACACCAGGTTAAAGTCCAACAGATTTGTTTCGAATCACTAGCTTTCGGAGCACAGCATGTCTATATATATGTTTCTGGAACCCACCTCTTCATTCACCCGAGGAAGGAGCAGTGCTCCGAAAGCTGCTGGTGTAAGACTTCTTACTGTTGACATTTGATGGCATTACCATCGCTGAATCTTGGAGGTTACCATTGATCAGAAACTGAACTGGATTAGCCATATTAATACTGTGGCTGCCAGAGCAGGTCAAAGGCTGGGAATCCTGCGGAGAGTAACTCACCTCCTGACTCCCCAAAGCCTGTCCTCATCTACAAGCACAAGTCAGGAGTGTGATGGAATACTCTCCACTTGCCTGGGTGAGCGCAGCTCCAACAACACTCAAGAAGCTCCACACCGTCCAGGACCAGAGGAACACAGGAACATGGGAATTAGGAGCAAAAGTCGGTAATTCAGCCCCTCTAGCCTGCTCCACCATTCAATCAGATCCTGGCTGATCTCTTCCTGGTCTCAAATCCACCTCCCCTACCTGTTCCCCATATCCCTTTAACCCGTTTTGTTATCAGAAATATATCTATCTCCTTCTTGAAACCATTTAATGAGTCGGATTCCACTGCACTGAGGGGCAGTGAGTTCCACAAATTCACCACCCTCTGCGAGAAGTAGTTCCTCCTCAACTCAGTTGTAAATCTACCGCCTCTCAACCTATATCTGTGACCTCTCATTTTAGATTGTCTCACAAGGGGAAATATTCGGTCTACGTTTACTTTATCAAACCCTTTGAGTATTTTATACACCTCTATCAGATTCCCTCTCTAAACTCCAGAGAGTATAAACCCAAACTGTTTAATCTCTCCTCATCCGTCAACCCTTTCATCCCCGGAATCAATCTGGTGACCCTCCTCTGAACTGCCTCCAATGCCACCACATCCTTCCTCAAATAAGGAGACCCAAACTGGACACAATACTCCAGATGTGGTCTCACCCACACCCTATACAATTGCAACAACACTTCTCTACGTTTCTACTCCAATTCTTTTGCAATAACCGTTAACATTCCATTTGCCTTTGTAATTACACGCTGTACCTGCAAACCGGCTTTCTGCGATTCATGAACAAAGACACCCAGGTCCCTCTGCCCAGGTTCGTTTTGAATCTGTTTTCCATTTAGATAATAATTTGCCGTTCTATTTTTTCGGCCAAAATGGATAACCACATGAAACTCCATCTGCCAAATTTTGGCCCAATCCCCTAACCTAGCTATATCCGTCAGGAAAATCTGTATCTCCTCTTCACTGCTGCTTTCCCACCTAGTTTAGTATTATCTACAAATTTTGCTGTTACACTCTGTCCGTTTGCAGATCATTTATATAAATTGTAAACAGTAGAAATCCGAGGACTGACCCCTGCGGCTCCCCGCTAGTTACCGTTCACCACCCAGGAAGGACCCATTTATCCTGACCCTCTGCTTTCTGTCAGTCAGACAATCCTCAATTCAATCTAGTACTCTACCCCAAACTCCTGCGATCTCAACTTCCAAACAAGGCAGCCCTACTGAAGAAGGACGGGTTGCATCTAAACCGGAGAGGCATAAATATCCTGGCCGCGAGGTTTGCTAGTGTCACACGGGAGGGTTTAAACTAGTATGGCAGGGTGGTGGGCACGGGAGCAATAGGTCAGAAGGTGAGAGCATTGAGGGAGAACTAGGGAATAGGGACAGTGGGGCTCTGAGGCAGAGCAGACAGGGAGAAGTTGCTGAACACAGCGGGTCTGGTGGCCTGAAGTGCATATGTTTTAATGCAAGAAGTATTACGGGTAAGGCAGATGAACTTAGAGCTTGGATTAGTACTTGGAACTATGATGTTGTTGCCATTACAGAGACCTGGTTGAGGGAAGGGCAGAATTGGCAGCTAAATGTTCCAGGATTTAGATGTTTCAGACGGGATAGAGGGGGATGTAAAAGGGGAGGTGGAGTTGCACTACTGGTTAGGGAGGATATCACAGCTGTACTGCGGGAGGACACCTCAGAGGGCAGTGAGGCTATATGGGTAGAGATCAGGAATAAGAAGGGTGCAGTCACAATGTTGGGGGTTTACTACAGGCCTCCCAACAGCCAGCGGGAGATAGAGGAGCAGATAGGTAGACAGATTTTGGAAAAGAGTAAAAACAACAGGGTTGTGGTGATGGGAGACTTCAACTTCCCCAATATTGACTGGGACTCACTTAGTGCCAGGGGCTTAGACGGGGCGGAGTTTGTAAGGAGCATCCAGGAGGGCTTCTTAAAACAATATGTAAACAGTCCAACTAGGGAAGGGGAGATACTGGACCTGGTATTGGGGAATGAGCCCGGCCAGGTGGTAGATGTTTCAGTAGGGGAGCATTTCGGTAACAGTGACCACAATTCAGTAAGTTTTAAAGTACTGGTGGACAAGGATAAGAGTGGTCCGAGGATGAATGTGCTAAATTGTGGGAAGGCTAATTATAACAATATTAGGCGGGAACTGAACAACCTAGATTGGGGGCAGATGTTTGAGGGCAAATCAACATCTAACATGTGGGAGGCTTTCAAGTGTCAGTTGAAAGGAATTCAGGACCGGCATGTTCCTGTGAGGAAGAAGGATAAATACGGCAATTTTCGGGAACCTTGGATAACGAGAGATATTGTAGGCCTCGTCAAAAAGAAAAAGGAGGCATTTGTCAGGGCTAAAAGGCTGGGAACAGACGAAGCCTGTGTGGAATATAAGGAAAGTAGGAAGGAACTTAAGCAAGGAGTCAGGAGGGCTAGAAGGGGTCACGAAAAGTCATTGGCAAATAGGGTTAAGGAAAATCCCAAGGCTTTTTACACGTACATAAAAAACAAGAGGGTAGCCATGGAAAGGGTTGGCCCACTGAAGGATAGGCAAGGGAATCTATGTGTGGAGCCAGAGGAAATGGGTGAGGTACTAATTGAATACTTTGCATCAGTATTCACCAAAGAGAAGAAATTGGTGGATGTTGAGTCTGGAGAAGGGGGTGTAGATAGCCTGGGTCACATTGAGATCCAAAAAGACGAGGTGTTGGGTGTCTTAAAAAATATTAAGGTAGATAAGTCCCCAGGGCCTGATGGGATTTACCCCAGAATACTGAAGGAGGCTGGAGAGGAAATTGCTGAGGCCTTGACAGAAATCTTTGGATCCTCACTGTCTTCAGGTGATGTCCCGGAGGACTGGAGAATAGCCAATGTTGTTCCTCTGTTTAAGAAGGGTAGCAAGGATAATCCCGGGAACTACAGGCCGGTGAGCCTTACTTCAGTGGTAGGGAAATTACTGGAGAGAATTCTTCGAGACAGGATCTACTCCCATTTGGAAGCAAATGGACGTATTAGTGAGAGGCAGCTTGGTTTTGTGAAGGGGAGGTCGTGTCTCACTAACTTGATAGAGTTTTTCGAGGAGGTCACTAAGATGATTGATGCAGGTAGGGCAGTGGATGTTGTCTATATGGACTTCAGTAAGGCCTTTGACAAGGCCCCTCATGGTAGACTAGTACAAAAGGTGAAGTCACACGGGATCAGGGGTGAGCTGGCAAGGTGGATACAGAACTGGCTAGGTCATAGAAGGCAGAGAGTAGCAATGGAAGGATGCTTTTCTAATTGGAGGTCTGTGGCCAGTGGTGTTCCACAGGGATCAGTGCTGGGACCTCTGCTGTTTGTAGTATATATAAATGATTTGGAGGAAAATGTAACTGGTCTGATTAGTAAGTTTGCAGATGACACAAAGGTTGGTGGAATTGCGGATAGCGATGAGGACTGTCAGAGGATACAGCAGGATTTAGATTGTTTGGAGACTTGGGCGGAGAGATGGCAGATGGAGTTTAATCCGGACAAATGTGAGGTAATGCATTTTGGAAGGTCTAATGCAGATAGGGAATATACAGTGAATGGTAGAACCCTCAAGAGTATTGAAAGTCAAAGAGATCTAGGAGTACAGGTCCACAGGTCACTGAAAGGAGCAACACAGGTGGAGAAGGTAGTCAAGAAGGCATACGGCATGCTTGCCTTCATTGGCCGGGGCATTGAGTATAAGAATTGGCAAGTCATGTTGCAGCTGTATAGAACCTTAGTTAGGCCACACTTGGAGTATAGTGTTCAATTCTGGTCGCCACACTACCAGAAGGATGTGGAGGCTTTAGAGAGGGTGCAGAAGAGATTTACCAGGATGTTGCCTGGTATGGAGGGCATTAGCTATGAGGAGCGGTTGAATAAACTCGGTTTGTTCTCACTGGAACGAAGGAGGTTGAGGGGCGACCTGATAGAGGTCTACAAAATTATGAGGGGCATAGACAGAGTGGATAGTCAGAGGCTTTTCCCCAGGGTAGAGGGGTCAATTACTAGGGGGCATAGGTTTAAGGTGAGAGGGGCAAGGTTTAGAGTAGATATACGAGGCAAGTTTTTTACGCAGAGGGTCGTGGGTGCCTGGAACTCGCTGCCGGAGGAGGTGGTGGAAGCAGGGACGATAGTGACATTTAAGGGGCATCTTGACAAATGCATGAATAGGATGGGAATAGAGGGATACGGACCCAGGAAGTGTAGAAGATTGTAGTTTAGTCGGACAGCATGGTCGGCACGGGCTTGGAGGGCCGAAGGGCCTGTTCCTGTGCTGTACATTTCTTTGTTCTTTGTACTTGATGGGCACTCCATCCACCACCTCCAACGTTCACTCTCTCCACCATAATAATAGTCTTTATTATTGTCACAAGCAGGCTTGCATTAACACTGCAGTGAAGTTACTGTGAAAATCCCCTAGTCGCCACATTCCGGCACCTGTTCGGATACACAGAGGGAGAATTCAGAATGTCCAATTCACCTAACAAGCACTTCTTTCGGGACTTGTGGGAGGAAACCGGAGCACCCGGAGGAAACCCACGCAGACACGGGGAGAACGTGCAGACTCCGCACAGACAGTGATCCAAGCCGGGAATCGAACCTGGGACCCTGGCACAGTGAAGCAACAGTGCTAACCACTGTGGTACCGTGGTGGCCGATGCCACTGATGTACAGTGGCAGCCGTGTGTACCATCCACAAGATTCACTGAGAGAACTCACCAAGGCTCCTTCAACAGCACCTTCCATACCCACGACCACTCTGGCCGAGAAGGACAAGGGCAGCAGATACATGAAATACCGCCACCTGGAGGTTACCCTGCAGTGGTTCAAGAAGGCAGCTCACCACCACCTTCTCAGTAGCAGTTAGGGATGGGCAACACATGCTGTCCTAACCAGCGACACCCACATCCCATAAATTAATTTTTAAAAATGAAACAACTTTATTTCTCTATAGGATCAGGAGGAGGCAATTTGCTCCCCCCCCCCCTTCCAAGCGTGTCCTTTGCTTCAATGAGATCTTCACGGATAGATCCATAGAGTTTGTCCCATACACCTTCATGTAATTGCGCAAAAGACCAAAGAGAATACAGTCAGAAGGATTACAAAGGGTGATCTTCCTAAAGTAGTGAGCGGACAGTGCATTGCAATAATCAGCCATGGGGTGTGGATACAGAGGGACTGAGAGCCCCCAATGAGACACAGATCAGTCACTGTCTGGACGGAGCCAGGCTGAGGGTTGGAACGGCCATCCCTTGCTTTTGATATTTTGAGAACTTTACTTTTGTGTTTGCAAAAGAAAAAATCGATAACATCTGTGACCATATTCATCAAATCAAAAAGGGATTTAATTAAAGTCATCAGAGACATTAGTATTGTAACAGAAATATCTCAAACTATATATACAATATTATAATTATCATTTTCATCAACATCATCATTAACCACCAACTTTTAACATTAAAATCATGAACAGTGTTGACTTCATCATCTTCAACATCCATCTTCAATATTATCACCAATAATGCACAGAGGTCACTAAAATCAGGTTAAGTGGTGTGAGATTGAAAAACAGGATTTGGGTTGTAAAAGAAACTAATTGATTGCTTGTAGATGGACGGTAATTATTAATATTGGTAATCCTGCATGGAGAGGGATTACTAATGTGTACAGGATTCCTTCCTTACCCAATATGTAAGAAGCCTACCAAGATAGGATTTAGCAAATGAACCAGAGCGGATAAGAGAAGCAAGCATTGAGGAACAGCTAGGCAATAGTGATCACAACATAATGAGAGTTAACAAAGTTCTGAAAAAATAATGGTGAATTAACAGTACTTGGTATTGTTAGTTCATAGAAAATGTAGCAATTTGAAGTGAAGAGGAATAAACCCCAAATTTGGATTTGTCACAAGTTTCTAGACGATTTATGCTGTTAGCCATGGAAAAGCCAAATAAACAGGAATATCACTATAGGTCGCCTCACTGAAGTTCAATGTGTTTCATAAATGTGAAGCATTGACACCTTGGTGTGAAATAATTTTACATTTGCCATTTAGGCTGTGAATTCATGTACCGAGTTCCTGTTCACGACATAATGTAGAATCTTGACATATCCACAACGCTGACGGCCGAGAACATGAACAATGAAACTGCTGTATCTCGCTGAAGCAGTTGTGAATTATTCTTACAGTTTCTAAAGTTTTAGGGGCAGCACGGTGGCACAGTGGTTAGCACTGCTACCTCACAGCGTTGACGACCCGGGTTCGAATCCCTGCTCTGGGTCACTGTCCGTGTGGAGTTTGCACATTCTCCCCGTGTTTGCGTGGGTTTCGCCCCCACAACCCAAAGGTGTGCAGGTTAGGTGGATTGGCCACGCTACATTGCCCCTTAATTGGAAAAAAAAGAATTGGGTACTCTAAATTTTTAATTAAAAAACTGTTTCTAAAGACTTTTTCTATCTTGGAAGTATACTTGTGTTAGAATTTTCCTGTTCACACCTTGTTAGTGTTGAAGGAAAAACGTTTCAGCTGTTTTGACAATCAGAAATTAAAAGCTTTATTTTGGAAGATAGATTTGTGGTAAAGTACAAGGATAATTTGAAAGGTGATGTAGTGAGTGTAACATATTGAGAAGGACCAGGGATAGGAACACTTTGTAATTCAGCAAGAGATTCGGATGTGGAATGCACAGCTGAGAATGTGATGGAGGCAGATCAATCGTGATGATCAAAGGAAATTGGAGAAGTTTCTCGGAGTTAAACTTCAGAAGGGTAGGAATGTGAGATGATCTGAATTTCTCCTGTAGGAAGGCAGCAGAGGTATAAAACGGCAGGTGGCCTCCTCCTGTGTTGTAACCATTCGATGATTCTGTGACAGGTTCAAAATTGACTTGGGTCCTTTTGTATCCTCAACTCTTACCAAAGCACGTCCACCATTTTGGATCATGGTGAAGGGGCTACAGATTCTAATCTATGGTGAAGAATTTTTCTGACATACAACTGAAATCGTGTTCATTAAAGAGACAAAATGGTATTGTGGTGGCTCGTGCCTTTTTAAAATGTATTCAGTTATGGGATGTGGGTGTCGCTGGCTAGGCCAGCATTGTTGCCCATCCCTAACTGCTACTGAGAAGGTGGTGGTGAGCTGCCTTCTTGAACCGCTGCGATCCATGTGGTGTAGGTACACCCACAGTGCTGTTAGGGAGGGAGTTCCAGGATGTTGCCCCAGCGACAGTGAAAGAACGGCGATATATTTCCAAGTCAGGATGGTGAGTGACTCAGAGGGGAACATCCAGGTGGTGGGGTTCCCAGGTATCTTCTTGTCCTTCTAGATGGGAGTGGTCGTGGGTTTGGAAGGTGCTGCTTAAGGAACCTTGGTGAGTTACTGCAGTGCATCTTGTAGATGGTACACACGGCATTTAACTTGCCACTTGTCAGCCCCAGCCTGGATATTGTCCGGGTCTTGCTGCATTTGGACAGGGACTGCTTCATTATCTGAGGAGTCGCGAATGGTGCTGACCATTGTGCAGTCACCCGCAAACATCCCCACTTCTGACCTTATGATGGAAGGGAGGTCATTGATGAAGATAACAAAAACAGTGGTCCTGACAGCCTCTGTGGAGAGAGAAGGGAGCGAACGTTCCCAGTCTGGATGAATCTTTGTCAAAGCGAGAGAGAACTGGAAATGGGGTCAGATTTATACGGTAGTGGGGGGGGGGGGGGGGGGGGGGGGGGGGGGGGGGGGGCTGAAGCGGTGGGGCTGGGTAGGGGACCAGCGATAGGTGGAGATTGATGAAGATGGTTGGGCCGAGGACACGACCCTGAGGAACTCCTGCAGTGATGTCCTGGAGCGGAGATGATTGACCTCCAACCACCACAACCACCTTCCTTTGTGCCGGGTTTGACTCCAACCAGCGGAGAGTTTTCCCCCTGATTCCCATTGGCTCCAGTTTAGCTCGGGCTCCTTGAGGCCAAACTCAGTCAAATGCTGCCTTGATGTCAAGGGCAGTCACTCTCACCTCATCTCAATTTGTGGAACTTGCTGCCCCATAGTGCGGTGGAATCTGAGTCAATCAATGGTTCCAAGAATGAGATAGATACTTTTCTGATTTTAAAAACTGTTAATGGGATATGGGGAACAGGTGGGGAGGTGGAGTTGAGACCAGGAAGAGATCAGTCAGGATCTGATTGAACGGCGGATCAGGCCTCGAGGGGCTGAATGGCCCACTTCTGCTCCTAATTCCTATGTTCCTATGTACAGGACTTTGGTGAGGCCCCAGCTGGAGCAGTGTGTGCAGTTCTGGTCACCGCACTATCGGAAGGATGTGCTTGGACTGGAGAGGGTGCAGAGGAGATTCACCAGGATGTTCCCTGGGATGGAACATTTTAGCTGTGGAGAGAGGCTGGATAGTCTCGGATAGTTTTCTTTGGAGCAGGGAAGGCTGAGAGGGGACCTGATTGAGGTGGTTAAAACTATGAGGGGCATGGACCGGGTAGTTAGAAAGCAGCTGGTCCCCTTAGTTGAAGGGTCAATAACAAGGAGGCAGAATTTTAAGGTGACGAGCAGGAGGTTTAGAGAGGATTTGAAGTAAAATGTTTTCTGCAGAGTGGTGAGAATCTGGGATGCACGCCCTGGGAGGGGAGATGAGGCAGCAAACCTCACAGTCTTTAAAACCTACTTGGATGAGCACTTGAATTGTCAAAACATTTTGTGCTATGGCGAGGTGCTGGGAAGCGGGATTATTATGGAGTGCGAGTAGTTTTTTCATCAGTGTCGGCTGATGGGCCGAACGGCCTCTTCTCTAAAGTATGATTCTGACATGAGACCAGGTGGACGAGTATCAGCTGTTGCAAGAGGGAGACGGAGAGTACAAGACATTCCTCCCTCTTGGGTACCCTCCTCAAGGACCTACAGAAGCTGGGTGCCCCTCTGTGGGCCATCTCCAAACCTGCCAATGTGTATCAGCCAACATACTCCACACCTTCAGCAATAGGGATGTGAACAGCTGTATAAATGGCCCCAGGAAAATTGCACCTAATCAGCACTGAGTGCTAAATCTGTACATCAGATCCAGGAGGAGGCCATTCAGCCCCTCGAGCCTGCTCCACCATTCAATGCGATCTTGGCTGATCTCCTCTCAGCCTAACCCTAACTCCACCTTCCTGCCCGCTCTCCATAACCCTTCATCCCTCCATCTCCTTAAATGTCTTCTGTATTCGGCCACCCACTGCACTCTGGGATAGAGAACGCCACAGATTCCCGCCCTTTGAGTGAAGTCATTCCTCCTCGTTTCTATTTTAAATCTGCCACCCCTTAGCCTGAAACTATGGCCTCTTGTTCTAGAATGTCCAACAAGGGGGAATACCCGCTCTCCGTCTATCCTGTCTATCCCTTTTAGCATCTTATCTACCTGAATTAGATATTGTCTCATTATTCCAAACTCCAGTGAGTTAGGCCGAAGCTGCTCAATCTCTCTTCATAAGACAAGTCCTTCATCCCTGGAATCAATCTAGAACCTTCTCTGAACCTTCTCTGAAGTATTTCCGTCCTTCCGCAAGTAAGGGGCCAAGTCGGTGGACAGTGCTCCAGATATAGCCTCACCAATACAGCTGCAATGTCCCTACTTTTATCCTCTATCCCATTAGCAATGAATGCCAAAATTCCATCGGCCTTTCTCATTACCTGCTGCATCTGCAGACTAACTTTCTGCGATTCACGCACGAGGACACCCAGGTCCCTCTGCACCGACGCATTTTGACATTTCTCTCCATTTAGATAAAGGGGGTAATTCTCGGGGGCTGCTAGCCCAGGCGGGATTCTCGGTGGCCCATTGAATCTGGGATGAGATTTGAGCCAGGCACTAAACCCACTGTGATTCGCCCGGCCAAGTCCTGCTGGCAAAATCAGGTTCGTGCCCAGAGAGGGTGAGAACGTGATCCAAACTAATTCATTTGAACGTAATGAGCGATTTTGAAGCAGAATGGTCCTCCCCCCCCCCACCCCCCCACCCGGAATTCACTACTGGTCCCTAAAAGCAGAGAGGCTCCCCCCCACCCGGAATTCACTACTAGTCCCTAAAAGCAGAGAGGCCACCATGGACACTAAGGAGGTGAGTACCCTCTCAACACTCACCTCCAGGGTGCCAAGGGGAGTCCTTCAGGGAGGTAGAAGTCGGGGGAGCTCGGGCTGGCTCAGGTCAGGGGTCTTTCCTGGGATGGGAAAACTTCCCTTTGTAGTTTTGAAAATCAAGAAAGTCTTTCAACGTGTCAAAAAAAAAACGTGGTTAGAAACACCACCTAGTCAAAAGAGAAAGCACTTCACAGTTAATGGACAGTGAAGAGCTATAAAAACAAGAATAGCTCATACTTCCTATGAAATAACCTGGTCGCCGTCAATCAAGAGGCTTGTAAAAGGTAACGGATCTTGGAATTCAATGTAAACAATGTAGTTCATAGCTTTTAGGCTGCTCAGTAAGTTCAGAGGCTTGAAAAAGTTAAAGGGGAATGGAATTGAATGTGAGAAAAAGCACTTCAAAAGCATCAAAGGGAAAACCTTTACCTTCATCTGACAGATCATTGAACTTGACATGCTGGGAGATATCAAAGTATTCCAACAACTCAGGGGGAAGATGTTGAACAACAACTTCACATGCTGAAATAGAGTTTTCTGATTTTCAAAGCTACAGAAGAAAAGCCTGCCACCCGACCCCCATCCTGGGAAAGACCCCCCACCTGAGCCCCTCCAACATGGCCGAGCACCCCTCACCCCCAACTCCTGAACAATCCCCTCCACACCCTGGGGGTAAGTGTAGAGAGGGTACTCAGCAACTTGCATTGCCTCCGATTCCACACAGTCAGCTTGAGGCTGCCAAGGGCCGGTCCTGAAGGAGGCAGAGGCCTGAATGGGGATCCTGAAGGGTCATTTGGCACATGTTATTTGGTGGGGGGAGGGCTTACCAGTAATTGTGGGGGTGGGGCTTGTAGAGACTGATGGGGGACCTTTCCAGTGATTCGGGGAAGGGCCTTGCCAGTAATTTGGGGGGGGGGGGGGGGGGGCGGCAGACTTACCAGTAATTCATAGGGGGGTGGGGAGGACCTTGTCAGTGATTCGGGGGAGGGGCTTTGCCAGTGATTCGGGGGAGGGGCCTTGCCAGTGATTCCATTGCAGGTAAGTACCTGGACATCAGGTGCGAGGCCCTCTCGGTGTTGTTGAAGGGGGTATAGGTCCATTCCTCACTCCTGCGCTGTGGCGATTTTGAGCCATTTTCCACTTCATGTGGTTATCAAAAATGGATCCTGATCAAAGGGCGTGATGTACAAACCTTAAACTGTATTGAAGCACCTCAGAGTGAAACCAGATCTAGTAGCAAACTTAAATATCAGTGCACCTTTTATAATGACCATCCTGCGCTGTCTGTATTGTGTCTTTGACGGTATTGAAGCTCCTCAGAGACAACATGATGTGGGCAGAGGACCTGAATATTACTGTACTTTGTGTACTCGCCATGTTCACGTTTGCCTTCATTGGCCGGGGCATTGAGTATAAGAATTGGCAAGTCACGTTGCAGCTGTATAGAACCTTAGTTAGGCCACCGGAGTATAGTGTTCAATTCTGGTCGCCACACTACCAGAAGGATGTGGAGGCTTTAGAGAGGGTGCAGAAGAGATTTACCAGGATGTTGCCTGGTATGGAGGGCATTAGCTATGAGGAGCGGTTGAATAAACTCGGTTTGTTCTCACTGGAACGACGGAGGTTGAGGGGAGACCTGATAGAGGTATACAAAATTATGAGGGGCATAGACAGAGTGGATAGTCAGAGGCTTTTTCCCAGGGTAGAGGGGTCAATTACTAGGGGGCATAGGTTTAAGGTGAGAGGGGCAAGGTTTAGAGGAGATGTATGAGGTAAGTTTTTTACGCAGAGGGTAGTGGGTGCCTGGAACTCACTACCGGAGGAGGTGGTGGAAGCAGGGACGATAGTGACATTTAAGGGGCAGCTTGACAAATACATGAATAGGATGGGAATAGAGGGATACGGACCCAGGAAGTGTAGAAGATTGTAGTTTAGTCGGGCAGCATGGTCGGCGCAGGTTTGGAGGGCCGAAGGGCCTGTTCCTGTGCTGTACATTTCTTTGTTCTTTGTTCATTGAGATATTTTATGAATAAGGTGTATTTGGAGTTATGGAGCGAGTAGCTGAATGGTTATAAACACAGACCAGAGAGTCAGGTTTAAATGTGGCAGCTACTCAGCTTCGTAAACGGAGAGAGGGGATGTCCCACAACAATCGCTGCTTGATCGACTATTTTACATTCGTGATTGAAAATCAGAAGTACAATATCAAAATTCTGTTCCTCCTGTCAAAGTGGCTAACTTCACATTTATCCACGTTATGCTGTACCTGACCTGCTGTACCTGACCTGCTGTACCTGCCCTGCTGTACCTGACCTGCTGTACCTGACCTGCTGTACCTGCCCTGCTGTACCTGCCCTGCTGTACCTGACCTGCTGTACCTGACCTGCTGTACCTGACCTGCTGTACCTGACCTGCTGTACCTGACATGCTGTACCTGCCCTGCTGTACCTGCCCTGCTGTACCTGACCTGCTGTACCTGACCTGCTGTACCTGACCTGCTGTACCTGACATGCTGTACCTGACATGCTGTACCTGACCTGCTGTACCTGACCTGCTGTACCTGACCTGCTGTACCTGACCTGCTGTACCTGCCCTGCTGTACCTGACATGCTGTACCTGCCCTGCTGTACCTGACCTGCTGTACCTGACCTGCTGTACCTGACCTGCTGTACCTGACATGCTGTACCTGACATGCTGTACCTGACATGCTGTACCTGACCTGCTGTACCTGACCTGCTGTACCTGCCCTGCTGTACCTGACCTGCTGTACCTGACATGCTGTACCTGACATGCTGTACCTGACATGCTGTACCTGACCTGCTGTACCTGCCCTGCTGTACCTGACATGCTGTACCTGACATGCTGTACCTGCCCTGCTGTACCTGACCTGCTGTACCTGACCTGCTGTACCTGACCTGCTGTACCTGACCTGCTGTACCTGCCCTGCTGTACCTGCCCTGCTGTACCTGACATGTGTCTGCCCGCACACTCAACCTGTTTAAATCACCTGAGAACCATCAAATTCCACAATGCAGAAGGAGGTCATTCAGCCCACCGAGTCTGCACCAACCCTCTCAAACAGCAGCTTACCTTCGCAAGCCCGCTGCCATGCCCTATCCCCGTAACCCCCAAACCCACATCCTGAACACTAAGGGGCAATTTACCATGTCCCACCCAGCTAACCCGCACATCTTTGGACCATGGGAGGAAACCGGAGCACCCGGAGAAAACCCACACAGACACAGGGAGAAAATGCAAACCCCACAAAGAAGCCCCCCCCCCCGGGGGTCAGAGTTGAACCTGGGTCCCCGGCGCTGTGAGGCAGCAGTGCTAACCACTGTGCCGCCCACTTTGAAATCTCTCAACATCACTCTTCACTCAGATGGTGGTGAATCTTTGGAATTCTCCGTTCCAGACACTATGGAAGCTCAATCATTGAGCAGGTTCAAGATAGAAATCAATATATTTCTGGAAACTAATGATATCGGGGGATGTGTGGGTAGTGCAGGAAAGCAGCGCGGAGATAAATAATCATCATGGTGGAATTGAATGGTGCAGCAGGTTCGATGGGCTGAATGGCCAATCCGATTCCTATGTTCATATGGAGAGTAACCATGAGGAGAGTGTTGGGCTGAATGGTCCCTGTACCATCTACATAATGGGGTCCACGGAAGATCAATGTTTGGGACATTATTCTTCATCTTTACCTGTGGGAATCTGGGGAACTGTTTGCGGTTTACAGAGTTCACACAAACACAGGATCAACACAAAGAGCTTCAGTAACAAAAATCGGTTGCAGACAGATCTGGACATGATAAGAAAATGCGACTAAATGTGAAAGACCTTGCTCAATGCAGATCAATGTAATGTTATGGAGATGGGTGAGGGAAACAGCTGCAGAAGGCGGAGGGTATTTGGTAGGTAGGTCATTTGCTAAAGTCCATAAGGGCTGTCGGTATCTCTCTATATTAGAGAAGGACGATTGGTTAAATAGCTTGTGGGTCTCCATTGTACGTCAAGCAAGGTGCAAGGCAAGGAGGCACATCTCAGGCCTACCTCAGCTGGAATGGGAATTGAACCTATGCTGTTTGGTGTTATTACGAACCACGCATTAGCCATCTAGCCAACTGGCCCCCTGGCATGGGGCATTCTTGTTGATAAATCAATGAAGGTCCATGGCCAGTCCCTTGAGGTCATCGACAAACAGTGTCCGGATATATTGCCAATTACAAAACAAGGTGAACCAATTCCATCACCGTGCATCGTCTTGTTGGGCTTCAGCTAGAATACCGGGTCCAGTTTTGATCTCTTCTGATTGAGGATGATTTAGAATCCCTGAAGATTCAGAAAGGGCCGATAATATTGACACTGGTTTTAACTGTCCTTAGTTACCAGAGTGGTCTTCAAAAACTGGGGCTTCTGACTCTAAATGGACAGACTTTGAGGATTGTTGATCAGGTCCATGAAGTCAGTATAATAGTGAGGTGTTCAGGAAAACCAGAGGACACAAGAATACATTGCACAGTGGAGAACAAGGTTAGATGTTGGAAGGTGCTGCTTTGGGCTGAGTGTTGATGACTGGTTTATTCAGTTAGTGCAGAATCCCTGCCAACATTGGACTGAAATCTGGACGAGTTCCTCGATTGGTAATTGAGGATGTATTTCCCAGTCACTGTGATCTCCCGGCGCTCCTTTCATTTCCTTCAGGGTGAGGAAGGAATTTCCCAGAATGCTTTCCTAAATTACCAACACGAACATCAACATCACTGGCATCAACTTTGGCATCACCAACATTATCAACACCTTCAACTTTGACACCAGCTGCATTTTTATTGACAGTATCACATGCGTCAAAATCATTAAAATAAACGTCATTATCATTGACACGCTCACTTCAACATTGGCTTGAATAACATCAAGAACATACACAATTTGTGGAGCACTCTTAAATATCAAAAGACTTGAAAAGAATTCAACGAGCCCAGTAATAACTTGGGGTAAAATATAAGAGTTGGTTGAGGGGAAGATGTGAAAGAATTGGATGAGGAAGCAGTTTGGGGAAGCAGCAAGCAGGCTGATGGAACTGAGAACTGAGATTCAGATAAAGATCTGGAGAGACAGAAGAATGCAGTGAGGGCCCAGAGGGGTTTGAAAATGAGGATGCAGGTTCTGAAGTGGAATAATTCGGATCAGGAATTGGGACTGCGCCAGGCAAAAGGTCAACTGGAGAAGGTCACCATCCACCGGAGTTGATCTCACTGCTGAGTGACCATCACTTGCCCGCTGACTGCCCCATTGTCAGTTTCTGAAGCTTATGGCCACCACCTAGTTCCAGAGAACATGGAGGCAATGGTCAGTTCACAGATATCCAGCCTCTGGGAGTGCAGATCCAGGCCGTCAATTGTGACAGGATCTTTTCCAAGTTTCAGGTGTTGAGGTTGGGTTAGAGAGCAGAGCCTTCAGAGCTGGACTGCTGTATCTTGCAGAACTGTGTGTGACAGTGTGACTGTGTGACAGTGTCTGTGTGCGTGTGTAAGTACATGAGGCTGTGTATGTGTGTGTGTAAGTATGTGTGTCAGTGTGCGAGCGTGAGTCTGCGTGCCTGTGCCTGTGTGCGTGCGTGTGCATCTGCGGTGTGTGCCTGCGTGCATGTGTGTGCCCGCGTGCGTGTGCACAGCTGTCTGTGCGTGTGTGTCCAGATGATGCTGGAGTCATGTTCAGTTTCTTGAACATTGCAGGAAGATGAGGCCAATTTGCTGCCACTCGGTGTGCAGGATGGAATCCCCAGAAACAGCACAACCGTCAGCGGGAGGAACATACACACACAGATACACTTACTTACACACACCCACACTTACACACACCCACACTTACACACACCCACACTTACACACACCCACACACTTACACCCACACTTACTTACAAATGCACACACCCACACTTACTTACACACACACACACCCACACTTACACACACACTTACTTACACACCTAGCCACACTTACTTACACATGCTCACACCCACACACACACACACCCAAACTTAAACACACACCCCCACACTTACACACACACACTTACTTACACACCCACCCACACTTACTTACACATGCTCACACCCACACTTACACACACACACACCCACACTTATTTACTTACACACACACCCACACTTACACCCACACTTACTTACACACACACACCCAAACTTACACACACCCACACACTTACACCCACGCTTACTTACAAATGCACACACCCACACTTACTTACACACACACACACCCACACTTACACACACACTTACTTACACACCTAGCCACACTTACTTACACATGCTCACACCCACCCACACACACACCCAAACTTAAACACACACCCCCACACTTACACACACACACTTACTTACACACCCACCCACACTTACTTACACATGCTCACACCCACACTTACACACACACACACCCACACTTATTTACTTACACACACACCCACACTTACACCCACACTTACTTACACACACACACCCAAACTTACACACACCCACACACTTACACCCACGCTTACTTACAAATGCACACACCCACACTTACTTACACACACACACACCCACACTTACACACACACTTACTTACACACCTAGCCACACTTACTTACACATGCTCACACCCACCCACACACACACCCAAACTTAAACACACACCCCCACACTTACACACACACACTTACTTACACACCCACCCACACTTACTTACACATGCTCACACCCACACTTACACACACACACACCCACACTTATTTACTTACACACACACCCACACTTACACCCACACTTACTTACACACACACACCCAAACTTACACACACCCACACACTTACACCCACACTTACTTACAAATGCACACACCCACACTTACTTACACACACACACACCCACACTTACACACACACTTACTTACACACACACTTACTTACACACACACTTACACAACCCCCCACCCACACTTACTTACACACACCCACCCACACATACACACACTTACACACACACACACACTTACACCCCCCCACCCACACTTACTTACACCCACCCACCCAAACTTACACACCCACACTTACACACCCACACAAACCCACACTTACTTACACACACCCACCCACACTTACTTACACACACACCGCCCACACTTACACACACACGCACTTACACACCCACACTTACACACACACCCACTTACACACAAACACACACACCATTCTTACTTCCACACACAGGCACACACACCCACGCTTACTTACAAACACACACACACACACTTACTTACACATGCACACGGTCACACTTACTTACACACGCACACACCCACACTTACTTACACACGCACACACCCACACTTACTTACACCCACCCTTACTTACACCCACCCACACTTACTTACACACACCCACACTTACTTACTTACACACACCCACTCACACTTACACACACTGACACACCCACACCCACACTTACTTACAACCACCCACACTTACTTACACAGGCACACACCCATCTTACTTACACACACCCACCCACACTTACTTACACCCGCCCACACTTACTTACACACACCCACCCACACTTACTTACACACGCACACACCCACTTACTTACACACACACCCACACTTACTTACACACGCACACACCCACACTTACTTACACACACACACACTTACTTACACCCACCCACACTTACTTACACACACCCACCCACACTTACTTACACACGCACACACCCACTTACTTACACACACACCCACACTTACTTACACACGCACACACCCACACGTACTTACACACACCCACCCACCCTTACGTACACACGCACACACCCACACTTACTTACACACACCCACCCACAATTTCTTACACATGCACACACCCACACTTACTTACACGCTCACACACACTTACTCTCACACACCCACACTTACACACGCACCCACACTTACAGGCACACACACACTTGCACACACACACTTACACACACACACCCATACTTACTTCCACACACACACACACACACTTACACACACACACCCACACTTACTTACACACGCTCACAGCCACACTTACTTACACACACACATCCAATTACATACACACACAAACCCACACTTACTTACACACACACCCCACACACACTTACTTACACATGCACACACCCACACTTACTTACACACACACACACACTTACACACACACCGACACTTACTTACACCCATCTACATTTACTGACACACACACCGACCCACACTTACGTACACATGCACACACCCACACTTACTTACAACCACCCACACTTACTTACACATGCACACACCCACACTTACTTACACACACACACACACTTACACACACACCGACACTTACTTACACCCATCTACATTTACTGACACACACACCGACCCACACTTACGTTCACATGCACACACCCACAGTTACTTACACACACACGCCCACACTTAAGTACACACGCTCACAGCCGCACTTACTTACACACACACTTACGTACACACACACACACCCCACACACACGTACTTACACACCCACCCACACTTACTTACACACACACACACTTACTCTCACACACCCACACTTACACACGCACCCACACTTACAGACACACACACACACTTACACACACACACTTACTTACACACACACACACCCCACACACACGTACTTACACACACACACCCATACTTACTTCCACACACACACACACACTTACACACACCCACCCACACTTACTTACACACGCTCACAGCCACACTTACTTACACACACACATCCACTTACTTACACACACAAACCCACACTTACTTACACACACACACTTACACACTCACCCCACACACACTTACTTACACATGCACACACCCACACTTACACACACACACACACACACTTACACACACCCACACTTACTTACACCCACCCACACACACTTACACCCACACTTACTTACACAGACACCCACACTAACATACACACACACACACACACACACACTTACACACACCCACACTTACTTACACACACACACACTCCACACACATGTACTTACACACCCACCCACACTTACTTACACACGCACACACCCACACTTACTTACACACTCACACACACTTACTCTCACACACCCACACTTACACACGCACCCACACTTACAGACACACACCCACTTACACACACCCACCCACACTTACTTACACACGCTCACAGCCACACTTTCTTACACACACACATCCACACTTACTTACACACACAAACCCACACTTACTTACACACACACACACTTACACACACCCCACACACACGCACACACCCACACTTACTTACACACACTTACACACACCCACACTTACACACACAAACACACCCATACTTACTTCCATACACACACACACTTACTTAAACACGCACACGGTCACACTTACTTACACACGCACACACCCACACTTACTTACACACGCACACACCCACACTTACACACACACCCACACTTACTTACACACGCACACACCCACACACTCACACTTACACCCACACTTACTTACACACACACACCCACACTTACTTACACACACACACACCCACCCACACTTACACACCCACACTTACTTACAACCGCCCACACTTACTTCCACACACACACACTTCCACCCACCCACACTTACTTGCACACGCACACTTACTTACACACGCACACTTACTTACACACAGACACACTTACTTACACACAGACACACTTACTTACACACAGACACACTTACTTACACACACACACTCATACTCGGCCTAGACCCAGAGCTACCAGGCTGAACTCTACACCGAGACCCAGAGGTGTGCGACCATCAACAGAAAGGACCCTGGGGATTACCCATGAAGTCATCGCGCGATGAGAGATGAGGAAAGCTGAAGAGAACGATTGTAACGATGAGAAAAAGACTTGCCCTCAGAGACCTACCGACTGATGTGAATGTCACCTTCCAGCCATGGTTATCACCCGAATCGTCACTGTGGAAGAGGATCAGAACATCGCTGCTGTTGGTGTTGATCGTGTCAGGAGCCTTGTCCCCACAAAAAGGACCAAACTCATTCAATCCGGCTTTAATCTGCAGCACAGAAACACAAAACCCTCAGAGAGGGAGCGAGAAAACAAACCAGGGTCTAGAACCTCATCACCAAATACTAATAAATCACCAAGACGAGGGACTGCAACATCCGTCACGCAGTACTGAGGGAGAGCCACACTGTCAGAGGGTCAGTACTGAGGGAGTGCCACACTGTCAGAGGGTCAGTACTGAGGGAGAGCCGCACTGTCAGAGGGTCAGTACTGAGGAAGTGCTGCACTGTCAGAGGGTCAGTACTGAGGGAGTGCTGCACTGTCAGAGGGTCAGTACTGAGGGAGAGCCGCACTGTCAGAGGGTCAGTACTGAGGGAGTGCCGCACTGTCAGAGGGTCAGTACTGAGGGAGTGCCGCACTGTCAGAGGGTCAGTACTGAGGGTGTGCCACACTGTCAGAGGGTCAGTACTGAGGGAGAGCCGCACTGTCAGAGGGTCAGTACTGAGGGAGTGCCACACTGTCAGAGGGTCAGTCCTGAGCGAGTGCTGCACTGTCAGAGGGTCAGTACTGAGGGAGTGCTGCACTGTCAGAGGGTCAGTACTGAGGGAGTGCCGCACTGTCAGAGGGTCAGTACTGAGGGAGTGCCGCACTGTCAGAGGGTCAGTACTGAGGGAGTGCCACACTGTCAGAGGGTCAGTACTGAGGGAGTGCTGCACTGTCAGAGGGTCAGTACTGAGTGAGTGCTGCACTGTCTGGGGGTCAGTACTGAGGGAGTGCCGCACTGTCAGAGGGTCAGTACTGAAGGAGTGCTGCACTGTCAGAGGGTCAGTACTGAAGGAGTGCAGCACTGTCAGAGGGTCAGTACTGAGGGAGCTCCGCGCTGTCATTGGGTGAGTACTGAGGGAGCTCCGCACTGTCAGAGGGTCAGTACTGAGGGAGTGCTGCACTGTCAGAGGGTCAGTACTGAAGTAGTGCTGCACTGTCAGAGGGTCAGTGCTGAGGGAGCTCCCCACTGTCAGAGGGTCAGTACTGAGTCAGCTCCGAACTGCCAGAGGGTCAGTACTGAGGGCGCTCCGCACTGTCAGAGGGTCAGTACTGAGGGAGATCCCCACTGTCAGAGGGTCAGTACTGAGGGAGATCTGCACTGTCAGAGGGTCAGTACTGAGGGAGTGCCGCACTGTCAGAGGGTCAGTACTGAGGGAGAGCTACACTGTCAGAGGGTCAGTACTGAGGGAGTGCTGCACTGTCAGAGGGTCAGTGCTGAGGGAGTGCTGCACTGTCAGAGGGTCAGTGCTGAGGGAGTGCCGCACTGTCAGAGGATCAGTACTGAGGGAGTGCCGCACTGTCAGAGGGTCAGTACTGAGGGAGTGCTGCACTGTCAGAGGGTCAGTACTGAGGAAGTGCTGCACTGTCAGTGGGTCAGTACTGAGGGAGCTCCGCTCTGTCAGAAGGTCAGTACTGAGGGAGCTCCGAACTGTCAGAGGGTCAGTACTGAGGGAGTGCTGCACTGTCAGAGGGTCAGAACTGAGGGACTGCTGCACTGTCAGAGGATCAGTACTGAGGGAGTGCTGCACTGTCAGAGGGTCAGTACTGAGGGAGTGCTGCACTGTCAGAGGGTCAGTACTGAGGAAGTGCTGCACTGTCAGTGGGTCAGTACTGAGGGAGCTCCGCTCTGTCAGAAGGTCAGTACTGAGGGAGCTCCGAACTGTCAGAGGGTCAGTACTGAGGGAGTGCTGCACTGTCAGAGGGTCAGTACTGAGGGAGTGCTACACTGTCAGAGGGTCAGTACTGAGGGAGTGCCGCATTGTCAGTGGGTCAGTACTGAGGGAGCTCCGCACTGTCAGAGGGTCAGTACTGAGGGAGTGCTGCACTGTCAGAGGGTCAGTACTGAGGAAGTGCTGCACTGTCAGTGGGTCAGTACTGAGGGAGCTCCGCTCTGTCAGAAGGTCAGTACTGAGGGAGCTCCGAACTGTCAGAGGGTCAGTACTGAGGGAGTGCTGCACTGTCAGAGGGTCAGAACTGAGGGACTGCTGCACTGTCAGAGGATCAGTACTGAGGGAGTGCTGCACTGTCAGAGGGTCAGTACTGAGGGAGTGCTGCACTGTCAGAGGGTCAGTACTGAGGAAGTGCTGCACTGTCAGTGGGTCAGTACTGAGGGAGCTCCGCTCTGTCAGAAGGTCAGTACTGAGGGAGCTCCGAACTGTCAGAGGGTCAGTACTGAGGGAGTGCTGCACTGTCAGAGGGTCAGTACTGAGGGAGTGCTACACTGTCAGAGGGTCAGTACTGAGGGAGTGCCGCATTGTCAGTGGGTCAGTACTGAGGGAGCTCCGCACTGTCAGAGGGTCAGTACTGAGGGAGTGCTGCACTGTCAGAGAGTCAGTACTGAGGGAGTGCCGCACTGTCAGAGGATCAGTACTGAGGGAGTGCTGCACAGTCAGAGGGTCAGTGCTGAGGGAGTGCCGCACTGTCAGAGGGTCAGTACTGAGGGAGTGCCGCACTGTCGGAGGGTCGGCACTGATGGAGTGCCGCACTGTCAGAGGGTCGGTACTGAGGGAGAGCTGCATTGTCAGAGGGTCTGTACTGAGGGAGTGCTGCACTGTCAGAGGGTCTGTACTGAGGGAGTGCTGAACTGTCAGAGGGTCAGTACTGAGGTAGTGCCACATTGTCAGAGGGTCAGTACTGAGGGAGTGCTGCATTGTGAGAGGGTCTGTACTGAGGGAGTGCTGCACTGTCAGAGGGTCAGTGCTGAGGGAGTGCCGCACTGTCAGAGGGTCAGTACTGAGGGAGAGCTGCATTGTAAAAGGGTCTGTACTGAGGGAGTGCTGCACTGTCAGAGGGTCTGTACTGAGGGAGTGCTGCACTGTCAGAGGGTCTGTACTCTGGGAGTGCTGCACTGTCAGCGGGTCAGTACTGAGGTAGTGCTGAACTGTCAGAGGGTGAATACTGAGGGAGTGCTGCACTGTCAGAGGGCCAGTACTGAGGGAGTGCTGCACTGTCAGAGGGTCAGTACTGAGGGAGTGCCACACTGTCAGAGGGTCAGTACTGAGGGAGTTTCGCACTGTCAGAGGGTCAGTACTGAGGGAGAGCTGCACAGTCAGAGGGTCGGTACTGAGGGAGCTCCGCACTGTCAGCGGGTCAGTACTGAGGGAGTGCCGCACTGTCAGAGGGTCAGTGCTGAGGGAGTGCTGCACTGTCAGCGGGTCAGTACTGAGGTAGCGATGAACTGTCAGAGGGTGAATACTGAGGGAGTGCTGCACTGTCAGAGGGTCAGTACTGAGGGAGTGCCGCACTGTCAGAGGGTCAGTACTGAGGGAGTGCCGCACTGTCAGAGGGTCAGTACTGAGGGAGTGCTGCACTGTGGGAGGGTCAGTACTGAGGGAGTGCCGCACTGTGGGAGGGTCAGTACTGAGGGTGTGCTCCATTAATATAACAAAGGACTTCAATTCATGTTAATCCCAGACGCAGTTGAGATGATAATTGACGCCTTTCTGAGATGTAACATGTTTCTGGGCAGAGACTATGCTGCTCACCTGTAGATAATCATAGGGGCAGGGAACATCTGGGTGGTCTTCGAGATCAAATATCTCAGCAAACGCCAAAGAAATGGTGAAGCCTTCCTCCAGTTCAATCCGATACAGACAGTCGGTGCTTTTGGGATATGGATTGGGATAGTCTGGGCTGCTGATGACTCCGGACTTTTCCGTGAACACGTTGTCATTGCACTCAACTTGGGAGAAATGAAAACAAGCAATTTGTCAAAAGTGGTTTTGCAGCAACAGCAAGGAAAGCACAAATTTACACACACTGCGGAAATCCGAAATCTGCTGGTGACACAAAACTGGGAAATGGATGAAAAAGTGAGGGTGATTGTCACTACCTCGAGGGAGGTGCAGACAGCGTTGTGACACAGAGAGACAAACTGCAGGTGAAAGTGAGCAGAGAGAATGATTTGGAAAATGATGAACGAGGAGTAGCTTTGTGAAGAAAATTGTATTTTATAAATCCCTGCTTTAACCTCCTTTGGGATATTCGACTCAATCTGGGCTCCCGACGTTAGCAGAGATACGCTATCAGCGAGTTGTTGTGATCGGCAAAGGGCTGCCGGAAAAGCCGGAGGAAGCAGATTCAATAAGAACTTTCCCAAGGAGGCGAGTTCAATATTGAAAGAGGTTCCCAAGCTGGAGTGAGGGAGTGAGATTAACTCGATACCTAGTCCCATAATCATGGGCTGAATATTATCGGATGTGCTGTAATTTCGCGCCACATAATTACGCACAGCAGTGTAAGTAAGTGTGCATGGTTAGTGTACACTGAGTCGGGTCACTTATAGTGAGTGTACACAGTCAGTGAGTGAGTGTACAGTCAGTGAGAGAGTGAGTGTACACAGTCAGTGAGAGAGTGAGTGTACACAGACAGCAAGAGAGTGAGTGCACACAGTCAGTGAGAGAGTGAGTGTACACAGTCAGTGAGAGAGTGTACACAGACAGTGAGAGAGTGAATGTACACAGTCAGTGAGAGAGTGAGTGCACACAGTCAGTGAGAGAGTGAGTGCACACAGTCAGGGAGTGTGAGTGTACACAGTCAGTGAGAGAGTGAGTGCACACAGTCAGTGAGAGAGTGAGTGCACACAGTCAGTGAGAGAGTGAGTGCACACAGTCAGTGAGAGAGTGAGTGTACACACTCAGTGAGAGAGTGAGTGTACACAGACAGTGAGAGAGTGAGTGCACACAGTCAGTGAGAGAGTGAGTGCACACAGTCAGTGAGAGAGTGAGTGTACACGGTCAGTGAGAGAGTGAGTGTACACGGTCAGTGAGAGAGTGAGTATACACAGTCAGTGAGAGAGTGTACAGTCAGTGAGAGAGTGAGTGCACACAGTCAGTGAGAGAGTGAGTGTACACGGTCAGTGAGAGAGTGAGTATACACAGTCAGTGAGAGAGTGAGTGTACACAGTCAGTGAGAGAGTGAATGTACACAGTCAGTGGGAGAGTGAGTGTACACAGTCAGTGAGAGAGTGAGTGTACACAGTCAGTGAGAGAGTGAATGTACACAGTCAGTGGGAGAGTGAGCGTACACAGTCAGTGAGAGAGTGAGTGTACACAGTCAGTGGGAGAGTGAGCGTATACAGTCAGTGAGAGAGTGAGTGTACACAGTCAGTGAGAGAGTGAGTGTACACACTCAGTGAGAGAGTGAGTGTACACACTCAGTGAGAGAGTGAGTGTACACAGTCAGGGAGTGTGAGTGTACACAGTCAGTGAGAGAGTGAGTGTACACAGTCAGTGAGAGAGTGAGTGTACACAGTCAGTGAGAGTGTGAGTGTACACAGTCTGTGAGTGAGTGAGTGTACACATTCAGTGAGAGAGTGAGTGTACACAGTCAGTGAGAGAGTGAGTGTACACAGTCAGTGAGAGAGTGAGTGTACACAGTCAGTGAGAGCGTGAGTGTACACATTCAGTGAGAGAGTGAGTGTACACAGTCAGTGAGAGAGTGAGTGTACACAGTCGGTGAGAGAGTGAGTGTACACAGTCAGTGAGAGAGTGAGTGTACACAGTCAGTGAGAGAGTGAGTGTACACAGACAGTGAGAGAGTGAGTGTACACAGATAGTGAGAGAGTGAGTGTACACAGACAGTGAGAGAGTGAATGTACAGTCAGTGGGAGAGTGAGTGTACACAGTCAGTGAGAAATTGAGTGTACACAGTCAGTGAGAGACTGAGTGTACACAGACAGTGAGAGAGTGAGTATACACAGTTAGTGAGTGAGTGAATGTACACAGTCAGTGGGAGAGTGAGTGTACACAGTCAGGGAGTGTGAGTGTACACAGTCAGTGAGAGAGTGGGTGTACACAGTCAGTGAGAGAGTGAGTGTACACAGTCAGTGAGAGAGTGAGTATACACAGTCAGTGAGAGAGTGAGTATACACAGTCAGTGAGAGAGTGAGTGTCCACAGTCAGTGAGAGAGTGAATGTACACAGTCAGTGAGAAAGTGAGTGTACACAGTCAGTGAGAGAGTGAGTATACACAGTCAGTGAGAGAGTGAATGTACACAGACAGTGAGAGAGTGAGCGTACATAGTCAGTGAGAGAGTGAGTGTACAGACAATGAGAGAGTGAGTGTACACAGTCAGTGAGTGAGTGAGTGTACACAGTCTGTGAGAGTGAGTGTACACAGACAGTGAGTGAGTGAGTGTACACAGTCAGTGAGAGAGTAAGTGTACACAGTCAGTGAGAGAGTGAGTGTACACAGACAGTGAGAGAGTGAGTGTACACCGTCAGTGAGAGAGTGAGCGTACACAGTCAGTGAGAGAGTGAGTGTACACAGACAGTGAGAGAGTGAGTGTACACAGTCTGTGAGAGTGAGTGTACACAGACAGTGAGTGAGCGTACACAGTCAGTGAGAGAGTGAGTGTACACAGACAGTGAGAGAGTGAGTGTACACAGTCAGTGAGAGAGAGTGTACACAGTCAGTGAGAGAGTGAGTGTACACAGTCAGTGAGAGAGTGAGTGTACACAATCAGTGAGAGAGTGAGTGAACACAGACAGTGAGAGAGTGAGTGTACACAGTCAGTGAGAGAGTGAGTGTACACAGACAGTGAGAGAGTGAGTGTACACAGACAGTGAGAGAGTGAGTGTACACAGTCAGTGAGAGAGTGAGTGTACACAGTCAGTGAGAGAGTGTACACAGTCAGTGAGAGAGTGGTGTACACAGACAGTGAGAGAGTGAGTGTTCACAGTCAGTGAGAGAGTGGTGTACACAGACAGTGAGAGAGTGAGTCTACACAGTCAGTGAGAGAGTGAGTGTACACAGTCAGTGTGAGAGTGAGTGTACACAGACAGTGAGAGAGTGGTGTACACAGACAGTGAGAGAGTGAGTCTACACAGTCAGTGAGAGGGTGAGTGTACACAGTCAGTGTGAGAGTGAGTGTACACAGACAGTGAGAGAGTGAGTGTACACAGACAGTGAGAGAGTGAGTGTACACAGACAGTGAGAGAGTGAGTGTACACAGACAGTGAGAGAGTGAGTGTACACAGTCAGTGAGAGAGTGAGTGTACACAATCAGTGAGAGAGTGAGTGTACACAATCAGTGAGAGAGTGAGTGTACACAGTCAGTGAGAGAGTGAGTGTACACAGTCAGTGAGAGAGTGAGTGTACACAATCAGTGAGAGAGTGAGTGTACACAGTCAGTGAGAGAGTGAGTGTACACAGTCAGTGAGAGAGTGAGCGTACACAGACAGTGAGAGAGTGAGTGTACACAGTCAGTGAGAGAGTGAGTGTACACAGTCAGTGAGAGAGTGAGTGTACACAGTCAGTGAGAGAGTGAGTGTACACAGTCAGTGAGAGAGTGAGTGTACACAGTCAGTGAGAGAGTGAGTGTACACAGACAGTGAGAGAGTGAGTGTACAATCAGTGAGAGAGTGAGTGTACACAGTCAGTGAGAGAGTGAGCGTACACAGACAGTGAGAGAGTGAGTGTACACAGTCAGTCAGACAGTGAGTGTACACAGTCAGTGAGAGAGTGAGTGTACAATCAGCGAGAGAGTGAGTGTACACAGTCAGTGAGAGACTGTCACAGTCAGTGGGAGAGTGAGTGTACACAGTCAGTGAGAGAGTGAGTGTACACAGTCAGTGAGACAGTGAGTGTACACAGTCAGTGAGAGAGTAAGTGTACACAGTCAGTGAGAGAGTGAGTGTACACAGACAGTGAGAGAGTGAGTGTACACCGTCAGTGAGAGAGTGAGCGTACACAGTCAGTGAGAGAGTGAGTGTACACAGACAGTGAGTGAGTGAGCGTACACAGTCAGTGAGAGAGTGAGTGTACACAGACAGTGAGAGAGTGAGTGTACACAGTCAGTGAGAGAGAGTGAACACAGTCAGTGAGAGAGTGAGTGTACACAGTCAGTGAGAGAGTGAGTGTACACAATCAGTGAGAGAGTGAGTGTACACAGACAGTGAGAGAGTGAGTGTACACAGTCAGTGAGAGAGTGAGTGTACACAGACAGTGAGAGAGTGAGTGTACACAGACAGTGAGAGAGTGAGTGTACACAGTCAGTGAGAGAGTGAGTGTACACAGTCAGTGAGAGAGTGTACACAGTCAGTGAGAGAGTGGTGTACACAGACAGTGAGAGAGTGAGTGTTCACAGTCAGTGAGAGAGTGAGTGTACACAGTCAGTGAGAGAGTGAGTGTACACAATCAGTGAGAGAGTGAGTGTACACAGTCAGTGAGAGAGTGAGTGTACACAGTCAGTGAGAGAGTGAGTGTACACAATCAGTGAGAGAGTGAGTGTACACAGTCAGTGAGAGAGTGAGTGTACACAGTCAGTGAGAGAGTGAGCGTACACAGACAGTGAGAGAGTGAGTGTACACAGTCAGTGAGAGAGTGAGTGTACACAGTCAGTGAGAGAGTGAGTGTACACAGTCAGTGAGAGAGTGAGTGTACACAGTCAGTGAGAGAGTGAGTGTACACAGTCAGTGAGAGAGTGAGTGTACACAGTCAGTGAGAGAGTGAGTGTACACAGTCAGTGAGAGAGTGAGTGTACACAGTCAGTGAGAGAGTGAGTGTACACAATCAGTGAGAGAGTGAGTGTACACAGTCAATGAGAGAGTGAGTGTACACAGTCAGTGAGAGAGTGAGCGTACACAGACAGTGAGAGAGTGAGTGTACACAGTCAGTGAGAGAGTGAGTGTACACAGTCAGTGAGAGAGTGAGTGTACACAGACAGTGAGAGAGTGAGTGTACACAGTCAGTGAGAGAGTGAGTGTACACAGTCAGTGAGAGAGTGAGTGTACACAGACAGTGAGAGAGTGAGTGTACAATCAGTGAGAGAGTGAGTGTACACAGTCAGTGAGAGAGTGAGCGTACACAGACAGTGAGAGAGTGAGTGTACACAGTCAGTCAGACAGTGAGTGTACACAGTCAGTGAGAGAGTGAGTGTACAATCAGCGAGAGAGTGAGTGTACACAGTCAGTGAGAGAGTGTCACAGTCAGTGAGAGAGTGAGTGTACACAGTCAGTGAGAGAGTGAGTGTACACAGTCAGTGAGAGAGTGAGTGTACACAGTCAGTGAGAGAGTGAGTGTACACAGTCAGTGAGAGAGTGAGTGTACACAGTCAGTGAGAGAGTGAGTGTACACAATCAGTGAGAGAGTGAGTGTACACAGTCAGTGAGAGAGTGAGTGTACACAGTCAGTGAGAGAGTGAGTGTACACAGTCGGTGAGAGAGTGAGTGTACACAGTCAGTGAGACAGTGAGTGTACACAGTCAGTGAGACAGTGAGTGTACACAGTCAGTGAGAGAGTGAGTGTACACAGTCAGTGAGAGAGTGAGCGTACACAGTCAGTGAGAGAGTGAGTGTACACAATCAGTGAGAGAGTGAGCGTACACAGTCAGTGAGAGAGTGAGTGTACACAGTCAGTGAGAGAGTGAGTGTACACAGTCAGTGAGAGAGTGAGCGTACACAGTCAGTGAGAGAGTGAGTGTACACAGTCAGTGAGACAGTGAGTGTACACATTCAGTGAGACAGTGAGTGTACACAGTCAGTGAGAGAGTGAGTGTACACAGTCAGTGAGAGAGTGAGTGTACACAGTCAGTGAGAGAGTGAGTGTATAATCAGCGAGAGAGTGAGTGTACACAGTCAGTGAGAGAGTGTCACAGTCAGCGAGAGAGTGAGTGTACACAGACAGTGAGAGAGTGAGTGTACACAGACAGTGAGAGAGTGAGTGTACACAGTCAGTGAGAGAGTGTACACAGACAGTGAGAGAGTGAGTGTATAATCAGCGAGAGAGTGAGTGTACACAGTAAAGGAGATTGAGAGTTTAACAATACCTTTGCATGTCCGATTATCCGAGTGTAAAAAGTAGCTAAATCTGCAGGAACAATAATATCCGCCAATGTAATTGTGACAGAAATGGTCACAGACTAAAGCTTCGTCCAGTTTCTCCACACACTCATCGATATCTGAAACAAAATGACAATTAATAATCTCCAATCAAACGAGGCACACTGTCCGTTGAAACATCACTGACCGGGAAACATCACTGACCGGGAAACATCACTGACCGGGAAACATCACTGACCCGGAAACATCACTGACCGGGAAACATCACTGACCGGTGAAACATCACTGACCGGGAAACATCACTGACCCGGAAACATCACTGACCGGGAAACATCACTGACCCGGAAACATCACTGACCGGGAAACATCACTGACCGGGAAACATCACTGACCCGGAAACATCACTGACCGGGAAACATCACTGACCGGGAAACATCACTGACCGGTGATACATCACTGACCCGGAAACATCACTGACCGGGAAACATCACTGACCGGGAAACATCACTGACCCGGAAACATCACTGACCGGGAAACATCACTGACCGGGAAACATCACTGACCGGGAAACATCACTGACCGGGAAACATCACTGACCGGTGAAACATCACTGACCGGGAAACATCACTGACCGGGAAACATCACTGACCGGGAAACATCACTGACCCGGAAACATCACTGACCGGTGAAACATCACTGACCGGGAAACATCACTGACCGGGAAACATCACTGACCGGGAAACATCACTGACCCGGAAACATCACTGACCGGTGAAACATCACTGACCGGGAAACATCACTGACCGGGAAACATCACTGACCCGGAAACATCACTGACCGGGAAACATCACTGACCGGTGATACATCACTGACCGGGAAACATCACTGACCGGGAAACATCACTGACCGGTGATACATCACTGACCCGGAAACATCACTGACCGGGAAACATCACTGACCGGGAAACATCACTGACCGGTGATACATCACTGACCGGTGATACATCACTGACCGGGAAACATCACTGACCGGGAAACATCACTGACCCGGAAACATCACTGACCGGTGAAACATCACTGACCGGGAAACATCACTGACCGGTGATACATCACTGACCGGGAAACATCACTGACCCGGAAACATCACTGACCGGGAAACATCACTGACCCGGAAACATCACTGACCGGTGAAACATCACTGACTGGGAAACATCACTGACCCGGAAACATCACTGACCGGTGAAACATCACTGACCGGGAAACATCACTGACCGGTGATACATCACTGACCGGGAAACATCACTGACCCGGAAACATCACTGACCGGGAAACATCACTGACCCGGAAACATCACTGACCGGTGAAACATCACTGACCGGGAAACATCACTGACCGGGAAACATCACTGACCCGGAAACATCACTGACCGGTGAAACATCACTGACCGGGAAACATCACTGACCGGTGAAACATCACTGACCGGGAAACATCACTGACCGGTGATACATCACTGACCGGGAAACATCACTGACCCGGAAACATCACTGACCGGTGAAACATCACTGACCGGGAAACATCACTGACCGGGAAACATCACTGACCGGTGATACATCACTGTCCGGGAAACATCACTGACCGGTGAAACATCACTGACCGGTGATACATCACTGACCGGGAAACATCACTGACCGGTGATACATCACTGACCGGGAAACATCACTGACCGGGAAACATCACTGACCCGGAAACATCACTGACCGGTGAAACATCACTGACCGGGAAACATCACTGACCGGTGAAACATCACTGACTGGTGATACATCACTGACTGGTGATACATCACTGACCGGGAAACATCACTGACCGGGAAACATCACTGACCCGGAAACATCACTGACCGGGAAACATCACTGACCCGGAAACATCACTGACCGGGAAACATCACTGACCCGGAAACATCACTGACCGGTGATACATCACTGACCCGGAAACATCACTGACCGGGAAACATCACTGACCCGGAAACATCACTGACCGGTGATACATCACTGACCGGGAAACATCACTGACCCGGAAACATCACTGACCGGTGAAACATCACTGACCGGGAAACATCACTGACCGGGAAACATCACTGACCGGGAAACATCACTGACCCGGAAACATCACTGACCGGTGATACATCACTGACCGGGAAACATCACTGACCGGGAAACATCACTGACCGGTGATACATCACTGACCCGGAAACATCACTGACCGGGAAACATCACTGACCGGGAAACATCACTGACCGGTGATACATCACTGACCGGTGATACATCACTGACCGGGAAACATCACTGACCGGGAAACATCACTGACCCGGAAACATCACTGACCGGTGATACATCACTGACCGGTGAAACATCACTGACCGGGAAACATCACTGACCGGTGATACATCACTGACCGGGAAACATCACTGACCCGGAAACATCACTGACCGGGAAACATCACTGACCCGGAAACATCACTGACCGGTGATACATCACTGACCGGTGAAACATCACTGACCGGGAAACATCACTGACCGGTGATACATCACTGACCGGGAAACATCACTGACCCGGAAACATCACTGACCGGTGAAACATCACTGACCGGGAAACATCACTGACCGGGAAACATCACTGACCCGGAAACATCACTGACCGGTGAAACATCACTGACCGGGAAACATCACTGACCGGTGAAACATCACTGACCGGGAAACATCACTGACCGGTGATACATCACTGACCGGGAAACATCACTGACCCGGAAACATCACTGACCGGTGAAACATCACTGACCGGGAAACATCACTGACCGGGAAACATCACTGACCGGTGATACATCACTGTCCGGGAAACATCACTGACCGGTGAAACATCACTGACCGGGAAACATCACTGACCGGTGATACATCACTGACCGGGAAACATCACTGACCGGGAAACATCACTGACCCGGAAACATCACTGACCGGTGAAACATCACTGACCGGGAAACATCACTGACCGGTGAAACATCACTGACTGGTGATACATCACTGACTGGTGATACATCACTGACCGGGAAACATCACTGACCGGGAAACATCACTGACCCGGAAACATCACTGACCGGGAAACATCACTGACCCGGAAACATCACTGACCGGGAAACATCACTGACCCGGAAACATCACTGACCGGTGATACATCACTGACCCGGAAACATCACTGACTGGTGAAACATCACTGACCGGGAAACATCACTGACCCGGAAACATCACTGACCGGTGATACATCACTGACCGGGAAACATCACTGACCCGGAAACATCACTGACCGGGAAACATCACTGACCCGGAAACATCACTGACCGGGAAACATCACTGACCGGGAAACATCACTGACCGGTGAAACATCACTGACCGGTGATACATCACTGACCGGTGATACATCACTGACCGGGAAACATCACTGACCCGGAAACATCACTGACCGGGAAACATCACTGACCGGTGATACATCACTGACCCGGAAACATCACTGACCCGGAAACATCACTGACCCGGAAACATCACTGACCCGGAAACATCACTGACCGGTGATACATCACTGACCCGGAAACATCACTGACCCGGAAACATCACTGACCCGGAAACATCACTGACCGGGAAACATCACTGACCGGGAAACATCACTGACCGGTGATACATCACTGACCGGGAAACATCACTGACCGGGGAAACATCACTGACCCGGAAACATCACTGACTGGTGATACATCACTGACCGGGAAACATCACTGACCGGGAAACATCACTGACCGGGGAAACATCACTGATTGGTGATACATCACTGACCGGGGAAACATCACTGACCCGGAAACATCACTGACTGGTGATACATCACTGACCGGGGAAACATCACTGACCCGGAAACATCACTGACCGGGAAACATCACTGACCGGGGAAACATCACTGACCCGGAAACATCACTGACTGGTGATACATCACTGACCGGGAAACATCACTGACCGAAACACTGACCGGGGAAACATCACTGACTGGTGATACATCACTGACCGGGGAAACATCACTGACCCGGAAACATCACTGACTGGTGATACATCACTGACCGGGGAAACATCACTGACCGGTGATACATCACTGACCGGGAAACATCACTGACCGGTGATACATCACTGACCGGGAAACATCACTGACCGGGAAACATCACTGACCGGGAAACATCACTGACCGGCAAACATCACTGACCCGGAAACATCACTGACCGGGAAACATCACTGACCGGGAAACATCACTGACCGGTGAAACATCACTGACCGGGAAACATCACTGACCCGGAAACATCACTGACCGGGAAACATCACTGACCGGGAAACATCACTGACCCGGAAACATCACTGACCGGTGATACATCACTGACCGGTGATACATCACTGACCGGTGAAACATCACTGACCGGGAAACATCACTGACCCGGAAACATCACTGACCGGTGAAACATCACTGACCGGTGAAACATCACTGACTGGGAAACATCACTGACCGGGAAACATCACTGACCGGGAAACATCACTGACCGGTGAAACATCACTAACCCGGAAACATCACTGACCGGGAAACATCACTGACCGGGAAACATCACTGACCGGGAAACATCACTGACCCGGAAACATCACTGACCGGTGAAACATCACTGACCGGGAAACATCACTGACCGGTGAAACATCACTGACCGGTGAAACATCACTGACCGGGAAACATCACTGACCCGGAAACATCACTGACCGGTGATACATCACTGACCGGTGAAACATCACTGACCGGTGAAACATCACTGACCGGTGATACATCACTGACCGGGAAACATCACTGACCGGGAAACATCATTGACCGGTGATACATCACTGACCGGGAAACATCACTGACCGGGAAACATCACTGACCGGGAAACATCACTGACCGGTGATACATCACTGACCGGGAAACATCACTGATCGGGAAACATCACTGACCGGTGAAACATCACTGACCCGGAAACATCACTGACCCGGAAACATCACTGACCGGGAAACATCACTGACCGGGAAACATCACTGACCCGGAAACATCACTGACCGGGAAACATCACTGACCGGTGAAACATCACTGACCGGGAAACATCACTGACCGGTGAAACATCACTGACCGGTGAAACATCACTGACCGGGAAACATCACTGACCGGTGAAACATCACTGACCGGTGAAACATCACTCACCGGGAAACATCACTGACCGGGAAATATCACTGACCGGGAAACATCACTGACCGGTGAAACATCACTGACCGGGAAACATCACTGACCGGTGAAACATCACTGACCGGTGAAACATCACTGACCCGGAAACATCACTGACCGGGAAACATCACTGACCGGTGAAACATCACTGACCCGGAAACATCACTGACCGGGAAACATCACTGACCGGTGAAACATCACTGACCCGGAAACATCACTGACCGGGAAACATCACTGACCGGTGAAACATCACTGACCGGGAAACATCACTGACCGGGAAACATCACTGACTGGTGAAACATCACTGACCGGGAAACATCACTGACCGGGAAACATCACTGACCGGTGAAACATCACTGAGCGGGAAACATCACTGACCCGGAAACATCACTGACCCGAAAACATCACTGACCGGGAAACATCACTGACCGGTGAAACATCACTGACCCGGAAACATCACTGACCGGTGATACATCACTGACCGGTGATACATCACTGACCGGGAAACATCACTGACCGGTGAAACATCACTGACCGGGAAACATCACTGACCGGTGAAACATCACTGACCGGTGATACATCACTGACCGGGAAACATCACTGACCGGTGAAACATCACTGACCGGGAAACATCACTGACCGGTGAAACATCACTGACCGGGAAACATCACTGACCGGTGAAACATCACTGACCGGGAAACATCACAGACAGACCCGTCCCCACCAGTACTGTACCCCAGTGTTATACAGAGACAGACCCGTCTCCACCAGTACTGTACCCCAGTGTTACACAGCGACAGACCCGACCCACCAGTACTGTACCCCAGTGTTACACAGCGACAGACCCGACCCACCAGTACTGTACCCCAGTGTTACACAGCGACAGACCCGACCCACCAGTACTGTACCCCAGTGTTATACAGAGACAGACCCGTCTCCACCAGTACTGTGCCCCAGTGTTATACAGAGACAGACCCGTCTCCACCAGTACTGTACCCCAGTGTTACACAGCGACAGACCCGACCCACCAGTACTGTACCCCAGTGTTATACAGTGACAGACCCGTCCCCACCAGTACTGTACCCCAGTGTTATACAGTGACAGACCCGTCCCCACCAGTACTGTACCCCAGTGTTATACAGTGACAGACACATCTCCACCAGCACTGTACCCCAGTGTTATACAGTGACACACCCGTCCCCACCAGTACTGCGACACAGTTTTATAGTGAGACACGTCCCCACCAGTACTGTACCACAGTGTTATACAGTGACATACCCGTCCCCACCAGTACTGTACCCCAGTGTTACACAGTGACAGACCCATACCCACCAGTACTGTACCCCAGTGTTAAACAGTGACAGACCCGTCCCCATCAGTACTGTACTCCAGTGTTATACAGTGACAGACCCGTCCCCACCAGTACTGTACCCCAGTGTTATAGTGACAGACCCATCTCCACGTACTGTAACCCAGTGTTATACAGTGACAGACACATCCCCACCACTGTACCCCAGTGTTATACAGTGACAGACCCGTCCCCACCAGTACTGTGCCCCAGTGTTATACAGTGACAGACACATCCCCACCACTGTACCCCAGTGTTATACAGTGACAGACCCGTCCCCACCAGTACTGTACCCCAGTGTTATACAGTGACAGACCCGACCCCACCAGTACTGTACCCCAGTGTTAAACAGTGACAGACCCGTACCCACCAATACTGTACCCCAGTGTTATACTGAGAGACCCGTCCCCACCAGTACTGTACCCCAGTGTTTTACAGTGACATACCCGTCCCCACCAGTACTGTACCCCAGTGTTACACAGTGACAGACCCATACCCACCAGTATTGTACCACAGTGTTATACAGTGACAGAGCCGTCCCCATCAGTACTGTACTCCAGTGTTATACAGTGATAGACCCATCCCCACCAGTACTGTATGTTGCCTCCCAGGTGCAAGGGTACGTGATGTCTCGGATCGTGTTTTCCGGGTCCTTAGGGGGGAGGGGGAGCAGCCCCAAGTCGTGGTCCACATTGGCACTAACGACATAGGTAGGAAAGGGGACAAGGATGTCCAGCAGGCTTTCAGGGAGCTAGGATGGAAGCTCAGAACTAGAACAAACAGAGTTGTTATCTCTGGGTTGTTGCCCATGCCACGTGATAGTGAGATGAGGAATAGGGAGAGAGAGCAATTAAACACGTGGCTACAGGGATGGTGCAGGCGGGAGGGATTCAGATTTCTGGATAACTTGGGCTCTTTCTGGGGAAGGTGGGACCTCTACAGACAGGATGGTCTACATCTGAACCTGAGGGGCACAAATATCCTGGGGGGAAGATTTGTTAGTGCTCTTTGGGGGGGTTTAACTAATGCAGCAGGGGCATGGGAACCTGGATTGTAGTTTTAGGGTAAGGGAGAATGAGAGTATAGAGGTCAGGAGCTCAGATTTGACGTCGCAGGAGGGGGCCAGTGTTCAGGTAGGTGGTTTGAAGTGTGTCTACTTCAATGCCAGGTGTATACGAAATAAGGTAGGGGAACTGGCAGCATGGGTTGGTACCTGGGACTTCGATGTTGTGGCCATTTCGGAGACATGGATAGAGCAGGGACAGGAATGGATGTTGCAGGTTCCGGGGTTTAGGTGTTTTAGTAAGCTCAGAGAAGGAGGCAAAAGAGGGGGAGGTGTGGCGCTGCTAGTCAAGAGCAGTATTACGGTGGCGGAGAGGATGCTAGATGGGGACTCATCTTCCGAGGTAGTATGGGCTGAGGTTAGAAACATGAAAGGAGAGGTCACCCTGTTGGGAGTCTTCTATAGGCCTCCAAATAGTTCTAGGGATGTAGAGGAAAGGATGGCGAAGATGATCCTGGATAAGAGCGAAAGTAACGGTAGTTATTATGGGAGACTTTAACTTTCCAAATATTGACTGGAAAAGATATAGTTCGAGTACATTAGATGGGTCGTTTTTTGTACAGTGTGTGCAGGAGGGTTTCCTGACACAATATGTTGACAGGCCAACAAGAGGCGAGGCCACGTTGGATTTGGTTTTGGGTAATGAACCAGGCCAGGTGTTGGATTTGGAGGTAGGAGAGCACTTTGGGGACAGTGACCACAATTCGGTGACGTTTACGTTAATTATGGAAAGGGATAAGTATACACCGCAGGGCAAGGGTTATAGCTGGGGGAAGGGCAATTATGATGCCATTAAACGTGACTTGGGGGGGGGATAAGGTGGAGAAGTAGGCTGCAAGTGTTGGGCACACTGGATAAGTGGAGCTTGTTCAAGGATCAGCTACTGCGTGTTCTTGATAAGTATGTACCGGTCAGGCAGGGAGGAAGGCGTAGAGCGAGGGAACCGTGGTTTACCAAAGAAGTGGAATCTCTTGTTAAGAGGAAGAAGGAGGCCTATGTGAAGATGAGGTGTGAAGTTTCAGTTGGGGCGATGGATAGTTACAAGGTAGCGAGGAAGGATCTAAAGAGAGAGCTAAGACGAGCAAGGAGGGGACATGAGAAGTATTTGGCAGGTAGGATCAAGGAAAACCCAAAAGCTTTCTATAGGTATGTCAGGAATAAGCGAATGACTAGGGAAAGAGTAGGACCAGTCAAGGACAGGGATGGGAAGTTGTGTGTGGAGTCTGAAGAGATAGGCGAGATATTAAATGAATATTTTTCGTCAGTATTCACTCAGGAAAAAGATAATGTTGTGGAGGAGAATGCGGAGACCCAGGCTAATAGAATAGATGGCATTGAGGTACGTAGGGAAGAGGTGTTGGCAATTCTGGACAGGCTGAAAATAGATAAGTCCCCGGGTCCTGATGGGATTTATCCAAGGATTCTCTGGGAGGCCAGGGAAGAGATTGCTGGACCTTTGGCTTTGATTTTTATGTCATCATTGGCTACAGGAATAGTGCCAGATGACTGGAGGACAGCATATGTGGTCCCTTTGTTCAAAAAGGGGAGCAGAGACAACCCCGGCAACTATAGGCCGGTGAGCCTCACGTCTGTAGTGGGTAAAGTCTTGGAGAGGATTATAAGAGACAAGATTTATAATCATCTAGATAGGAATAATATGATCAGGGATAGTCAGCATGGCTTTGTGAAGGGTAGGTCATGCCTCACAAACCTTATCGAGTTCTTTGAGAAGGTGACTGAACAGGTAGACGAGGGTAGAGCAGTTGATGTGGTGTATATGGATTTCAGCAAAGCGTTTGATAAGGTTCCTTATCAAAGGTACGCTATTGCAGGTAGGCTATTGCAGAAAATACGGAGGCTGGGGATTGAGGGTGATTTAGAGATGTGGATCAGAAATTGGCTAGCTGAAAGAAGACAGAGGGTGGTGGTTGATGGGATATGTTCAGAATGGAGTTCAGTTACAAGTGGCGTACCACAAGGATCTGTTCTGGGGCCGTTGCTGTTTGTCATTTTTATCAATGACCTAGAGGAGGCGCAGAAGGGTGGGTGAGTAAATTTGCAGACGATACTAAAGTCGGTGGTGTTGTCGATAGTGTGGAAGGATGTAGCAGGTTACAGAGGGATATAGATAAGCTGCAGAGCTGGGCTGAGAGGTGGCAAATGGAGTTTAATGTAGAGAAGTGTGAGGTGATTCACTTTGGAAGGAATAACAGGAATGCGGAATATTTGGCTAATGGTAAAGTTCTTGGAAGTGTGGATGAGCAGAGGGATCTAGGTGTCCATGTACATAGATCCCTGAAAGTTGCCACCCAGGTTGATAGGGTTGTGAAGAAGGCCTATGGAGTGTTGGCCTTTATTGGTAGAGGGATTGAGTTCCGGAGTCAGGAGGTCATTTTGCAGCTGTACAGAACTCTGGTACGGCCGCATTTGGAGTATTGCGTACAGTTCTGGTCACCGCATTATAGGAAGGACGTGGAGGCTTTGG
This sequence comes from Scyliorhinus torazame, assembly GCF_047496885.1. Taxonomy (NCBI): domain Eukaryota; kingdom Metazoa; phylum Chordata; class Chondrichthyes; order Carcharhiniformes; family Scyliorhinidae; genus Scyliorhinus; species Scyliorhinus torazame. The sequence goes on from NC_092720.1 coordinate 1,616,956, forward strand.
AGCGGGTGCAGAGGAGATTTACCCCCCCCCTCCTCCTCCCCCCTCCTCCCCTCCCTCCCCCCCCTCCCCCCTCCTCCCCTCCCTCCCCCCCCCTCCCCCTCCTCCTCTCCCCCCCTCCTCCTCTCCCCCCCTCCCCCTCCCCTCCTCCCCTCCCTCCCCCTCCCTCCCCTCCTCTCCCCCCTCCTCCTCTCCCCCTCTCCCCCCCTCCCCTCCTCTCCCCCCCTCCCCCCCCCTCCTCCTCTCCCCCCTCCCCCCCCCTCCTCCTCTCCCCCCCTCCCCCCCCCTCCTCCTCTCCCCCCCTCCTCCTCTCCCCCCCTCCTACTCTCCCCCCCTCCCCCCCTCCTCCTCTCCCCCCCTCCCCCTTCCCCCCCCCTCCCTCCCCCCTTTCCCCGCCCTCCCTCCCCCCCCTTTCCCCCCCTCCCCCTCCCTCCCTCCCCCCCCTCCCCCCTCCCCCTTCCTCCCCCCCCTCCCCCTCCCACCCCTCCCCCCTCTCTTTCCCCCCCTCTCTTTCCCCCCCCCTCCCCCTCCCCCCCCCTCCCTCCCCTCCCTCTCCCCCCCCTCCCCCCCTCCCCCCTCCCCTCTCACCCCCCTCCCCCCCTCTCTCTCTCCCCCCCTCCCTCTCCCCCTCCCCCCCTCCCTCTCCCCCTCCCCCCTCTCTCCTCCCCCCCTCCCTCTCCCCCTCCCCCCTCTCTCCTCCCCCCCCTCCCTCTCTCCCCCCCCTCCCCCTCCCTCTCCCCCTCCCTCTCCCCTCTCTCCCCTCCCCCCCTCCCCCCCCTCCCTCTCCTCCCCCCCTCCCTCTCCCCCCCCCCCTCCCTCTCCCCCCCCTCCCTCTCCCCCCCCCCCTCCCTCTCCCCCCCCCCTCCCTCTCCCCCCCCTCCCTCTCCCCCCCCCCTCCCTCTCTCCCCCCCCTCCCTCTCCCCCCCCCTCCCTCTCCCCCCCCCCTCCCTCTCTCCCCCCCCTCCCTCTCTCCCCCCCTCCCCCCCCTCCCTCTCTCCCCCCCCCTCTCCCCCCCCTCCCTCTCTCCCCCCCCCTCTCCCCCCCCTCCCTCTCTCCCCCCCCTCCCTCTCTCCCCCCCCTCCCTCTCTCCCCCCCCTCCCTCTCTCCCCCCCCTCCCTCTCCCCCCCCCCTCCCTCTTCCCCCCCCCTCCCTCTCCCCCCCCCTCCCTCTCCCCCCCCCTCCCTCTCCCCCCCCCCTCCCTCTCCCCCCCCTCCCTCTCCCCCCCTCCCTCTCCCCCCCCCTCCCTTTCCCCTCCCCTTCCCCATTCTCCAACTATGTCCCATCTTTCCCCCCTCACCGGCGCCCACATTTCCCCAATGTCTCCCCCCTTCCCTGTTTACTTCTCAATTAACTTCCACCGTAACATTAACAATAACATTTCCTGCAGCATCAGTCCCTCAGTTCCGATCCAATTTCTCTTCTTTGATGAAGGTCCATGCTTCCTCCGCCGTCTCGAAATAATGGTGTCTCTCCTGATACGTGACCCATAGTCTTGCCGGCTGCAGCATCCCAAACTTCACCTTCCTTTTATGCAACACTTCCTTGGCTCGGTTGAAGCTCGCCCTCCTTCTCGCCACCTCCGCACTCCAATCCTGGTATACCCGTACCACTGCATTCTCCCATCTGCTACTCCGCACCTTTTTAGCCCATCTCAGGACCTCTTCTCTATCCTTAAGGCGGTAAAATCGCACGATTATCGCCCTGGGTGGTTCTCCCGCTTTTGGTCTTCTCGCCGGAATCCGATTTGCCCACTCCACCTCCAAGGGGCCCGTAGGGGCCTCAGCGCCCATCAGTGAGCTCAGCATCGTACTTGCGTACGCTCCACAGTCCACTCCTTCCACACCCTCAGGGAGACCCAGTATCCGAAGGTTCTTCCTTCGCGCTCCATTTTCTAGGGCCTCGATCCTTTCAGTACACTTTTTATGAAGTGCCTCGTGCGTCTGAGTCTTAACCGCCAGGCCCAGGATCTCGTCCTCAATATCTGTCACCTTCTGCTCCACCACACGGAGCTCTGTCTCCTGGGTCTTTAATGTCTCCTTGAGCCCCTCAATTGCCTGTAGCAACGGGGTCAGCACCTCCCTCTTCAGCAGCTCCACGCACCGTCTCACAATTTCATGCTCAGGCCCCCATGTCGCCTGCGCTTTCTCCGCCGCCATCTTGTACTTCTCTCTTTCTGACCCTTTGGTCGACGATTCCTCGCGCTGCAGCCGCCGCCGCCGGTTTTTTCCTCCTTCGTTTGGGGGGGACTCCCTTCTCACACGCCCCACACCGGGTTGCGTTGCCCAAAAATTCCCCGTTGGGGCTCTTAAAAGAGCCCGAAGGTCCGTCGGAGCTGGAGCCGCCGAAGCGTGCGGCTAGCTAGGCATCACCTCAACCGGAAGTCCCTTCAGTGGCCTTGATGAGGTCTTTTCACAGTTGTTCCCTCTGCTGCTAGAATTCACTTTTGATACAGGCCCTCAGGTCAGCTTGCAGCTTTAAGCTTGCCCTTCCCCCGCCTGCATGCTGGAAGAGGCCCTGTTTATCCTGCAGTTGCAGCCAAATCTTTTACTGTTTCTGCGTGTGTCTGGCAACCAAGAGACATACCCTTCCTGGGGGACACTGTCGGGGGAATATTGCCGCCTTCTTCCCACACCGGGAAATGTCAAACAAATGCCGTGGGGGCCCTGTAAAAGAGCCCAAAAGTCCGTTCCAAGCAGGAGCTGCCGAATATGCGACCTAGCTCTGCATAGCCGCACCCGGAAGTGATCCAAATGCTTTTTAAAAGACACAATTGTACCCGCCTCTACTACTACCTCTGGCAGCACATTCCAGACACTCACTATCCTCTGAGTGAAGAAATTGCCCCCCGGTGCCTTCTAAATCTCTCCCCTCTCAACTTAAACCTATGCCCTCTAGTTTTAGACTCCCCTACCTTTGGGAAAAGATGTTGACTATCTACCTTATCTATGCCCCTCATTATTTTATAGACCTCTATAAGATCAACCCTAAGCCTCCTACTCTCCAGGGAAAAAAGTCCCAGTCTATCCAGCCTCTCCTTATAACTCAAACCATCAAGTCCCGGCAACATCCTAGTAAATCTTTTCTGCACTAATTTCCAGTTTAATAATATCCTTCCTATAATAGGGTGACCAGAACTGCACACAGTATTCCAAGTGTGGCCGTACCAATGTCTTGTACAACTTCAACAAGACGTCCCAACTCCTGTATTCAATGTTCTGACCAATGAAACCAAGCATGCCGAATGCCTTCTTCACCACCCTGTCCACCTGCGACTCCACCTTCAAGGAGCTATGAACCTGTACTCCTAGATCTCTTTGTTCTATAACTCTCCCCAACGCCATACCACTAACTGAGTAGGTCCTGGCCTGATTCGATCTGCCAAAATGCATCACCTCACATTTATCTCAATTAAACCCCATCTGCCATTCGTCGGCCCACTGGCCTAATTGATCAAGATCCCGTTGCAATCCTAGATAACCTTCTTCACTATCCACTGTGCCACCAATCTTGGTGTCATCTGCAAACTTACTAACTATGCCTCCTAAATTCTCATCCAAATCATTAATATAAATCACAAATAACAGTGGACCCAGCACCGATCCCTGAGGCACACCACTGGTCACAGGCCTCCAGTTTGAAAAACAACCCTCTACAACCACCCTCTGTCTTCTGTCGTCCAGCCAATTTTGAATCCAATTGGCAACCTCACCCTGGATCCCGTGAGCTTTAACCTTCTGCAACAACCTACCATGTGGTACCTTGTCAAAGGCTTTGCTAAAGTCCATGTAGACAACGTCTACTGCACTGCCCTCATCTACCTTCTTGGTCACCCCCTCAAAAAACTCAATCAAGTTTGTGAGACATGATTTTCCACGCACAAAGCCATGCTGACTGCCCCGAATCAGTCCTTGCCTCTCTAAATGCTTGTAGATCCTGTCTCTCAGAATACCTTCTAGCAACTTACCTACTACAGACGTTGGGCTCACCGGTCTGTAGTTCCCAGGCTTTTCCCTGCTGCCCTTCTTAAACAAGGGCACAACATTCGCCACTCTCCAATCTTCAGGCAGCTCACCTGTGGCTGCCGATGATTCAAATATCTCTGTTCGGGGACCCGCAATTTCCTCCCTAGCCTCCCTCAACATCCTGGGATACATTTCATCAAGTCCCGGGGATTTATCTACCTTGATGCGCTTTAAGGCTTCCAGCACCTCCTCCTCTGTAATATGCACACTTCTCAAGATATCACTATTTATTTCCCTTAGTTTCCTAACATCCATGCCTTTCTCCACCGTGAATACCGATGAGAAATATTCATTCGGGATCTCACCCAACTCTTGTGGCTCTGCACATAGATGTCCTTGTTGATCCTTAAGAGGCCCTACTCTGTCCCTAGTTACTCTTTTTCCCTTTATGTATCTGTAGAAGCTCTTTGGATTCTCCTTTGCATTATTTGCCAAAGCAATTTCATGTCCCCTTTTTGCCCTCCTGATTTCCCTCTTAACTCTATTTCGACAATCTCTATACTCTTCAAGGGATCCACTTGATCCCAGTTGTTTATGTACGTCATATGCCTCCTTCTTCTTTTTGACCAGAGTCTCAATATCTCGAGTCATCCAGGGTTCCCTACTTCTACCAGTCTTGCCCTTCACTCTAGAGGGAATGTGCTTACCCTGAACCCTGGTTAATAACAAATTGGGGACTCGAGGGGGATAAAAGTCTCTCTCTTGGATTGGCTTAGTGAACTTAAAGACAGTGAGGGGTGAACATATTGTGGTTGCTTTTCAGGTGTGGTATTTTAGTTTAAGTAGGGAGTGTGTTGTGGACAATGGCTCTTTCAGAGGCTCTGAAGTTTTTGGGGGTGGAGTCGGTCACACGCAGTACCTTACGGACAGAGACCCCAGCTATAACTCTTGCCCTGCGGTGTATACTTATCCCTTTCCATCACTAACGTAAACGTCACCGAATTGTGGTCACTGTCCCCAAAGTGCTCTCCTACCTCCAAATCCAACACCTGGCCTGGTTCATTACCCAAAACCAAATCCAACGTGGCCTCGCGTCTTGTTGGCCTGTCAACATATTGTGTCAGGAAACCCTCCTGCACACATTGTACAAAAAAACGACCCATCTAATGTACTCGAACTATATCTTTTCCAGTCAATATTTGGAAAGTTAAAGTCTCCCATAATAACTACCCTGTTACTTTCGCTCTTATCCAGGATCATCCTCGCCATCCTTTCCTCTACATCCCTAGAACTATTTGGAGGCCTATAGAAAACTCCCAACAGGGTGACCTCTCCTTTCCTGTTTCTAACCTCAGCCCATACTACCTCGGAAGATGAGTCCCCATCTAGCATCCTCTCCGCCACCGTAATACTGCTCTTGACTAGCAGCGCCACACCTCCCCCTCTTTTGCCTCCTTCTCTGAGCTTACTAAAACACCTAAACCCCGGAACCTGCAACATCCATTCCTGTCCCTGCTCTATCCATGTCTCCGAAATGGGCCACAACATCGAAGTCCCAGGTACCAACCCATGCTGCCAGTTCCCCTACCTTATTTCGTATACTCCTGGCATTGAAGTAGACACACTTCAAACCACCTACCTGAACACTGGCCCCCTCCTGCGACGTCAAATCTGAAGCTCCTGACCTCTATACTCTCATTCTCCCTTACCCTAAAACTACAATCCAGGTTCCCATGCCCCTGCTGCATTAGTTTAAACCCCCCAAAGAGCACTAACAAATCTCCCCCCCAGGATATTTGTGCCCCTCAGGTTCAGATGTAGACCATCCTGTCTGTAGAGGTCCCACCTTCCCCAGAAAGAGCCCCAGTTATCCAAAAATCTGAATCCCTCCCGCCTGCACCATCCCTGTAGCCACGTGTTTAATTGCTCTCTCTCCCTATTCCTCATCTCACTATCACGTGGCACGGGCAACAACCCAGAGATAACAACTCTGCTTGTTCTAGTTCTGAGCTTCCATCCTAGCTCCCTGAAAGCCTGCCTGACATCCTTGTCCCCTTTCCTACCTATGTCGTTAGTGCCAACGTGGACCATGACTTGGGGCTGCTCCCTCTCCCCCTTAAGGACCCGGAAAACACGATCCGAGACATCACGTACCCTTCCACCTGGGAGGCAACATACCAAACGTGAGTCTCTCTCGCTCCCACAAAATCTCCTATCTGTGCCCCTGACTATCGAGTCCCCAATTACTAATGCTCTGCTCCTCTCCCCCCTTCCCTTCTGAGCAACAGGGAAAGACTCCGTGCCAGAGGCCCGTACCCCATGGCTTACCCCTGGTGAGTCCCCCCCCCCCACAAGTATCCAAAGCGGTATACTTGTTTCTCAGGGGAACGACCGCAGGGGATCCCTGCACTGACTGCTTTTTCCCAGTCCCTCTTACAGTTACCCATCTATCACCAATCTTTGGTGTAACTAATTCCCTGAAGCTGCTATCTATGACACCCTCTGCCTCCCGAATGATCCAAAGTTCTTCCAACTGATACTGTACCTCAGTTGCAGTGCAATGGACCATAAAGACGAATGTTATGTTGGCCTTCATTGCGAGAGGTTTCGAGTACAGGAGCAGGGATGTCTTGCTGCAATTGTACAGGGCCTTGGTGAGGCCACACTTGGAGTATTGTGGGCAGTTTTGGTCTCCTTCTCTGAGGAAGGATGTTCTTGCTCTCGAGGGAGCGCAGCAAAGAGTTACCAGACTGAGGGATGGCAGGACGGATGTATGAGGAGAGAATGAATCGGTTCAGATTATATTCACTGGAGCTTAATAGAATGAGGGGGGATCTGAAAGAAACCTATAAAATTCTGACAGGGCTGGACAGGGTGGATGCAGGAACGATGATTCTGATGGTGGGTGTGTCCAGAACCAGGGGTCACAGTCTGAGTCCAAAGAATTGTGGGTAGGATTCTCCGGCCTCAGACACCGAAATCCTGTTCGTGGATCGGCCGGAGAATCAACGTTTCCGACCAAATTGGGGGCGGCGCTGCTTTCGCGATGCCCCCCCCCCCGCCCCCCCGGTGCCCCGGCCCCCGGTGCTCCGGCCCCTCCAAAGCGGCGTGCTCTCGGAGGCCCCCCCCCCCCCCCCCGGTGCTCCGGCCCCTCCAAAGCGGCGTGCTCTCGGAGGCCCCCCCCCCCCCCCCCGGTGCTCCGGCCCCTCCAAAGCGGCGTGCTCTCGGAGGCCCCCCCCCCCCCCCCCCCGGTGCTCCGGCCCCTCCAAAGCGGCGTGCTCTCGGAGGCCCCCCCCCCCCCCCCCCCCCCCCCCCCCCCCCCGGTGCTCCGGCCCCTCCAAAGCGGCGTGCTCTCGGAGGCCCCCCCCCCCCCCCCCCCCGGTGCTCCGGCCCCTCCAAAGCGGCGTGCTCTCGGAGAGCCCCCCCCCCCCCGGTGCTCCGGCCCCTCCAAAGCGGCGTGCTCTCGGCCCCCCCCCCCCCCCCCCCCCGGTGCTCCGGCCCCTCCAAAGCGGCGTGCTCTCGGAGGCCCCCCCCCCCCCCCGGTGCTCCGGCCCCTCCAAAGCGGCGTGCTCTCGGCCCCCCCCCCCCCCCCGGTGCTCCGGCCCCTCCAAAGCGGCGTGCTCTCGGAGGCCCCCCCCGGTGCTCCGGCCCCTCCAAAGCGGCGTGCTCTCGGAGAGCCCCCCCCCCCCCGGTGCTCCGGCCCCTCCAAAGCGGCGTGCTCTCGGCCCCCCCCCCCCCCCGGTGCTCCGGCTCCTCCAAAGCGGCGTGCTCTCGGAGGCCCCCCCCCCCCCCTCGGTGCTCCGGCCCCTCCAAAGCGGCGTGCTCTCGGGGCCCCCCCCCTCGGTGCTCCGGCTCCTCCAAAGCGGCGTGCTCTCGGAGGCCCCCCCCCGATGCTCCGGCTCCTCCAAAGCGGCGTGCACTCGGGGCCCCCCCCCTCGGTGCTCCGGCTCATCCAAAGCGGCGTGCTCTCGGCCCCCCCCCCCTCGGTGCTCCGGCCCCTCCAAAGCGGCGTGCTCTCGGAGGCCCCCCCCCCGGTGCTCCGGCCCCTCCAAAGCGGCGTGCTCTCGGAGGCCCCCCCCCGGTGCTCCGGCCCCTCCAAAGCGGCGTGCTCTCGGAGAGCCCCCCCCCCCCCCCCCCCCGGTGCTCCGGCTCCTCCAAAGCGGCGTGCTCTCGGGGCCCCCCCCCTCGGTGCTCCGGCCCCTCCAAAGCGGCGTGCTCTCGGAGGCCCCCCCCCGATGCTCCGGCCCCTCCAAAGCGGCGTGCTCTCGGAGAGCCCCCCCCCCCCCCCCGGTGCTCCGGCTCCTCCAAAGCGGCGTGCTCTCGGAGGCCCCCCCCGATGCTCCGGCTCCTCCAAAGCGGCGTGCTCTCGGAGGCCCCCCCCCCCCCCCGATGCTCCGGCTCCTCCAAAGCGGCGTGCTCTCGGGGCCCCCCCCCTCGGTGCTCCGGCCCCTCCAAAGCGGCGTGCTCTCGGAGGCCCCCCCCCGATGCTCCGGCTCCTCCAAAGCGGCGTGCTCTCGGAGGCCCGCCCCCCCCGGCCCCTCCAAAGCGGCGTGCTCTCGGAGGCCCGCCCCCCCGGCCCCTCCAAAGCGGCGTGCTCTCGGGCCCCCCCCCCCCTCGGTGCTCCGGCCCCTCCAAAGCGGCGTGCTCTCGGAGGCCCCCCCGATGCTCCGCCCCCGACCGGCCGAGTTCCCGACGGTGTCGGTCGCGTGTGCTATCATCCGTCGGGGACTCGGCGTGGCGGCTGCGGACTCACTCCCGCGCCGCCAGTCAAGGAGGCTGATCCGCGGGTAGGGGGGAATTTGGCAGCGGCTGGGGGCGCTGTGTGGGGGGGGGTCCGGGGCTCGCCGGCCGGTCGGCACCATGATGCACAGCCTGCCTGTTGCAGGCTGCCGCCGTGGGCTTGCGCGGCCAGGGACCCGGCACTGCTCCGGCCGGATTGGCAGCTGGAGCCGGGTGCTCCACGCTGCTCGGCTGTCAGCCCCTCACCAAACAGATCGGTGGCCGATTTCCGCCGACTGTTGGGTTGTAAAAGACCCCCCGTACTCACACCGGCGTCTGGCCACAGCCTGGAAATCGGAGAATCCTGCCCTGTCAGTGTTCAGGAAGCAGCTGGATAGAGCACTTGGGGAGAATGGGATCAAAGGCTACGGGGAGAAAGCAGGATTAGGCTATTGAGTTGGATGATCAGCCATGATGGTGATGAATGGCGGAGCAGGCTCGAAGGGCCGAATGGCCGATTCCTGTTTCCCTCTCAGCTGCAGGTTGGAGCAGTTAGTGAGGGGACGTCATGGTGATGGGAGGTGGTTAGTGGGTGAAGGGGTGACAACGAGCAGATGGAAGTTGTCCGAAGAATACATTCTCTTTGAGACCTGGTAGTGTCGTAGTGTTCTGTGAGCTGCTGGATTTAAGTGTTCACAGATGTTTACAATGGTGAGTTAAAGGCTCCCCACTTCCCACTCCTGCTGTATTCTGTGGAACTTCACCCCATGGACTAGATCAGGGTGGACTGGGATCTCCACCTGCAACCTTCCAACTTGAATAAAACTGGCAAGTCATGCTACAGTTGAATAGAACCTTGGTAAGGCCGCACTTGGAATATTGCGCACAATTCTGGTCACCACACTACCAGAAGGAAGTGGAGGCTTTGGAGAGGGAGCAGAGGAGGTTTACCAGGATGTTGCCTGGTCTGGAGGGTGTTAGCTATGTGGAGAGGCTGAATAGACTCTGACTGTTTTCATTAGAACGACAGAGGTTGAGGGGCGACCTGATAGAGGTCCACAAGATTATGAGGGGCATGGATAGAGTGGATGGGCAGGCACTCTTTCCCAGGGTGGAGGGGTCAGTCACCAGGGGGCATAGGTTTAAGGTCCGTGGGGCAGAGGTTTAGAGGAGATGTGCGAGGCAGGTTTTTTTACACAGAGGGTGGTGAGTGCCTGGAACGCGTTGCCAGGGGAGGTTGTGGAAGCAGGTACATTAACGGCGTTCAAAAGGCATCTTGACAAACACATGGATAGGATGGGTATAGAGGGATACGGCACAAGGAAGTGTTGAGGGTTTTGGCAAAGGTTGGTATCATGACCAGTACAGGTTTGGAGGGCCGAAGGGCCTGTTCCTGTGCTGTATTGTTCTTTGTTCTCTTTGTTCTTTGATTAAATAGCCCACCCCCACCGCCCTATCAAACCCACTGTTTGGTTCAGTCTGTACAAGCTTCGTAGTCCAGCAACTTACCAATGGCAGTGTAATGAGCTTCAAAACCGGTGAAACGCTCCTCATTGGAAAAGTCCGTCTTGAACGTGACACTCATGGTGTTGCTTTTGGTCAGGACAAACTCTCGGCCGGGAATTTCCTCCGTGTCTGTGCGTTCCCTCCCACAGAATGTTTCCAGCAAATCCTCATCAGCTGAGACCTAGAATCAAAAGGCAGATTTTACCACTCCTGCTGAGGAATGGGACGATCCCATTGTACCTCCTCAGTTTCTGACCACTCAAACATCTTTTTCATCCAAATACAATTGCACCTCATCAGCTTTCAGGACACAATATCCTTGTTTACTCTGCCACAATTCACATCCTGTCCAGATGAAATATCTTCTGTTCCTCTTCCCTCAGTGTTTGAATGAACCCGTCTCCAGAATCTGGATTGTGTCAAACAACAAAATACAGCAGAACTGAGATGGAGATCGAGGAATGAGGATCAGCAGGAGACAGGCCGCATCACAAGGACAACTTTGCATTGATCCACAATTCTTCCCCGTTTTGCTGACGGATTTGTTCAAATATTAGTGTTTATTTCTGAGCTGATCATGGGGCTGAAACGGTTCTTCAAATCCACCCATATGAAATGAAAATCGCTTATTGTCACAAGTAGGCTTCAATGAAGTTACTGTGAAAAGCCCCTAGTCGCCACATTCCGGCGCCATGTTGGGGAGGCTGGTACGGGAATTGAACCGTGCTGCTGGCCTGCCTTCAAAGCCAGTGATTTAGCCCTGTGCTAAACAGCCCCAAGGCTGACTTTTCCAATGAGGAGCGTTTCACCGGTTTTGAAGCTCATTACACTGCCATTGGTAAATTGCTGGATTACGAAGGTGATATATGACATCACCTTCATTCAGCTCAGCCCAGGTGAACATAGAACATAGAAAAATACAGCACAGAACAGGCCCTTCAGCCACGATGTTGTGGCGAACCTTTGTCCTAGATTAATCAGAGATTATCATCAGAAGGAGGCCATTCGGCCCATTGAGTCTGCACCGGCTCTTGGAAAGAGCACCCTACCCAAAGTCAACACCTCCACCCAACACTAAGGGCAATTTTGGACACTAAGGGCAATTTATCATGGCCAATCCACCTAACCTGCACATCTTTGGACTGTGGGAGGAAACCGGAGCACCCGGAGGAAACCCACGCACACACGGGGAGGATGTGCAGACTCCGCACAGACAGTGACCCAAGCCGGAATCGAACCTGGGACCCTGGAGCTGTGAAGCAATTGTGCTATCCACAATGCTACAGTGCTGCCCTTAGAACAAATAAATCTACACTATATCATTTTACCGTAATCCATGTATCTATCCAATAGCCGCTTGAAGGTCCCTAATGTTTCCGACTCAACTACTTCCACAGGCAGTGCATTCCATGCCCCCACTACTCTCTGGGTAAAGAACCTACCTCTGACATCCCCCCTATATCTTCCACCTTTCACCTTAAATTTATGTCCCATTGTAATGGTTTGTTCCACCCGGGGAAAAAGTCTCTGTCTACTCTATCTATTCCCCTGATCATCTTATAAACCTCTATCAAGTCGCCCCTCATCCTTCTCCGTTCTAATGAGAGAGAGAGGGTTGGGAGGGTCAAAGAGACCTCAACGCCCTTGGATTAGAGCGTGAACCAGTGAGAATTTCTGCTCATGATCAACATCCAGATCCTCCGGCTGGAGACGGACACCATGTTGTCCTCGGCGAAGGAGCTGGAGTCTGGTCAACTGTGATGTCCTCCATGTTTGACTATCTGGTACACACCGTCCAGGGCCAGGTCTGAAGAGTGACCACTTGGTGCTCAATTGCAAGTTAACCATATCCCAGGAATCAAATATTGGAGAAGGAATTAACAGGGAGATCCGATAGACTGCAGATCATGGCTGATTCCAACATCAATTTAATGATTTTAGTTTTGAACATTACAGTCACTCAGCATTCAAAGTTCATAGAAAATTCCAAAAATTCCAAAGACTGAGTGAAAAAATTCCTCCTCATCGCCATTCAAAGTAGCAATCCGTTATCCTCAGACCACAGTCTGGATTCTCCGTTTTGGAGACTAAGTCCCCACGCCGACGTGAAATCGGTGGTCTTTTACGCCAGCAAAACCGGTGTAAAACAGCCACCGATTTGCCATTTTCCTGTGGGCTAGCGGGAAGACAGGGTAGAGCTCACAGCTCCAGCTGCCAATACGGCCCTGAGCATTTCCGGGTCCACAGCCGTGCATGCGCATGGCAGCAGCCTGCAGTGGCCACGTCGTGCTCCATGGACGACTCAGCCCGCGGACCAGGACCGTAAAAATAGCACCCCCCTTCGGCCGCTCGCATGTCCGGACCCCCAACCACGAATAAAGCCCACCCCCCCCGCCCGCGGATCGGCCCTCCCCCGACCGAGGCGGCCCCGTGGTTGGGGAGATTTATCAGGGAGAGGGCAGCAGTTTTTTTAAAAAGCCGGCACGGTGGCAGAGTGGTTAACACTGCTGCCTCACAGCGCCAGGGACCCAGGTTCGATTCCCGGCTCGGGTCACTGTCTGTGCGGAGTCTGCACGTCCTCCCCGTGTGTGCGTGGGTTTCCTCCAGGAGCTCCGGTTTCCTCCCACAGTCCAAAGACGTGCAGGTTAGGTGGATTGGCCGTGCTAAATTGCCCTTAGTGACCAAAATATTAGGTGTGGTTATTGGGTTACGGGAATAGTGTCGGGGCTTGGGCCTGGGTACAGTCCTGTTTCCAAATGTCGTTGCAGACCAGAGGGCCGAATGACCTCCTTCTGCATTATAGTGATTCTATGAGATTTCATGAGACTTCAATAAAGAGCACGGAGAGAGAGAGTTGAGATTTCAGGGGAATCAGGAGCACAGGGAAATAGAGAGGTGAAGAGAGAGAGAAATAAAGAGTGGAGATAGAAAGAGAAATAAAGAGCGGGAAAGAGGTGAAATTTTAATAAGAATATTTAATAAGAATGGAGAGAAGTGAGATTTCAATAAAGAGCCGGGAGAGAGAGGTTTCTGGGAAGGGGAAATTCACCCACGGTTAACCAAGGAAGTTAATGATTGTATTAAACTGAAAGAAAAAACATAGACTGTGGCAACAGCTGTGGTAAACTAGAGGATTGGGGGAGTTTTGAAAACCAACAAAAGATGACTAGAAAAGATTTAGAGAGACAAGATAAATAATGAGGGTAAACTTGCAAATACAATAAAAACCAAACAGCAAGAGACGCTTCAAATATGAAAAGGAACTGAGATGCCAAATTGACCATAGATCCCTTTGAGAATAAGATTCAGGAAATTATAATGGGGAATCAGGAAATGGCAGAGGAGTTAAAGCAAGAGTTTGTGTCAGTCTTCATGGTGGAAGGCACTAATAACATTAAATTATCAAGGGGCAGCAGGGTGGGGAAAGGAAACAGATACAATAATTCGCACTGCAGCAGCTGTACTGGGCAAACTAACGGGGCTAAAGGCCGAGTCATCCTCTGGGCCTCAGATGCATCCTGGGATGTCTGTTTGAAAATGTTTTTATTCAGTTTTCAGATTTTATATCCAACAAATTAATTACAAATTACAAAACTGGGCCAAGAAACCAACACACATATTTACAGGCAACCTGGGGTATTAAAGGAATTAGCTACAGATATAGTAGATACACTGGTAGTAACCTTCCAAGAATCCGTAAATTGTGGAAAAGTCCCAGAGGATTGGAAAACTGCCAATGTAACACCTTTATACAAAAATGGGAAACAAACTATCGGCCAGTTAGCTTAGCATCTGTCACTGGGAAATGTTAGAGTCCATTATAAAGGATGGAATAGCAGAGCATTTAGAAATACACAATATAATAACGCAGTCAGCAGCTCCTCCCCACTCAAACCCCCCCCCCCCCAACTCTTTACAGGCAGCGGGGGCTCTCCCCTCATCCCTGCCCCCCCCCCCCACCCCACAGGAATCGGAGCTCTCCTCTCACCCCCCCCACCACCCGCCACCGTGCACAATTGCCAAAAAGCCAGCATGCAGGTTCAGCTGCTAATTGTGATGGCAACTGGAAGGTTGGCCTTTTTTTCAAAGGGAATGGAGGATCAAAATGAGAGGTTTTGCTGAAACTATACAAGGCTGGAGTTAGATCACACCTGGAGTACTGTGAACAGCTTTAGTCTCCTTGTATAAGGAGCGATATCCTGGCATTGGAGGCAGTCCAGAGAAATTCACTGGGTTGAGCCCGGGTATGGAGGGATTTTCTGATGGGAGGTTGAGTGGGTTGGGCCTGTCCTCATTGGGAGTTTAGAAGAATGAGAGGCGGCCTTATTGAGATAGATCGGATTCTCAGGGGGTTTGACAGGGTCGATGCTGAGAGGATGTTCCCCCTTGTGGGAGAGTCCAGGACCAGAGGGCAGAATCTCAGAGTGAGGGGTCTCCTATTTGAGACAGAGATGAGGAGGAATTTCTTCTCTCGGAGGGGAGTGAATCTGTGGAATTCTTCACCGCAGAGAGCTGTCGAGGCTGGGTCGTTCAGTATGTTTAAGGCTGAGAGAGACAGAGTCTTAATCTGTGAGGGAACCGGGGGTTTGGGGATAAGGCGGGAAAGTGGAGTTGAGAATTATCAGATCATTAATCTATTGAACGGTGAAGCAGACTCAATGGGCTGAATGGCCTATTTCTGCTCATCTGCCTTCTGGTCTTGTACTTGTGATTCAGGCATCTACTTGGAGACCAGCCATCAAGTTGCAGTTTTCACTCCGGCTGTTGACCTGCTTGTTCCAAGTCTGGGAACGGAGACGAGTCCAGCGAGCTGACACAAACATCAACAAATGTGTGTGTGGCTGCCAAACTTCACTCCAGCAAAGGCTGGGACAGACTTTGCCAATAGTTTCCTTGAGTTTTGAACTTTCCAGTAATTACACGGTGGCTGCTGATTCTTCAGAGAGATCAAAGTGGCAACACTCAGTCCGGCATTCCGAACATCTCCGGCCCCGTTACATCATAGAACCAGAGAATTTACAGTGCAGAAGGCCACTCGGCCCATTGAGTCCACACCAGCCCTTGGAAAGAGCACCCTACCCAAGCCCACACCTCCACCCAATCCCCATAACCCCTCCTAACCTTTTGGACACTAAGGGCTATTTATCATGGCTAATCCACCTAACCTGCACATCTTTGGACTGTGGGAGGAAACCGGAGCACCCGGAGGAAACCCACGCACACACGGGGAGAACGTGCAGACTCCACACAGACAGTGACCCAGCCTGGAATTGGCCCTGGGACCCTGGTTCTGTGAGGCAGCAGTGTTAACCACTGTATCACCGTGTCGCTCAAGAGACAAGAGATCGGTGAATAGCGAGAGAGGCCAAAAACATGAACCACGCCAGGTGGCAAACAGTTTGCAATGCAACCGGGCTGCTCCCGTAGGTGAAAGGTCCTGCCAGAGCGCGGAGAGAAATCAATTATCACCACTTAAGCCCTATTTCCATACAAATAACGGGAGCGACCCCATATCCAACGGCCTCCCGTCATTCAGCGGCCTCCCCAGCGAGTGCTCACGCTGGCCCCGATTAGTACACCTTTTGAAAAACATGAATCTGGGGGAAGGGCTTCTGTGGGGAGCCGAGGAGGGGAGGAGCCTCTGCCCACAGGCAGTGAGCCCGGGGGCACTGGGGTTGCTGCCCCAGTGCTCGGGGGGGGGGGGGGGGTGAGGATCCTCCGCAGTGGTGGGCCACTCTGTGGAGGGTGGGGGAGGGCACTGAGGAGCAATCGGTGGGGGGGGCAAGCACACGTGGCACCACCATGCCAACCCTTGGATCGTATGTACCCGTTCCGGAGGCATTCCTGTCCTTGCCCGTCTGCCCCACCAACCACCCACAACCCCCACAGACTGCCGAGACCTCTGGTCGTGTGGCTGAAGGCTATCGCTAATTGGGATACAGAATCTTCAGGAGGGATAGGGGAGGGGGTAAAAGAGTGGGAGACATTGCTCTATTAGTTAAGGAGTCAGTTACTGCAGTAAGGAGAGATGATAGCTTGGGGGATAACTTGTTAAATGAAGCTTTGTGGATAGAGTTTAGGAATAAAATAGGGACAGCCACATTGCTCGGTGTTTATTATAGACCCCCAGATAGTCAGCAGGAAATTGAGGAGCAAATACGTGTGCAATTTAAAGAGGGGTGTAAAAATAATAATAGAGTAATTATAATGGATGATTTCAACTTTCCCAACATTAACTGGGATAGCCATTGTGTAAAGGGCTTAGATGGAGTACAGTTTATAAACTATACAAGAGAACCTTTTAGCTCAACATGTGGAGAGTGCAGTAAGCAACGGTGCGGGGCTGGGCCTAATTCTGGGGAATGAAACCGGACGGATGGTTGATGTGTTGGTGGGGGGAGCATTTGCGATCACAACATGGTGCAATTCATGTTTGTTATAGACAAAGAAATAGACAAGTTGCAGAAAAAGGTCTTGGTTTGAGGGAGAGCATACTTTCATAAAATAAGGCAGGATCTGGCCAAGATAGATTGGAACACGTTACTGGTGGGAATTCTACAGAAGAGCAGTGGGGGGGGTGTGATCAAAGAGGAAATGGGGGGGGGGGGGTACAGGCTCAACATGTTCCCCCTAGGGTGATAGGAAGGAGTAACAAGCCAGAGAACCATGGATGGCCGGAAATATTCAGGATACAATGAGAAGGAAGAGAGAGGCTGTTAATAAATACAAGGGAAGCAAATCAACAGAGGCATCAGTGGAGTACAGGAAGTGCAGGATGGAGCTTCAGAAAGTATGAATGGAGCAGAAGAAAACAATTAGCAGAGTAAAGAGGGGATATGAGAAAGCTCTGGCTGGTAAAAGTAGAGAAAATCCCAAGATATTCTATAAGTATACCAATAGGAAAAGGGTAACTAGGGAACAAACATTTGGGACCATGGGGGGAATCTGTGGGTGGAGCCAGAGGACATTGGGAGGGTCTTAAATGAATATTTCACATCTGTCTTTAGCTATGAGAATGAGGAGGTAGGTATGGAACTCGGGGAGAGAGACTGTGAGGTTATTGAGAGAAGAATAAAAAATTTGGATCAGGGCCCCTGAAATCTCCTCCCTCGCCTCCCATAGCAACCTGGGACACAATTCATCCGGACCTGGAGATTTGACAATTTTTAAGCCTGCCAATACCTTGTCCCCCCCATGACAACTTGCTCCCCACACCTCAGCGGCAATACTGGAGGCCACATCTGGGTGGTCTTGCTGTTCCTTGCAGAGGCAGGACTTTCATTCTACTGCTGGTCAATCAGGGGCCAGCTGATCTGCTGCACAGCTGGAGTAATGGCCACTGCCAGAATCAGAATAGACCCGGGGGAAATGGAATCACTGATTCCTCAAACTCTGGTTCTGGTCAGGGCCATACGGTCAGGCTCCGGTCGGGGGGGGGGGGGGCGGTTAGACAGGCCAGTGGGGGATCTGGGACGGCAAAACAGAGGGTGGGAACTGGCTTCCAACGGGGTCCGTTTCCGAAATTGTGATCATTGATGGTATTTCCTGGCCTGAAGGTCCCATCGGGTTGTTGTGAATCGGGTTTTTTTCTGGGCCTCTTGTTTTGACTCCACTTTCCCATCGAGACTGGGAAACAATACACTGAGACTGGTCCAGCGGCGGTAGCCCATCAGCAGTTCCACTGGCACGAACCCCATCGTGGGGTGTGGCGGGGTCCTGTAATTGATGAGGAACTGAGCCAATGTGGCATTGATCGAGCTGCCAGTCTGTTTCTTCATTCTGCTTTTCAACGTTTGGACCACCCGTTTGGCCAGACCACTGGGTGATGGATGGCGCCATTCGAATGCGTTTCATCCCGTTGGACTTCGCAAACTCCAGAAATTCTCTGCTGGTGAAGGGATTCCCATTGTCCTATCACCCTAAGCGGAGAAGAGGACCTCCACTATCCCATGGGCACAAAATGACTGCTGGATGATGGTACTGGAAGTTGTGAAGGAAATCCAGTGTATGTCCATCCATTTGGAATGGGCATCGACCAAGATATAAAACATTTGCCCCATATACGTCCCGTTGATGTCTGCGCGTACCTGCACCCGAGGTCTCCCTGGCCATTCCCATGGGTGTAGCGAGGCCCATGGTGGGAGCATCTGATTTTCCTGACCTGATGGACACGGTTTTAGCAAATTGTCAATATCGGAGTCAGGCCCAGGCCAACAGGTGTAGCTTCCTTGCGAGCAACTTCATTTTGCAGACTCCTGGGTGGCCACTGTGTAGCTCCTTCAAGATTGGCCATTGGCCTGGGCGAGAGATTGGCCTGGGCTTCCCACGGGACGATGCGTCTTCTAAGCTGAATTCTCGATGTTTAGATAGGAAGGACTATAGATCCTCTGTGGGGTGACCTTGAACTCTGCCGCTTAGAATCACATGGCATAGTTTTGCCTGGGGGACTCCTTCTGGGCCCATGTCTGGATTTATTGGACAGATTCAGTCGCGGTGTCCATAAAATTTAAAGTCATGATAACTTTGTTCATTACTGGCCGGGCGAGGGGTGGGTGGGAATGAGCTTTTGGGCAGCGGAAGGCGACTCAGCGTGTCGGCTACGGTTTGGGCGTTCCTAGGCGGTGCTCGCAGGAGTTCATAAACCAACATCAATAGTGCCCCGTGTTGTATCCGAGCCGGGGTGATGGGACGGAGCGCTTTGCCCTCCTTAAAAACGGCCACCAGGAGTTTATGGTCTGTGATTATTGTAAAGCGTCGACTGCAGACATACGGATGGAATTTCGTCACTCCGAATTTTTTACCCGAGAAAGGACATACCGGCACTGGAGGGTGTGCAGAGGAGAGTCACTAGGTTAATCCCAGAGCTGAAGGTGTTGGATTATGACGAGAGGTTGAGCAGACTGGGACTGTACTCATTGGAATTTAGAAGGATGAGGGGGGGATTTTATAGAAACATATAAAATTATGAAGGGAATAGATAGGATAGATGCGGGCAGGTTGTTTCCACTGGTCGGGGAAAGCAGAACCAGGGGGCATAGCCTCAAAATAAGGGGAGGTAGATTTAGGACTGAGTTTAGGAGGAACTTCTTCACCCAAAGGGTTGTGGAATCTATGGAATTCCCTGCCCAGTGAAGCAGTAGAGGCTCCTTCATTAAATGTTTTTATGATAAAGATAGATAGTTTTTTGAAGAATAAAGGGATTAAGGGTTATGGTGTTCGGGCCGGAAAGTGGAGCTGAGTCCACAAAAGATCAGCCATGATCTCATTGAATGGTGGAGCAGGCTCGAGGGGCCAGATGGCCGACTCCTGCTCCTAGTTCTGATGTTTTTATTTTCTATATCACGACCGGACCCTCTTTTTCGATTTATAACAATAATCTTTATTATTGTCACAAGTAGGCTCACATTAACACTGCAATGACCAATTCTGGTTATTCTGCAACAATGTGCGTAGGGGTAACCGTAAGGTGGCCAGGGTCGTGTCGCAGGGCCGTTGCCCCTACAGGGTGCAGGCTGTCTTTGGCAGCGAGGTATCTGAGGTAAGTCACCTCGCCCGCCTGGAACACACTTTTCTTGTTTAAGGCAGATGCCCAGGTCAGAGAATGGCCACAGGATTTCTCCAGGTTTGTCACGTGTTCTTTCTCGGTGGCTATGATTCAAACATCATCTGGGACAGGACCACCCAAGGCAGCCCTCAAAGGAGATCTTCCATTGTACACAGGAAAATGGCGCACGTCAATGAGAATTCGGAAGGCAGGCGGGTGAATTCATTTAACCCATTATGGGTGATGACATATTTCTTGGTACCAGATCGAGCTTCAGCAGGAGGTACACATGGCTCATGTCCAGCCTGGTAAATGTGTGGCCTCCAGTTGGTTTTGCAAACAGATCCTCGATGCACAGAATGGGGTACCGGTCTAGGTGGGAGGCTCTGTTGACATGAATTTATAGTCTACGCGAAGGCAGACTGACTTGTCGGGCTTAAGGACCGGAACTACTGGCGCAGCCCATTCCACAAATTATATCGGGCGTATAATGCCAAGGCTCTCCAGCCACCCAGTTAGGTCTCTATCTTGGTGAGCAAGGCATAGATTTTTGCCGAGTCCACTCTGAAATACCCCGGGATATTTCCCAATTAGTTTGTATCGGTCTTCGGTTCACATTTTTTATTTTATTTTTTTTAAATTAATTTAGAGTACCCAATTAATCTTTTCCAATTAAGGGGCAATTTAGCGTGGCCAATCCACCTACCCTGCACATCTTTGGGTTGTGGGGGCGAAACCCACGCAATCACGTGGAGAATGTGCAAATTCCACACGGACAGTGACCCAGAGCCGGGATCGAACCTGGGACCTCGGCACCGTGAGTCGGCAGGGCTAACCACTGCGCCACCGTGCTGCTCCTTCGGTTCACATTTGATCATTGCTGTCAGTCTAATCGGATTTTTTTTTGTAGCCAGTCCCTGCCCAGGAACTGGGTCCAGGCCGTGTGTGACTAATAGGAGGAGTCTGACTGTGGGTGACTGGGGTCACGGTGGTTCCTACGATTTATAAGAACTAGGAGCAGGAGTAGGCCATCTGGCCCCTCGAGCCTGCTCCACCATTCAATGAGATCATGGCTGATCTTTTGTGGACTCAGCTCCACTTTCCGGCCCGAACACCATAACCCTTTATCCCTTTATTCTTCAAAAAACTATCTATCTTTATCTTAAAAACATTTAATGAAGGAGCCTGAACTGCTTCACTGGGCAAGGAATTCCATAGATTCATAACCCTTTGGGTGAAGAAGTTCCTCCTACACTCCGTCCTAAATCTACTTCCCCTTATTTTGAGGCTATGCCCCCTAGTTCTGCTTTCACCCGCCAGTGGAAACAACCTGCCCGCATCTATCCTATCTATTCCCTTCATAATCTTATATGTTTCTATAAGATTCCCCCCTCATTCTTCTAAATTCCAACGAGTAAAGTCCCAGTCTACTCAGCCTCTCCTCGTAATCCAACCCCTTCAGCTCTGGGATTAACCTAGTGAATCTCCTCTGCACACCCTCCAGTGCCAGTACGTCCTTTCTCAAGTAAGGAGACCAAAACTGAACACAATACTCCAGGTGTGGCCTCACTAACACCTTATACAATTGCAGCATAACCTCCCTAGTCTTAAACTCCATCCCTCCAGCAATGAAGGACAACATTCCATTTGCCTTCTTAATCACCTGTTGCACCTGTAAACCAACTTTTTGTGACTCATGCACGAGCACCCCCAGGACTCTCTGCACAGCAGCATGTTTTAATATTTTATCATTTAAATAATAATCCCTTTTGCTGTTATTCCTACCAAAATGGAGAATCTCACATTTGTCAACATTGTATTCCATCTGCCAGACCCTAGCCCATTCACTTAGCCTACCCAATTCCCTCTGCAGACTTCCAGTATCCTCTGCACTTTTTGCTTTACCACTTATCTTAATGTCGTCTGCAAACTTGGACACATTGCTCTTGGTCCCCAACTCCAAATCATCTATGTAAATTGTGAACAGCTGTGGGTCCAACACTGATCCCTGAGGGACATCACTAGCTACTGATTGCTAACCAGACAAACACCCATTAATCCCCACTCTTTGCTTTCTATTAATTAACCAATCCTCTATCCATGCTACTACTTTCCCCTTAATGCCATGCATCTTTATCTTATGCAGTAACCTTTTGTGTGGCACCTTGTCAAAGGCTTTCTGGAAATCCAGATATACCACATCCATTGGCTCCCCATTATCTACCGCACTGTTAATGTCCTCAAAAAATTCCACGACCTGCCCTTAATGAACCCATGCTGCGTCTGCCCAATGGGACAATTTCCATCCAGGTGCCTCGCTATTTCTTCCTTGATGACAGATTCCAGCATCTTCCCTACTACCGAAGTTAAGCTCACTGGCCTATAATTACCTGCTTTCTGCCTACCTCCTTTTTTAAACAGTGGTGTCACGTTTGCTAATTTCCAATCCGCCGGGACCACCCCAGAGTCTAGTGAATTTTGGTAAATTATCACTAGTACATTTGCAATTTCCCTAGCCGTCTCTTTTAGCACTCTTGGATGCATTCCATCAGGTCCAGGAGACTTGTCTGCCTTTAGCCCCATTAGCTTGCCCATCACTACCTCCTTGGTGATAACAATCCTCTCAAGGTCCTCACCTGTCATAGCCTCATTTCCATCAGTCACTGGCATGTTATTTGTGTCTTCCACTGTGAAGACCGACCCAAAAAACCGGTTCAGTTCCTCAGCCATTTCCTCATCTCCCATTATTAAATCTCCCTTCTCATCCTCTAAAGGACCAATATTTACCTTAGCCACTCTTTTTTGTTTTATATATTTGTAGAAACTTTTACTATCTGTTTTTATATTCTGAGCAAGTTTACTCTCATAGTCTATCTTACTCTTCTTTATAGCTTTTTTAGTAGCTTTCTGTTGCCCCCCAAAGATTTCCCAGTCCTCTAGTCTCCCACTGATCTTTGCTACTTTGTATGTTTTTTCCTTCAACTTGATACTCTCCCTTATATCCTTAGATATCCACGGTCGATTTTCTCTCCTTCTACCGTCCTTCCTTTTTGTTGGTATAAACCTTTGCTGGGCACTGTGAAAAATCACTTGGAAGGTTCTCCACTGGTCCTCAACTGTTTCACCATAAAGTCTTTGCTCCCAGTCTACCTTAGCTAGTTCTTCTCTCATCCCATTTGTAGAGGCTCCACTGTGTATGTGGCCAGCCTGGTGTCTTGTAGGCTCAGGAGTACGATCGCCACTCGGAGGCACCTGGAGGTCTGCTCTCCTAGATTGGAGCTTCCGTCTCCACTTCCTTATCCAGGGGTTGACCATTGGTCTGGAGGTTACGGTTGATTGGAGTAACTTTGGGGGTAGTGATGCAGTTTAGCTGCATTACTCCATCTTGTTTGGGCTGCTGGATTTGCAAGGCCAGGCCTGAGGTGGCTTCGGCTTCCAGTCTGAGCAATACACACACTGGTGATGCTGGCGGCCTCTCCTGCAGAGTATCCTCTGACCACAGCTATAATTTTGCGACTGGTCTGCTGATGTTGAGCACGCTGCAGTCCATTGAACCTTGAACCCCTTTCTCAGCATTTCCCAGGGACTGCAACGGTTCTTGGGCCAGGGCAGGTTGTGCAGGAAAGTTTTCTCTGTGTCACGACATTGTTTATCCCGCATACCAGTCGATCCCGTAGCAAGTAATGGACTGGATTATCTCTACACACATCTTCTCTACCGAGTAGTACTACGCTCCGTGTGCTTCACCCGATGCCTGTGTCTATGTATTTACATTGTGTATTTCTGTATGTCCTATGTTTTTTCATGTATGGAATGATGTGTCTGGACTGTATGCAGAACAATCCTTTAACTGTAGCTCGGGACTGTAGTTCGGAGGAGGAGGAGCAGTCACTGTCAGGGAGAGAACCTGAGAACATCTAAGACACTCAGAAGGTAAGAAGGTAAGTAAGTGATTTTTACTCATTTTTACTTTTATACCTTTTTCAAATTGTGTGTGTCGGGGTAACTGAAGTGACATCACAGAAAAGCTGTGACCTGAGTGGCTGGTTGGGAATCTACACTACATTAAAATAATTAAGCATTGGTAACTAATTAAACATAATTACTTAATTATAATTTAGAGGGGTTCTAAGCCAGAGATCGGAGAGTACTATATTTAGCTTTCACATTTATAGTAGAAATTTTCACATTTATAGTGCTAGGAAACAGATAGTTAACAGTAACTTAAAAAATATATATATATTAAAAAAAAAATTTAAACTTTTAATTTTAATTAATTGATGCAATGTCAGTTAGAGGGGTGCAGTGCTCTGACTGTGAGATGTGGCAGGTCCGGGAGGCTTCCAGCATCCCGGATGGCTTCATCTGCAGAAAGTGCACCCAACTGGAGCTCCTCACAGGCCGCATGGTTCGGTTGGAGCAGCAATTGGATGCACTTAGGAGCATGCAGGTGGCAGAAAGCATCATAGATCGCAGTTATATAAATGTGGTCACACCCAAGGTGCAGGCAGAGAAATGGGTGACCACCAGAAAGGGCAGGAAGTCAGTGCAGGAATCCTCTGTGGTTGTCTCCCTCTCGAACATGTATAACCCTTTGGATACTGTCGGGGGGGATAGCCTATCAGGGGAAAACAGCAGCAGCCAGAGCAGTGGCACCACGGCTGGCTCTGATGTTCAGAAGGGAGGGTCAAAGCGCAGAAGAGGAATAGTAATAGGGCACTGTATAGTCAGGGGCACAGATAGGCGCTTCTGTGGACGTGAAAGACTCCAGGATGGTATGTTGCCTCCCTGGTGCCAGGGTCCAGGATGTCTCCGAACAGGTAGAGGGCATCCTGAAGGGGGAGGGCAAACAGGCAGATGTCGTTGTACAGATTGGTACTAACGCCATAGGCAGGAAGGGGCATGAGGTTCTGCAGCAGGAGTTCAGGGAGCTAGGCAGAAAGTTAAAAGACAGGACCTCTAGGGTTGTAATCTCAGGATTACTCCCTGTGTCACGTGCCAGTGAGGCCAGAAATAGGAAGATAGAGCAGCTAAACACATGGCTAAACAGCTGGTGTAGGAGGGAGGGTTTCCGTTATCTGGACCAGAGGGAGCT
This sequence comes from Scyliorhinus torazame, assembly GCF_047496885.1. NCBI lineage: Eukaryota > Metazoa > Chordata > Chondrichthyes > Carcharhiniformes > Scyliorhinidae > Scyliorhinus > Scyliorhinus torazame. The sequence goes on from NC_092720.1 coordinate 1,641,779, forward strand.
CTTCCGGGGCAGGTGAGACCTATATAAGGACGGGTTGCATCTAAACTGGAGGCATAAATATCCTGGCCGCGAGGTTTGCTAGTGTCTCACGGGAGGGTTTAAACTAGTATGGCAGGGTGGTGGGCACGGGAGCAATAGGTCAGAAGGTGAGAGCATTGAGGGAGAACTAGGGAACAGGGACAGTGGGGCTCTGAGGCAGAGCAGACAGGGAGAAGTTGCTGAACACAGCGGGTCTGGTGGCCTGAAGTGCATATGTTTTAATGCAAGAAGTATTACGGGTAAGGCAGATGAACTTAGAGCTTGGATTAGTACTTGGAACTATGATGCTGTTGCCATTACAGAGACCTGGTTGAGGGAAGGGCAGGATTGGCAGCTAAATGTTCCAGGATTTAGATGTTTCAGGCGGGATAGAGGGGGATGTAAAAGGGGAGGTGGAGTTGCGCTACTGGTTAGGGAGAATATCACAGCTGTACTGCGGGAGGACACCTCAGAGGGCAGTGAGGCTATATGGGTAGAGATCAGGAATAAGAAGGGTGCAGTCACAATGTTGGGGGTTTACTACAGGCCTCCCAACAGCCAGCGGGAGATAGAGGAGCAGATAGGTAGACAGATTTTGGAAAAGAGTAAAAACAACAGGGTTGTGGTGATGGGAGACTTCAACTTCCCCAATATTGACTGGGACTCACTTAGTGCCAGGGGCTTAGACGGGGCGGAGTTTGTAAGGAGCATCCAGGAGGGCTTCTTAAAACAATATGTGGACAGTCCAACTAGGGAAGGGGCGGTACTGGACCTGGTATTGGGGAATGAGCCCGGCCAGGTGGTAGATGTTTCAGTAGGGGAGCATTTCGGGAACAGTGACCACAATTCAGTAAGTTTTAAAGGGCTGGTGGACAAGGATAAGAGTGGTCCGAGGATGAATGTGCTAAATTGGGGGAAGGCTAATTATAACAATATTAGGCGGGAACTGAAGAACATAGATTGGGGGCGGATATTTGAGGGCAAATCAACATCTGACATGTGGGAGGCTTTCAAGTGTCAGTTGAAAGGAATTCAGGACCGGCATGTTCCTGTCAGGAAGAAGGATAAATATGGCAATTTTCGGGAACCTTGGATAACGAGAGATATTGTAGGCCTCGTCAAAAAGAAAAAGGAGGCATTTGTCGGGGCTAAAAGGCTGGGAACAGATGAAGCCTGTGTGGAATATAAGGAAAGTAGGAAGGAACTTAAGAAAGGAGTCAGGAGGGCTAGAAGGGGTCACAAAAAGTCATTAGCAAATAGGGTTAAGGAAAATCCCAAGGCTTTTTACACGTACATAAAAAGCAAGAGGGTAGCCAGGGAAAGGGTTGGCCCACTGAAGGATAGGCAAGGGAATCTATGTGTGGAGCCAGAGGAAATGGGCAAAGTACTAAATGAATACTTTGCATCAGTATTCACCAAAGAGAAGAAATTGGTAGATGTTGAGTCTGGAGAAGGGTGTGTAGATAGCCTGGGTCACATTGAGATCCAAAAAGACGAGGTGTTGGGTGTCTTAAAAAATATTAAGGTAGATAAGTCCCCAGGGCCTGATGGGATCTACCCCAGAATACTGAAGGAGGCTGGAGAGGAAATTGCTGAGGCCTTGACAGAAAGCTTTGGATCCTCACTGTCTTCTGGTGATGTCCCGGAGGACTGGAGAATAGCCAATGTTGTTCCTCTGTTTAAGAAGGGTAGCAAGGATAATCCAGGGAACTACAGGCCGGTGAGCCTAACTTCAGTGGTAGGGAAATTACTGGAGAGAATTCTTCGAGACAGGATCTACTCCCATTTGGAAGCAAATGGACGTATTAGTGAGAGGCAGCATGGTTTTGTGAAGGGGAGGTCGTGTCTCACTAACTTGATAGAGTTTTTCGAGGAGGTCACTAAGATGATTGATGCAGGTGGGGCAGTGGATGTTGTCTATATGGACTTCAGTAAGGCCTTTGACAAGGTCCCTCATGGTAGACTAGTACAAAAGGTGAAGTCACACAGGATCAGGGGTGAGCTGGCAAGGTGGATACAGAACTGGCTAGGTCATAGAAGGCAGAGAGTAGCAATGGAAGGATGCTTTTCTAATTGGAGGGCTGTGACCAGTGGTGTTCCACAGGGATCAGTGCTGGGACCTTTGCTGTTTGTAGTATATATAAATGATTTGGAGGAAAATGTAACTGGTCTGATTAGTAAGTATGCAGACGACACAAAGGTTGGTGGAATTGCGGATAGCGATGAGGACTGTCAGAGGATACAGCAGGATTTAGATTGTTTGGAGACTTGGGCGGAGAGATGGCAGATGGAGTTTAATCCGGACAAATGTGAGGAAATGCATTTTGGAAGGTCTAATGCAGGTAGGGAATATACAGTGAATGGTAGAACCCTCAAGAGTATTGAAAGTCAAAGAGATCTAGGAGTACAGGTCCACAGGTCACTGAAAGGGGCAACACAGGTGGAGAAGGTAGTCAAGAAGGCATACGGCACGCTTGCCTTCATTGGCCGGGGCATTGAGTATAAGAATTGGCAAGTCATGTTGCAGCTGTATAGAACCTTAGTTAGGCCACACTTGGAGTAGTGTTCAATTATGGTCGCCACATTACGAGAAGGATGTGGAGGCTTTAGAGAGGCTGCAGAAGAGATTTACCAGAATGTTGCCTGGTATGGAGGGCATTAGCTATGAGAAGCGGTTGAATAAACTCGGTTTGTTCTCACTGGAACGAAGGAGGTTGAGGGGCGACCTGATAGAGGTCTACAAAATTATGAGGGGCATAGACAGAGTGGATAGTCAGAGGCTTTTCCCCAGGGTAGAGGGGTCAATTACTAGGGGGCATAGGTTTAAGGTGAGAGGGGCAAGGTTTAGAGGAGATGTACGAGGCAAGTTTTGTACGCAGAGGGTAGTGGGTGCCTGGAACTCGCTACCGGAGGAGGCAGTGGAAGCAGGGACGATAGGGACATTTAAGGGGCATCTTGACAAATACATGAATAGGATGGGAATAGAGGGATACGGACCCAGGAAGTGTAGAAGATTGTAGTTTAGTCGGGCAGCATGGTCGGCACGGGCTTGGAGGGCCGAAGGGCCTGTTCCTGTGCTGTACATTTCTTTGTTCTTTGGGACACGTGACAATAAACCCAAATCCAAATAAATACTCAGTGTTCCACCAGTTTCCAGAGCCTGGTCAGGAATTCCGATTTGGGTTGTCCAGGGGTTCTTCCAGCTGTATTGAAGCTGTAGCGCTGGGGAATTACCGATTATCCCGGCTCATTGTGGTCTCTCACTCATTCTTCCAGTTCATTCAAAGTTTTAGATTCTGGGCTGCTGGGTAAATTCTGAACAATGTTGAACATCTGAGCTCCACAAGTGGTCAAAAGGATTATCTTCTGTCTGTCATCACCTTCGATGCCATTCCCATGAAATAAATATTGCATCTTTCAACATACTGGGGCCAATCCTCCATCTCCGCATAATACAGCTCGATGTTTCCTGAATAGTGGCGTACCCGGGTTCTCTTCGTACATTTCCGTACTGGAGTTGTTTTTTTTAAAAGCAGGGATGTCCAGAGTCCGCTCTTGTTCCTCGTCGCCAGTGCAATAATCCAGGAGACACGAAGGTTTAAACAGATTTATTCTGAACACTAACTAAAACCGCACCCACAGTGCACAATATTCCAGCCCAGGGCTAACAGAACACCCGCTCCGGGTCTGGGACCACATTTAAAGGGCTCAATAACGAGTGCCCGCTGGGATGGCCACTACCAATTACCATGGAAACTAGAGCTCCACGACCCCAAGGGGAGGTCAATGAGCGACTCCCCGCGGTCCTGGAAAGGGTTATCACACTACACTCTATACACATTATGCACTGTACATATATAATATATACTCTATATACTCTGTACACTATATACTCTATACACTGTATTCTATAATATATATACTCTCTATACATTATATACTATACAATACAGACTATATACACACTATACACTCTATATACCCTATGTATATACACTATGTACACGATATACAATATTCATACTATACACTGTATATACTATATACACTGTACACTTTATTTACTATATACACTATGCACTTTATATACTACAGACACTATACACTTTATATACTATACACTATACACTTTATATACTGCATACACTATACACTATATATTATATACACTACACACTTTATATATTATATACACTATACACTTTATATACTACATATTATATATACTCTATAAACTATAAACTATATACTCTGTACACTATACAGGAGATACACGGCACACTATATGCACTATGTAATTTATAATATATATAATATACATACTATATACACGATACACTGCAGAACATGATACACGATGGGCGGGATTCTCCGATGGCGAGTCAGGGAGTCCGCGCCATCGTGAAATCCGTTGCGTTTCACGGCGGCGCTAACGGGCCGGCGACAGCACGATTCAGGCCCCGAAAAGGGGCCAGCAGCGGGGCCGCCAGAGCGGGGCCGTAATCGCGCGACGCCCGGATGACGCGGCGCTGCATCATTTTATGTGCGTGATCCACGCACAGGCCCCGACACAGAGAGATGGCTGCGCCCCGCCGTGCCGCCTCCAGGTTCCGGGACAATGACCTGGAGACACTGCTGGACACAGTGGGAGAGCGGAGGGCGATCCTGTGCCCAAGACGTGGCCCCCGGCACCCGGCCAACGCAGTCAGGCGCAGCTGGCGTGATGTGGGGCACACCCCCCGCTCGGGAGAGCAGTGCCACACAAAGCTCCACAACCTCTCGAGGGCAGCCAGGGTAAGTACCCCGAGAGTTCCCCCGGGCCACACACCCCCTCCCCCGGGCCACACACCCCCTCCCCTGGGCCACACACCCCCTCCCCGGGCCACACACCCCCTCCCCGGGCCACACACCCCCTCCCCGGGCCACACACCCCCTCCCCCGGGCCCAACCCCCCTCCCCGGGCCACACACCCCCTCCCCTGGGCCCCACACCCCATCCATCCCCCGGGCCACACACCCCCTCCCCTGGGCCCCACACCCCATCCATCCCCCGGGCCACACACCCCCTCCCCCGGGCCACACACCCCCTCCCCTGGGCCACACACCCCCTCCCCGGGCCACACACCCCCTCCCCGGGCCACACACCCCCTCCCCGGGCCACACACCCCCTCCCCCGGGCCCAACCCCCCTCCCCGGGCCACACACCCCCTCCCCTGGGCCCCACACCCCATCCATCCCCCGGGCCACACACCCCCTCCCCGGGCCACACTCCCCTCCCCTGGGCCCCACACCCCATCCATCCCCCGGGCCACACACCCCCTCCCCGGGCCACACACCCCCTCCCCTGGGCCCCACACCCCATCCATCCCCCGGGCCCCACACCCCATCCATCCCCCGGGCCACACACCCCCTCCCCGGGCCACACACCCCCTCCCCTGGGCCCCACACCCCATCCATCCCCCGGGCCACACACCCCCTCCTCGGGCCACACACTCCCTCCCCCGGGCCACACACCCCCTCCCCCGGGCCACACACCCCCTCCCCCGGGCCCCACACCCCATCCATCCCCCGGGCCACACACCCCCTCCCCGGGCCACACACCCCCTCCCCGGGCCACACACCCCCTCCCCGGGCCACACACCCCCTCCCCGGGCCACACACCCCCTCCCCGGGCCACACACCCCCTCCCCCGGGCCACACACACCCTCCCCGGGCCACACACCCCCTCCCCCGGGCCACACACCCCCTCCCCCGGGCAATCCCCCCCCTCCCTCGGGCCACACACCCCCTCCCCTGGCCACCCCCCCCTCCCCCGGGCCACACACCCCCTCCCCGGGCCACACACCCCCTCCCCGGGCCACACACCCCCTCCCCGGGCCACACCCCCCTCCCCGGGCCACACCCCCCTCCCCGGGCCACACCCCCCTCCCCGGGCCACACCCCCCTCCCCGGGCCCCACACCCCTCCCCCAGGCCACACCCCCCCCTCCCCCGGGCCCCACACCCCCTCCCCTGTGCAATCCCCCCCTCTCCTGGGCCACACACCCCATCCATCCCCCGGGCCACACACCCCCTCCCCCGGGCAATCCCCCCCTCCCCCGGGCCACGCCCCCCTCCCCCGGGCCACCCCCCCCTCCCCGGGCCACACACCCCTTCCCGGGCCACCCCCCCCTCCCCGGGCCACCCCCCCTCCCCCAGGCCATACTCCCCCTCCCCCGGGCCACACCCCCCATCCCCCTTGCCGCTCGCCCCTCCCCCCAGCCCACAGAGGGGGGGCACCACATACCACACGACCCACATGGGCACCACCCCCCCCTTGCGAGCTGCCATGTCGTGGTGCCCAGTGCCCCCACCCCCCAAGTCATAATGTTGCCAACATCTGCGCGTCTTGCTGCTGACCACCCCCACCCCCCCCCCCCCCCGCCCCCCGCAGGATAAGACAGCCCACAATCGTCGTGAGTGTGCAAGAACCGGAGGGGGATCACCTGTGCTGCACCCCCTCACCCTCCATGAGCAGAGGGCTCTGGACCTCGCTGGGGGAGCCGCCTCCCAGGAGGTAGCACCATGAAGATGGGCGGCATAGCACCAAGTGAGACTCCCCTTCCTGGCTACACTCCCTCAGCCCCTCACCTCCCACATGCCCCCCCACCCCCGAACCCCCCTCACACTCCCCCCCCCTCACACTGCCCCCTAACCCCCCTCACACTCCCCCCCCCTCACACTGCCCCCTAACCCCCCTCACACAGCCCCCCCCTCACACTGATCCCACCACCCCCTAACCCCCTCACACAGCCCCCCCTCACACTGCCCCCCCACCCCCTAACCCCCCTCACACTCCCCCCCCCTCACACTGCCCCCCCCTCACACTGCCCCCCCCACCCCCTAACCCCCCTCACACTCCCCCCGCCTCACACTGCCCCCTAACCCCCTCACACTCCCCCCCCCTCACACCTGACTCCGCGGCTTTATTGTGTATTTCAGGGCCAGCAGCCGATCGTCCCGGAACGTCTCAGACAAGCCACTGCCGTCCAGGTCCACGTCCATCCGCACACAGGGACGCACGCCAGGGAGGGGAAGGGAGACGGACAGGAGGGCCCTCTTCCGAGGCCAGGGGACAGGAGACAGATGCACAGGGGTCCGACACAAACGACACTGACGAACACAGGACGGACAGTCAGGACACTGACGCCCAAGAGACGGACGAAGAGAGGACGGAGAGCCAGGACAGTGATGGACAGAGGACGGGGACTCTGGACAGTGACGGACAGAGGACGGAGAGCCAGGACAGTGATGGACAGAGGACGGGGACTCAGGACTGTGACGGACAGAGGACGGGGACTCAGGACAGTGAAGGACAGAGGACGGGGACTATGGACAGTGACGCACAGAGGACGGGGACTATGGACAGTGAAGGACAGAGGACGGGGACTATGGACAGTGACGCACAGAGGACGGGGACTCAGGACAGTGAAGGACAGAGGACGGGGACTATGGACAGTGACTGACAGAGGACGGAGAGCCAGGACAGTGAAGGACAGAGGACGGGGACTATGGACAGTGACTGACAGAGGACGGAGAGCCAGGACAGTGACGCACAGAGGACGGGGAGCCAGGACAGTGACGGACAGAGGACGGGGACTCTGGACAGTGACGGACAGAGGACGGGGACTCTGGACAGTGACGGACAGAGGACGGGGACTCAGGACAGTGAAGGACAGAGGACGGGGACTATGGACAGTGACTGACAGAGGACGGAGAGCCAGGACAGTGACGCACAGAGGACGGGGAGCCAGGACAGTGACGGACAGAGGACGGGGACTCTGGACAGTGACGGACAGAGGACGGGGACTCTGGACAGTGATGGACAGAGGACGGGGACTCTGGACAGTGATGCACAGAGGACGGGGAGCCAGGACAGTGACGGACAGAGGACGGGGACTCTGGACAGTGATGGACAGAGGACGGGGACTCTGGACAGTGATGGACAGAGGACGGGGACTCTGGACAATGACGCACAGAGGACGGGGACTCTGGACAGTGATGCACAGAGGACGGGGAGCCAGGACAGTGACGGACAGAGGACGGGGACTCTGGACAGTGACAGACAGAGGATGCGGACTCTGGACAGTGATGGAAAGAGGACGGGGACTCTGGACAGTGACGCACAGAGGATGGGGACTCTGGACAGTGACGGACAGACCGGACACGGCCCCTCACGTGGCCGGGGCAACGTCCATTGGTCCAAGGCTCGACCCAGGAGACCCCAGACCTGGGGTCCGATGAGGACATGGACCCCACCACTTGGAGGTTCCCCTCCGAGTCACTCACCACCCTGACTGGGAAATAGATCGCCATTCCTTCACTGTCGCTGGGACAAAATCCAAGAACTCCCTCCCTAACAGCACTGTGGGTGTACCTACACCTCAGGGACTGCAGCGGTTCAAGAAGGCAGCTCACCCTCACCTTCTGAAGGGCAATTAGGGAAGGGCAGTAACTGCTGGCCTCGCCAGTGAAGCCTATATCCCGTGAATATTAATTTAAAATTAATTTATTCAAAGCAGAATAAATTTAACCTGCCCCAGAAGCAAAAAATAGTAAAACAATGAAATGAGAATATTGGTCTGAACTGGTCTTGTGTTCCTGAAAATGGAACACAGTTAAACTGGGAAATAACAACTGCTTCCTCCGAGTGGAAGAGGTGGCAGCACAGCTGAGGTGAGTGGAATGTGTAATTAGTGCAAAGTTATAGACACTCGTTTTGGAGCTGGTGAAGGGGCTGGTTCCTCAGGAATACCGCCAGAGGGGAGGAAGAAGAAGGGAAGAGTGATGGGTTATATTCCAATATGTAATATATTTATTACTCTCTTAATCAAACTGAGTTGTTAAATGATAGCCGTAATCTTCCAGTAACGATTAAGTAATTTATGGAGTAATACAAACTAATCTTGTGAGTTCTTTTTACTTAATCCTAAATTAGTAAAACAAATAAACAACTGTAGAATATTAACTATTAAATAAGTAGATATAAAACTCTGATAACTAATAACTTCTTCTCACTCGCTTTTTCACTTCTCTCTGCAATCCTGACACACACGCCTCGAAGAAAGAGCGGGAAAACATTTATATAGGTCCTGCTGTGAGGCCAGCTAGTGTTTATTTGCCTGTACTTGCTTAACATAGTCTGATCATGTATTATTTAATACAGAGATCACTACACGATAATGATCGGGGATTCATTAGTTTGGGGAACAGAAGTTGGTGTGGCCGTATGTGTGACTCCAGGATTGAATGTTACCTCCCTGGTGTCAGGGTCAAAGATGTCAGTGAGCGGCTGCAGGTTACCCTTCTGGGGAGGGTAAACAGCCCGAGGTCACTGGCCACATTGGTACCAATGACTTAGGGAGGAAGGCGGATGGGGTCCTGCAATCAGAATTTAGCGAGATTGGTAAAAAATGAGCAAATAGGTCTTCAAATGTAGTAATCTCTGGATTACTCCCAATGCTATGTGAGCACAGGAATAGGAGGATCAGGCAGATGAATGTGTGGGTGGCTGGAGAATGGTGCAGGAGGGAGGGATTTAGGTTCCTGGGACACTGAGACTGGTTCTGGGGAAGACGGCACCTGTATAGAGTTGGGACTGAGTTCCTTGTGGGACGTTTCGTTAGTGCTGTCAGGAGGACTTTAAACTAACTTGGAACCAAGAGAAAATATGAGAGAAGAAAACCGGGATGCACAAAATACTGGGAGTGACAGACAACACTGGTACAGAGAATAGTGAGTTCAGAGAGACCTGGCTCAAAGAAGGGCAGGATGGGGTGTTAAATATTCCTGGGCACAAGCTGTTCAGAAAAGATTGGAAAGGAAGGAAGGAGAGGAGAAGGGGTGGTGGTTTTGGTGTCAGTGGGGGAACATTTCGGAGACAGTGAGCATTGCATTGTAAGGTTTAGAATGATGCTAGAAAAGGATAATTGGCAATTCAGGATAAGAATAATTAACACGGGGGAGCCAACTTCAATAGGTCAAGAACGGAGCTGGGTCGGATAAACTGGAGTGAGGCAGCGGCACGGTCTTGGGTAGGAAATGGCTTACAAAATGCGCAGGAGTTTCGAAACAACTGGAATTAAATCTAAAATTTGGGCAAAGTTGAAGAAAAGTTAACAAAATACTTGAATAAAACAAGTTTGAAATGGAGTTTGTCTTTTTGTAGATCAGAGAAGTTATTTTTAAAAAGAAAGTGATCAGATTGTGAGCCAAGTTTGCTCTGACCCCCACCCCCCAGAAACAAGCAGTGGAGTTAATCTTTTCTACTGATCTCTGCTTATTATTAACTCACCACACATTTCGCTTTGCTAAATATTTCAAACATTATCAAGTGTTAAGTCTTTAAATTTACAGCTGTGTTTGGATTTATTAACTTATTGGGCATCTCAGCAGAGCCACAGTGAATTTGTTTTTGTTTAAATGGGATTGCAGGATGTTCCGAGGACTGACACTGCAGCAAGGAATCTGGCAAGAACTTATCTACCCGCATCTAATTTGGACAAAGGTTTTGTCTCTCTGGAGGTTTGCTTTTCGCCACTCGAGCCACATGTTAACATTTGGTAACTTCCAAGACAGAGGCAGAATTTTCCATTTTTGAACCAAGCGGACGGCAAGTGGGTTGCTTGGTGCATTCCCACTGGTCGGAATGCCGGAATCACACGCTTGGAAGCTCATTAATTATGCACCAACGAATTTCTCTCTGAATCACATGGAATGGTCGGGAATTCAGCCCTGCCAGTTCCTAATGGGATCGCTCGCCCGGGGGCCACATGTAAACGGCAGCACCCACATTTCACTCTCTCCAGTCCAGCTGTGTTCAGTGTTAAGTAATGGGTTAAGAGACATTGCAATTAGTTGTCTCATTTATGTTAAGTATCCATTAATTGACACTGATATGTAAAGGGGCTTCAGGTGGCCTCTGTCAGGTGGTGTGTTGTTAGAGTTTTGTGCAGAGGCTGAGGAAGTGAAATAAATGGTGTTTGGTGAAAAGGAACAAGAACTTTAGACTCCTCATATCACAGCAACTAAACCCCCAGCGATGGCTGTCAAGAAAAAGAACGTTGCTCGCGATCTCTGCCACAATGCCCTCCAGGCCTTGGGAAGAGCACGGGAACACGGGGTGTTCTTTACCCCAGGGACAGCTCCAATAGGCACAGCAGCCTCACCGCTCTGGCCTAAGAGGTCATAGCAAGCAAGGTTAGTGCAGTATGTCCACCCCCCCAGGGTCAGAGCAGCTGACCACCCCCCCGCTGACCACCCCACCACCTGCCCCCCCCACCCGCTGCCTCCCCCTCGCACCTTGCTGGCCTCCCCTCCCCGCTGACTACCCCACCCACTGGCGTCCCCCCGCTGCCCCCCCTCCACCTGCTCCCCCCCCGCACCCCCCCCACCTCGCTGGCCACTCACCCCGCTGACTACCCTAACCCCTGGCATCCCCCACTGCCCCCCTTCACCTGCTGCCCCCCTCCACCCCCTGCCCCCCCTCCACCCCCCTCCACCCCCTGCCCCCCCCCTCCGCCCCCCCTCCATTCCCCCCCCCACCTCGCTGGCCACTCACCCCGCTGACTACCCTAACCTCTGGCATCCCCCACTGCCCCCCTTCACCTGCTGCCCCCCTCCACCCCTGCCCCCCCTCCACCCCCTGCCCCCCCTCTCCGCCCCCTGCATCCCCCCCCCACCTCGCTGGCCACCCCCCCGCGGAATGCTTCCCACTGCGGGAAGAGGATGAATGATCTCATCTCCTCCGTCAGGGTAACCTTCATCCCAATCCAATCTCACACTCTCATCGGGGCACCATGTACTCAATGGTTTCTCTATTCAGGGATTTCACACGGGGGGAGGGGGGGGGGAGCAATTATCACTGATTGTCTCACAGACACATTCAGCACAGTGGATATCACTGTGGCTTCACAGCGCCAGGGTCCCAGGTTCAATTCCCCACTGGGTCACTGTCTGTGCAGAGTCTGCACGTTCTCCCCGTGTCTACGTGGGTTTCCTCCGGGTGCCCCGGTTTCCTCCCACAGGATGGTGCAGGTTAGATGGATTGGCCATGATAAATTGTCCTTAGTGTCCAAAAGGGTTGGGGAGGGGTTGTTGTGTTGGGGGGATGGGGTGGAGGTGAAGGCTTGGGTGGGTCAATACAGACTCGATGGGCCAAGTGGCCTCCTTTCGCACTGTGTGTTCTTGCATGTTTTCCAACCTCCGCTTCATTCCTTCCTTGTGTCTTGGTGCAGACCAAGCTCAGCCACAACCGCAGGGAAAGATCCCAGATTGGAGGAGGACCAATATTATCAACCCCTCTGTATTTGAGGAGGATGCTGCCGGCCTGGTTGGGGAGGACAGGGATCTCTCCCCTGGGAAAAAGGGGATCGGCTTTTCCCAGCAGCCTGTGTGGGTAACACTTCCAAGAGGTCATCACATCCTGATATTCACAACGAGCGACATGAAATCTTGTATAACGTCTGTTCATTCACTGAAACGATCTTGTCTTTCTTATAGGCAACAGCAGGTTCAGGCACATTCTGAGCACCAAATAAACCCTTAGCCCCCAGACCACCTCGGAGGAGGGGGTTGAGGAAGCTTCTGAAGGAGAAATGTCACTGTGTTCTCACCCCCACTCCACCCGCCCAGACACACGCCCCGCCCCAGCCCCGAGGGACACCCTCCACCCCCCCAGAGGGACACCTCGCTGGGCGTAGGTAGGTTAGACTGGGGATCACCTGGAGGAGACACATCATTGACACCATCTCCCATGGAGATGAAGACAGGGTCAGCCCAGGAGGAGCTGCTGGAGGCCAGTCAGGAGCTGAGAACCAGTCAGCTGATGAGCTTCAGCGATTGGTCATCAAGTAAATGTTGATGATGCAATAACAAGCGGTGGGACAACAGGCTGAGATCTGAGAGCCGCTCAGCCCAGTGGAGTCAAAGCTGGAGAAATCCATCCATGTTCTGTCTGAGGTCACCAGTGCCTCGAGGTCACCATGGGGAAACTGGTGACCACCATGGGGAAACTGGTGACCACCATGGAAACCTCGGTCCAGCAGGTTTTATCAGCAAAACCATCGACTTCAGGAAGCGTAGCCAGGCACCTCCCTCTTCAGGAAGTGTAGCCAGGCACCTCCCACTTCAGGAAGTGTAGCCAGGCACCTCCCACTTCAGGAAGTGTAGCCAGGCACCTCCCACTTCAGGAAATGTAGCCAGGCACCCCCCACTTCAGGAAGTGTAGCCAGGCACCTCCCACTTCAGGAAGTGTAGCCAGGCACCTCCCTCTTCAGGAAGTGTAGCCAGGCACCTCCCACTTCAGGAAGTGTAGCCAGGCACCTCCCACTTCAGGAAGTGTAGCCAGGCACCTCCCACTTCAGGAAGTGTAGCCAGGCACCCCCCTCTTCAGGAAGTGTAGCCAGGCACCTCCCACTTCAGGAAGTGTAGCCAGGCACCTCCCACTTCAGGAAGTGTAGCCAGGCACCCCCCTCTTCAGGAAGTGTAGCCAGGCACCTCCCACTTCAGGAAGTGTAGCCAGGCACCCCCCACTTCAGGAAGTGTAGCCAGGCACCCCCCACTTCAGGAAGCGTAGCCAGGCACACACTCCCCCCGCCCCCGTCTACATCAATGTCTCTGAAGTGGAGTTGGTCGATAGCTTTAAGTTCCTGGGGGTCAGCATCACAACAGTCTGTCCTGGTCCACTCACGTTGATGCAACAGTCAAGAAAGCCCAACACCGTCTCTACTTCCTATGGAAGCTAAAGAAATTTGGCATGTCTGCATCGACTCTCACAAACCTCTACAGATGTGCGACAGAGAGCATCCTATCCGGCTGAATCACAGCCTGGTAAGGCAACTGCTCGGTCCATGATCGCAAGAAACTGCAGAGTGTGGTGAACTCAGCCCGACGCATCACACAAACTTGCCACCCCCACATTGATTCTGTCTACACCTCCCGCTGCCTCAGGAAGGCAGACAGCATTATCAGAAACCCCTCCCACCCAGGCTTTGCCCTCCTCCAGACCCTTCCATCAGGCAGAAGATACAGAAGTCTGAAGACCCGCACATCCAGACATAGGAACAGCTTCTTCCCCACAGCTACAAGACTCCTCAACGACTCCCCCTCGGACTGATCTGTTCCCTGTAAGAACACTATTCACAACGCCCTATGCTGCTCTTGCTCTGTATTCGCTTCACTTTACTCCTGCTGGAGTCTGGTGGCAATTTAAGTGGCGTGGGCATGTCTTCCACCTTGTGTTTCCTCGATGGCATTGTGCATGTGACGAATGTGATATAAAATAGTTACTTTAGAGATATTAGTTAATGTAATGTAGAAATAAGCCACTTTGATTCTGGCAGGTAGAGACAAAGGGATTTGAGACCGCATGGAAAAAGCAGGAAGAGGTGTGTCTATGAGAGTGATGCTGCATTGATAGGGGCCAGAGAAAGGGATTGGAAGTGAGCCAATCAGAATAGATCAAACAAGTCAGGAGGGACATAGGATGACCTATGGGTGTCGAGTATGTGAAACTTGATACCATTTGAATTGGTTTGCAGAGATCCCTTTGTCTCTTTGTTCATTCGCTTTCTGGGATGTAGGAGACTGGATGTCTCTTATGTTTCTGTGAAATGAATCAAGCTTGCAAGCTGAATAAAATAACTTCTTTTTACGTGCGAATCCATCTCGACTTTTATTGAGGCCAGACTGACGGAGAAAGAATTTTGGGAATCAACATTTGGTGCCAAAAACCGGGATTTCTCAGGGCGATCCTGATCCAACTGCGAAATCAGAATTAGACTGATTATGAACAGGAGGATGGGGAACAAAGGGCCCTCAATGTAGAACTGGAAAACGACCGCGCATTGATTGTTCCCCTCTTCTTATCGTCTGATTAGTCTGGTCACTCGCGGTTGGCACAGAAAGACCGCCTCGACGAAATCACAGGTCAGTCTGGGGATTAGCAATTTAATTGATGGGATTTCATATTGTTGTTTCGGCTTGGGTTAGGGTTTTGGGTTGATGTGACATCTCAAATGATGATTCAATTCCAAGTATAAGGGTTCAGAGGCTGATGGGACTTCAGTAATGAAGGTTCAGTCTATTATATGGGTTCAGGGGCTGATGGGACTTCAGTAATGAAGGTTCAGTCTATTATATGGGTTCAGGGGCTGATGGGACTTCAGTAATGAAGGTTCAGTCCAGTATAACTGTTTTTAAATCTGAAGATGGTTCAACTCTATGTGTGAGTGTTTTAAATATATAGTTGATTAAGCTAAAATTGTCTCCTTGGACTGTATTGGCGAAAAACGCAGTTCCGAGGACTAGTTGAGATTGTGGGGAATGCTGCATATTGGTTGAAGCAGAAGTCTCTCAAAGGGTTAACAGCAGCAGGCAAAGTTAAAGACAGACAGTGCTTCTCACTCAGGCCTTGAGATAACAGCACCAGTCGCTAGTGTAATCGGATACCTTTCCTTTGAGTCAGTGAACACCAGCAAAGTTACGTTTTGAATTAATTAAAGGAAACCAGTGGGTTTCTCCACCTCTTTGATAAAAGTTATTATTTTCGAAAGCAATTGATTGAAATTGCCAGAATCTTAAGTTTTACTTACTTGAAATAAGGTTTATCTCATTTTATCTGGAGATTAATAGAAACTTAAAGAAGATCATGGACACCATTTTAAAAAGTGTCAATCTGGAGATGATAGTTGATTTTGCTAATACTTATGTGTATGTAAAAGAAAAAAAACTTGTTAAAAGAAAAATTGTTAAGATAAAGAAATAATTAAGTTGTAAATGTTATACAAGTTTGTGTTAAGCAAATTGTAAATTTAGTTCTGAGTTGAGATCAGAGCTAAGCTTGCAAGTTGCAGTAATTCAATTTGAATTTTCAAACATTTTTAAGTTTTAAAAAAAAAGAGCAAATAGAGACAGGAAGGACCCGGGTCACACAAGAGACGAGCTACGTAGTTCAATGGTTGGCCTTGAATTGACAGAAGAAGAGAAATTCAATAATTTGGAAAAGTCAGTAAAAGTTCCGTCTGCACCGATAGCATGGTCTGCGCTCATTCCAGAACCACCAGAGTACAATAATATATACCCAGTCATTGCTCACCAGATTTCAAATATGCCAGAAACTCAAGCCCTTTTGGGTGATAGTGTGGGTCCTGATTTACCAACTTCACAACCGGAAGAGCAAAAGGAACTCTGTCCCACAAGCCCAGTTAGCTCTAGGACAAGATCTCGGACAGCGAGAGAGGGGCTTGACGCTCACCAGAAACAATTAAGCATATCACCTAAGTCTCCCCAAACTAAGGAGAAATCACAAGATACGGGAACAAAGGAAGCTGAAACAACTTCGTTTGAAGAGAAAGAACTCCCCCTAGTGACAGGGAGAGACGTTGAAGTCTTGGAACAACCAGGGGAAATAGCTAGAGTGCCTCCTGGTGACATTCGGAGACAGTTACCGATTAGGAAGATGCGAAACCCCGACCCAGGGACTGCGGGAGCGAACCCCACGATAGACGTTTACTTCCCATGGACACCCAGTGAGATGATGGCTATTATGGCTACAATCCCAGATAGAAAAAAATCTCCTGCTGCTTTCGTGGATTCCCTGAGAACTACCATTTCAATTTATCAAGCTGATTCAAGGGACCTCTGGGCCCTAGTCCAGCAGATTTTAACCCCAGCAGAGTACCGCAATTATCTTAACCACCTGAATTATGCAAGTCATGCCGCACTCCAGCAGGCCTATGCGTTAGACGACGATAGAAGGACACAGATCTTGAATGCGTTGAATAGCACATTTCAAAGGCCCATAAATCTTTCTGTTATCTTAGACCTAAAACCTAGGAAGACTGAAGAGCCAGAGGAATTTCTGGAGCGTTTTAATGAAATCTACCGGGGGCAGTCAGGCGATTTGCTGTATCAAAATGGTCAGAATTCCCCTCAATACTGTGCTATGTTAATGCATTGCCTACCACCTTCTGTGGTTACTGCTGTGAAATGTAATAACATGAATTGGACAGAGAACGACCCTTCCCAGATGGCAAGGGCAGTCAGATTTTACTGGAAGGAGGGTGTAGGCCAAGAAGGAGGCTCAGTTACAAAGGTTAAGACTGAGTATGTAATGAAAAAGGATGATCTGCGACCCCAACAAGCGGCAGAAATGGTAGTTTACCAGCAGGAGCCCCAATATAGTGACTTTGGGTGGGTGGATCAGCGAAGAGGAGGATGAGACAACAGTGCTATATTTCTATCACCCCCCAGTGGTGGACGTTAGACGTTGAACAGTCACTGCATCACGTTACCCTGGCCTATGACAGAACTGGACGAAACAGGGAGTTGGAGGACAAATACCGGCCATTACTTGAGACCGAATGGCCAGTCAAGGTTACAGCCACAGTCACGGGAAAAGAAGGTACAGCCGATTTTGTTACAATACCACCACATTTATGGCCACAGTCAGCTTCGGTAAGCCCTCATATTACACGTCAGGTCCATGACCAGTACCATGCCAGGGATATGGGGCGAATGGTCAGGAGGGCAGTGGATCATTCAGATCCAACAGACTACGCACTTCAAGTCATGCCGGACGGCACTGCCATAAAATATTTTGAGGTCCCTGAAACGATTAACACTCGACTGCAGCATCACAGGGGACATGATGAGTTGGAATATGTCAATCCACAGGTCTGGGCGGAATACCCATCACAAGTGGGAAAGACAAATGTTATACCTATTAAGGTGATGATGAAGGATCATGTAAAGCTACCTTCCATTCGACAATACCCCCTGAAATCTCAAGCTGCTCCATCAATAGATAAATTAATTCAAGAGCTGTTGAAACAGGGTATTTTGGTCCCTTGCCAATCAGAATGTAACACCCCCATACTTGCTGTGCCTAAACCAGCCAAACCAGACCAGTACCGATTAGTACAGGATTTACGTTCAATCAATGCCATCGCACAGCCGTTACATGCTCTCACTCTCCAACAGGATATTACGGTGTATAGCTCCCACTCGGTCATCGCACTACTGAGGCAACTGCAGACTCAGCATCTTACCGCAGCTCGTCAGAATAGGTATGAGATATACCTTTTGAACAATCCACGTCTGACATTTAAATACTGTACCACTATCAATCCAGCCTGTTTTCTTAGCGGTCCCCCTGTCCATGAAGACGCACCTGGCCACGACTGTTTAGCCTTGATTCAGGAAACTACCACAATAAGGTGACATTTTGTCAGAACAACCTGACATGATTATGTGTGGTCAAATATCCCACCGGGGTTTAGTTAATGACCTACTGCAGGCCCTCCTTATGCCAGCGCAGATTTCCGTTATTAAATGCGCTGCCCACACGAATGGTACAACCCCAGTTGACGTTGGTAATGAACGAGCAGATCGTGCAGCGCGAACAGCCGCGCAAATTCAGCAAGTGATGGTGCCTAAGATGTTAAGTCAGACTAAACGATCTACTATAAATATGTCTGCTTCTGACAAGTCAATGCCAACCATCCAAGACGTCATAAGGTTACAGGAGGACGCTCCTGAGAGTGATAAACAAATGTGGAAACGGTTAGGTTGTACATATGATTCTGTTTCCTCTTTATGGACCACGCCTGCACATCAGACTTGTATGTCTGATGTGCTGGCTTTATGGGTCATTGAATGTGTACACTTTGCAACTCATTGTGGGGCTCGAGGGACTAGTGATTTGTTGCTGGACACTTGGTGGCACCCTAAAATGCAGGGGTTGGGCCAGAGTATCAGTAATCGGTGTTTGATTTGTCAGCAATATAACACCGGCAAAGGTATCCCTTGTGGGAAGGGGCAAACCCCGTTGCCCAGTGGTCCCTTTGAGACGCTCCAAATGGATTACATTGAGTTGGAAAGGTGTCAATGTTACAAATATGTTTTGGTCATTGTGGATGTGTTCAGCAGATGGGTTGAGGTGTATCCGACTATCGATAATAAAGCTGCTACTGTGGTTAAAGTCTTGATGAGGGAAATCATTCCCCGGTACGGTATACCAGTTCAGTTAAGTTCTGATAATGGGCCTCAATTTATTGGACAAATTAACAAGGAGTTTTGCCCCCAGTTGGGCATACGCCAGCAGTTACACTGTGCTTACAGACCGCAGGCAGCCGGGTTGGTTGAGAGACACAATCAGACCCTCAAAACTAAATTGGCAAAATTAAGAGCAGACACGGGACTGACATGGCTTAAGTTGCTCCCCGTTGCCCTCTTCCAGCTGCGGGTTACACCTGCGGGACCAGCCCGGCTCTCTCCCGCCGAGATTCTTTATGGCAGGCCTCTTAGAACTCCCTGGAGCCTGCAGGTTCCCAGATTGGTTCAGTTTCATCAGATGACTGAAGAGATGACCACCTATGTTCTAGCCCTCACGCAAGTGCTCAAGGAACTCCATGGCCAGGTCCGCGCGGCTCACCAGCCATCGCCCCCAGTACCTAGCTCACTTTCAGTCCAGCCCGGTAGTTATGTCATGGTCAAAAATTGGACTAGGAAGGGGTCGGAGCCGCGATGGGACGGGCCCTTCCAAGTTCTCCTTACCACCCCTACAGCAGTTAAAGTGGAGGGGCGAAGTGCTTGGGTCCACCTACATCACTGTAAATTGAGTCCATCTCCACTACTGTAAAAGGTCGGATACTAACCTGCCTCCCTTCTCCAGTGCTATTTTACAGGTGTGGAGCATGATGGAGTGGAACGCATCGTCTGTCTGATATTTGGCTTCACTTCGCTTGGCGTGTTATTGGCGATGGACATGGAAAAGGGGAATATTATGTATCTGTGTAGCCCCAACCAATCTACAAGGTTACATCACCTCTGCACAGGTGATGTTCTTCGCTGCCCCCATATACGAGGACATGGTATCGACTCATGGAAGGTCAAAGTTAAGGAGAATGCAAGAGTCATGAAGCAGTTGCACCGGTCCCGGCGATGGGAAGGGAACATTATATGGACATTGCCTTGTTTTTGGAATACATGTAAATTCGATTTTGGATGTGTTAAGAGTGGTACAATAAAGGTAAAATCAGGCTGTCAGAAGAGTGTAGGAAGAGGCTATGAGAAAGAGAAAGGGACTAGAGAGAGGACGGGGCGTATGAGAAGGGAAGTACAGCTGGAACGTAGGTTACCGGGAGATACACTTAAGTTAATTAAAGGCCAAACTGAGGAAAACCCGGGTAGTATGAATCTCTTCTACCAGATTTACCACCGCTTGTATGGCCAGGGACGGGTTGTCTGCTACCCAAACCCCGCACGGTGTCTAGGTTATTTTCTGTTTCACCGCTTTGGGGCACTCCCCAAACGGTGGTTCATTGTCAGCATTCCGAGCCACTGCCCGATCAGGTCACTCTTCCTTACGATCCGGGTTCAGCACCACCGGCTATTTGCCTTCCCCTTCCTCGGGATAATTCCCATTCACAGTACGATAGGCTGCGACGGTGGAGGGCGTACATACCTAGCCACTTCACTCCCAATAGGGATTCCCGGTTGTACGAGAATTGCTTCAGCAGTGAAGGATATGGCTGTTTGCTGGTAGAGGTGGACACAAATATAACATGTCTGTTTCCCACCTGTACGGACAGGAGGGGCCATATCACCCAGGCGTCTGGCCAATGCGTTTGTTACAACACCACTTGCGTTCCATTGAACGCCGGCCTCCAGCTCCTTTGTGGCTGGGCGAATGTCTCTCATATCACTGTTGGGACTAGGGCTTTCCGCATTGCTAGGCGGCCCGAATGGGCGTTTCGAAGTTGGATAAACTGGGCTACTGGGGGGGTCCTTACGCGACCGATATGCTGATTGTGATGCTAGTCTCCACACGGAACAAGGATACTACTTTTTATTTAATGGTACAGCGACCAACGTTTTGTCACCCCCATTTCCCCGCCGAATTGCTACAGGGACTCTAGTCCTACCACAGTCCCCTGCCCTTCGGCGTGGAACCTGCATAATCAGTTAGCACGCCGGGCAGTCTCTGCTGAATTTTGCGAGAACTGGAAAAAAACTCAGGTTCTTGCACCTAACCGGGGCCACTCAGCCGGGTGGGGCATTCTGAGCGTATTGACACTGGGAGGTGTGGGGGTTCCTTGGCTGTCAGTGATCGGAATTATTTTATTTGCGGCCTTACCATCTTGGGAAATGAAACCTTGGGAGCCCTCGGGGCAATAACCAAGGAGTTGTCTCAGCTACGGTTGTTTGCAATGCAGAACCGGTATGCTCTTGACTATCTTCTGGCCCGTGAGGGTGGGGTATGCGCCATAGTACAGGGCAAGTGTATCATGGGAGTTCAGGACTTGACCGCTAACATCACTAAATTTATGGATCGCATACGGGATCACTTGGACGGGATGCAGGATCCTGGCTCTTGGGGTAACTGGGGATTTGGAGGATGGAAGGACTGGTTGATAAATATGGCCATGTATCTAGTGGTAGCTATCGGCTGCATCTTTGTGGGCCTGGCCATCCTTAAATGTGTGATGGGTAGAATGCGGGGTGAACTGGATCAGATCAACGCCCCAAAAAATCTTAACTGTTAAAATCCATGAGGGTGAGGCAGATGAAGGGGGGCTAAGACAGGAATTGGAAATGGAGCGACGGATCTTTTTAGATGGGGAATCGTAGCTATGGATTGGATAGTTCGGTTATCATGGAATGATAAAAGGAGGGAATGACGAATGTGATATAAAATAGTTACTTTAGAGATAATAGTTAATGTAATGTAGAAATAAGCCACTTTGATTCTGGCAGGGAGAGACAAAGGGATTTGAGACCGCATGGAAAAAGCAGGAAGAGGTGTGTCTATGAGAGTGATGCTGCATTGATAGGGGCCAGAGAAAGGGATTGGAAGTGAGCCAATCAGAATAGATCAAACAAGTCAGGAGGGACATAGAATGACCTATGGGTGTCGAGTATGTGAAACTTGATACCATTTGAATTGATTTGCAGAGATCCCTTTGTCTCTTTGTTCATTCGCTTTCTGGGATGTAGGAGACTGCATGTCTCTTATGTTTCTGTGAAATGAATCAAGCTTGCAAGCTGAATAAAATAACTTCTTTTTACGTGCGAATCCATCTCGACTTTTATTCAGGCCAGACTGACGGAGAAAGAATTTTGGGAATCAACACATGTGAGAGCTAACCCTCCTCACCCTCTTCAGGTTCCTGGGTCCTCCTACTCTTCATCCTCTGAGGAGCTCTCATCCTCCTCTCCTTTGCTCTGTTGGAGTGCGACATTCAACAATGCTGTGGAGACCCTATCTGGAGTTCAGAGCCCCATCTGAGTGCTCCAAACATGCAGGACGCCAACAATCTGCTTGATTATGGATCATGTGGAGTTGTGAGTTGCTTTGTACCTCTCCTCCAAGGTAATCTCAGGACAATGCATGGCTGTCCTGTCTGAATGGGTGACTCTTATCCCCAAGAACCATCCCTGTAATCGCTGAAACCTTTAAATACTTGAGACAGCTGGGAATGGCTCGAGATGTAAAAGTCAGGGGACATTTCACACAGGTGCATTGCATGCTTCCAATGATCACATGCCAGGGCAGCACGGTAGCACAGTGGTTAGCACTGTTGCTTCACAGCGCCAGGGACACGGGTTTGATTCCCGGCTTGGGTCACTGTCTGTGCGGAGTCTGCACGTTCTTCCCGCGTCTGCGTGGAGTCTGCACGTTCTCCCCGTGTCTGCGTGGAGTCTGCACGTTCTCCCCGTGTCTGTGCGGAGTCTGCACGTTCTCCCCGCGTCTGCGTGGAGTCTGCACGTTCTCCCCGTGTCTGCGTGGAGTCTGCACGTTCTCCCCGTGTCTGTGTGGAGTCTGCACGTTCTCCCCGTGTCTGCGTGGAGTCTGCACGTTCTCCCCGTGTCTGTGCGGAGTCTGCAAGTTCTCCCCCGTGTCTGTGCGGAGTCTGCACGTCCTCCCCGTGTCTGTGCGGAGTCTGCACGTTCTCCCCGTGTCTGTGCCGAGTCTGCACGCTCTCCCCATGTCTGTGCCGAGTCTGCAAGTTCTCCCCCGTGTCTGCGCGGAGTCTGCAAGTTCTCCCCGTGTCTGTGCGGAGTCTGCACGTTCTCCCCGTGTCTGTGCCGAGTCTGCACGCTCTCCCCGGGACTGTGCAGAGTCTGCACGTTCTCCCCGTGTCTGTGCGGAGTCTGCACGTTCTCCCCGTGTCTGTGTTGAGTCTGCACGTTCTCCCCGTGTCTGTGCGGAGTCTGCACGTTCTCCCCGTGTCTGTGCGGAGTCTGCACGTTCTCCCCGTGTCTGTGCGGAGTCTGCACGTTCTCCCCGTGTCTGTGTGGAGTCTGCACGCTCTCCCTGTGTCTGTGCCGAGTCTGCACGCTCTCCCCGTGTCTGTGTGGAGTCTGCACGCTCTCCCTGTGTCTGTGCCGAGTCTGCACGCTCTCCCCGTGTCTGTGCGGAGTCTGCACGTTCTCCCCGTGTCTGTGCGGAGTCTGCACGTTCTCCCCGTGTCTGTGTGGAGTCTGCACGCTCTCCCTGTGTCTGTGCCGAGTCTGCACGCTCTCCCCGTGTCTGTGTGGAGTCTGCACGCTCTCCCCGTGTCTGTGTGGAGTCTGCACGTTCTCCCCGGGACTGCGCGGAGTCTGCACGTTCTCCCCGTGTCTGTGCCGAGTCTGCACGCTCTCCCCGTGTCTGTGTGGAGTCTGCACGCTCTCCCCGTGTCTGTGTGGAGTCTGCACGCTCTCCCTGTGTCTGTGCCGAGTCTGCACGTTCTCCCCGTGTCAGTGCGGAGTCTGCACGTTCTCCCCGGGACTGTGCGGAGTCTGCACGTTCTCCCCGTGTCTGTGTGGAGTCTGCACGCTCTCCCCGTGTCTGTGCGGAGTCTGCACGTTCTCCCCGTGTCTGTGCGGAGTCTGCACGTTCTCCCCGTGTCTGTGCGGAGTCTGCACGTTCTCCCCGTGTCTGTGCGGAGTCTGCACGTTCTCCCCGTGTCTGTGCGGAGTCTGCACGCTCTCCCCGTGTCTGTGCGGAGTCTGCACGTTCTCCCCGTGTCTGTGTGGAGTCTGCACGTTCTCCCCGTGTCTGTGTGGAGTCTGCACGTTCTCCCCGGGACTGTGCGGAGTCTGCACGTTCTCCCCGTGTCAGTGCGGAGTCTGCACGTTCTCCCCGGGACTGTGCGGAGTCTGCACGTTCTCCCCGTGTCAGTGCGGAGTCTGCACGTTCTCCCCGTGTCCGTGCCGAGTCTGCACGTTCTCCCCGTGTCCGTGCGGAGTCTGCACGCTCTCCCCGTGTCTGTGCGGAGTCTGCACGTTCTCCCCGTGTCTGTGCGGAGTCTGCACGTTCTCCCCGTGTCTGTGTGGAGTCTGCACGTTCTCCCCGTGTCTGTGCGGAGTCTGCACGTTCTCCCCGTGTCTGTGCGGAGTCTGCACGTTCTCCCCGTGTCTGTGCGGAGTCTGCACGTTCTCCCCGTGTCAGTGCGGAGTCTGCACGTTCTCCCCGTGTCTATGTGGAGTCTGCACGTTCTCCCCGTGTCTGTGCGGAGTCTGCACGTTCTCCCCGGGTCTGTGCGGAGTCTGCACGTTCTCCCCGTGTCTGTGCCGAGTCTGCACGTTCTCCCCGTGTCTGTGCGGAGTCTGCAAGTTCTCCCCGTGTCTGTGCCGAGTCTGCACGTTCTCTCTGTGCCTGTGTGGAGTCTGCACGTTCTCCCCGTGTCTGTGCCGAGTCTGCACGTTCTCCCCGTGTCTGTGCGGAGTCTGCACGTTCTCCCCGTGTCTGTGCGGAGTCTGCACGTCCTCCCCGTGTCTGTGCCGAGTCTGCACGTTCTCCCCGAGTCAGTGTGGAGTCTGCAAGTTCTCCCCGTGTCTGTGTGGAGTCAGCACGTTCTCCCCGTGTCTGTGCGGAGTCTGCACGTTCTCCCCGTGTCTGTGCGGAGTCAGCACGTTCTCCCCGTGTCTGTGTGGAGTCAGCACGTTCTCCCCGTGTCTGTGCGGAGTCTGCACGTTCTCCCCGTGTCTGTGCGGAGTCTGCACGTTCTCCCCGTGTCAGTGCGGAGTCTGCACGTTCTCCCCGCGTCTGTGCCGAGTCTGCACGTTCTCCCCGTGTCTGCGTGGAGTCTGCACGTTCTCCCCGTGTCTGTGCCGAGTCTGCACGTTCTCCCCGTGTCTGCGTGGAGTCTGCACGTTCTCCCCGGGACTGCGCGGAGTCTGCACGTTCTCCCCGTGTCTGTGCGGAGTCTGCACGTTCTCCCCGTGTCTGTGTGGAGTCTGCACGTTCTCCCCGTGTCTGTGCCGAGTCTGCATGTTCTCCCCGTGTCTGTGTGGAGTCTGCACGTTCTCCCCGTGTCTGTGCCGAGTCTGCACGTTCTCCCCGTGTCTGTGCGGAGTCTGCAAGTTCTCCCCGTGTCTGTGCGGAGTCTGCACGTTCTACCCGTGTCTGTGCGGAGTCTGCACGTTCTCCCCGTGTCTGTGCGGAGTCTGCACGTTCTCCCCGTGTCTGTGCGGAGTCTGCAAGTTCTCCCCGTGTCTGTGCGGAGTCTGCACGTTCTCCCCGTGTCTGTGCGGAATCTGCACGTTCTCCCCGTGTCTGCACCGAGTCTGCACGTTCTCCCCGTGTCTGCGTGGAGTCTGCACGTTCTCCCCGTGTCTGCGTGGAGTCTGCACGTTCTCCCCGTGTCTGTGCGGAGTCTGCACGTTCTCCCCGTGTCTGCGTGGAGTCTGCACGTTCTCCCCGTGTCTGCGCCGAGTCTGCACGTCCTCCCCGTGTCTGTGCCGAGTCTGCATGTTCTCCCTGTGTCTGCGTGGAGTCTGCACGTTCTCCCCATGTCTGTGCGGAGTCTGCACGTTCTCCCTGTGTCTGCGTGGAGTCTGCACGTTCTCCCCATGTCTGTGCGGAGTCTGCACGTTCTCCCCGTGTCTGCGTGGAGTCTGCACGTTCTCCCCATGTCTGTGCGGAGTCTGCACGTTCTCCCTGTGTCTGCGTGGAGTCTGCACGTTCTCCCCGTGTCTGTGTGGAGTCTGCACGTTCTCCCCGTGCCTGTGTGGAGTCTGCACGTCCTCCCCGTGTCTGTGCGGTGTCTGCACGTTCTCCCTGTGTCTGTGCGGAGTCTGCACGCTCTCCCCGTGTCTGTGTGGAGTCTGCATGTTCTCCCCGTGTCTGTGCGGAGTCTGCACGTTCTCCCCGTGTCTGTGCGGAGTCTGCACGTTCTCCCCGTGTCTGTGCGGAGTCTGCACGTCCTCCCCGTGTCTGTGCGGAGTCTGCACGTCCTCCCCGTGTCTGTGCGGAGTCTGCACGTTCTCCCCGTGTCTGTGCGGAGTCTGCACGTTCTCCCCGTGTCTGTGCGGAGTCTGCACGTCCTCCCCGTGTCTGTGCGGAGTCTGCACGTCCTCCCCGTGTCTGTGCGGAGTCTGCACGTTCTCCCCGTGTCTGTGCCGAGTCTGCACGTTCTCCCCGTGTCTGCGTGGAGTCTGCACGTCCTCCCCGTGTCTGCGCGGAGTCTGCACGTCCTCCCCGTGTCTGTGCGGAGTCTGCACGTTCTCCCCGTGTCTGTGCGGAGTCTGCACGTTCTCCCCGTGTCTGTGCGGAGTCTGCACGTTCTCCCCGTGTCTGTGCGGAGTCTGCACGTCCTCCCCGTGTCTGTGCGGAGTCTGCACGTCCTCCCCGTGCCTGTGCGGAGTCTGCACGTCCTCCCCGTGTCTGTGCGGAGTCTGCACGTTCTCCCCGTGTCTGTGTGGAGTCAGCACGTTCTCCCCGTGCCAGTGCGGAGTCTGCACGTTCTCCCTGTGTCTGTGCGGAGTCTGCAAGTTCTCCCCGTGTCTGTGTGGAGTCTGCACGTTCTCCCCGTGTCAGTGCGGAGTCTGCACGTTCTCCCCGGGTCAGTGCGGAGTCTGCACGTTCTCCCTGTGTCTGTGCGGAGTCTGCAAGTTCTCCCCGTGTCTGTGTGGAGTCTGCACGTTCTCCCCGTGTCTGTGCGGAGTCTGCAAGTTCTCCCTGTGTCTGTGCGGAGTCTGCACGTTCTCCCCGTGTCTGTGCGGAGTCTGCACGTTCTCCCCGTGTCTGTGTGGAGTCTGCACGTTCTCCCCGTGTCTGTGCCGAGTCTGCACGTTCTCCCCGTGTCTGCGTGGAGTCTGCACGTTCTCCCCGGGACTGTGCGGAGTCTGCACGTTCTCCCCGGGGCTGTGCGGAGTCTGCACGTTCTCCCCGTGTCTGTGCGGAGTCTGCGCGTTCTCCCCGTGTCTGTGCGGAGTCTGCACGTTCTCCCCGTGTCAGTGCGGAGTCTGCACGTTCTCCCCGCGTCTGTGCCGAGTCTGCACGTTCTCCCCGTGTCTGCGTGGAGTCTGCACGTTCTCCCCGTGTCTGTGCGGAGTCTGCACGTTCTCCCCGTGTCTGTGCGGAGTCTGCACGTTCTCCCCGTGTCTGTGTGGAGTCTGCACGTTCTCCCTGTGTCTGTGCGGAGTCTGCACATTCTCCCCGTGTCTGTGCCGAGTCTGCACGTTCTCCCCGTGTCTGTGTGGAGTCTGCACGTTCTCCCCGTGTCTGTGCCGAGTCTGCACGTTCTCCCCGTGTCTGTGTGGAGTCTGCACGTTCTCCCTGTGTCTGTGCGGAGTCTGCACGTCCTCCCCGTGTCAGTGCGGAGTCTGCA
This sequence comes from Scyliorhinus torazame, assembly GCF_047496885.1. Lineage (NCBI taxonomy): Eukaryota > Metazoa > Chordata > Chondrichthyes > Carcharhiniformes > Scyliorhinidae > Scyliorhinus > Scyliorhinus torazame. The sequence goes on from NC_092720.1 coordinate 1,669,436, forward strand.
CGTTCTCCCCGTGTCTGTGCCGAGTCTGCACGTTCTCCCCGTGTCTGTGTGGAGTCTGCACGTTCTCCCCGTGTCTGTGCCGAGTCTGCACGTTCTCCCCGTGTCTGCGTGGAGTCTGCACGTTCTCCCCGGGACTGCGCGGAGTCTGCACGTTCTCCCCGTGTCTGTGCGGAGTCTGCACGTTCTCCCCGTGTCTGTGTGGAGTCTGCACGTTCTCCCCGTGTCTGTGCCGAGTCTGCATGTTCTCCCCGTGTCTGTGTGGAGTCTGCACGTTCTCCCCGTGTCTGTGCCGAGTCTGCACGTTCTCCCCGTGTCTGTGCGGAGTCTGCAAGTTCTCCCCGTGTCTGTGCGGAGTCTGCACGTTCTCCCCGTGTCTGTGCGGAGTCTGCACGTTCTCCCCGTGTCTGTGCGGAGTCTGCAAGTTCTCCCCGTGTCTGTGCGGAGTCTGCACGTTCTCCCCGTGTCTGTGCGGAATCTGCACGTTCTCCCCGTGTCTGCACCGAGTCTGCACGTTCTCCCCGTGTCTGCGTGGAGTCTGCACGTTCTCCCCGTGTCTGCGTGGAGTCTGCACGTTCTCCCCGTGTCTGTGCGGAGTCTGCACGTTCTCCCCGTGTCTGCGTGGAGTCTGCACGTTCTCCCCGTGTCTGCGCCGAGTCTGCACGTCCTCCCCGTGTCTGTGCCGAGTCTGCATGTTCTCCCTGTGTCTGCGTGGAGTCTGCAGGTTCTCCCCATGTCTGTGCGGAGTCTGCACGTTCTCCCTGTGTCTGCGTGGAGTCTGCACGTTCTCCCCATGTCTGTGCGGAGTCTGCACGTTCTCCCCGTGTCTGCGTGGAGTCTGCACGTTCTCCCCATGTCTGTGCGGAGTCTGCACGTTCTCCCTGTGTCTGCGTGGAGTCTGCACGTTCTCCCCGTGTCTGTGTGGAGTCTGCACGTTCTCCCCGTGCCTGTGTGGAGTCTGCACTTTCTCCCCGTGTCTGTGCGGTGTCTGCACGTTCTCCCTGTGTCTGTGCGGAGTCTGCACGCTCTCCCCGTGTCTGTGTGGAGTCTGCATGTTCTCCCCGTGTCTGTGCGGAGTCTGCACGTTCTCCCCGTGTCTGTGCGGAGTCTGCACGTTCTCCCCGTGTCTGTGCGGAGTCTGCACGTCCTCCCCGTGTCTGTGCGGAGTCTGCACGTCCTCCCCGTGTCTGTGCGGAGTCTGCACGTTCTCCCCGTGTCTGTGCGGAGTCTGCACGTTCTCCCCGTGTCTGTGCGGAGTCTGCACGTTCTCCCCGTGTCTGTGCGGAGTCTGCACGTCCTCCCCGTGTCTGTGCGGAGTCTGCACGTCCTCCCCGTGTCTGTGCGGAGTCTGCACGTTCTCCCCGTGTCTGTGCCGAGTCTGCACGTTCTCCCCGTGTCTGCGTGGAGTCTGCACGTCCTCCCCGTGTCTGTGCGGAGTCTGCACGTCCTCCCCGTGTCTGTGCGGAGTCTGCACGTTCTCCCCGTGTCTGTGCGGAGTCTGCACGTTCTCCCCGTGTCTGTGCGGAGTCTGCACGTTCTCCCCGTGTCTGTGCGGAGTCTGCACGTCCTCCCCGTGTCTGTGCGGAGTCTGCACGTCCTCCCCGTGTCTGTGCGGAGTCTGCACGTTCTCCCCGTGTCTGTGCGGAGTCTGCAAGTTCTCCCCGTGTCTGCGTGGAGTCTGCGCGTTCTCCCCGTGCCTGCGTGGGTTTCCTTTTTGTTAAAAGCCTTCTGAAAGTCCAAAAAAGCATCGACTGGCTCCCTCTGATCAACTCTACCAGTTACATCCTCGAAGAATTCCAGTAGATTGATCACGCATGATTTCCCTTCACAAATCCGTGCTGACGCTGTACGGTCCTGCCAGTTTTCTAAGTGCTCAGCTGTAAAATCTTTGATAATTGACTCGAATTTTCCCTTCTGATGTCAGGCTGACTGTTCTGTAACTGATTTCCCTCGGTTTCTCTCTCTTACTAAACACTGCGTTCCCCATTATTCCTGGAGCTTATTTGTGTCTCCTTTGTGAAGATAGAAGCAAAGTAAGTATTTAGCTGGTAAGCCATCTATTTGTTCCCATTGGAAATTCCCCTGTTTCTGACCTACATTTGTCTTCACCAATCTTTTTCTCTTCACATACCTCACAACCTTGCTGACACAGACAGAGTTGTGTCTCATGGAACACGCTGGCACATCATCGAATTCTCTCGCTCAAAAAAAGCTTTAAAAATCCTAAGAGGGACCAAGACAAGATAAAGATAAAACTCACCCAGATTGCACTCCCTCTAGAGTGCAACTCAGGCCTCTCGACTCTAAAAACATTCTTAAACCAATAGCAGCAAACCCCTGGGTGCCATGTGCTCTGCCTTCATTGAGCAAATAAAAAGTCTCCTCAATCCGGGGTGATGTACAGGAGAAGTAACCACTCTAACATCCTGGGTACGCATCCCATGGCCGTTGGTCATTAGGATTTGAACAGGCGATGCCACTGACCTCCAGAAATAGGGAATAAAATGGGTGCTCACAAGGGTACAGAGCTCACCCCTCACTTGGAAGGACTCAAAAAGCTGCTGACATCGCAGCCGGCCGAGGAAGAAGCGAAGGCCACGAGTGGCAGAGAGTGAAAGACTGAGAGAATCTGTCATTCTGCTCTGCAGAAATTGGTAACATTCACCTGTTTATCGTCTGGGAGCAAAATGCTGTCAGTACAAGCTACAGAAATCAGCGCATCTCGTCACCCTCTCCACCGCCAGGGGAGTTGGATAGTTTTCTTGTCATTTAGTTCATGAATTATATCTAATCTGATACTTCTCCAAAACCTACCTTCTAATTATTTACCAATACTCAACTGCCTATCTCCGTAACCATGGCTTCCAAACCTAAAATCTTACAAATGTTTTCCTCCCAATTTCCAAAGGCAGCTATCAAATGTGTTGTTCATTGAGGCACTGACACAGTGAACAGGAGTTGGGGGGGGGGGGGGGGGGGGTCTGTTTAGACCATGGTGTTTGCACTGAGTGCTGAATTTGGTGCTTTTTGAGTGCTATAGTAAGAGTTTGGTGACCGAGGGAGTTAGGTGAGGAGGGAGTAAGGTGCTCCTTTCATTTTGTTTCCGACATTTCCACAAAGAGTGCGAAGAGAGCCAGGAGTTTACAGAAAGTGTAGCTGACTGGGAGCAGAGTCGGAGGGCGGAGATCTAGTTAGTCCACACGGCAGCTATATTCTGTAAGGTAAGAGGGGATGGAGGCTAGGCCAGTTGCATGCTCCTCCTGTAGGATGTGGGTGGTGAGGGATACCACTGGTGTCCCCGCTGACTATACCTGCGGGAAGTGCACCCAACTTCAGCTCCTCAAAGACCGTGTTAGGGAACTGGAGCTGAAGCTGGATGAACTTCGGATCATCCGGGAGGCAGAGGGGGTGATTGAGAAGAGTTACAGGGAGGTAACCATACCCAAGGTACAGGACAAGAATAGCTGGGTTACAGTCAGGGGGAAAAAAACAAACAGGCAGACAGTGCAGGGATCCCTCGTGGCCGTTCCCCTTCAAAACAAGTATACCGTTTTGGATGCTGTTGGGGGGGATGACCTACCGGGGGAAGGCCCTAGCGGCCAGGTCTCTGGCACTGAGTCTGGCTCTGGGGCTCAGAAGGGAAGGGGGGAGAATAGAAAAGCAATTGTTGTAGAAGGTTCAATGGTTAGGGGAATAGATAGGAGATTCTGTCGTCGCGAGCGAGACTCCCGGAAGGTATGTTGCCTCCCGGGTGCCAGGGCCAGGGATGTCTCGGATCGTGTCTTCAGGTTCCTTAAGGGGGAGGGTGAGCAGCCAGAAGTCGTGGTGCACATTGGTACCAACGACATAGGTAGGAAAAGGGGTGTGGAGGTAATAAACAAGTTTAGGGAGTTGGGCTGGAAGTTAAAAGCCAGGACAGACAGAGTTGTCATCTCTGGTTTGTTGCCGGTGCCACGTGATAGCGAGGCTAGGAATAGGGAGAGAGTGCAGTTGAACACGTGGCTGCAGGAATGGTATAGGAGGGAGGGCTTAAGGTATTTGGATAATTGGAGCGCATTCTGGGGAAGGGAATGCAGGACGGGGTGCATCTGAACGAGAGGGGCACCAATATCCTGGGAGGGAGGTTTTCTAGTACTCTTCGGGAGGGTTTAAACTAATTTGGCAGGGGAATGGGAACCGGATTTGTAGTCCAGCAACTAAGGTAGCCGATATTCAGGACGCCAAAGCGTGTAATCAGGCAGTGGGGAAGGGAACACTGACAAAGGAGAGTACTTGCAGGCACGGAGATGGGTTGAAGTGTGTATACTTCAACGCAAGAAGCATCAGGAATAAGGTGGGTGAACTTAAGGCATGGATCGGTACTTGGGACTACGATGTGGTGGCCATCACGGAAACTTGGATAGAAGAGGGGCAGAAATGGTTGTTGGAGGTCCCTGGTTATAGATGTTTCAATAAGATTAGGGAGGGTGGTAAAAGAGGTGGGGGGGGTGGCATTATTAATTAGAGATAGTATAACAGCTGCAGAAAGGCAGTTCGAGGAGTATCAGCCTATTGAGGTAGTATGGGTGGAAGTCAGAAATAGGAAAGGAGCAGTCACCTTGTTGGGAGTTTTCTATAGGTCCCCCAATAGTAGCAGAGATGTGGAGGAACAGATTGGGAAACAGATTTTGGAAAGGTGCAGAAGTCATAGGGTAGTAGTCATGGGCGACTTTAACTTCCCAAATATTGAGTGGAAACTCTTTAGATCAAATAGTTTGGATGGGGTGGTGTTTGTGCAGTGTGTCCAGGAAGCTTTTCTAACACAGTATGTAGATTGTCCGATTGATTTTTTTGAGGGAGTGACCAAGAAGGTAGATGAGGGTAGTGCAGTAGACGTTGTCTACATGGACTTTAGCAAAGCCTTTGACAAGGTACCGCATGGTAGGTTGTTGCAGAAGGTTAAAGCTCACGGGATCCAGGGTGAGGTTGCCAATTGGATTCAAAATTGGCTGGACGACAGAAGGCAGAGGGTGGTTGTAGAGGGTTGTTTTTCAAACTGGAGGCCTGTGACCAGTGGTGTGCCTCAGGGATCGGTGCTGGGTCCACTGTTATTTGTGATTTATATTAATGATTTGGATGAGAATTTAGGAGGCATGGTTAGTAAGTTTGCAGATGACACCAAGATTGGTGGCACAGTGGATAGTGAAGAAGGTTATCTAGGATTGCAACGGGATCTTGATCAATTAGGCCAGTGGGCCGACGAATGGCAGATGGAGTTTAATTTAGATAAATGTGAGGTGATGCATTTTGGCAGATCGAATCAGGCCAGGACCTACTCAGTTAATGGTATGGCGTTGGGGAGAGTTATAGAACAAAGAGATCTAGGAGTACAGGTTCATAGCTCCTTGAAGGTGGAGTCGCAGGTGGACAGGGTGGTGAAGAAGGCATTCGGCATGCTTGGTTTCATTGGTCAGAACATTGAATATAGGAGTTGGGACGTCTTGTTGAAGTTGTACAAGACATTGGTACGGCCACACTTGGAATACTGTGTGCAGTTCTGGTCACCCTATTATAGAAAGGATATTATTAAACTAGAAAGAGTGCAGAAAAGATTTACTAGGATGTTGCCGGGACTTGATGGTTTGAGTTATAAGGAGAGGCTGGATAGACTGGGACTTTTTTCCCTGGAGCGTAGGAGGCTTAGGGGTGATCTTATAGAGGTCTATAAAATAATGAGGGGCATAGATAAGGTAGATAGTCAACATCTTTTCCCAAAGGTAGGGGAGTCTAAAACTAGAGGGCATAGGTTTAAGGTGAGAGGGGAGAGATTCAGAAGGGCCCAGAGGGGCAATTTCTTCACTCAGAGGGTAGTGAGTGTCTGGAATGGGCTGCCAGAGGTAGTAGTAGAAGCGGGTACAATTGTGTCTTTCAAAAAGCATTTAGATGGTTACATGGGTAAGATGGGTATAGAGGGTTATGGGCCAAGTGCGGGCAACTGGGACTAGCTTAATGGTAAAAAACTGGGCGGCATGGACTGGTTGGGCCGAAGGGCCTGTTTCCATGCTGTAAACTTCTATGATTTCTATGATTCTATGACCAGAGGAGGGGCAATATTGGATTTAGTACTGGGTAATGAACCAGGGCAAGTGATAGATTTGTTAGTGGGGGAGCATTTTAGAGATAGTGACCACAATTCTGTGACTTTCACTTTCGTAATGGAGAGGGATAGGTACGTGCAACAGGGCAAGGTTTACAATTGGGGGAAGGGTAAATACGATGTTGTCAGACAAGAATTGAAGTGCATAAGTTGGGAACATAGGCTGGCAGGGAAGGACACAAGTGAAATGTGGAACTTGTTCAAGGAACAGGTACTACGTGTCCTTGATATGTATGTCCCTGTCAGGCAGGGAAGAGATGGTCGAGTGAGGGAACCATGGTTGACAAGAGAGGTTGAATGTCTTGTTAAGAGGAAAAAGGAGACTTATATAAGGCAGAAGAAACAAGGTTCAGACAGGGCATTGGAGGGATACAAGATAGATGGATTTCAGCAAAGCGTTTGATAAGGTTCCCCACGGTAGGCTATTGCAAAAAATACGGAGGCTGGGGATTGAGGGTGATTTAGAGATGTGGATCAGAAATTGGCTAGCTGAAAGAAGACAGAGGGTGGTGGTTGATGGGAAATGTTCAGAATGGAGTACAGTCACAAGTGGAGTACCACAAGGATCTGTTCTGGGGCCGTTGCTGTTTGTCATTTTTATCAATGACCTAGAGGAAGGCGCAGAAGGGTGGGTGAGTAAATTTGCAGACGATACTAAAGTCGGTGGTGTTGTCGATAGTGTGGAAGGATGTAGCAGGTTACAGAGGGATATAGATAAGCTGCAGAGCTGGGCTGAGAGGTGGCAAATGGAGTTTAATGTAGAGAAGTGTGAGGTGATTCACTTTGGAAGGAATAACAGGAATGCGGAATATTTGGCTAATGGTAAAGTTCTTGAAAGTGTGGATGAGCAGAGGGATCTAGGTGTCCATGTACATAGATCCCTGAAAGTTGCCACCCAGGTTGATAGGGTTGTGAAGAAGGCCTATGGAGTGTTGGCCTTTATTGGTAGAGGGATTGAGTTCCGGAGTCGGGAGGTCATGTTGCAGCTGTACAGAACTCTGGTACGGCCGCATTTGGAGTATTGCGTACAGTTCTGGTCACCGCATTATAGGAAGGACGTGGAGGCTTTGGAGCGGGTGCAGAGGAGATTTACCAGGATGTTGCCTGGTATGGAGGGAAAATCTTATGAGGAAAGGCTGATGGACTTGAGGTTGTTTTCGTTGGAGAGAAGAAGGTTAAGAGGAGACTTAATAGAGGCATACAAAATGATCAGGGGGTTGGATAGGGTGGACAGTGAGAGCCTTCTCCCGCGGATGGATATGGCTGGCACGAGGGGACATAACTTTAAACTGAGGGGTAATAGATATAGGACAGAGGTCAGAGGTAGGTTCTTTACGCAAAGAGTAGTGAGGCCGTGGAATGCCCTACCTGCTGCAGTAGTGAACTCGCCAACATTGAGGGCATTTAAAAGTTTATTGGATAAACATATGGATGATAATGGCATAGTGTAGGTTAGATGGCTTTTGTTTCGGTGCAACATCGTGGGCCGAAGGGCCTGTACTGCGCTGTATTGTTCTATGTTCTATGTTCTATACGAAGATTGGTGGAGTTGTGGATAGTAAGGACGGCTGTTGTCGGCTGCAAAGAGACATAGATAGGATGCAGAGCTGGGCTGAGAAGTGGCAGATGGAGTTTAACCCTGAAAAGTGTGAGGTTGTCCATTTTGGAAGGACAAATATGAATGCGGAATACAGGGTTAACGGTAGAGTTCTTGGCAATGTGGAGGAGCAGAGAGATCTTGGGGTCTATGTTCATACATCTTTGAAAGTTGCCACTCAAGTGGATAGAGTTGTGAAGAAGGCCTACGGTGTGCTCGCGTTCATTAACAGAGGGATTGAATTTAAGAGCCGTGAGGTGATGATGCAGCTGTACAAAACTTTGGTAAGGCCACATTTGCAGTACTGTGTACAGTTCTGGTCGCCTCATTTTGGGAAGGATGTGGAAGCTTTGGAAAAGGTGCAAAGAAGATTTACCAGGATGTTGCCTGGAATGGAGAGTAGGTCTTACGAGGAAAGGTTGAGGGTGCTAGGCCTTTTCTCATTCGAACGGAGAAGGATGAGGGGCGACTTGATAGAGGTTTATAAGGTGATCAGGGGAATAGATAGAGTAGACAGTCAGAGACTTTTTCCCCGGGTGGAACAAACCATTACAAGGGGACATAAATTTAAGGTGAAAGGTGGAAGATATAAGAGGGATATCAGAGGTAGGTTCTTTACCCAGAGAGTAGTGGGGGCATGGAATGCACTGCCTGTGGAAGTAGTTGAGTCAGAAACATTAGGGACCTTCAAGCAGCTGTTGGATAGGTACATGGATTACGGTAAAATGATATAGTGTAGATTTATTTGTTCTTAAGGGCAAAACGGTAGCATTGTGGATAGCACAATTGCTTCACCGCTCCAGGGTCCCAGGTTCGATTCCGGCTTGGGTCACTGTCTGTGCGGAGTCTGCACGTCCTCCCCGTGTCTGCGTGGGTTTCCTCCGGGTGCTCCGGTTTCCTCCCACAGTCCAAAGATGTGCCGGTTAGGTGAATTGGCCAATGATAAATTGCCCTTAATGTCCAAAATTGCCCTTGGTGTTGGGTGGAGGTGTTGAGTTTGGGTAGGGTGCTCTTTCCAAGAGCCGGTGCAGACTCAAAGGGCCGAATGGCCTCCTTCTGCACTGTAAATTCAATGATAATCTCTGATTAATCGAGGACAAAGGTTCGGCACAACATCGTGGGCCGAAGGGCCTGTTCTGTGCTGTATTTTCTATGTTCTATGTTCTATGGCGAGTGGGTGGGTTGGAAAGTATAGACCCGGAGACCAAAATCAATTCAAAACAGATGGTGATCAGGTGGAGCTTCCGGGTTTTTACTCTGCAGCTCAACAATTTACATAGACTAAAAAAGCTGAATAAATTTAGATATTATTCAAGTAATTAATTTCCTTGTATTTTTCAGTGGAAGTTACTGAGCCTGTGGGAATAGCTGGGAGCGCACTGGGCTAGCTCCGAGCGCACTGGGATAGCTCCGAGCGCACTGGGATAGCTCCGAGGGCACTGGGATAGCTCCGAGCGCACTGGGATAGCTCCGAGCGCACTGGGATAGCTCCGAGCGCACTGGGATAGCTCCGAGCGCACTGGGCTAGCTCTGAGCGCACTGGGATAGCTCCGAGCGCACTGGGCTAGCTCCGAGCGCACTGGGATAGCTCCGAGCGCACTGGGCTAGCTCTGAGCGCACTGGGATAGCTCCGAGCGCACTGGGCTAGCTCCGAGCGCACTGGGATAGCTCCGAGCGCACTGGGATAGCTCCGTGCGCACTGGGATACCAAATTCAATCCAAATTAGAAATTTTAAATTTTAATTGAGAGCATTGAGTGAAATGAAAGCAAAACTGATGTTAAAATGTTTGGGGAGGGGTGTTTAAGACCATAAGACATAGGAGCGGAATTAAGGCCATTCGGCCCATCGAGTCCACTCCACCATTCAATCATGGCTGATTTCAACTCCATTTACCCTCTCTCTCTCCATAGCCCTTAATTCCTCGAGAAATCAAGAATTTATCAATGTGGTAGTATGCATTAGGGGTCATGTGGGACTGTGAAGCCGTGATGTCATTGGCTGACAGATCCCGGGTCCTGGTTGGCCGTTGACCTCTAGCTCCGCCCTGAAGGCGGAGTATAAGAACCAGGAGTCCTCCCCCGCAGGCCAGTCTACTACTGAACTGCGGGGGAACAGTCACGCTTAATAAAGCCTCATCGACTTCACTCTATTCGTCTCTCGGAGTCTTTGTGCGCTACAATTTATTAAGCGTGCCTAAAGGACTATGGAGCTCAGGATCAACGCGGAATGCCTGAGGATCAGCCCCCACGCAGTGAACGCAGCAGCAGCTTTCAAGCACTGGCAGACTTGTTTCGAGGCCTACCTCAGAACGGCCCCCGGCCGGGTCACAGAAGACCAAAAACTACAGGTCCTGCACTCGAGGGTAAACCCGGAAATTTTCCCTCTCATCGAAGACGCAGAGGATTTCCAGACGGCGTTCGCAGCACTAAAAAGTCTCTATGTTCGCCCAGTGAACCAGATCTACGCACGCTACCAACTTGCAACGAGACGGCAAAGTCCCGGAGAATCGATAGATGAATTCTACGCCGCGCTACTAATTTTGGGACGGGCCTGCAGCTGCCCGCCAGTGAACGCAAATGAACACACGGACATGTTAATGCGCGATGCTTTTGTGGCAGGTATGAACTCCTCCCAAATCCGCCAAAGACTTTTAGAAAAAGAGTCGCTAGGACTCTCAGAGGCACGGGCCCCAGCAGCCTCCCTGGACGTGGCCGCGCGAAACGCCCGCGCCTACGGCCACGACCGCGCGGCAGCCCATTGGGCTCCGTACGCACCCGTCGCGACAAACGCACCCCCCGGACACCCCACAGGCTTGCGCGGTTCAAACGCCAAGTCGCACTGGGGGAGCCCGCTGCTATTTCTGCGGCCAGGCGAAACACCCCCGGCAGCGCTGCCCGGCCCGCGCAGCGATCTGCAAGAGCTGCGGGAAAAAGGGCCATTTCGCGGCTGTGTGCCGGTCCCGGGAGGTCGCCGCGGTCCCAGGAGAACAGGGAGCCCTGCACGCCTTTTACGCTCCCCAACCTCCCCAGCGCCCCATGTACGACCCGCAGGCGCAACCACTTTGGGTCCCGACCACAGCTCTCCTCGGAGAAGAGGGAGTTCTGCGCGTCTCTAACGCTCCCCAACCCCCCCCCCCCCCGCGCCCCATGTATGACCCGCCGGCGCTACCACTTTGGGTCACGGCCACCGCTGTCCCCAGAGAAGAGGGAGTCCTGCGTGTTCCTAACGCTCCCCAACCCCCCCAGCGCCCCATGTGCGACCCGCAGGCGCCGCCATTTTGGGTCCCGGCCACCACGAGGGGAGGGGCGCCGCCATCTTGGACCACCCCAGACCTGTGCGACGCATGGGGGCGGCCATTTTGTCCACCCCCGCCGCCATCTTGTGACCCCCCAGCCATGTGCGATGCATGGGGGCAGCCATCTTGTTCACCCCCGCCGCCATCTTGTGACCCCCCAGCCATGTGCGACGCATGGGGGCGGCCATTTTGTTCACCCCCGACGCCATCTTGGACGGCAACAACGGACCCCAGTGTCGACGGCTCCACGGGGTTCGAAGAAGACGCTCAACCATTACAACCACGTCTGGCTTCAATAACGCTGGACCAAGCTCGGCCCCGGACGCTCCAGACGACGACGACGACGGTGCTGATAAACGGGCACGAGACACCATGCCTGGTCGACTCCGGGAGCACAGAAAGCTTCATCCACCCCGACACGGTAAGACGCTGTTTTTTGACCATCCGTCCCAGTGCGCAAAAGATTTCCCTAGCTGCAGGATCCCACTCCGTACAGATCAAAGGCTTCTGCATAGTGACCCTAACGGTGCAGGGGAGGGAGTTTAAAAACTACAGGCTCTACGTCCTTCCCCAACTCTGCGCGCCCACATTACTGGGATTAGACTTCCAGTGCAATCTACAGAGCCTAACTTTCCAATTCGGCGGCCCAATACCCCCACTCACTATCTGCAGCCTCGCAACCCTCAAGGTTCAACCCCCATCCTTGTTTGCAAACCTCACCCCGGATGCAAACCCGTCGCCACTAGGAGCAGACGGTACAGCGCCCAGGACCGGACCTTCATTCGGTCCGAAGTCCAGCGGCTACTGAAGGAAGGCATAATCCAGGCCAGCAATAGTCCCTGGGGAGCACAGGTGGTAGTAGTAAAGACCGGGGAGAAGCAAAGGATGGTCATAGACTATAGCCAGACCATCAACAGGTACACACAACTAGACGCGTACCCTCTCCCCCGCATATCCGACATGGTCAATCAGATTGCCCAATATAAGGTCTTCTCCACCGTGGACCTCAAGTCCGCCTACCATCAGCTCCTCATCCGCCCAAGTGACCGCAAGTACACAGCCTTCGAGGCAGACGGGCGATTATACCACTTCCTAAGGGTCCCATTTGGCGTCACAAACGGGGTCTTGGTCTTCCAACGGGAGATGGACCGAATAGTTGATCAACACGGGTTGCGGGCCACGTTCCCGTATCTCGACAATGTAACCATCTGCGGCCACGATCAGCAGGACCACGACGCCAACCTCCAAAAATTCCTCCAGACCGCTAAAGCCTTGAACCTCACGTACAACGAGGACAAGTGCGTTTTTAGCACCAACCGGCTAGCCATCCTGGGCTACGTAGTGCGCAATGGGATAATCGGCCCCGACCCCGAACGTATGCGCCCCCTCATGGAATTTCCCCGACCGCACTGCTCAAAAGCCCTGAAACGCTGCCTGGGGTTCTTTTCATATTACGCCCAGTGGGTCCCCCAGTATGCAGACAAGGCCCGCCCCCTAATACAGACCACGACCTTCCCTCTGTCGACAGAGGCTTGCCAGGCCTTCAGCCGCATCAAAGCGGATATCGCAAAGGCCACGATGCGCGCCATCGACGAGTCCCTCCCCTTCCCGGTCGAGAGCGACGCCTCCGACGTAGCTCTAGCGGCCACCCTTAACCAAGCAGGCAGACCCGTGGCCTTTTTCTCCCGAACCCTCCACGCTTCAGAAATCCGCCACTCCTCAGTGGAAAAGGAAGCCCAAGCCATAGTGGAAGCTGTGCGACATTGGAGGCATTACCTGGCCGGCAGGAGATTCACTCTCCTCACGGACCAACGGTCAGTAGCCTTCATGTTCGATAATGCACAGCGGGGCAAAATCAAAAACGACAAGATCTTCAGGTGGAGGATCGAGCTCTCCACCTTCAACTACGAGATCTTGTATCGTCCCGGAAAGTTGAACGAGCCGTCCGATGCCCTATCCCGCGGCACATGTGCCAACGCACAAATTAACCGCCTCCAAACCCTCCACGAGGACCTCTGCCACCCGGGGGTCACTCGGTTTTACCACTTTATTAAGTCCCGCAACCTCCCATACTCTTTGGAGGAGGTCCGTACAATCACAAGGAACTGCCACATCTGCGCAGAGTGCAAACCGCATTTTTTCAGGCCGGATGGTGCGCACCTGATTAAGGCTTCCCGCCCCTTTGAACGCCTTAGTCTGGATTTCAAAGGACCCCTCCCCTCCACCAACCGCAACACATACTTCCTTAATGTGGTGGACGAGTACTCCCGCTTCCCATTCGCCATCCCCTGCCCTGACATGACAGCGGCCACAGTCATTAAAGCCCTGAACACCATATTCACACTGTTCGGTTGCCCCGCATACGTCCACAGCGACAGGGGGTCCTCCTTCATGAGTGACGAGCTGCGCCAGTTCCTACTCAGCAACGGTATAGCCTCGAGCAGGACGACCAGCTACAACCCCCGGGGGAACGGGCAAGTAGAGAGGGAGAACGGCACGGTCTGGAAGACCGTCCTACTGGCCCTACGGTCCAGGGACCTCCCAGTTTCACGGTGGCAGGAGGTCCTCCCGGACGCCCTCCACTCCATCCGGTCACTACTGTGTACCACCACTAACCAAACGCCTCATGAGCGCCTCCTTGTCTTCCCCAGGAAGTCCTCCTCTGGAACGTCGCTGCCGACCTGGCTGGCGGCCCCAGGACCCATCTTGCTCCGGAAACATGTGCAGGCGCACAAGTCGGACCCGTTGGTCGAGAGGGTTCACCTCCTTCACGCGAACCCGCAGTACGCCTACGTGGAGTACCCCGACGGCCGACAGGACACAGTCTCCCTGCGAGATCTGGCGCCCGCCGGCAACACACACACACCCCTGACACCAATCACCCCCTCCCTGCCACCGCCGCACCTCGCGACCGCCCCCTTCCCAGGAGGATCGGTCTTCCTCCCAGGCCCGACCAGGAGTGAAGCCCAAGCTGAAACCGGAAGGCTCCCGGAGACGACAACACCGGAACAAGCACCACCACCACCACCGGGGCCGGGGCGATCGACACGGACGACCAAACCGCCCGACCGACTCGTGGCGTCGATCTAACACTACAATATGTGGACTTTTAACAAGAACATTTTGTCTTTTTCTCCTGACGATTACTGTAAATAGTTCGAAACAAAAAAAAAAACCTTGTACATACTGTAATAACATGCGAAAGTTTTCCTCCCAGGACCAGCCTTGTAAACCCTTACCACCATGCGAAGCATCACCCCGCCGGGTTCATTTTTAACAAGGGGTGAATTTGGTAGTATGCATTAGGGGTCATGTGGGACTGTGAAGCCGTGATGTCATTGGCTGACAGCTCCCGGGTCCTGGTTGGCCGTTGACCTCTAGCTCCGCCCTGAAGACGGAGTATAAGAACCAGGAGTCCTCCCCCGCAGGCCAGTCTACTACTGAACTGCGGGGGAACAGTCACGCTTAATAAAGCCTCATCGACTTCACTCTATTCGTCTCTCGGAGTCTCTGTGCGCTACAATCAACTCCTGTCTTAAAGACACTCAACGTCCCGGCCTCCACCGCCCTCTGTGGCAATGAATTCCACAGACCCACCACTCTCTGGCTGAAGAAATTTCTCCTCATCTCTGTTCTAAAGTGACTCCCTTTTATTCTAAGGCTGTGCCCCCGGGTCCTAGTCTCCCCTGCTAATGGAAACAACTTCCCTACATCCACCCTATCTAAGCCATTCATTATCTTGTAAGTTTCTATTAGATCTCCCCTCAACCTCCTAAACTCCAATGAATATGATCCCAGGATCCTCAGACGTTCATCGTATGTTAGGCCTACCATTCCTGGGATCATCCGTGTGAATCTCCGCTGGACCCGCTCCAGTGCCAGTATGTCCTTCCTGAGGTGTGGGGCCCAAAATTGCTCACGGTATTCTAAATGGGGCCTAACTAATGCTTTATAAAGCTTCAGAAGTACATCCCTGCTTTTATATTTCAAGCCTCTTGAGATAAATGACAACATTGCATTTGCTTTCTTAATTACGGACTCAACCTGCAAGTTTACCTTTAGAGAATCCTGGACTAGGACTCCCAAGTCCCTTTGCACTTCAGCATTATGAATTTTTTCACCGTTTAGAAAATAGTCCATGCCTCTATTCTTTTTTCCAAAGTGCAAGACCTCGCACTTGCCCACGTTGAATTTCATCAGCCATTTCTTGGACCACTCTCCTAAACTGTCTAAATCTTTCTGCAGCCTCCCCACCTCCTCCATACTACCTGCCCCTCCACCTATCTTTGTATCATCGGCAAACTTAGCCAGAATGCCCCCAGTCACGTCATCTAGATCGTTAATATATAAAGAGAACAGCTGTGGCCCCAACACTGAACCCTGCGGGACACCACTCGTCACCAGTTGCCATTCCGAAAAAGAACCTTTTATCCGAACTCTCAGCCTTCTGCCTGACAGCCAATCGTCAATCCATGTTAGTACCTTGCCTCGAATACCATGGGCCCTTATTTTACTCAGCAGTCTCCCGTGAGGCACCTTATCAAAGGCCTTTTGGAAGTCAAGATAGATAACATCCATTGGCTCTCCTTGGTCTAACCTATTTGTTATCTCTTCAAAGAACTCTAACAGGTTTGTCAGGCAAGACCTCCCCTTACTAAATCCATGCTGACTTGTCCTAATCCAACCCTGCACTTCCAAGAATTTAGAAATCTCATCCTTAACAATGGATTCTAGAATCTTGCCAACAACCGAGGTTAGGCTAATTGGCCTATAATTTTCCATCTTTTTCCTTGTTCCCTTCTTGAACAGGGGGGGTTACAACAGCGATTTTCCAATCCTCTGGTACTTTCCCTGACTCCAGTGACTTTTGAAAGATCATAACTAACGCCTCCACTATTTCTTCAGCTATCTCCTTTAGAACTCTAGGATGGAGCCCATCTGGGCCCGGAGATTTATCAATTTTTAGACCTCTTAGTTTCTCTACCACTTTCTCCTTTGTAATGGCTACCATATTCAACTCTGCCCCCTGACTCTCTGGAATTGTTGGGATATTACTCATGTCTTCTACTGTGAAGACTGACGCAAAGTACTTATTCAGTTCCTCGGCTATTTCCTTGTCTCCCATCACAAAATTACCAGCGTCATTTTGGAGCGGCCCAATGTCAACTTTTGCCTCCCGTTTGTTTTTAATGTATTTAAATAAACTTTTACTGTCATTCCTAATGTTACTGGCTAGCCTACCTTCATATTTGATCCTCTCTTTCCTTAACTCTCTCTTTGTTATCCTCTGTTTGTTTTTGTAGCCTTCCCAATCTTCTGACTTCCCACTACTCTTTGCCACATTATAGGCTTTCTCTTTTGCTTTGATGCATTCCCTAACTTCCTTTGTCAGCCATGGCTACCTAATCCCCACTCTGATAACCTTTCTTTTCTTCGGGATGAACCTCTGTACTGTGTCCTCAATTACTCCCAGAAACTCCTGCCATTGCTGTTCTACTGTCTTTCCCACTAGGCTCTGCTCCCAGTCGATTTTCGTCAGTTCCTCCCTCATGCCCCTGTAGTTACCTTTATTTAACTGTAACACCTTTACATCTGATTCTACCTTCTTTCTTTCAAATTGGAGATTGAATTCGACCATATTATGATCACTGCCTCCTAAGTGCTCCCTTACTTTAAGATCTTTAATCAAGTCTGGCTCATTACATAACACTAAGTCCAGAATGGCCTGTTCCCTCGTGGGCTCCATCACAAGATGTTTGCATCTCACCTTCACATAATCGTATTCACAGAGATAGGAGGGCTCAAGGTCAAAGTGCATGAAGTAGAGCTTGATTCGGAATCCAATGGGAACGGTTATATTCCAGGTCACGTCTAAATCGCTTGGGTATCCTTCCGGGTAATTGGGAGACTGAATATGTCCAAACATCCCAGTCAACTCAGTCAGGTTTGCTGCTGCTGTAGAGAAGAGGCTGAGCACGAACAACCAGAAAAGTCTGCAAAAGGAGAAGAGTGAGAACTGATCAGAAACTATTGGTGGGATTTATCGGCAGAACACTCCAGCGGCTGTACAGGAGTCTCACGTATTGAGGCCTGGCACGCAATCAGATCTCGGGGTGATGCAGCTCGAGTAAGAAGGGTGCCTATTGCCTATCCCTGATGCACAAAGCAATTGCGCCCGACCATTCCCGAGACTCATAATCGTCTGCTACCATCAAGAGTCAACCCTCGGCTGCCCAGTCTCAGAGTTCAGGAATGAGATGCGTACTCAGGGTTCAAGGCTAAACACTTGGTACGCGGGACCGAGAGATACTGGGCTCGCTTAAGGCCAGACCCCAATGCCCGCCACGAGGGTTCATTATCCCTCAAGGCAGACATCAATTGCCCAGTTGACCATGCCCATTGCGGATGTTTTTTAAATTAATTTACGGGATGTGGGCGTTGCTGGTTAGGCCGGCATTTATTGCCCATCCCTAGTTGCCCTTCAGAAGGTGGGGGTGAGCTGCCTTCTTGAACCGCTGCATTCCCTGAGGTGTAGGTACATCCACTCTGCTGTTAGGAAGGGAGTTCAAGGATTTTAACCGAGTGACAATGAAGGAATGGCCGATATATTTCTCTCCTTCTCGTTTACAATGAATACTGTCACACTTCACAGTCTTCAAATATGTTAACATTCACCTGAGGAAGGAGCAGCGCTCCGAAAGCCAGTGATTCGAAACAAACCTGTTGGGCTTTAACCTGGTGTTGTAAGACTTCTTACTGTGCTCACCCCAGTCCAACGCCAGCATCTCCACATCAAAAATGTTTGCCACCCTTTTGCGAGCTCAATTTAACATTGTGCCGAATTATCTGTGGAGTGGCAATCACCATGGGGATGTGGGGGAGGGGCAGTTATGTTAACCTTACCCCCACACCACCTGGGAAGAGTTCATCTGCATTTTGAATTTAGATTAGATAGAATTTAGTTTAAAACCTCAACTAAAATGTAATTGTAAAATAGCGGAACAGCTTAATCAGCTCTGCTGAATCGACAGAAATGGGCTCTTTCCCCCAGGAGTTCCAATATGAAACAAAATATCTCCGCGGGAAAGAAAGGCCGCATATTTCTCACAGAGCTCAATCTCTTGGAGAATTCCTCCCTCAGAATTTATAATCAAGGGCAGCACGGTGGTGCAGTGGTTAGCACTGCCGCCTCACGGCATCGAGGTCCAGGTCGATCCCGGCCCTGGGTCTCTGTCCGTGTGGAGTTTGCACATTCTCCCCGTGTTTGCGTAAGTTTCACCCCCAGAACCCAAAAATGTGCAGGGTAGGTGGATTGGCCACGCTAAATTGCCCTTAATTGGGAAAAAATGAATTGGGTACTCTAAATTTTTTTAAAAATAATTTATAATTAAAAAGTTTGAGAGGATTTCTCGAATTTGTGAGGCTCACAGAATGAGAATGAAAATCCATTTAACGATCATCTAACATCTTAGAGATTATATTAAAATATTATTTTGAATATTCCAAAGTGTGGGTCCGAGCTATGCTAATTCATCTCAAAGCACAAACTTCAACTCTTCAATCGAGGTAGAAATAAAAAAAGTATCAGATAGCGAAACAGATAAAACATCAATTTATGCTGACAATCCAAAGCATAAAGCAATGTTTCTAATCCTTTATCCCAGTTTTATGGGAAGATTGTTTGGATCTCTACCCTGCTACCTTAGATAGTCAACATCTTTTCCCAAAGGTAGGGGAGTCTAAAACTAGAGGGCATAGGTTTAAGGTGAGAGGGGAGAGATTCAGAAGGGCCCAGAGGGGCAATTTCTTCACTCAGAGGGTAGTGAGTGTCTGGAATGGGCTGCCAGAGGTAGTAGTAGAGGCGGGTACAATTGTGTCTTTTAAAAAGCATTTAGATAGTTACATGGGTAAGATGGGTATAGAGGGTTATGGGCCAAGTGCGGGCAACTGGGACTAGCTTAATGGTAAAAACTGGGCGGCATGGACTGGTTGGGCCGAAGGGCCTGTTTCCATGCTGTAAACTTCTATGATTCTATGCTGAGATCTGACTCTCTTGCGGAAGCTCGATTACTTGTTTACAAAGTTGATAATTATAAAGAAAGCTTGTTGACTTGAGAATAAGTGCCATTTTCTGTTATATTTCTAGGGTTCTTTGAGCAATTCTTGAGAATCAAAGTAACATTGCAGGTACAAGCATCATTCAACTTAAACCTCGGTGGTCTGGAAACCCTTCGCCTGTCAAAGCCTCTGTGTGATTTCTCGACAAGATCTTTCGCTATCTGTTAGTCTGGGTAAATGTTTAACTCTTTCCTAGATTGAGACATTTCCTTATAGTTGGGTGATCGGAGGGAGTTGGGCGATCAGGAGGTGGGGAGAGTGCAGTCAGTGAGGTGGGTCGTCAGGGGGTGGGGGCATAGTCAGGTGGTAAGAGGGCAGGGGTTGGGGGTGTAGGTCAGGGACTAATGTATTTTTGTCATTCTACACTGCTTGTATTGGTATGTCACTGGAAATATAGCTCTCAATTGAACCATTTAATCTCAGTAACATAGGAAAATTTAGACCCACACAGATTTTTGTGATCCAATTTGACCCATTACCCCACCTCACTCTGGTCTCCATCCGAACTAGGTCAACAATTGGCCTTCAATCCTATGAGCTTTGACTTTAGTGAAGTGTCTTATGTGAAAACTTATTGAATTTCCCTCAAAGTCCATAGAAATAACATTCCATAAGACATAGGAGCAGAATAAGGCCACTCGGCCCATCGAGTCTTCTCCGCCATTAAATCATGGCTGATATTTTTCTCAATCCCATTCTCCTGCCTTCTCCCCATAACCCCTGATCCTCTTATTGATCAAGAACCTATCTATCACTGTCTTAAAGACACTCAGTGAATTGGCCTCTACAGAGTTCCACAGATTCACCAGTCTCTGGCAGAAGGAGCTGCTCCTGATCTCTGTTTTAAAGGATTATCCCTTTAACCTGAGATGGTGTCCTCTGCTTCTAGTGTTTCTACAAGTGGAAACATCCTCTCCATGTCCACTCTATCCAGACCTCGCAGTATCTTGCAAGTTTCAATAAAGATCCCCCCTCATCCTTCTAATACATTGTTAGGCCACACTTGTAGTGTTCAATTCTGGTCGCCACACTACCAGAAGGATGTGGAGGCTTTAGAGAGGGTGCAGAAGAGATTTACCAGAATGTTGCCTGGTATGGAGGGCATTAGCTATGAGGAGCGGTTGAATAAACTCGGTTTGTTCTCACTGGAACGACGGAGGTTGAGGGGCGACCTGATAGAGGTCTACAAAATTATGAGGGGCATAGACAGAGTGGATAGTCAGAGGCTTTTCCCCAGGGTAGAGGGGTCAATTACTCAGGGGCATAGGTTTAAGGTGAGAGGGGCAAGGCTTAGAGTAGATGTACGAGGCAAGTTTTTTACACAGAGGGTAGTGGGTGCCTGGAACTCGCTACCGGAGGAGGTAGTGGAAGCAGGGACGATAGGGACATTTAAGGGGCATCTTGACAAATACATGAATAGGATGGGAATAGAGGGATACGGACCCAGGAAGTGTAGAAGATTGTAGTTTAGTCGGGCAGCATGGTCGGCACGGGCTTGGAGGGCCGAAGGGCCTGTTCCTGTGCTGTACATTTCTTTGTTCTTTGTTTTTTTGTTCTTTGTAATACATCAGTTACTTCAGCAAAAAGTTGAATTTGAATGATTTGAGACGATTTACATTCCCAGATTGTCTTTCGGAGACTCCGGACATTACAAAGTGCCTCCCAGTTAGTTAAGGACTTTGGAAACACAGTCACTGTTGTGAGGTCAGTAATGCAGCAGCCAAATTGTAAACTCGAACAAGCAGCAATGCCAGAATAACCAGATTGGTATATGGAGTGATTTTGGCGGAGTGATAAATATTTGCCAAAACATGGTGGAGAAATCCTCTTCTCTTTCTTCAAATTGTGTCATGGGATTTGTTTTGATGCCAATCTGAGAGAATCTCAGTCTAACATCTAAAGGGGCAATTGCTGAATCGAGAGAGATTTGGAAGATAGGAAATTGCTATTTTCTCACTGACTTTCTTCAAACTGGCCCTGTCATTATTGTTATTTTTGTCAATGCTGCTTTCCTGCTCACGGTAACTTATTGAGTTCCAGTCAGACATAGAAGATAGAAGCAGGAGGAGGCCATTCGGCCCTTCGAGCCTGCCCCGCCATTCATTATGATCATGGCTGATCATCAAGTTCAATACCCTGATCCCGCCTTCCCCCCATATCCCTCGATCCCTTTAGCCCCAAGAGCTAAATCTAATTCCTTCTTGAAATGACACAACGTTTTGGCCCCAACTACTTTCTGTGGGAGTGAATTCCACAGATTCACCGCTCCCTGGGTGAAGACATTTCTCCTCACCTCAGTCCTAAAAGGTTTATCCCTTATCCTCAAACTACAACCCCTAGTCCTGGACTCCCCCACCATCTGGAACATTCTTTCTGAATCTACCGTCTAATCCTGTTAGAATTTTGTACGTCTGTATGAGATCCCCTGTCACTTCTTCTGAACTCCAGTGAATATAATCCTAACTGACTTAGTCTCTCCTAGGTGTGCACATCAGCAACAATCTATCCTGGTCCACCCATGTCAACTCTCCGACCAAGCGCATCAGTGCCTATACTTCCTCAGGAAATTCGGCATGTCCGCATCGACTCTTACCAACTTTTACAGATGCACTATGGAAAGCATCCTATCTGGCTGCATCACAGCCTGGTATGGCAACTGCTCAGCCCAAGACCGCAAGAAACTACAGAGAGTCGTGAACATAAGAACATAAGAACTAGGAGGAGGAATCGGCCATCTGGCCCCTCGAGCCTGCTCCACCATTCAATGAGATCATGGCTGATCTTTTGTGGACTCAGCTCCACTTACCCGCTCGCTCACCGTAACCTTTTATTCCTTTACTGGTCAAAAATCTATGTACCTTTGCCTTAAAAACATTTAATGAAGGAGCCTCCACTGCTTCACTGGGCAAGGAATTCCATAGATTCACAACCCTTTGGGTGAAGAAGTTCCTCCTAAACTCAGTCCTAAATCTACTTCCCCTTATTTTGAGGCTATGCCCCCTCATTCTGCTTTCACCCGCCAGTGGAAACAACCTGCCCACATCTATCCTATCTATTCCCTTCATAATTTTATATGTTTCTATGAGATCCCTCCTCATTCTTCTAAATTCCAATGAGTCCAGTCCCAGTCTACTCAACCTCTCATAGTTCATAGAATTTACAGTGCAGAAGGAGGCCATTCAGCCCATCGAGTCTGCACCGGCTCTTGGAAAGAGCACCCTACTCAAGCCCACACCACCCTATCCCCATAACCCAGTAACCCAACTCAACCAACACGAAGGGCAATTCTCCTCGTAAGCTAATCCTCTCAACTCCGGAATCAACCTGGTGAATCTCCTCTGCACACCCTCCAGTGCCAATACATCCTTTCTCAAGTAAGGAGACCAAAACTGTACACAGTACTCCAGGTGTGGCCTCACTAACACCTTATACAATTGTAGCACAACCTCCCTAGTCTTAAACTCCATCCCTCTAGCAATGAAGGACAAAATTCCATTTGCCTTCTTAATTACCTGCTGCATCTGCAAACCAACATTTTGCGATGCAAGCACTAGCACACCCAGGTCTCTCTGCACAGCAGCATGCTGCAATTATTTACCATTTAAATAATAATCCATTTTGCTGTTTTTCCTACCAAAATGGATGACCTCACATTTGTCAACATTGAATTCCATCTGCCAGACCCTAGCCCATTCAAACTATCTGTATCCCTCTTCAAACTTCCGGTATCCTCTGCACATTTGGCTTTACCACTCATCTGAGTGACATATGCGAACTTGGACACATTGCACTTGGTCCCCAACTCCAAATCATCTGTGTAAATTGTGAACAATTGTGGTCCCAACACTGATCCCTGAGGCACACCACTAGCCACTGATCACCAACCAGAAAAACACCCATTTTATCTCCATTCTTTTCTTTCTGTCAGTTAACCAATCCTCTATCCATGCTACTACTTTACCCTTAACACCCTTTATTGGTGTTTTGTGCGACACCTTGTGAATGCCTTCTGGAAATCCAGATACACCACATCCACCGGGTGTTCCCCATTGTCCACCGCACTCATAATGTCCTCAAAGAATTCCACTAAATAAGTCAAACATGACCTGGCTTTGATGAACCCATGTTGCATCTGCCTATGGAACAATTTCGATCTAGATGTCTCGCTATTTCTTCCTTAACAATAGATTCAAGCATTTTCCCCACTACAGAAGTTAAGCTAACCGGCCTATAGTTATCTGCCTTTTGTCTACCCCCTGTAGCCACGTAAAATTGCTGATTCCCGATTAGAATGGTCAAACTCCGATTTAAAATAACGAACGGAAGAGGCTGATGGGAAAATCAGCCAACAGGACTCAAACGGACAGCTGCAGGTGAAACAGTATATTCGCCTCTGGGGAAGTCAGCCCAGACCGATACCTGCAGCCATCAACACAACACCCCAGCCATCTGCATTTTAATCAGCCATCCCCAGGAACAATTGCTACAAATTAGCAATTGAAAGCCGATCCAGACCTTTCGGGGCCAGCAGGAGCTGACACAAAGAAAGGTAAACGACCACCCCCCGATCAAGGAATCGCTCCAGTATTGGAGCGAATCGAACCAAGTGATTGCGACCAAGTCCAATCACTTGGGACCAGGGTCAAGGTCTGCCCCGAGAGGCGGGAAGCCCCTGGGGACTATAAGAATAGGGGACAAGTTCAACTCGACCCTTCTCTTCCTGCTCGCAACCTTCGAGACCCTTCTACAAGAAACTGTAAGTGTTACTCCAGCGATCGCTACCAGATAGGCGCTCCTGACTATCGACTTGTACCAGCTTTTGAATCCCGCAGGCTCAGAACCAATTCGAAAGACCATTCGTTTCCCTGACCTGGTGGGCCATTTCCAAAGTTAAGTATTGGCCTTTAGTGGTAGGTAGTCGTCTAGAAGTAGGATTATTGTATAAGTATTAATTGCTGTATATAATAAATGAGCGTTGATTTAACTATAACTAAGCGGTGTGTTGCATTATTAATCATTACTTGGACTTGAACCATGTGGCGGTATCAGAAAGATACCTGGCGACTCATGAGCAAAGGTGACAGAATAAGAATAAAGTAAACTAAGGCTAAAACTAGCAACATTTTGGCGACATCCTGACGGGACCCGATCTAGAAGTGGAAAACCACTCCTGGAGAACCCAAGAAATTTGAATTGGAATCCAATTGGAAAAAAAAAACCCACAAGTGTTCAAGCAGTTCTGATTAATAGTCATAATTCGGAAGTGTGTGTATGCATGCGTAACTAACAGGGCTATAAGGTAAAACTGATAGATTTTTGTTGCGTCAAAACTGTCGGAAGTCTGTATTTTCGGAAATTAGCGCAAACCGTACCCGCATCTACGACACCGCCTTAGCCCCCTGTTCCAAATTTAAACAAAGCAAGCGGATAGGAAAGATGGCCATTCAGGCAATGCAGCGCCTCATGAACCCCGAGGAATTTGTGGTCGCAGCGACCAGCAGCAGTAGAGTGGGACAGTGTCCCATTTGGGAAGAGGAAATCCGGAAATATCTCGAGGGCAAAGGATGGTCCATGTGGAATGATTTCTGCGATAATAATGAATCAGGTCCCGGAAGTATAGGGCATACTTGGTGGGAGAACACGAGTGAGATACATAAAAAGAGCTTAGCGAAAGCTCGCAAGCCGATGGCAATCGTGTCCTGTTTGGCACAATTGCGAGGCACAGAGGAGGTCATCAAGACGCTCCGCAAAGAATTTGAGGGCATACATCGGATGAGTAAAGTCGATGTATGCGAGGTTGAGAAAGAAAATTTAGAGTTAAGAAGGAAATTGGCAGCAAAGGATGAAGAGGTGGCTGATGCCAAACGGGGTCACCAGTCTTGTCTGTCGCATTTAA
Organism: Scyliorhinus torazame; assembly: GCF_047496885.1. NCBI lineage: Eukaryota > Metazoa > Chordata > Chondrichthyes > Carcharhiniformes > Scyliorhinidae > Scyliorhinus > Scyliorhinus torazame. Next base: position 1,694,477 of record NC_092720.1, read on the forward strand.
GCAGTTTCCAATCCCAATACGAAAAGGCCTATCAGGACACGCAGCGTGCAGTCCTGGTAAGGAAAGAAACTGAAAAGCAGGTGGAGACGCTACAGAAACAATGTAGTGATCTCAAGGCAGCCTTGAGAGCGCTCCACGCTGCCATCACAGAACAAAGACAGAGCACCATAGATCATGCAAAGTGCCCGAAGCAAACCGCAGACCTGCAATCACTGCTTTCTGTTCAGAAAGGATTTCAGGAAACCTTTGGGGAAAAGTTAGACCAGGAAGACGGCCCTGATTGGGAAGAGTTACAAGAAACAGCACAGAGATATGTTCAAGGAACATGTGCGCAGGGAATGCCCCAAAGGAGAAAAGCACCCCAACCCCCCACACAGCAGGTAGTTCAGGCTCCAATGAACCCTGTAACCACCCACTGCACAGCCACAATTTCTATATTCCACCCCCCTAACAGTGACCCAATTACGGGACGCGTGTGCAAAGATCACCCCGTTCCTCCCCGCCGCAGACCCCCACCATTTCTTTGCCACCATCAAACACCAGGCGACCATGTACGGCCTGGATGAGAGAGAGCATGTAAAGCTCATGGTTCTAAGTTTGGATCCATCGGTAGCAGCAGCCCTTCCCGACCCACAGAACGTAGGAGGGGGCACCCTTGCAGAAATGCATACCGCGATCCTGGGTGCGATCGGGTATAACCGGGGTGACCCCGTAGATGGCCTAAATAAGTGTAGGCAGAAGAAGTCAGAGCACCCCACAGCGTTCGCAGGATGCCTGTGGATTCATTTCTCAGCCGTTTTTGGAGACGTAGACCGTGCCCATTTGTCCCCAGACAACATGGCCAAATGGACCCGCACCCTTATCTCCCATGCCACAGATGCAGGACAGAAAGCCTGTGATAGTTATGATCCCTCAGAGGAGGCCCATAACGAGAAGTGGGTGGTTAAAAGATTGTCCCGCGTTTGGGAGCAGTCTGTCCAGAATAAACCCACAGCTAAAACCACCGAGGAAAAGCAAGCCGCCGCAGACATGCAGGCAGTAAAAGCCACACCTCACAACCCCGCCTGGGTAAATGAGGGAAAGAACAGCCCCCCAACAAAGTCACAAGAATGTTACAATTGCGGACATTTGGGACATTTCGCGAAAGAGTGCAATGGCCCCTAAAAAACCACAGCGAGCCCAACAAACAGGCACTCTGAGTAAGAAAAAAGCAGAGCCCATCCATAGCATTAGCGCCCGTTTGGATCAGACGGACTTAACCGGAACGGACTGACGGTGTTCGGGCTCCCCCAGTTGGGTCTGTGACACCCTTTGGGATAGGTCAGGACGACCCGTAGTCGCAGCGAAAATTCGGGGACAGCCTATCGAATTTCTCTGGGACACAGGAGGGTCCCGCACCACCATAAATTCCTCCACCCTGTTTCAAAAGGACACGTGGCCCACTACAGCCACCATCACCCTCAGCGGCTTTACAGGCCACTCACAGCAGGGACACATCACAGCCCCTGTACCCATTCAAATTGGTAACATTAACACAAAACACCCCGTAGTTTTAGTAGACCTGCCCCACACAGCAGAATACATTCTGGGAATCGACTTTATGAATTCCCACCACCCATCCTTCGATCCAGTCAACCAGTGTGTCTGGAAGATGGCAAAATCCGCTAGAGCCCCCGCAACGCTCAACATAGGGGACTACATGAACAAAATTAGCGCAGTAGGCGAATTTTGGTTCAACCCCACCACACTCGGCACGGACAGACAGGTTAGGGCAGTCCTGCAAAAAAACAGGGCAGCCTTCGCGACCCACAAGCACGACTGTGGATGGATGACTGGCTCCGTACAAGTAACAGGGCCGAACCCTAGACCCCAAAACAGTACGGATTCCCCCTAGAAGCAGAGGGAGAAATCCTAAAAGTTATAGAGAGCTTATTAGAGCAGGGCGTACTAAGATCAGTAGCCTCTACTAATAATGCCCCGATTTGGCCAGTGAGAAAGCCCGATGGATCATGGCGCCTGACCATTGATTATCGGGAACTCAATAAAGTCACCCCCGCAGCAGCCCCCACTGTAGCAACAAGTCCCGAGACCATGCTCAAACAGGGACTCAATTCCCGCTATTTCACGGTTTTGGACATCAGTAATGGATTCTGGTCCATTCCATTGGCAAAGGCGTGCCAGTACAAATTTGCCTTCACTTTTAAAGCACAGCAGTACACGTGGACATGCCTGCCACAAGGCTCCCACAACTCCCCCTCCATTTTCCACCGACAGCTGGCAAATGGACTAGCGAAATTCTCTCGCCCCGAATGTCTGGTACAGTACGTAGACGACCTATCCTGCAGACAGACACTAAGGAAGAGCACATTGAGCTTCTGTCCGAACTCCTGGAACTCTTACATTCAATCAGCTGTAAAGTCAACCCCAAAAAGGCCCAGATTTTGGAAGAAAAAGTGGTATATTTGGGAACAATTATCACGCACGGTAAACGCGAGATCGAGCATAAAAGAATTGACTCGATCGCTAAATTGCCCCTTCCCCAGAACGTTTCAGCCCTCCAGTTGTTTTTAGGACTGGTTGGCTACTGCCGAAACCACATTGACGGTTTCGCCAGCAAGGCAGCGCCCCTCTCAGACCTCCTAAAGAAAGGAGCCCCCTGGGAATGGCTTCCGAGGCATACGGATGCTGTGGACTCTTTAAAACAGGCACTCATAGCAGCCCCCGCACTACAAGTTCCAGACCCGCTTTCCCCTTACGCTATAGAGGTAGCGACACAAACCGCACCCTCTCGGCCGTGCTCCTCCAGGAACGGCTCGAACAGTTAAGGCCCGTAGCTTACGCCTCCTGACTTTTAGATGCTGTGGAGCAGGGATTTTCAGCCTGTGAGAGGCACCTGCTCGCAGTATTTTGGGCAGTGCAGTATTTTTCGTACATTACCGGACTGAACCCCATCACCATTCTGACCGAACACACCCCCACCCAACCTTTACTGGACGGACGACTCAAGGACGGTACCGTCAGCCAAATCCGCGCTGCTAGGTGGACCCTTCTCTTGCAGGGACGGGATATCACAGTAAAACGGACAAAGACTCACACATACTTCGCAGACAATTTGCAGTACCCCGGAACCCCCCCATGAATGTGGGATCATCTCTCCACACCATAACACAGGCCCCTTTATAGCAAAAACCCCCCCCAGAAAGATAGGAGATTCATCTCAGAGCCCCCCCGCACACGGACATGTGTGAACCCATTAAGATTTATGTGGATGGATCTTCCACAGTCCTGGATGGGCAACGCATAACAGGTTGTGGGATTTATGTGGAGGACGCGCAGGGACACGCCCTCCAGGAAATAGCGTTAAAACTCCCCGGACACTTAGGCGTGCAGGCAGCAGAGCTTGCGGCCATCGCGTACATAGTAGACCACCCAGATTCCTTCCCGAGCCCAGCAGACATATACTCAGACAGTCTATACGTCTGCAACAGCCTCACTGAATTTCTGCCCCTGTGCAAAGCAAGAGGATTTGTTTCCGCAGATGGGAAACCCCTCCCCTCAGCCCCATTACTCCCCCATATTTTAGAAAAAGCCCAGAACAGGACCTTTGGGATCATAAAAGTCCGCAGCCACCATCGCTCCCCCCCCCCCGGGAAATGTAAAAGCCGGCGCACTGGCTAAAGCAGGTTCCAGACATGGGTATTTTTGGACACCCCCCGAAAGCGCGCCAGTGAGTGCAGTTCAGGTCACGCAGACTAGAATTGAGGATCTGGTAGAGGCCCAGGAGCAGGACAGCAATCTCGCGGAGATTGTGAAAGGAAAGTATCCCGCCTCCTACGAGAGGTTTAGAAATACACTGACCACACAGGACGGTGTGGTGTTAAAGGACACCCTTTATGTAGTTCCTGAACAGGACAGGAACCAATTGATTTGTTTGTTCCATGACGGTCATGAACATCAGGGAATCGATCCCACTACAGCCCACCTCAAACAGCTTTGTTGGTGGCCAAATCTCAAGGACGATGTAAGCCATTACATTGAGAATTGCCTTATCTGTGCGCAGAACAACCCCGACAGATACGCCAAAAAGGCCCAACTCAGCCACACCCGACCCGTTAACGGCCCCTGGACTAACCTCCAGATTGATTTTATAGGTCCATTGCCCCCTTGCAGGAATGGCTATAAATATGTTCTGGTGGTCATAGACACGTTCACAACGTGGGTGGAAGCATTTCCAGCCCGCACCAACACCGCGAAAACCACAGCCAAGATCCTAACCCACCACATCTTTACAAGATGGGGACTCCCCCACAGTATTGAATCGGACCAAGGTTCTCACTTTCCGGGACGGGTCATGCAGAACGTCCTCACGATATTTGGCATCACCCAAAAATTCCACATTGCGTACCACCCACAGTCGAGTGGTATCGTGGAGCGTATGAATCGGACCCTAAAAACCACCCTCAGAAAAATGGTCCAGCAGAACACCACCACTTGGGACTCAGTCCTTCCTTTTGCGCTGATGTTTCTGCGGAACACTGTTTCCACCTCCACAGGTTACACCCCACACACCCTCATGACCGGACGCCCCATGAAAGGGACAGAGCACTTGTTAGGTTTAGACCTGACCAGACCTGAAGTTACGGCCCTCACCCACGAGAAAGCCGTTGAGCAATTAGTTGCGAATGTAAAAACGGCTCAGTTAGCAGCCGCAGTTAAATTGGGCACCAAAAAGAAACAGAGCAAGGCTTGTTTCGATAAGGCAGTGCATGTAACGGAGTACGATATCGGACAGCAAGTGATGTTGTCTGTATATAACCCTAGCACATTCCTGTCTCCAAAATACTCGGTTCCGTATTCCATTGCGGATAAAGTAAGCCCATCCGTTTACAAAATAAAGTACCCCAATGGTAAGACTGCGTGGTTTCATATAAACCAGTTAAAGGCTTATGGAACACAGTCGAACCACGCCCACCACGTCATGCTCGACGCAGCAGACCACACCCCGCCCACAGCCAACGTAACCCTACCAACCCCCACCACGTCCAACCCAGCCACGGACTCGACCTCGACTCCACCCCCAAAATCTACACTCCGCCCCGGAACGCCCACAGACTGCAGCAGCAGAGACAGCAACTGTGACTCGGACGATAGCCACAGCACGCCCCCCTACTATCCCCATACAACCGGACCCACACCCAGCGACTCCGACTTCGATCCAAGTGATCTCTTCCTGATCACTTTTCTAAATAAATCCCACCACCGACCACCGAACCACACTGACGATCCCGATTTTGTCCCCACACAACTCAACACAACTTATTGGCACCGCGACAACTCCTACAGACTCGGCCGCAACGACGAGAGCGACCCCAACTCACACCAAGCAGCCCTTTCAGCCCTAATCCACTCCAGAGTTTGGCACCCGGGAGAAGGTGACGACCTCGGGTCTGACTCCCAAACCGCCAACCCCTTTGCGACCCTGTTCTCAACCGAGAACTGAGGTGTCCACATGATGTTAAAAGGAAACACTTGGGAAAAGTGTTGTCCTTCCTGATGGAACCTGCAGGGTGTTTTATGTTGTTCGTACATTTATTTTGTGTTGTTCGTCCGACAGGAGAATTTTTTTCCAGCCACTTGTTCAGCGGTACCAACTTATCTGCAGATACCTGGTCAACAGACCAGACGCTTGTTCAGCGGAACTAGCTTTTCAGCTGATACCTGTTCGGGTATCAGACGCCCGATCGTAACTGCCCTTCTGGTTCAAGGTTAGAATCACTACGCCAGCCCCACCACGATGACTACATTAATGCCCGTTCTTGTTGGTTGCTCAGGCAGTGGAGAAACGGCGTGAGACCCGCCCTGCCTGGGAACCCCCCCGTTGGTCAAACACGCTCGGGTAGGGGAGATACGGCATTGGTAGCCGTCCTACCCGGAGACTCCATCCAAATCTTACCCGTCGCGGCCCACACGCACCTCACTTGACATTTTTCATTTCAAAAAGTTTTTATTTGTTTAGGCGACCTTTAGGTTGCTGCCATCTGCTATTTACATCCTGGAACATTCGGATGGTAAATCAGCACTGGTCCGTCATTGGGAAGTGTGCTGTGTCCTAACATTTGTTTTTTGAAAGAAAATGAGGGTGTCATCAACATCACAACAACCCAGCCAGCTGCATTTTAATCAGCCAATCCCGGGAAGAATTGCTACAAATTAGTAATTGAAAGCCGACCCAGACCTTTCGGCGCCAGCAGGGGCTGACACAAAGAAAGGTAAACGACCACTCCCCGATCAAGGAATCGCTCCAGTATTGGAGCATATCGAACCAAGTGATTGGGACCAAGTCCAATCACTTGGGACCAGGTACAAGGTCCGCCCCGAGACGCGGGAAGCCCCTGGGGACTATAAGAATAGGGGCCAAGTTCAACTCGACCCTTCTCTTCCTGCTCACAACCTTTGAGACCTTTCTACAAGAAACTGTAAGTGTTACTCCAGCGATTGCTACCAGATAGGCGCTCCTGACTATCGACTTGTACCAGCTTTTGAATCCCGCAGGGTCGGAACCAATTCGAAAGACCATTCGTTTCCCTGACCTGGTGGGCCATTTCCAAAGTTAAGTATTGGCCTTTAGTGGTAGGTAGTAGTCTAGAAGTAGGATTATTGTATAAGTATTAATTGCTGTATATAATAAATGAGCGTTGATTTAACTCTTACTAAGCGGTGTGTTGCATTATTAATCATTACTTGGACTTGAACCACGTGGCGGTATCAGAAAGATACCTGGCGACTCATGAGCAAAGGTGACAGAATAAGAATAAAGTAAACTAAGGCTAAAACGAGCAACACCCCTTTTTTAAACAGTGGCATCACATTTCATTGATTATCATTGAATTTACAGTGCAGGAGGCCATTCGGCCCATTGAGTCTGCACCGGCTCTTGGAAAGAGCACGCTATCCAAAGTCAACACCTCCACCCAACACTAAAGGGCAATTTTGGACACTAAGGGCAATTTATCATTGGCCAATCCACCTAACCTGCACATCTTTGGACTGTGGGAGGAAACCGGAGCACCCGGAGGAAACCCACGCACACACGGGGAGGATGTGCAGACTCCGCACAGACAGTGACCCAAGCCGGAATTGAACCTGGGACCCCGGAGCTGTGAAGCAATTGTGCTATCCACAATGTTACCGTGCTGTCTTCCAATCTGCCGGAACCATCCCAGAGACCAGCGAATTTTGGAAAGTAGCACGAGCGTATTTGCTATTTCCTCCGCCATCTCTTTTGGTATCCTGGGATACATTCCATCAGGGCCAGGAGACTTGTCTACCTTTAGCTCTATTAGCTTGCCCAACACTACCCTCAGTAATAATTATTGTTTGTAGGTCCTCACCTGCCATAGCCTCCTTCCCAACAAATATTGGCATGTTATTTGTGTCGTCCACTGTGAAGACTGACACAAAATACCTGTTCAATGCCTCAGCCTTTTCCTCATTTCCCATTATTAAATCCCCTTTCTCAACCTCTAAAGGATACCCTTTTTATTTTATACATTTGTGGACGTATTTGCATCTGTTTTTATATCTTGAGCTAGTTTACTCTCATAATCGATCTTATTTTTCTTTATAGCTTTTTCCGTGGCTTTTTGTTGACCTTTAAAGATTTCCCAATCCTCTAGCTTCCCACTAATCTTTGCCACATTATCCCTTTCCCCACAGTCCTTCCTTTTCACTGGTGTATACTTTTGCTGAGCACTGTGGAAAATCTCTTTGAAAGTCCTCCACTGTTCCTCAATTGTCCCATCACAAAGTCTTTGCTCCCAATATACCCGAGCCAACTCATCCCTCAGCCCATTGTGGTCTCCTTTGTTTCAGCACAAGACACAGGTATTGGATTTTACCTCTAATGTATTTGAAATTCAACCATACAATGCTCGCTCCTTCCGAGAGGATTCCCAACTATGAGGTCATTAATTATTCCTGTCTCATTATACAGGATCAGATCTAGGGTCGCTTGTTCCCTCGTAGGTTCCATTACATACTGTTCGATGAAACTATCGCGGATATATTCCAGGAACTCCTCGTCAAGGCTGCCCTGACCAACCTGGTTTTGACCAATCGACATGTAGATTAAAATCCCCCAGGATATTTGGGGTACCATTTTAACATGCATCAGTTATTTCTTTGTTTACTGCCTGTCCCACCATGATGTTATTATTTGTTGGCCTATAGACTGCGCCTATCTGTGATCTTATCTCCTTACTATTTATAATTTCCACCCAAATGGATTCAACCTTTTTCTCCATGGAACTCCTGCCCTGATGTCATCCTTAAAAATAAGTGTTACACCACCTTCCTGTCTGACATTCCGAATACTCTGATACCCCTGGATATTTAACTCCCAGTCGTGACCATTCTGCAACCATGTCTCTGTAATGGCTGCGAAATCAAACTCATCAAGGGTGAGGTAGCCAATTGGATACAAAACTGGCTTGACGACAGAACACAAAAGGTGGTTGCAGAGGGTTGTTTTTCAAGCTGGAGGCCTGTGACCAGCAGTGTGCCGCAGGGATCAGTGTTGGGTCCACTGTGATTTATATTAATGATTTGGATGAGAATATAGGAGGCGTGGTTAGTAAGTTTGCAGATGACACCAAGATTGGTGGCACAGTGGATAGTGAAGAAGGTTATATAAGATTGCAACAGGATCTTGACCAATTGGGCCAGTGGGCCGGTGAATGGTAGAGGGGCTGGTTTAGCACAGTGGGCTAATAGCTGGCTTGCAATGCAGAACATTGTCAGCAGCGCGGGTCCCATTCCCGTACCGGCCTCCCCGAACAGGCGCCGGAATGTGGCGACTAGGGGCTTTTCACAGTAACTTCATTGAAGCCGCATTGTGACAATAAGCGATTTTTATTAATAGATGGAGTTTAATTTAGATAAATGTGAGGTGATGCATTTTGGGAGTTTGAATCGGGGCAGGACCTACTCAGTTGATGATAGGGAGTTGGGGAGAGTTACAGAACAAAGAGATCGCGAGGTACAGGCTCATAGCTCCTTGAAGGTGGAGTCGCAGGTGGACAGGGTGGTGAAGAAGGCATTCGGCATGCTTGGTTTCATTGGTCAGAACATTGAATACAGGAGTTGTGACGTCTTGTTGAAGTTGTACAAGACATTGGTAAGGCCACACATGGAATACTGTGTGCAGTTCTGGTCACCCGATTATAGGAAGGATATTGTTAAACTAGAAAGAGTGGAGAAGAGATTTATGAGGATGTTGCCGGGACTTGATGGTTTGAGTTATAAGGAGAGGCTGGATAGACTGGGACATTTTTCCTTGGAGCGTAGGAGGCTTAGGGTTGATCTTATAGAGGTCTATACAATAATGAGGGGCATAGATAAGGTAGATAGTCAACATCTTTTCCCAAAGGTAGGGGAGTCTAAAACTAGAGGGCATAGGTTTAAGGTGAGAGGGGAGAGATTCAGAAGGGCCCAGAGGGGCAATTTCTTCACTCAGAGGGTAGTGAGTGTCTGGGACGAGCTGCCAGAGGCAGTGGTAGAGGTGGGTACAATGTTGTCTTTAAAAAAGCATTCAGACAGTTATATGGGCAGGGTGGGTATAGAGGGTTATGGGGCCAAATGTGGGCAATTGGGACTAGCTTAGTGGTAAAAACTGGGCGGCACGAACAAGTTAGGCCGAAGAATCTGTTTCCATGCTGTAAACCTCTGTGACTCTGAGTACTTTGCATCAGTATTCACCAAAGAGAAGGACTTGGTGGATGATGAGTCTGGGGAAGGGTGTGTAGATAGTCTGGGTCACATTGAGATTAAAAAGGAGGTATTGCACGTCTTGAAAAATATTAAGGCGGATAAGTCCCCAGGGCCTGATGGGATCTACCCCAGAATAATGAGGGAGGCTGGAGAGGAAATTGCTGAGGCCTTGACAGAAATCTTTGGATCCTCACTGGCTACATGTGAGGTCCTAGAGGACTGGAGAATAGCCAATGTTGTTCCTTTGTTTAAGAAGGGTAGCAAGGATAATCCAGGAAATTACAGTCCAGTGAGCCTTATGCCAGTGGTAGGGAAATTACTGGAGAGGATTCTTCGAGACGGATTTACTCCTATTTGGAAGCGAATGGATGTATTAGCGAGAGGCAACATGGTTTTGTGAAGGGAAGATCTGCGACTAGTGATGTTCCGCAGGGATCAGTGTTGGGACCTTTGCTGTTTGTAGTATATATAAATGGATTTGGAGAAAAATGTAACTGGTCTGATGACTATGTTTGCCGAAGGCACAAAGGTTGGTGGAATTGCGGATAGCGATGAGGACTGTCAGAGGATACAGCAGGATTTAGATCATTTGGAGACTTGGGCGGAGAGATGGCAGATGGAGTTTAATCCAGACAAATGTGAGGTAATGCATTTTGGAAGATCTAATACAGGTAGGGAATATACAGTAAATGGCAGAACACTTAAGAGTATTCAGTGTACATGTCCACAAGTCACTGCAAGTGGTAGAGCAGGTGGAGAACAAAGAAGATAGTCAAGAAGGCATACGGCATGCTTGCCTTCATCGGCCGGGGCATTGAGTATCAACATGGGCAAGTCATGTTGCAGCTGTATAGAACCTTAGTTAGGCCACACTTGGGATATGGTGTTCAATTCTGGTTGTGGAGGCTTTGGAGAGGGTACAGAAGAGGTTTACCAGGATGTTGCCTGGAATGGAGGGCATTAGCTATGAGGAGCGGTTGAATAAACTTGGTTTGTTCTCACTGGAACGACGGAGGTTGAGGGGCGACCTGATAGAAGTCTACAAAATTATGAGGGGCATAGACAGAGTGGATAGTCAGAAGCTTTTTCCCAGGATGGAAGAGTCAATTACTAGGGGGCATAGGTTTAAGGTGCGAGGGGCAAGGTTTAGAGGAGATGTATGAGGGAAGTTTTTTTACACAGAGGGTAGTGGGTGCCTGGAACTCGCTGCCGGAGGAGGTGGTGGAAGCAGGGACGATAGTGACGTTTAAGGGACATCTTGACAAATACATGAATAGGATGGGAATAGAGGGATACGGACCCCGGAAGTTTAGACGGTTTTAGGTTAGACGGGCAGCATAGTCGGTGCAGGCTTGGAGGGCCGAAGGGCCTGTTCCTGTGCTGTACTTTTCTTTGTTCTTTCTTACTCTTGTCCAAATAGGAATAAACAACCTTTGGAGTTTACCCATTCGTTCCGTGAATGCTGCCATTGCCTGCCCGCTGTCCTCCCTTTCAGTAATGTTCCCAGTCCGTCACAGCCAGCTCATGCCTCAGACCATCATAGTTACCTTTACTGAGATTCAGGATCCAGGTCTCAGAATCAACCACCTCACTATTCACCTTGATGAAGGATTCTACCATATTATGGTCACTCATCCCCAAGGGTTCTCTCACAACTAGATTGCCAACTAGTCCTTTCTCATTGCACAACACCCAGCCCCCGATGGTCTGTTCCCTTGTTGGTTCCTCAACAAACTGATCCAGAAAACCATCCCGTACACTCCCCAGAAATTCCTCCTCTGTTGCACTGTGACTAATTTGAGCACCCAATCTGTACGCAGATTAAAGTCACCCAGAACCACAGATGTTCCTTTATCACATGATCTTGGATTTCCTGCCTAATGCTATTCCCAACATTACCACTGCAGTTTGGGGGTCTGTAGACCACCCCTACCAATGTATTTTGCCCCTCGATATTTCTTAACTTGACTCAGACAGATTCCACATCATCTGTACTGATATCTTTCCTCAATATTGTATCAATATCCTCTTTAATTAACAATGCAACTCCACCACCTTTCCCTGTCTGTCTGTCCTTACTAAAAACTGAATAGCTTCAATGTTTAGTCCCCACCCTTGGTCACCTTGGAGCCATGTCTTCGTAATCCCAACTATATCATATCCCTTTGCATCTATCTGCGTTACTAATTCATCCATTTTATTTTGATAGCTCTGCTACAAAATCTTAAGGCCAGTCCTTTTAACGTTCCTTGTCCCGTCCCGACTATTTTTTTCCGTTCCATTATCTGATACATGCCCTGGATTTCTCTGTCTATCACTTTTCTTGTCCTCCTTGCTGTCTTTTGCTCTTGTCGCTGATGTAATGTCCAGGTGAGAATGAATATCTTCCCCGTGGTTCTCGCAGAGTACCAGCTCCCTCCCTGCGGCACGGCGAACTTCACTCCGCTGTGTATGAAAGGTCAGCCAGCAAGACACTGACCGGGGGCGGCATGCGGCGCAGTGGTTAGCACTGGGACTGCGGCGCTGAGCACCCGGGTTCGAATCCCGGCCCTGGGTCACTGTCCGTGTGGGGTTTGCACATTCTCCCCATGTCTGCGTGGGTTTCACCCCCACAACCCAAAGATGTGCAGGCTAGGTGGATTGGCTAAATTGCCCCTTTATTGGAAAAAAAATAATTGGGTACTCTTAAAATTTCAAAAAAAGACACTGGCCGGAGAGAGAGTCCGTCGGGATCTACCGGGGAGTCTACATACCGGAACTGTAAATAAATCAAAGTTCTTTATTTTCATAAACTCATGGAATTTACAGTGCAGATGGAGGCCATTCGGCTCATTGAGTCTGCACTAGCCCTTCGAAAGAGCATCCTACTTAAACCCACGTCTCCACCCTATCTCCAAATCCCCGTAACCCCACCTAACCTTTTGTTCACTAAGGGGGAATTTATCACGGCCAGTCCATCTAACCTGCACGTCTTTGGACAGTGGGAGGAAACCGGAGAACCCGGAGGAAACCCACGCAGACACGGGGGGAACGTGCAGACTGTACACAGTCACCCGAGGCCGGAATTGAACCTGGGACCATGGAGCTGTGAGGCAGCAGTGCTCACCACTGTGCTACCCGTGCTGCCCTTATTTACTTGGTGTGGAATCCCAGTGTCCTCGTTAAATTCATTATTGATTTCACTGGAATGTCAGATATATTAACCTCTTTCTCCTCTGCAATAACTGGCACAAAGCGATTGTCCAACAAATTGAAAGGGGCAACACAGGTGGAGAAGGTAGTCAAGAAGGCATACGGCATGCTTGCCTTCATTGGCCGGGGCATTGAGTATAAGAATTGGCAAGTCATGTTGCAGCTGTATAGAATCTTAGTTAGGAATCTTACTTGGAGTAGTGTTCAATTCTGGTCGCCACACTACCAGAAGGATGTGGAGGCTTTAGAGAGGGTGCAGAAGAGATTTACCAGAATGTTGCCTGGTATGGAGGGCATTAGCTATGAGGAGCGGTTGAATAAACTCGGTTTGTTCTGACTGGAACGAAGGAGGTTGAGGGGAGACCTGATAGAGGTCTACAAAATTATGAGGGGCATAGACAGAGTGGATAGTCAGAGGCTTTTCCCCAGGGTAGAGGGGTCAATTACTAGGGGGCATAGGTTTAAGGTGAGAGGGGCAAGGTTTAGAGTAGATGTACGAGGCAAGTTTTGTACGCAGAGGGTAGTGGGTGCCTGGAACTCGCTACCGGAGGAGGTAGTGGAAGCAGGGACGATAGGGACATTTAAGGGGCATCTTGACAAATACATGAATAGGATGGGAATAGAGGGATACGGACCCAGGAAGTGTAGAAGATTGTAGGGCAGCATGGTCGGCACGAGCTTGGAGGGCCGAAGGGCCTGTTCCTGTGCTGTACATTTCTTTGTTCTTTGTTCTTTGATCTTGGCCTTGAACAGACTCTGGATAGAAATGCAAATTGGGTTTTTCTCTCTGTCCCAAAGAGCACCTGGGGTTGGGGTGAATTGTTTTGGGATGTTGGCATCGCAGGTCAAGGCCAGTATTTATTTCCTAACATCATGAGGGACGATAGAACTAGATGCAGGATCCATACAGCAGAGCAGATATGAGGGGCTGAATGGCCGCTCCGCTGTGCCCGGGGGTCAGTCAGACTCGGTCCCGGGTCCGGCGGCAGTCCCGGGATCAACACTCCTCCAGTCGGGAGTTTGAGATTTGGGCAAAACTGTAGCAAAACAGTGAGAGACCCCCCCCCAAAAAAAAAACACAACCCCCCCCCAAACACAACCCCAAACCCCCCCAAAAAACACAACCCCCCCCAAACACAACCCCAACCCCCCCCAAAAACACAACCCCCCCCAAACACAACCCCAACCCCCCCCCAAAAACACAACCCCCCCCAAACACAACCCCAACCCCCCCCAAAAAAACACAAGCCCCCCCAAACACAACTCCGTCCAAACACAACCCCAAAACCCACCCCAAACACACAACCCCCCCCAAACACAAAGCCCGCAAACGCACCTCCCCCGCGGGACATCGACACTGTCCAGGGTGGCGGCGACGTGCCCCCCCCCGGGGGGGGACACACACACAGTATCCCGGGTGGGGGTGCGGGACACACTGTCCCGGGGGGAGACTCACCCCATCTCTCTCTCTCTCTGTCTCCGGGTTTCGGCTCCGCCCGCGGCTTCTCCGCGAAACTGACAAAGAGACAAAACCCACCAAATCCCCGCCCCGGACCCCCCGGACCCCGCCCCAAACCCCTCCCCCCGGACCCCGCCCCAAACCCCTCCCCCCGGACCCCGCCCCAAACCCCTCCCCCCGGACCCCGCCCCAAACCCCTCCCCCCGGACCACCTCCAACCCCCCCCCAACCCAAACCCATCCCCACGGACACCCAACACAGCCCCAAACCCCCCCCGGACACCACAAACCCCCTCCGGACCCCCAATCCCCTCCCCGAACCCTGCCCTGGACCCACCCGACCCAGCAACCCTGCCCCAAACCCCCCCGGAGCCCCCAAAACGCCCCGGACCCCCAGACCCCAAACACCCACCCCAAATCCTGAATTCCCGCCGCAGACCCCAATCCCCATACCCAGACACCCAATCCCAACCCAGAGACCCCAGTCCCCACCCCGAGACCACAATCCCCACCCAGAGACCCCAATCCCCACCCCGAGACCCCAATCCCCACCCTGAGACCCCAATCCCTAACCCGAGACCGAAATCCCCACCCCAAGACGCCAATCCACACCCCGAGACCCCAATCCCCACGCCAAGACCCCAATCCCCACCCCGAGACCCCAATCCCCACCCTTAAACCCCAATCCCCACCCCAAGACCCCAATCCCCACCCCGAGATCCCAATACACACACCGAGACCCCAATCCCCACCCCGAGACCCTAATCCCCACCCCAAGACCCCAAACCCACCCCGAGACCCCAATCCCCACCCCGAGACCCCAATCAACCAATCCCCACCCCGAGACCCCAATCCCACCCCGAGATCCTAATCCCACCCCGAGACCCCAATCCACACCCCGAGACCCCAATCCCCAGCCCGAGACCCCAATCCCCAGCCCGAGACCCCAAATACCCATCCTGGACCCCAAAACCCCGCCCCAAACCGCAAATACCCGCTCCAAACCCCAATCCCTACGCCGAGATCTCAAATACCCACCATGGACCCCAAACCCCCGCCCCAAATCCCCGTCCAGACCCCAAATCTTCACCCGGAGCCAAAACCCCCGATCCAAACCCCTAGTCCCCGCCGCTGACCCCAATTCCACCCCCAGACCCTAAATCCCCACCCCCAGACACCCAACCCCAACCCCGAGACCCCAATCCCAGCCCCAGACTCCCAATCCACAAACTGAGACCCCAAATACCCATCCTGGATCCCAAACACCGGCCCCAAATCCCCGCCTCGGACCCCAAATCCCCCCTGGACCCCGATTTCCCATCCGGAACTCAAATCCCTGCCGCAGACCCCGAATCCCCATCCCGGACCCCAAATCCCCGCCTCAAGCCCCCGCCCCGGACACCAATCCCAACCCTGAGACCCCAATCCACACCCCGAGACCCCAATCCCCACGCCAAGACCCCAATCCCCACCCCGAGACCCCAATCCCCACCCTGAGACCCCAATCCCTAACCCGAGACCGAAATCCCCACCCCGAGACCCCAATCCACACCCCGAGACCCCAATCCCCACCCCGAGACCCCAATCCCCACCCTGAAACCCCAATCCCCGCCCCAAAACCCCAATCCCCACCCCAAGATCCCAATCCCCACCCCGAGGCCCCAATCCCCACCCCGAGACCCCAATCCCCACCCCGAGACCCCAATCACCACCCCAAGACCCCAATCACCACCCCAAGACCCCAATCACCCAATCCCCACCCCAAGACCCCAATCCCCACCCCAAGACCCCAATCCACATCCCGAGACCCCAATCCCCACCCCAAGACCCCAATCCCCACCCCAAGACCCCAATCCACACCCCGAAACCCCAATCCCCACCCCAAGACCACAATCCACACCCCGAGACCCCAATCCCTAACTCGAGACCGCAATCCCCACCCCGAGACCCCAATACACATCCAGAGACCCCAATCCCCACCCCGAGACCCCAATCACCCAATCCCCACCCCAAGACCCCAATCCCCACCCCAAGACCCCAATCCACACCCCGAGACCCCAATCCCCACCCCGAGACCCCAATCACCCAATCCCCACCCCAAGACCCCAATCCCCACCCCAAGACCCCAATCCCCACCCCAAGACCCCAATCCCCTCCCCAAGACCCCAATCCACACCCCGAGACCCCAATCCCCACCCCAAGACCCCAATTCCCTCCCCAAGACCCCAATCCCCACCCCAAGACCCCAATACACATCCAGAGACCCCAATCCCCACCCCGAGACCCCAATCACCCAATCCCCACCCCAAGACCCCAATCCCCACCCCGAGACTCCTAATCCCACCCCGAGACCCCAATCCACACCACGAGACTGCAATCCCCACCCTGAAACCCCAATCCCTATCCCAAGACCCCAATCCCTACCCCGAGACGCCGAAATCCACGCCCCGGACCCCCAAATCCCCACCCCGGACCGCCCAATCCCCGTCCTGGACCCCCCAATCCCAGCCCCAACCCCCCCAATCCCCAGCCCGAGACCCCAATCGCCACCCCGAGACTCCAAATACCCATCCTGGACCCCAAACCCCTGCCCCAAACCACAAATACCCGCTCCAAACCCCAATCCCTATGCTGAGACCTCAAATACCCGGCATGGACCCCAAACCTCCGCCCCAAATCCCCGTCCAGACCCCAAATCTTCACCCGGACCCCAAACCCCCTCCCCAAACCCCGTGTCCCCGCCGCTGATCCCAATTCCACCCGCAGACCCTAAATCCCCACCCCCAGACACCCAATCCCGACCCCGAGACCCTAATCCCAGCCCCAGACTCCCAATCCACAAACTGAGACACCAAATACTCGTCCTGGATCCCAAACACCGGCCACAAATCCCCGCCTCGGACCCCAGATCCCCCTCTGACCCCGATTCCCCATGCGGAACTCAAATCCCTACCGCAGACCCCGAATCCCCGTTCCGGACCCCAAATGCCCGCCCCAAACCCCCGCCCCGGACGCCAATCCCAACCCCGAGACCCCAATCCCCACATCGAGACCCCAATCACCACGCCGAGACCCCAATCCCCACCCCAAAACCTCAATCCCCACCCCGAGACCCCATTCCCCACCCCGAGATCCCAATCCCCACCCCGAGACCCCAATCCCACCCCGAGACCCAAATCCCCAACCCGAGACCCCAATCCGCACCCCGAGACCCCAATACACATCCAGAGACCCCAATCCCCACCCCGAGACCCCAATCACCCAATCCCCACCCCAAGACCCCAATCCCCACCCCGAGACTCCTAATCCCACCCCGAGACCCCAATCCACACCACGAGACTGCAATCCCCACCCTGAAACCCCAATCCCTATCCCAAGACCCCAATCCCTACCCCGAGACGCCGAAATCCACGCCCCGGACCCCCAAATCCCCACCCCGGACCGCTCAATCCCCGTCCTGGACCCCCCAATCCCAGCCCCAACCCCCCCCAATCCCCAGCCCGAGACCCCAATCGCCACCCCGAGACTCCAAATACCCATCCTGGACCCCAAACCCCTGCCCCAAACCACAAATACCCGCTCCAAACCCCAATCCCTATGCCGAGACCTCAAATACCCGGCATGGACCCCAAACCTCCGCCCCAAATCCCCGTCCAGACCCCAAATCTTCACCCGGACCCCAAACCCCCTCCCCAAACCCCGTGTCCCCGCCGCTGATCCCAATTCCACCCGCAGACCCTAAATCCCCACCCCCAGACACCCAATCCCGACCCCGAGACCCTAATCCCAGCCCCAGACTCCCAATCCACAAACTGAGACACCAAATACTCATCCTGGATCCCAAACACCGGCCACAAATCCCCGCCTCGGACCCCAGATCCCCCTCTGACCCCGATTCCCCATGCGGAACTCAAATCCCTACCGCAGACCCCGAATCCCCGTTCCGGACCCCAAATGCCCGCCCCAAACCCCCGCCCCGGACGCCAATCCCAACCCCGAGACCCCAATCCCCACATCGAGACCCCAATCACCACGCCGAGACCCCAATCCCCACCCCAAAACCTCAATCCCCACCCCGAGACCCCATTCCCCACCCCGAGATCCCAATCCCCACCCCGAGACCCCAATCCCACCCCGAGACCCAAATCCCCAACCCGAGACCCCAATCAGCACCCCGAGACCCCAATCCCCACCCTGAGACCCCAATCCCCACCCCGAGACCCCAATCCCACCCCGAGACCCCAATCCCCAGCCCGAGACACCAATCCCCACCCCATGACCCCAATCCCCTAATACCCATCCCGAGACCCCAATCCCCCGATCCCCGTCCCGAGATCTCAATCCCCACACCGAGACCCCAATCTCCACCCCGAAACCCCAATCCCCACCCCGAGACCCCAATCCCCACCCTGAGACCCCAATCCACACCCCGAGACCCCAATCTTAACCCCGAGACCCCAATCCCCACCCTGAGATCCCAATCCTCACCCCGAGACCCGAATCCCCACCCAGACACCCCAATCCCAACCCCGAGACCCCAATCCCCAACCCGAGACCCCAATCCCCACCGCAAGACCCCAATCCGCACCTCGAGACCCCAATCCGCACCTCGAGACCCCAATCCCCCCCCGAGACTCCAAACCCCACTCCGAGACCCCAATCCCCACCCCAAGACCCCAATCCCCACCCCGAGACCCCAATCCCCACCCCGAGACCCCAATCCCACCCCGACAACGCAATCCCCACCCCGAAATCCCTATCCCAAGACCCCAATCCCTACCCCGAGACCCCCAAATCCCCGACCCAGACCCCCCAATCCCCACCCCGGACCGCCCAATCCCCGCCCCGGACCCCCCAATCCCAGCCCCAATCCCCAGCCCGAGACTCCAATCCCCGCCCCTTGACCCCAAATACCCATCCTGGACCGCAAACCCCCGCCCCAAACCGCAAATACCCACTCCAAACCCCAATCCCTACGCCGAGACCCCAAATACCCGCCCTGGATCCCAAACACCGCCCCAAATCCCCGTCCAGACGCCAAATCTTCACCCGGACACCAAACCCCAATTCCACCCCCAGACCCTAAATCCCCACCCCCAGACACCCAATCCCGATCCCGAGACCCCAATCCCAGCCCCAGACTCCCAATCCACAAACTGAGACACCAAATACCCGTCCTGGATCCCAAACACCGGCCCCAAATCCCCGCCTCGGACCCCAAATCACCCCCGGACCCCGATTCCCCATCCGGAACTCAAATCCCTGCCGCAGACCCCGAATCCCCGTCCCAAACCCCCGCCCCGGACACCAATCCCAACCCCGAGACACCAATCCCCACCACGAGACCCCAACCCGAGACCCCAATCCCCACCCAGAAACCACAATCCCCATCCCGAGACCCCAATCCCCACCCCAAGACCCCAACCCGAGACCCTAACCCCCACCCCGAGACCCCAATCCCCACCCCGAGACCCCAATCCCCACCCCGAGACCCCAATCCCACCCCGAGACCCCAATCCCCACCCCGAGACCCCAATCCCCACCCCGAGACCCCAATCACAACCCCAAAACCCCAATCCCCACCCCGAGACCCCAATCCCCACCCCGAGACCCCAATCCCCACCCCGTGACCCCAATCTCCACAACAAGACCCCAATCTCCACCCCGTGACCCCAATCCCCACCCCGAGACCCCAATCCCCACCCGAGACCCCAATCCCCACCCCGATACCCCAATCCCCCAATCCCCACCCCGAGACCTCAATCCACACCCCGAGACCCTAAACCCCATCCCGAGACCCTAAACCCCACGCCGAGACCCCAATCTCACCCCGAGACCCCAATCACAACCCTGAGACCCCAATCTTAACCCCGAGACCCCAATCCCCACCCTGAGACCCCAATCCCCACCCCGAGACCCTAAACCCCATCCCGAGATCCCAATCTCACTCCGAGACCCCAATCCCCACCCCGAGACCCCAATCCCCACACCGATACCCCAATCCCACCCAGAGACCCCAATCCCCACCCAGAGTCCCCGAGACCCCAATCCCCACCCCGAGACCCCAATCCCGACCCCGAGAACCCTATCCCACCCCGAGACCCCAATCCCCACCCCGACACCTCAATCCACAGCCCGAGACCCCAATCCGCACCTCGAGACCCCAATCCCCACCCCGAGACCCCAAAACCCACCCCGTGACCCCAATCCCCACCCCGAGACCCCAATCCCCACCCCATGACCCCAATCCCCTAATACCCATCCCGAGACACCAATCCCCCCTCGAGACCCCAAACCCCACTCCGAGACCCCAATACTCACCCCGAGGCCCCTATCCCCACCCATAGTACCCGAGACCCCAATCCCCACTCCGAGACCCCAAACCCCACCCCGAGAACCCAACCCCGCCCAGAAACCCCGATCCCAACCCGGAGACCCCAATCCCCATCCCGAGATCCCAATCCTCACCCCGAGACCCCAATCCCCACCCCGAGACCCCAATCCCCACCCCGAGACCCCAATCCCACCCCGAGACCCCAATCCCTACCCCAAGACCCCAAATCCACGCCTCGGACCCCCAACTCCCCGACCTGGACCCCCCAATCCCGACCCCGGACCGCCCAATCCCCTCCCCGGACCCCCCAATCCCAGCCCCAACCCGCCCCAATCCCCACCACGAGACCCCAATCCACACCCCAAGACCCTAATCCCCATCCCGAGACCACAATCCCCAACCCGAGACCCCATTCCCCTACTCCCCAACCCGAGACCCCCAATCCCCATCCCAAGACCCCCAATCCCCACTCCGAGACCCCAATCCACACCCCGAGACACCAATCCCCAGCCCAAGACCCCCAATCCACACCCCGAGACCCAATCCCCACCCCGAGACCCCCAATCCCCACCCCGAGACCCCAATCCCCACACCGAGACCCCATTACCCATCCCGAGACCCCAATCCCAACCCCGAGACCCCAATCCCCACCCCGAGACCCGCAATCCACACCCCGAGCCCCCAATCCACACGCCGAGACCCCAAGCCCCACCCCGAGACCCCAATCCTCATTCCGAGACCCCAATCCCCACCCCGAGACCCCAATCCCCACCCAGAGTCCCCAACCCCACCCCGAGTCCCCAACCCCACCCCAAGACCCCAATCCCCACCCCGAGACCCCAATCCCCACCCCAAAACCCCAATCCCCACCCCAAGAACCCAATCCCCACCCCGAGATCCCAATCCCCACCCCGAGACCCCAATCCCCACCCCGTGACCCCAATCTCCACCACAAGACCCCAATCCCCACCCCGAGACCCCAATCCCCCAATCCCCACCCCGAGACCTCAATCCACATCCCGAGACCCTAAATCCCCACCCCGAGACCCCAATCCCCACCCCGAGACCCTAAACTCCATCCCGAGATCCCAATCTCACTCCGAGACCCCAATCCCCACCCTGAGATCCCAATCCCCACTCCGACACCCGAATCCCCACCCCGAGACCCCAATCCCCACACCGATACCCCAATCCCACCCAGAGACCCCAATCCCCACCCAGAGTCCCCGAGACCCCAATCCCCACCCCGAGACCCCAATCCCGTCCCCGAGAACCCTATCCCACCCCGAGACCCCAATCCCCACCCCGACACCCCAATCCACAGCCCGAGACCCCAATCCGCACCTCGAGACCCCAATCCCCACCCCGAGACCCCAATTTCCAACACGAGACCCCCATCTCCACCCCGTGACCCCAATCCCCACCCCGAGACCCCAATCCCCACTCCATGACCCCAATCCCCTAATACCCATCCCGAGACACCAATCCCCCCCCGAGACCCCAAACCCCACTCCGAGACCCCAATACTCACCCCGAGGCCCCAATCCCCACCCATAGTACCCGAGACCCCAATCCCCACTCCGAGACGCCAATCCCCACCCCGAGACCCCAATCCCCACGTCGAAACCCCGATCCGCACCCCGAGACCCCCAATCCGCACCCCGAGACCCCAATCCCCACCCCGAGACACCCAATCCACACCCCAAGACCCCCAATCAAAACCCCGAGAACCCAATCTCCACCCCGAGACCCCAATCCTCACCCCGAGACCCCAATCCCCACCCCGAGACCACCAATCCACACCCCGAGACACCAATTTCCAACCCGAGACCCCCATCTCCACCCGGTGACCCCAATCCTCACCCCATACCCCAATACCCAACCCATGACCCCAATCCCCTAATACCCATCCCAAAACCCCAATCCCCAGCCTGAGACCACCAATCCACACCCCGAGTCCCAATCCCCACGCCGAGACCCCCACACACACCCCGAGACCCCAATCCCCACCCCGAGACCCCAATCCCCACCCTGAAACCACAATCCCCACCCCGTGACCCCAATCTCCACCCTGAGACCCCAATCTCCACCCCGTGATCCCAATCCCAACCCCGAGACCCCAATCACCACCCCATGACTCCAATCCCCTAATCCCCATCCCGAGAACCCAATCCCGACCCCGAGACCCCAATCTCATTCCGAGACACCAATCCCCACCTCGAGACCCCAATACCCCAATCCCCATCCCGAGAACTCAATCCCCACCCCCAGACCTCAATCCCCACCCGAGACCCCAATTCCCAGCCCGAGACCCCAATCTCCACCCCGAGACCCCAATCCCCACCCCAAGACCCCAATCCTCACCCCGAGTCTCCAATCCCCACCCCGAGACCCCAAGCCACATCCGAGACCCCAATCCCCACCCTGATACCCCAATCCCCACCCCGAGACCCCAATCCCCACCCCGAGACCCTAAACCCCATCCCGAGACACCAATCCCCACCCCGAGACCCCAATCCCCAACCCGAGACCTCAATCCCCACCCCGAGACGCCAATCTCCACACCGTGACCCCAATCCCCACCCTGAGACCCCAATTCCCAGCCCGAGACCCCAATCTCCACCCCGAAACCCCAATCTCCACCCCGAAACCCCAATCCCCACCCCGAGACCCCAATCCCCACCCCGAGACCCCAATCCCCACCCTGAGACCCCAATCTTACCCCGAGACCCCAATCACCACCCTGAGACCCCAATCCCCACCCCGAGACCCCAATCCCCACCCCGAGACCCCAATCACCACCCTGAGACCCCAATCCCCACCCCGAGACCCTAAACCCCACCCCGAGACCCCAATCTCACCCCGAGACCCCAATCCTCAACCTCATATCCCAATCCTCACCCCGAGACCCCAATCCCCACCCCGACACCCCAATCCCCACCCCAACACCCCAATCACCACCCCTGGACCCCAATCCCACCCAGAGACCCCAATCCCCAACCCGAGACCCCAATCCCCACCCCAAGACCCCAATCCGCACCTCGAGACCCCAATCCGCACCTCGAGACCCCAATCCCCCCCCGAGACCCCAAACCCCACCCCGACACCCGAATCCCCACCCCGATACCCCAATCCCATCCCGAGACCCCAATCCCCACCAAGAGTCCCCGAGACCCCAATCCCCACCCCGAGACCCCAATCCCCACCCCAAGAACCCTATCCCACCCCGAGAACCCAATCCCCACCCCGAGACCCCAATCCCCAGCCCGAGACCCCATCCCCACCTCGAGACCCCAATCCCCACCCCGAGACCCCAAAACCCACCCCGAAACCTCAATCCCCACCCCGAGACCCCAATCTCCAACCCGAGACCCCCATCCCCACCCCGAGACCCCAATCCCCACCCCATGATCCCAATCCCCCAATCCCCATCCCGAGACCTCAGTCCCCACACCGAGACCCCAATCTCCACCCCAAAACCCCAATCCCCACCCCGAGACCCCAATCCCCACCCTGAGACCCCAATCACCACCCCAAGACCCTAAAACCCACCCCGAGACCCCAATCTCACCCCGAGACCCCAAACCCCACCCTGAGATCCCAATCCTCATCCAGAGACCCCAATCCCCACCGCGACACCCCAATCCACACCCCAAGACCCCAATCCGCACCTCGAGACCCCAATCCGCACCTCGAGACCCCAATCCCCCCCCCGAGACCCCAATCCCCACACCGAGACCCCATTACCCATCCCGAGACCCCAATCCCAACCCCGAGACCCCAATCCCCACCCCGAGACCCGCAATCCACACCCCGAGCCCCCAATCCACACGCCGAGACCCCAAGCCCCACCCCGAGACCCCAATCCTCATTCCGAGACCCCAATCCCCACCCCGAGACCCCAATCCCCACCCAGAGTCCCCAACCCCACCCCGAGTCCCCAACCCCACCCCGAGACCCCAATCCCCACCCCGAGACCCCAATCCCCACCCCAAAACCCCAATCCCCACCCCAAGAACCCAATCTCCACCCCGAGATCCCAATCCCCACCCCGAGACCCCAATCCCCACCCCGTGACCCCAATCCCCACCCCGAGACCCTAAACCCCATCCCGAGACACCAATCCCCACCCCGAGACCCCAATCCCCAACCCGAGACCTCAATCCCCACCCCGAGACGCCAATCTCCACACCGTGACCCCAATCCCCACCCTGAGACCCCAATTCCCAGCCCGAGACCCCAATCTCCACCCCGAAACCCCAATCTCCACCCCGAAACCCCAATCCCCACCCCGAGACCCCAATCCCCACCCCGAGACCCCAATCCCCACCCCGAGACCCCAATCTTACCCCGAGACCCCAATCACCACCCTGAGACCCCAATCCCCACCCCGAGACCCCAATCCCCACCCCGAGACCCCAATCACCACCCTGAGACCCCAATCCCCACCCCGAGACCCTAAACCCCACCCCGAGACCCCAATCTCACCCCGAGACCCCAATCCTCAACCTCATATCCCAATCCTCACCCCGAGACCCCAATCCCCACCCCGACACCCCAATCCCCACCCCAACACCCCAATCACCACCCCTGGACCCCAATCCCACCCAGAGACCCCAATCCCCAACCCGAGACCCCAATCCCCACCCCAAGACCCCAATCCGCACCTCGAGACCCCAATCCGCACCTCGAGACCCCAATCCCCCCCCGAGACCCCAAACCCCACCCCGACACCCGAATCCCCACCCCGATACCCCAATCCCATCCCGAGACCCCAATCCCCACCAAGAGTCCCCGAGACCCCAATCCCCACCCCGAGACCCCAATCCCCACCCCAAGAACCCTATCCCACCCCGAGAACCCAATCCCCACCCCGAGACCCCAATCCCCAGCCCGAGACCCCATCCCCACCTCGAGACCCCAATCCCCACCCCGAGACCCCAAAACCCACCCCGAAACCTCAATCCCCACCCCGAGACCCCAATCTCCAACCCGAGACCCCCATCCCCACCCCGAGACCCCAATCCCCACCCCATGATCCCAATCCCCCAATCCCCATCCCGAGACCTCAGTCCCCACACCGAGACCCCAATCTCCACCCCAAAACCCCAATCCCCACCCCGAGACCCCAATCCCCACCCTGAGACCCCAATCACCACCCCAAGACCCTAAAACCCACCCCGAGACCCCAATCTCACCCCGAGACCCCAAACCCCACCCTGAGATCCCAATCCTCATCCAGAGACCCCAATCCCCACCGCGACACCCCAATCCACACCCCAAGACCCCAATCCGCACCTCGAGACCCCAATCCGCACCTCGAGACCCCAATCCCCCCCCCGAGACCCCAATCCCCACACCGAGACCCCATTACCCATCCCGAGACCCCAATCCCAACCCCGAGACCCCAATCCCCACCCCGAGACCCGCAATCCACACCCCGAGCCCCCAATCCACACGCCGAGACCCCAAGCCCCACCCCGAGACCCCAATCCTCATTCCGAGACCCCAATCCCCACCCCGAGACCCCAATCCCCACCCAGAGTCCCCAACCCCACCCCGAGTCCCCAACCCCACCCCGAGACCCCAATCCCCACCCCGAGACCCCAATCCCCACCCCAAAACCCCAATCCCCACCCCAAGAACCCAATCTCCACCCCGAGATCCCAATCCCCACCCCGAGACCCCAATCCCCACCCCGTGACCCCAATCTCCACCACAAGACCCCAATCCCCACCCCGAGACCCCAATCCCCACCCGAGACCCCAATCCCCACCCCGATACCCCAATCCCCCAATCCCCACCCCGAGACCTCAATCCACATCCCGAGACCCTAAATCCCCACCCTGAGACCCCAATCCCCACCCCGAGACCCTAAACCCCATCCCGAGATCCCAATCTCACTCCGAGACCCCAATCCCCACCCTGAGATCCCAATCCCCACTCCGACACCCGAATCCCCACCCCGAGACCCCAATCCCCACACCGATACCCCAATCCCACCCAGAGACCCCAATCCCCACCCAGAGTCCCCGAGACCCCAATCCCCACCCCGAGACCCCAATCCCGTCCCCGAGAACCCTATCCCACCCCGAGACCCCAATCCCCACCCCGACACCCCAATCCACAGCCCGAGACCCCAATCCGCACCTCGAGACCCCAATCCCCACCCCGAGACCCCAATTTCCAACACGAGACCCCCATCTCCACCCCGTGACCCCAATCCCCACCCCGAGACCCCAATCCCCACTCCATGACCCCAATCCCCTAATACCCATCCCGAGACACCAATCCCCCCCCGAGACCCCAAACCCCACTCCAAGACCCCAATACTCACCCCGAGGCCCCAATCCCCACCCATAGTACCCGAGACCCCAATCCCCACTCCGAGACGCCAATCCCCACCCCGAGACCCCAATCCCCACGTCGAAACCCCGATCCGCACCCCGAGACCCCCAATCCGCACCCCGAGACCCCAATCCCCACCCCGAGACACCCAATCCACACCCCAAGACCCCCAATCAAAACCCCGAGAACCCAATCTCCACCCCGAGACCCCAATCCTCACCCCGAGACCCCAATCCCCACCCCGAGACCACCAATCCACACCCCGAGACACCAATTTCCAACCCGAGACCCCCATCTCCACCCGGTGACCCCAATCCTCACCCCATACCCCAATCCCCAACCCATGACCCCAATCCCCTAATACCCATCCCAAAACCCCAATCCCCAGCCTGAGACCACCAATCCACACCCCGAGTCCCAATCCCCACGCCGAGACCCCCACACACACCCCGAGACCCCAATCCCCACCCCGAGACCCCAATCCCCACCCTGAAACCACAATCCCCACCCCGTGACCCCAATCTCCACCCTGAGACCCCAATCTCCACCCCGTGATCCCAATCCCAACCCCGAGACCCCAATCACCACCCCATGACTCCAATCCCCTAATCCCCATCCCGAGAACCCAATCCCGACCCCGAGACCCCAATCTCATTCCGAGACACCAATCCCCACCTCGAGACCCCAATACCCCAATCCCCATCCCGAGAACTCAATCCCCACCCCCAGACCTCAATCCCCACCCGAGACCCCAATTCCCAGCCCGAGACCCCAATCCGCACCTCGAGACCCCAATCCCCACCCCATGACCCCAATCCCCTAATACCCATCCCGAGACCCCAATCTCCACCCCGAGACCCCAATCCCCACCCCAAGACCCCAATCCTCACCCCGAGTCTCCAATCCCCACCCCGAGACCCCAAGCCACATCCGAGACCCCAATCCCCACCCTGATACCCCAATCCCCACCCCGAGACCCCAATCCCCACCCCGAGACCCTAAACCCCATCCCGAGACACCAATCCCCACCCCGAGACCCCAATCCCCAACCCGAGACCTCAATCCCCACCCCGAGACGCCAATCTCCACACCGTGACCCCAATCCCCACCCTGAGACCCCAATTCCCAGCCCGAGACCCCAATCTCCACCCCGAAACCCCAATCTCCACCCCGAAACCCCAATCCCCACCCCGAGACCCCAATCCCCACCCCGAGACCCCAATCCCCACCCCGAGACCCCAATCTTACCCCGAGACCCCAATCACCACCCTGAGACCCCAATCCCCACCCCGAGACCCCAATCCCCACCCCGAGACCCCAATCACCACCCTGAGACCCCAATCCCCACCCCGAGACCCTAAACCCCACCCCGAGACCCCAATCTCACCCCGAGACCCCAATCCTCAACCTCATATCCCAATCCTCACCCCGAGACCCCAATCCCCACCCCGACACCCCAATCCCCACCCCAACACCCCAATCCCCACCCCTGGACCCCAATCCCACCCAGAGACCCCAATCCCCAACCCGAGACTCCAATCCCCACCCCAAGACCCCAATCCGCACCTCGAGACCCCAATCCGCACCTCGAGACCCCAATCCCCCCCCGAGACCCCAAACCCCACCCCGACACCCGAATCCCCACCCCGATACCCCAATCCCATCCCGAGACCCCAATCCCCACCCCGAGACCCCAATCCCCACCCCAAGAACCCTATCCCACCCCGAGAACCCAATCCCCACCCCGAGACCCCAATCCCCAGCCCGAGACCCCATCCCCACCTCGAGACCCCAATCCCCACCCCGAGACCCCAAAACCCACCCCGAAACCTCAATCCCCACCCCGAGACCCCAATCTCCAACCCGAGACCCCCATCCCCACCCCGAGACCCCAATCCCCACCCCATGATCCCAATCCCCCAATCCCCATCCCGAGACCTCAGTCCCCACACCGAGACCCCAATCTCCACCCCAAAACCCCAATCCCCACCCCGAGACCCCAATCCCCACCCTGAGACCCCAATCACCACCCCAAGACCCTAAACCCCACCCCGAGACCCCAATCTCACCCCGAGACCCCAAACCCCACCCTGAGATCCCAATCCTCATCCAGAGACCCCAATCCCCACCGCGACACCCCAATCCACACCCCAAGACCCCAATCCGCACCTCGAGACCCCAATCCGCACCTCGAGACCCCAATCCCCCCCCCCGAGACCCCAAACCCCACTCCGAGACCCCAAACCCCACCCCGAGAAGCCAATCCCACCCGGAGACCCCAATCCCCATCCCGAGATCCCATTCCCCACCCCGAGACAACAATCACACCACGAGACCCCAATCCCCACGTCGAAACCCCGATGCGCACCCCGAGACCCCCAATACCCACCCCGAGACCCCCAATCCCCAACCTGAGACCCCAAACCCCCAACCCCACCCCAAGACACCCAATCCACACCCCAAGACCCCCAATCAAAACCCCGAGAACCCAATCTCTACCCCGAGACACCAATCCCCACCCCGAGACCCCAATCCTCACCCCGAGACCCCAATCCCCAGCCTGAGACCACCAATCCACACCTCGAGACCCAATCCCCACGCCGAGACCCCCAAACACACCCCGAGACCCCAATCCCCACCCCGACACCCCAATCCCCACCCCGAAACCACAATCCCCACCCCGTGACCCCAATTTCCACCCTGAGACCCCAATCTCCACCCCGTGATCCCAATCCCCACCCCGAGACCCCCATCTCCACCCCATGACCCCAATCCCCACCCCGAGACCCCAATCCCCACCCCATGACCCCAATCCCCTAATCCCCATCCCGAGACCCCAATCCCGACCCCGAGACCCCAATCTCATTCCGAAACACCAATCCCCACCCCGAGACCTCAATCCCCACCCCGAGACCCCAATCCCCAGCCCGAGACCCCAATCCGCACCTCGAGACCCCAATCCCCACCCCGAGAACCCAATCTCCATCCCGAGACCCCCATCTCCACCCCGCGACCCCAATCCCCACCCCGAGTCTCCAATCCCCACCCCGAGACCCTAAACCCCATCCCGAGACCCCAATCCCCAACCCGAGACCTCAATCCCCACCCCGAGACCCCAATCTCCACACCGTGACCCCAATCCCCACCCTGAGACCCCAATTCCCAGCCCGAGACCCCAATCTCCACCCCGAAACCCCAATCTCCACCCCGAAACCCCAATCACCACCCTGAGACCCCAATCCCCACCCCGAGACCCCAATCCCCACCCCGAGACCCCAATCACCACCCTGAGACCCCAATCCCCACCCCGAGACCCTAAACCCCACCCCGAGACCCCAATCTCACCCCGAGACCCCAATCCTCAACCTCATATCCCAATCCTCACCCCGAGACCCCAATCCCCACCCCGACACCCCAATCCCCACCCCAACACCCCAATCCCCACCCCTGGACCCCAATCCCACCCAGAGACCCCAATCCCCAACCCGAGACCCCAATCCCCACCCCAAGACCCCAATCCGCACCTCGAGACCCCAATCCGCACCTCGAGACCCCAATCCCCCCCCGAGACCCCAAACCCCACCCCGACACCCGAATCCCCACCCCGATACCCCAATCCCATCCCGAGACCCCAATCCCCACCAAGAGTCCCCGAGACCCCAATCCCCACCCCGAGACCCCAATCCCCACCCCAAGAACCCTATCCCACCCCGAGACCCCAATTCCCACCCCGAGACCCCAATCCCCAGCCCGAGACCCCATCCCCACCTCGAGACCCCAATCCCCACCCCGAGACCCCAAAACCCACCCCGAAACCTCAATCCCCACCCCGAGACCCCAATCTCCAACCCGAGACCCCCATCCCCACCCCGAGACCCCAATCCCCACCCCATGATCCCAATCCCCTAATACCCATCCCGAGACCCCAATCCCCCAATCCCCATCCCGAGACCTCAGTCCCCACACCGAGACCCTAAACCCCACCCCGAGACCCCAATCTCACCCCGAGACCCCAAACCCCACCCTGAGATCCCAATACTCATCCAGAGACCCCAATCCCCACCGCGACACCCCAATCCCAACCCCGAGACCCCAATCCCCAACCCGAGACCCCCATCCCCACCCCGAGACCCCAATCCCCACCCCATGATCCCAATCCCCTAATACCCATCCCGAGACCCCAATCCCCCAATCCCCATCCCGAGACCTCAGTCCCCACACCGAGACCCCAATCCCCACCCTGAGACCCCAATCACCACCCCGAGACCCTAAACCCCACCCCGAGACCCCAATCTCACCCCGAGACCCCAAACCCCACCCTGAGATCCCAATACTCATCCAGAGACCCCAATCCCCACCGCGACACCCCAATCCCAACCCCGAGACCCCAATCCCCAACCCGAGACCCAAATCCACACCCCAAGACCCCAATCCGCACCTCGAGACCCCAATCCGCACCTCGAGACCCCAATCCCCCCCCCCCGAGACACCAAACCCCACTCCGAGACCCCAAACCCCACCCGAAACCCCCATCCCCACCCCGAGACCCCAATCTCCACCCCGAGACCCCTATCTCCACCCCGTGAGCCCAATCCCCACCCCGAGACCCCAATCCCCACCCCATGACCCCAATCCCCTAATACCCATCCCGAGACCCCAATCCCGACCCCGAGACCCCAATCTCATCCCGAGACACCAATCCCCACCCAGAGACCTCAAACCCCACTCCGAGACCCCAATACTCACCACGAGGCCCCAATCCCCACCCAGAGTGTCCGAGACCCCAATCCCCACCGCGAGACCCCAATCCCCACCCCGAGAACCCAATCGCACCCCGAGACCCCAATCCCCACTCCGAGACCCCAATCCCCATCCTGAGATCCCAATCCTCACCCCGAGACCCCAATCCCCACCCGGAGACCCCAATCCCCATCCCGAGACCCCAATCCCCACCCCGAGACCCCAATCCCCATCCCGAGACCCCAATCCCCACCCCGAGACCCCAATCCCCACCTCGAGACACCGATCCCAACCCCGAGACCCCCAATCCACACCCCGAGACCCCAATCCCCACCCGAGACCCCAATCTTACCCCGAGACCCCAATCCCCACCCTGAGACCCCAATCCCCACCCCAAGACCCTAAACCCCACCCCGAGACCCCAATCTCACCCCGAGGCCCCAATCCCCACCCAGAGTCCCCGAGACCCCAATCCCCACACCGAGACCCCAATCCCCACACCGAGACACCAAAACACACCCCGAGACCCCAATCCCCACCCCGAGACCCCAATCCCCACCCCATGACCCCAATCCCCTAATACCCATCCCGAGACCCCAATCCCCACCTCGAGACCCCAATCCCCACCTCGAGTCCCCAAACCCCACTCCGAGACCCCAATACTCACCCCGAGGCCCCAATCCCCACCCAGAGTCCCCGAGACCCCAATCCCCACTCTGAGACCCCAATCCCCACCCCGAGAACCCAATCCCACCCCGAGACCCCAATCCCCACCCGGAGACACCAATCCCCATCCCGAGATCCCAATCCCCACCACGAGACGACAATCCCCACCTCGAGACCCCGATCGCCACCCCGAGACCCCCAAACCCCATCCCGAGTCTCCAATCCCCACCCCGAGACCCCAATCCCCACCCGAGACCCCAATCCCCACCACGATACCCCAATCCCCCAATCCCCACCCCGAGACCTCAATCCACACCCCGAGACGCTGAACCCCACCCCGAGACCCTCAACCCCACGCGAGACCCCAATCTTACCCCGAGACCCCAATCCCCACCCTGAGACCCCAATCTTAAGCCCGGGACCCTAATCCCCACCCCGAGGCCCCAATCCCCACCCTGAGATCCCAATCCCCACCCCGAGACCCCAATCCCCACCCCGACACCCCAATCCCCACCCCGAGACTCCAATCCCCAAACTGAGAACCCAATCCCACCCAGAGACCCCAACCCCCACCCAGAGTCCGCGAGACACCAATCCCCACCCCGAGACCCCAATCCCCACCCCGAGAACCCTATCCCACCCCGAGACACCAATCCCCAACCCGAGACACCAATCCCCAGCCCAAGACCCCAATCCGCACCTCGAGACCCCAATCCCCGCCCCGAGACCACAATCCCCCCCGAGACCCCAAACACCACTCCGAGACCCCAATACTCAACACGTGGCCCCAATCCCCACCCAGAGTCTCGGAGACCCCAATCCCCACCCGGAGAGCCCAATCCCCATCCCGAGATCCCAATCCACACCCCGAGATCCCAATCACCACCCCGAGACCACAATCCCACCACGAGACCGCAATCACCACCCTGAGACCCCAGTCGCGACCCCGAGACCCCAATCCCCACCCAGAGACCCCAATCCCCACCCAGAGTCCGCGAGACACCAATCCCCACCCCGAGACCCCAATCCTCACCCCGAGTCCCCAATCCCAACCCCGAGACCCCATTCCCCAGCCCGAGACTCCAATCCCCACCCCAAGACCCCAATCCGCACCCCATGACCCCAATCCCCTAATACCCATCCCGAAACCCCAAACCCCACTCCGAGACCCCAATACTCACCCCGAGGCCCCAATCCCCACCCAGAGTCTCGGAGACCCCAATCCCCACCCCGAGATCCCATTACTCATCCAGAGACCCCAATCCCCACCGCGACACCCCAATCCCAACCCCGAGACCCCAATCCCCAACCCGAGACCCCCATCCCCACCCCGAGACCCCAATCCCCACCCCATGATCCCAATCCCCTAATACCCATCCCGAGACCCCAATCCCCCAATCCCCATCCCGAGACCTCAGTCCCCACACCGAGACCCCAATCCCCACCCTGAGACCCCAATCACCACCCCGAGACCCTAAACCCCACCCCGAGACCCCAATCTCACCCCGAGACCCCAAACCCCACCCTGAGATCCCAATACTCATCCAGAGACCCCAATCCCCACCGCGACACCCCAATCCCAACCCCGAGACCCCAATCCCCAACCCGAGACCCAAATCCACACCCCAAGACCCCAATCCGCACCTCGAGACCCCAATCCGCACCTCGAGACCCCAATCCCCCCCCCCCGAGACACCAAACCCCACTCCGAGACCCCAAACCCCACCCGAAACCCCCATCCCCACCCCGAGACCCCAATCTCCACCCCGAGACCCCTATCTCCACCCCGTGAGCCCAATCCCCACCCCGAGACCCCAATCCCCACCCCATGACCCCAATCCCCTAATACCCATCCCGAGACCCCAATCCCGACCCCGAGACCCCAATCTCATCCCGAGACACCAATCCCCACCCAGAGACCTCAAACCCCACTCCGAGACCCCAATACTCACCACGAGGCCCCAATCCCCACCCAGAGTGTCCGAGACCCCAATCCCCACCGCGAGACCCCAATCCCCACCCCGAGAACCCAATCGCACCCCGAGACCCCAATCCCCACTCCGAGACCCCAATCCCCATCCTGAGATCCCAATCCTCACCCCGAGACCCCAATCCCCACCCGGAGACCCCAATCCCCATCCCGAGACCCCAATCCCCACCCCGAGACCCAATCCCCATCCCGAGACCCCAATCCCCACCCCGAGACCCCAATCCCCACCTCGAGACACCGATCCCAACCCCGAGACCCCCAATCCACACCCCGAGACCCCAATCCCCACCCGAGACCCCAATCTTACCCCGAGACCCCAATCCCCACCCTGAGACCCCAATCCCCACCCCAAGACCCTAAACCCCACCCCGAGACCCCAATCTCACCCCGAGGCCCCAATCCCCACCCAGAGTCCCCGAGACCCCAATCCCCACACCGAGACCCCAATCCCCACACCGAGACACCAAAACACACCCCGAGACCCCAATCCCCACCCCGAGACCCCAATCCCCACCCCATGACCCCAATCCCCTAATACCCATCCCGAGACCCCAATCCCCACCTCGAGACCCCAATCCCCACCTCGAGTCCCCAAACCCCACTCCGAGACCCCAATACTCACCCCGAGGCCCCAATCCCCACCCAGAGTCCCCGAGACCCCAATCCCCACTCTGAGACCCCAATCCCCACCCCGAGAACCCAATCCCACCCCGAGACCCCAATCCCCACCCGGAGACACCAATCCCCATCCCGAGATCCCAATCCCCACCACGAGACGACAATCCCCACCTCGAGACCCCGATCGCCACCCCGAGACCCCCAAACCCCATCCCGAGTCTCCAATCCCCACCCCGAGACCCCAATCCCCACCCGAGACCCCAATCCCCACCACGATACCCCAATCCCCCAATCCCCACCCCGAGACCTCAATCCACACCCCGAGACGCTGAACCCCACCCCGAGACCCTCAACCCCACGCGAGACCCCAATCTTACCCCGAGACCCCAATCCCCACCCTGAGACCCCAATCTTAAGCCCGGGACCCTAATCCCCACCCCGAGGCCCCAATCCCCACCCTGAGATCCCAATCCCCACCCCGAGACCCCAATCCCCACCCCGACACCCCAATCCCCACCCCGAGACTCCAATCCCCAAACTGAGAACCCAATCCCACCCAGAGACCCCAACCCCCACCCAGAGTCCGCGAGACACCAATCCCCACCCCGAGACCCCAATCCCCACCCCGAGAACCCTATCCCACCCCGAGACACCAATCCCCAACCCGAGACACCAATCCCCAGCCCAAGACCCCAATCCGCACCTCGAGACCCCAATCCCCGCCCCGAGACCACAATCCCCCCCGAGACCCCAAACACCACTCCGAGACCCCAATACTCAACACGTGGCCCCAATCCCCACCCAGAGTCTCGGAGACCCCAATCCCCACCCGGAGAGCCCAATCCCCATCCCGAGATCCCAATCCACACCCCGAGATCCCAATCACCACCCCGAGACCACAATCCCACCACGAGACCGCAATCACCACCCTGAGACCCCAGTCGCGACCCCGAGACCCCAATCCCCACCCAGAGACCCCAATCCCCACCCAGAGTCCGCGAGACACCAATCCCCACCCCGAGACCCCAATCCTCACCCCGAGTCCCCAATCCCAACCCCGAGACCCCATTCCCCAGCCCGAGACTCCAATCCCCACCCCAAGACCCCAATCCGCACCCCATGACCCCAATCCCCTAATACCCATCCCGAAACCCCAAACCCCACTCCGAGACCCCAATACTCACCCCGAGGCCCCAATCCCCACCCAGAGTCTCGGAGACCCCAATCCCCACCCCGAGACCCCAATCCCCACCCGAGAACCCAATCCTCACCCCGAGACCCCTATCTCCACCCCGTGAGCCCAATCCCCACCCCGAGACCCCAATCCCCACCCCATGACCCCAATCCCCTAATACCCATCCCGAGACCCCAATCCCGACCCCGAGACCCCAATCTCATCCCGAGTCACCAATCCCCATCCTGAGATCCCAATCCTCACCCCGAGA
Source organism: Scyliorhinus torazame (assembly GCF_047496885.1). Classification (NCBI taxonomy): domain Eukaryota; kingdom Metazoa; phylum Chordata; class Chondrichthyes; order Carcharhiniformes; family Scyliorhinidae; genus Scyliorhinus; species Scyliorhinus torazame. Next base: position 1,731,036 of record NC_092720.1, read on the forward strand.
CCCCAATCTCCACCCCGAGACCCCTATCTCCACCCCGTGAGCCCAATCCCCACCCCGAGACCCCAATCCCCACCCCATGACCCCAATCCCCTAATACCCATCTCGAGACACCAATCCCGACCCAGAGACCCCAATCTCATCCCGAGACACCAATCCCCACCCAGAGTGTCCGAGACCCCAATCCCCTCCGCGAGACCCCAATCCCCACCCCGAGAACCCAATCGCACCCCGTGACCCCAATCCCCACTCCGTGACCCCAATCCCCATCCTGAGATCCCAATCCTCACCCCGAGACCCCAATCTCCCCCCCGAGACCCCAATCCCCACACCGAGACCCCCAATCCACACCCCGAGACCCAATCCTCACGCCGAGACCCCCAATGCCCACCCCGAGACCCCAATCCCCACCCCGAGACCCCAATCCCCACACCGAGACCCCAATCCCCACACCGAGACCCCAAAACCCACCCCAAGACCCCAATCCCAACCCGGAGACCCCAATCTCCACCCCGAAACCCCTATCTCCACCCCGTGAGCCCAATCCCCACCCCGAGACCCCAATTCCCACCCCATGACCCCAATCCCCTAATACCCATCCCGAGATCCCAATCCCGACCCCGAGACCCCAATCTCATCCCGAGACACTAATCCCCACCCAGAGACCCCAAACCACACTCCGAGGCCCCAATACTCACCACGAGGCCCCAAACCCCACCCAGAGTGTCCGAGACCCCAATCCCCACTCCGAGACCCCAATCCCCATCCTGAGATCCCAATCCTCACCCCGAGACCCCAATCCCCACCCGGAGACCCCAATCCCCATCCCGAGACCCCAATCCCCACCCCGAGACCCCAATCCCCACCTCGAGACCCCGATCACCACCCCGAGACCCCCAGTCCCCACCCCGAGACCCCCAATCCACACCCCGAGACCCTAATCCCCATCCCGAGACCACAATCCCCAACCCGAGACCCCAATCCCCACCCCGAGACACCCAATCCACACCCCAAGATCCCCAATCCAAACCCCGAGAACCCAATCTCCACCCCGTGACCCTAATCCCCACCCCGAGACCCCCAATCCCCACCCCGAGACCCAATCCCCACGCCGAGACCCCCAATCCCCACCCCGAGACTCGAATCCCCACCCCGAGACCCCAATCCCGACCCCGTGACCCCATTCCGCAACCCGAGACCCCAATCTCCATACCGAGACCCCAATCCCCTTCCCGAGACCCCAAGACCCCAATCTCACCCCAAGACTCCAATCCCCACCCTGATATCCCAATCCACACACCGAGACCCCAATCCCCACCCTGATATCCCAATCCACACCCCGACACCCCAATCCCCACACCGAGACCCCAATCCCCACCCGAGACCCCAATCCCCACCCCGAGGCCCCAATCCCCACCACAAGACCCTAATCCCCACCCCGAGACCCCATTCTTAACCCCGAGATCCCAATCCCCACCCCGAGACCCGAAACCCCACCCCGAGACCCCAATCTCACCCCGAGATCCCAACCCACACCCCGACACCCAAATCCCCACCCCGGGACCCCAATCCCCACACCGATACCCCAATCCCACCAAGAGACCCCAATCCCCCCCCAGAGTCCCCGAGACCCCAATCCCCACCCCGAGACCCCAATCCGAGACCCCAATCCCAACCCCGAGACCCCAATCCCCCCCCAAGACCCCAATCCCCACCCAGAGACCCCAATCGCCACCCCGAGACCCCAATCTTACCCCGAGACCCCAATCCCCACCCTGCGACCCCAATCCCCACCCCGAGACCCTAAATCCCACCCCGAGACCCCAATCCCACCCCGAGAACCCAATCCCCACCCTGAGATCCCAACCCTCACCCCGAGACCCCCAATCCCCACCCCGAGACCACCAATCCACACCTGAGACCCTAATCCCCATCCCAAGACCACAATCCCCACCCTGAAACCCCGATCCCCACCCCGAGACCCCCAATCCCCACCCCGAGACCACCAATCCACACCCCGAGACCCTAATCCACATCCCGAGACCACAATCCCCAACCCGAGACACCCAATCCACACCCCAAGAGCCCCAATCCACACCCCGAGACCCAATCCCCACGCCGAGATCCCCAATCCCCACCCCGAGAACCCAATCTCCACCCCGAGACCCCAATCCCCACCCCGAGACCCCCAATCCACACCCCGAGACCCAATCCCCACGCCGAGACCCCCAATGCCCACCCCGAGACCCCAATCCCCACCCCGAGACCCCAATCCCCACACCGAGACCCCAATCCCCACACCGAGACCCCAAAACCCACCCCGAGACCCCAATCCCCACCCCGAGACCCCAAACTCCACCCCGAGACCCCTATCTCCACCCCGTGAGCCCAATCCCCACCCCGAGACCCCAATCCACACCCAATGACCCCAATCCCCTAATACCCATCCCGAGACCCCAATCCCGACCCCGAGACCCCAATCTCATCCCGAGACACCAATCCCCACCCAGAGACCCCAAACCCCACTCCGAGACCCCAATACTCACCACGAGGCCCCAATCCCCACCCAGAGTGTCCGAGACCCCAATCCCCACCGCGAGACCCCAATCCCCACCCCGAGAACCCAATCGCACCCCGAGACCCCAATCCCCACCTCGAGACCCCGATCCCCACCCCGAGAACCCCAATCCCCACCCCGAGACCCCCAATCCACACCCCGAGACCCTAATCCTCATCCCGAGACCCCAATCCCCACCCCGAGACCCCAATCCCCACTTCGAGACACCGATCCCCACCCCGAGACCCCCAATCCCCACCCCGAGACCCCCAATCCACACCCCGAGACCCTAATCCCCATCCCGAGACCACAATCCCCACCCCGAGACACCCAATCCACACCCCAAGACTCCCAATCCAAACCCCGAGAACCCAATCTCCACCCCGTGACCCCAATCCCCACCCCGAGACCCCCAATCCACACCCCGAGACCCAATCCCCACGCCGAGACCCACAATCCCCACCCCGAGACTCGAATCCCCACCCCGAGACCCCAATCCCCACACAGAGACCCCAATCCCCACGCCGAGACACCCAATCCCCACCCCGAGACACCAATCCCCACCCCGAGACCCCAATCGCCACCTCGAGACCCCCATCTCTACCATGTGAGCCTAACCCCCACCCCGAAACCCCAATCCCCACCCCATGACCCCAATCCCCTAATACCCATCCCGAGACCCCAATCCCGACCCCGAGACACCAATCTCATCCCGAGACATCAATCCTCACCCCGAGACTCCAATCCCCCAATCCCCATCCCGAGACCTCAATCACTAACCCGATACCCCAATCCCCACTTCGAGATCCAAATCTTAACCCCGAGACCCCAATCCCCACCCTGAGATCCCAATCCTCACCCCGAGACCCCAATCCCCCCCCGGGACCCCAATCGCCACCCCGGGACCCCAATCCCCACACCGAGACCCCAATCCCACCCAGAGATCCCAATCCCCACCCAAAGTCCCCGAGACCCCAATCCCCACCCCGAGACCCCAATCCTCACCCCGAGACCCCAATCATCACCCCGAGTCCCCAATTCCAACCCCGAGACCCCAAACACCAACCCGAGACCACAATCCCCACACCGAGACCCCAATCCGCACCTCGAGACCCCAATCCCCACCCCGAGACCCCAATCCGAGTCCCCAATCCCAACCCCGAGACCCCAATCCCCCCCAAGACCCCAATCCCCACCCAGACACCCCAATCGCCACCCCGAGACCCCAATCTTACCCCGAGAACCCAATCCCCACCCTGAGACCCCAATCCCCACCCTGAGATCCGAACCCTCACCCCGAGACCACAATCCCACCACGAGACCCCAATCACCACCCCGAGGCCCCAATCCCCACCCCGAGACCCCCAATCCACACCCCGAAACCCCGATCCCCACCCCGAGACCCCCAATCCCCACCCCGAGACCCCCAATCCACACCCCGAAACCCCAATCCCCACCCCGAGACCCCAAAACCCACCCCGAGACCCCAATCCCCACCCCGAGATCCCTTTCTCCACCCCGTGAGCCCAATTCCCACCCCGAGACCCCAATCCCCTAATACCCATCCCGAGACCCCAATCCCGACCCCGAGACCCCAATCTCATCCCGAGACACCAATCCCCACCCAGAGCCCCCAAACCACACTCCGAGACCCCAATCCCCACCCGGAGACCCCAATACCCATCCCGAGACCCCAATCCCCACCCCGAGACCCCAATCCCCACCTCGAGACACCGATCCCCACCCCGAGAACCCCAATCCCCACCCCGAGACCCCCAATCCACACCCCGAGACACTAATCCCCATCCCGAGACCACAATCCCCAACCCGAGACCCCAATCCCCACCCCGAGACACTCAATCCACACCCCAAGACCCCCAATCCAAACCCCGAGAACCCAATCTCCACCCCGTGACCCCAATCCCCACCCCGAGACCCCCAATCCACACCCCAAGACCCAATTCCCACGCCGAGACCCCCAGTCCCCACCCCGAGACTTGAATCCCCACCCCGAGACCCCAATCCCCACACAGAGACCCCAATCCCCACACCGAGACCCCAAAACCCACCCCGAGACCCCAATCCCCACCCCAAGACCCCAATCGCCACCCCGAGACCCCAATCGCCACCCCATGACCCATATCCCCCAATCCCCATCCCGAGACCTCAGTCCCCACCCCGAGACCCCAATCTCCACTTCGAGATCCATATCTTAACCCCGAGACCCCAATCCCCACCCCGGGACCCCAATCGCCACCCCTGGACCCCAATCCCCACACCGAGACCCCAATCCCACCCAGAGACCCCAATCCCCACCCAAAGTCCCCGAGACCCCAATCCCCACCCCGAGACCCCAATCCTCACCCCGAGACCCCAATCCTCACCCAGAGTCCCCAATTCCAACCCCAAGACCCCAATCCCCAAACCGAGACCCCAATCCCCACCCAAAGACTCCAATCCGCACCTCGAGACCCCAATCCCCACCCCGAGACCCCTAATCCACACCCCGAGACCCTAATCACCATCCCGAGACCCCAATCCCCACCCCGAGACCCCTAATCCACACCCCGAGACCCTAATCACCATCCCGAGAACCCAATCTCCACCCCGAGACCCCAATCCCCACCCCGAGACCCCCAATCCACACCCCGAGACCCAATCCCCACGCCGAGACCCCCAATGCCCACCACGAGACCCCCATCCCGAGACCCCAATCCCCACACCGAGACCCCAATCCACACACCGAGACCTCAAAACCCACCCCGAGACCCCAATCCCCACCCCGAGACCCCAATCTCCACCCCGAGATCCCTATCTCCATCCCGTGAGCCCAATCCCGACCCCGAGACCCCAATCCCCACCCCGAGACTTGAATCCCCACCCCGAGACCCCAATCCCCACACAGAGACCCCAATCCCCACACCGAGACCCCAAAACCCACCCCGAGACCCCAATCCCCACCCCAAGACCCCAATCGCCACCCCGAGACCCCCATCTCTACCATGTGAGCCTAATCCCCACCCCGACACCCCAATCCCCACCCCATGACCCCAATCCCCCAATCCCCATCCCGAGACCTCAGTCCCCACCCCGAGACCCCAATCTCCACTTCGAGATCCATATCTTAACCCCGAGATCCCAATCCCCACCCCGAGACCCCAATCCCACCCCGAGACCCCAATCCTCACCCCGAGACCCCAATCCTCACCCAGAGTCCCCAATTCCAACCCCAAGACCCCAATCCCCAACCCGAGACCCCAATCCGCATCTCGAGACCCCAATCCGCACCTCGAGACACCAATCCCCACTCCGAGACCCCAAACCCCACTCCGAGACCCCAATACTCACCCCGAGGCCCCAATCCCCACCCAGTGTCCCCGAGACCCCAATCCACACTCCAAGACCCCAATCCCCACCCCTAGAACCCAATCCCACCCCGAGACCCCAATCCCCACACGGAGACCCCAATCCCCATCCCGAGATCCCAATCCCCACCCCGAGACCACAATCCCACCACGAGACACCAATCCCCACCCCGAGACCCCAATCCCCACCTCGAAACCCCAATCCCCACCCCGAGACCCCTAATCCCCAACCCGACACCCCAATCCCCCAACCCCACCCTGAGACCCCAATCCCCACCCCGAGACCCCAATCCTCACCCCGAGACCCCAATCCCCAGCCTGAGACCCCCAATCCCCACACCAAGACACCAATCTCCACCCCGAGACCCCCATCTCCACCCCGTGACCCCAATCCCTCCCCCGAGACCCCAATACCCACCCCATGACCCCAATACCCTAATCCCCATCCCGAGACCCCAATCCCGACCCCGAGACCCCAATCTCATTCCAAAACACCAATCCCCACCCCGAGACCCCAATCCCCCAGTCCCCATCCCGAGACCTCAATCCCCACCCCCAGTCCTCAATCCCCACACCGAGACTCCAATCTCCACCCCGAAACCCCAATCCCCACCCCGAGACCCCAATCCCCACCACGAGACCTCAATCCCCACCCCGAGACCCCAATCCCCACCCCGAGACCCCAATCCCACCCAGAGACCCCAATCCCCACCCAGCGTCCCCGAGACCCCAATCCCCACCCCGAGACCCCAATCCGAGTCCCCAATCCCAACCCCGAGACCCCAATCCCCACCCCGAGACCCCAATCACCACCCCGAGACCCCAATCCCCACCCCGAGAACCCAATCCCACCCCAAGATCCCAATCCCCACCCCGAGACACCAATCCCCATCCCGAGATCCCAATCCTCACCCCGAGACCCCAATCCCCACCCGGAGACCCCAATCCCCATCCCGAGATCCCAATCCCCACCCCGAGACCCCAATCCCCACCCGGAGACCCCAATCCGCATCCCGAGCTCGCAACCCCCACCCCGAGACCACAATCCCACCACGAGGCCCCAATCCCCACCCCGAGACCCCAATCCCCATACCGAGACCCCAATCCCCTTCCCGAGACCCCAAGACCCCAATCTCACTCCGAGACCCCAATCCCCACCCTGATATCCCAATCCACACACCGACACCCCAATCCACACACCGAGACCCCAATCCCCACCACAAGACCCCAATCCCCACCCCGAGACCCCATTCTTAACCCTGAGACCCCAATCCCCACCCCGAGATCCCAATACACACCCCGAGACCCCAATCCCCATACCGAGACCCTAAACCCCACCCCGAGATCCCAATCCACACCCCGAGACCCCTATCCCCACCCCGACACCCAAATCCACACCCCGGAACCCCAATCCCCACACCGAGACCCCAATCCCACCCAGAGACCCCAATCCCCACCCAGAGTCCCCGAGACCCCAATCCCCACTCCGAGACCCCAATCCGAGTCCCCAATCCCAACCCCGAGACCCCAATCCCCCCCCAAGACCTCAATCCCCACCCAGAGACCCCAATCGCCACCCTGAGACCCCAATCTTACCCCGAGACCCCAATCCCCACCCTGAGACCCCAATCCCCACCCCGAGAACCTAAACCCCACCCCGAGACTCCAATCTCACCCCGAGAACCCAATCCCCACCCTAAGATCCCAACCCCCACCCCGAGACCCCAATCCCCACACCAAGACACCAATCTCCACCCCGAGACCCCCATCTCCACCCCGTGACCCCAATCCCTCCCCCGAGACCCCAATACCCACCCCATGACCCCAATACCCTAATCCCCATTCCGAGACCCCAATCCCGACCCCGAGACCCCAATCTCATTCCAAAACACCAATCCCCACCCCGAGACCCCAATCCCCCAGTCCCCATCCCGAGACCTCAATCCCCACCCCGAGAACCCAATCCCACCCCAAGATCCCAATCCCCACCCGGAGACCCCAATCCCCACCCCGAGACCCCAATCCCCACCGCGAGACCTCAATCCCCACCCCGAGACCCCAATCCCCACCCCGAGACCCCAATCCCACCCAGAGACCCCAATCCCCACCCAGCGTCCCCGAGACACCAATCCCCACCCCGAGACCCCAATCTGAGTCCCCAATCCCAACCCCGAGACCCCAATCCCACCCCAAGATCCCAATCCCCACCCGGAGACCCCAATCCCCACCCCGAGACCCCAATCCCCACCGCGAGACCTCAATCCCCACCCCCAGTCCTCAATCCCCACACCGAGACTCCAATCTCCACCCCGAAACCCCAATCCCCACCCCGAGACCCCAATCCCCACCGCGAGACCTCAATCCCCACCCCGAGACCCCAATCCCCACCCCGAGACCCCAATCCCACCCAGAGACCCCAATCCCCACCCAGCGTCCCCGAGACACCAATCCCCACCCCGAGACCCCAATCTGAGTCCCCAATCCCAACCCCGAGACCCCAATCCCCACCCCGAGACCCCAATCACCACCCCGAGACCCCAATCCCCACCCCGAGAACCCAATCCCACCCCAAGATCCCAATCCCCACCCGGAGACCCCAATCCCCATCCCGAGATCCCAATCCCCACCCCGCGACCCCAATCCGCACCCGGAGACCCCAATCCGCATCCCGAGCTCGCAACCCCCACCCCGAGACCACAATCCCACCACGAGGCCCCAATCCCCACCCCGAGACCCCAATCCCCATACCGAGACCCCAATCCCCTTCCCGAGACCCCAAGACCCCAATCTCACTCCGAGACCCCAAACCCCACACTGATATCCCAATCCACACACCGACACCCCAATCTACACACCGAGACCCCAATCCCCACCACAAGACCCCAATCCCCACCCCGAGACCCCATTCTTAACCCTGAGACCCCAATCCCCACCCCGAGATCCCAATACCCACCCCGAGACCCCAATCCCCATACCGAGACCCTAAACCCCACCCCGAGATCCCAATCCACACCCCGAGACCCCAATCCCCAACCCGACACCCAAATCCCCACCCCGGAACCCCAATCCCCACACCGAGACCCCAATCCCACCCAGAGTCCCCGAGACCCCAATCCCCACTCCGAGACCCCAATCCGAGTCCCCAATCCCAACCCCGAGACCCCAATCCCCCCCCAAGACCCCAATCCCCACCCAGAGACCCCAATCGCCACCCTGAGACCCCAATCTTACCCCGAGACCCCAATCCCCACCCTGAGACCCCAATCCCCACCCCGAGAACCTAAACCCCACCCCGAGACTCCAATCTCACCCCGAGAACCCAATCCCCACACTAAGATCCCAACCCCCACCCCGAGACCCCAATCCCCACCCCGACACCCCAATCCCCACTCCGAGACCCCAATCCCCACTCCGAGACCCCAATCCCCACTCCGAGACCCCAATCCGATCCCCCAATCCCAACCCCGAGACCCCAATCCCCCCCCAAGACCCCAATCCCCACCCAGAGACCCCAATCGCCACCCTGAGACCCCATCTTACCCCGAGACCCCAATCCCCACCCTGAGACCCTAATCCCCACCCCGAGACCCTAAACCCCACCCCGAGACCCCAAGCTCACCCCGAGAACCCAATCCCCACCCTAAGATCCCAACCCTCACTCCGGGACCCCAAAACCCAACCCCGAGACCCCAATGCCCAAACCGAGACCCCAATCCCCACCCAAAGACCCCAATCTGCACCTCGAGACCCCAATCCGCACCTCGAGACCCCAATCCCCACCCCGAGAATCCAATCCCCACCCCGAGACCCCCAATCCCCAACCCGAGACCCCAATCCCCCAACCCCACCCCGAGACACCCAATCCAAACCCCGAGACCCCCAATCCACACCTCGAGACCCCAATCCCCACCCCGAGACTCCAATCTCCACCCCGAAACCCCAATCCCCACCCCGAGACCCCAATCCCCACCACGAGACCTCAATCCCCACCCCGAGACCCCAATCTCACCCCAAGACCCCAATCACCACCCTGCTATCCCAATCCACATCCCGAGACCCCAATCCCCAGCCCGACACCCCAATCCCCACCCTGGGACACCAATCCCCACACCGAGACCCCAATCCCACCCAGAGACCCCAATCCCCACCCAGCGTCCCCGAGACCCCAATCCCCACCCCGAGACCCCAATCCGAGTCCCCAATCCCAACCCCGAGACCCCAATCCCCACCCCGAGACCCCAATCACCACCCCAAGACCCTAAACCCCACCCCGAGACCCCAATCTCACCCCGAGAACCCAATCCCCACCCTAAGATCCCAACCCTCACCCCGGGACCCCAATCCCCACACCGAGACACCAATCCTCACCCCGAGATCCCAATCCTCACCCCGAGTCCCCAATCCCAACCCCGAGACCCCAATCCCCAAACCGAGACCCCAATCCCCACCCAAAGACCCCAATCTGCACCTCGAGACCCCAATCCGCACCTCGAGACCCCAATCCCCACCCCGAGACCCCCAATCCACACCCCGAGACCCTAATCACCATCCCGAGACCACAATCCCCAAACTGAGACCCCAATCGCCCAACCCCACCCCGAGACACCCAATCCACACCCCAAGAGCCCCAATCCACACCCCGAGACCCAATCCCCACGCCGAGATCCCCAATCCCCACCCCGAGAACCCAATCTCCACCCCGAGACCCCAATTCCCACCCCGAGACCCCCAATCCACACCCCGAGACCCAATCCCCACGCCGAGACCCCCAATGCCCACCCCGAGACCCCAATCCCCACCCCGAGACCCCAATCCCCACACCGAGACCCCAATCCCCACACCGAGACCCGAAAACCCACCCCGAGACCCCAATCCCCACCCCGAGACCCCAATCTCCACCCCGAGATCCCGATTTCCATCCCGTGAGCCCAATCCCGACCCCGAGACCCCAATCCCCACCCCGAGACTTGAATCCCCACCCCGAGACCCCAATCCCCACACAGAGACCCCAATCCCCACACCGAGACCCCAAAACCCACCCCGAGACCCCAATCCCCACCCCAAGACCCCAATCGCCACCCCGAGACCCCCATCTCTACCATGTGAGCCTAATCCCCACCCCGAGACCCCAATCCCCACCCCATGACCCCAATCCCCCAATCCCCATCCCGAGACCTCAGTCCCCACCCCGAGACCCCAATCTCCACTTCGAGATCCATATCTTAACCCCGAGACCCCAATCCCCACCCTGAGATCCCAATCATCACCCCGAGACCCCAATCCCCACCCCGGGATCCCAATCGCCACCCCGGGACCCCAATCCCCACACCGAGACCCCAATCCCACCCAGAGACCCCATACCCCACCCAAAGTCCCCGAGACCCCAATCCCCACCCCGAGACCCCAATCCTCACCCCGAGACCCCAATCCTCACCCAGAGTCCCCAATTCCAACCCCAAGGCCCCAATCCACCAACCCGAGACCCCAATCCGCATCTCGAGACCCCAATCGGCACCTCGAGACACCAATCCCCAGCCGAGACCCCAAACCCCACTCCGAGACCCCAATACTCACCCCGAGGCCCCAATCCCCACCCAGTGTCCCCGAGACCCCAATCCACACTCCAAGACCCCAATCCCAACCCCTAGAACCCAATCCCAACCCCGAGACCCCATCCCCACCCGGAGAACCCAATCCCCATCCCGAGATCCCAATCCCCACCCCGAGACCACAATCCCACCACGAAACCCCAATCCCCACACCAAGACCCCAATCCCCACCTCGAAACCCCAATCCCCACCCCGAGACCCCCAATCCCCAACCCGAGACCCCAATCCCCCAACCCCACCCCGAGACACCCAATCCAAACCCCGAGACCCCCAATCCACACCACGAGACACAATCCCCACACCGAGACCCCAATCTCCACCCCGAGACCCCCATCTCCACCCCGTGACCCCAATCCCTCCCCCGAGACCCCAATACCCACCCCATGACCCCAATACCCTAATCCCCATCCCGAGACCCCAATCCCGACCCCGAGACCCCAATCTCATTCCAAAACACCAATCCCCACCCCGAGACCCCAATCCCCCAATCCCCATCCCGAGACCTCAATCCCCACCCCCAGTCCTCAATCCCCACACCGAGACCTCAATCCCCACCCCGAGACCCCAATCACCACCCCGAGACCCCAATCTCACCCCGAGACCCCAATCCCCACCCCGGGATCCAAATCGCCACACCGAGACCCCAATCCCACCCAGAGACCCCAATCCCCACCCAAAGTCCCCGAGACCCCAATCCCCACCCCGAGACCCCAATCCTCACCCCGAGACCCCAATCCTCACCCAGAGTCCCCAATCCCAACCCCAAGACCCCAATCCCCAACCCGAGACCCCAATCCGCACCTCGAGACACCAATCCCCCGCCGAGACCCCAAACCCCACTCCGAGACCCCAATACTCACCCCGAGGCCCCAATCCCCACCCAGTGTCCCCGAGACCCCAATCCACACTCCAAGACCCCAATCCCCACCCCTAGAACCCAATCCCACCCCGAGACCCCATCCCCACCCGGAGAACCCAATCCCCATCCCGAGATCCCAATCCCCACCACGAAACCCCAATCCCCACCCCGAGACCCCAATCCCCACCTCGAAACCCCAATCCCCACCCCGAGACCCCCAATCCCCAACCCGAGACCCCAATTCCCCAACCCCACCCCGAGACACCCAATCCAAACCCCGAGACCCCCAATCCACACCACGAGACACAATCCCCATGCCGAGACCCCCAATCCCCACCCCGAGACCCCAATCCCCACACCGAGACCCCAATCTCCACCCCGAGACCCCCATCTCCACCCCGTGACCCCAATCCCTCCCCCGAGACCCCAATACCAACCCCATGACCCCAATACCCTAATCCCCATCCCGAGACCCCAATCCCGACCCCGAGACCCCAATCTCATTCCAAAACACCAATCCCCACCCCGAGACCCCAATCCCCCAATCCCCATCCCGAGACCTCAATCCCCATCCCCAGTCCTCAATCCCCACACCGAGACTCCAATCTCCACCCCGAAACCCCAATCCCCACCCCGAGACCCCAATCCCCATCACGAGACCTCAATCCCTACCCCGAGACCCCAATCACCACCCCGAGACACCAATCCCCACCCCGAGACCCCAATCTCACCCCAAGACCCCAATCACGACCCTGCTATCCCAATCCACATCCCGAGACCCCAATCCCCAGCCCGACACCCCAATCCCCACCCTGGGACACCAATCCCCACACCGAGACCCCAATCCCACCCAGAGACCCCAATCCCCACCCAGCGTCCCCGAGACCCCAATCCCCACCCCGAGACCCCAATCCGAGTCCCCAATCCCAACCCCGAGACCCCAATCCCCACCCCGAGACCCCAATCACCACCCCGAGACCCCAATCCCCACCCCGAGAACCCAATCCCACCCCAAGATCCCAATCCCCACCCCGAGACCCCAATCCCCATCCCGAGATGCCAATCCTCACCCCGAGACCCCAATCCCCACCCGGAGACCCCAATCCCCATCCCGAGACCCCAATCCCCACCCGGAGACCCCAATCCGCATCCCGAGCTCGCAACCCCCACCCCGAGACCACAATCCCACCACGAGGCCCCAATCCCCACCCCGAGACCCCAATCCCCATACCGAGACCCCAATCCCCTTCCCGAGACCTCAAGACCCCAATCTCACTCCGAGACCCCAATCCCCACCCTGATATCCCAATCCACACACCGACACCCCAATCCACACACCGAGACCCCAATCCCCACCACAAGACCCCAATCCCCACCCCGAGACCCCATTCTTAACCCTGAGACCCCAATCCCCACCCCGAGATCCCAATACCCACCCCGAGACCCCAATCCCCATACCGAGACCCTAAACCCCACCCCGACACCCAAATCCCCACCCCGGGACCCCAATCCCCACACCGAGACCCCAATCCCACCCAGAGACCCCAATCCCCACCCAGAGTCCCCGAGACCCCAATCCCCACTCCGAGGCCCCAATCCGAGTCCCCAATCCCAACACCGAGACCCCAATCCCCCCCCAAGACCCCAATCCCCACCCAGAGACCCCAATCGCCACCCTGAGACCCCAATCTTACCCCGAGACCCCAATCCCCACCCTGAGACCCCAATCCCCACCCCGAGAACCTAAACCCCACCCCGAGACTCCAATCTCACCCCGAGAACCCAATCCCCACCCTAAGATCCCAACCCCCACCCCGAGACCCCAATCCCCACCCCGACACCCCAATCCCCACCCCGACACCCCAATCCCCACTCCGAGACCCCAATCCCCACTCCGAGACCCCAATCCGAGCCCCCAATCCCAACCCCGAGACCCCAATCCCCCCCCAAGACCCCAATCCCCACCCCGAGACCCCAATCTCACCCCGAGACCCCAATCCCCACCCTAAGATCCCAACCCTCACCCCGGGACCCCAATCCCCACCCCGACACCCCAATCCCCACCCCGACACCCCAATCCCCACACCGAGACACCAATCCTCACCCCGAGATCCCAATCCCCACCCCGACACCCCAATCCCCACACCGAGACACCAATCCTCACCCCGAGATCCCAATCCCCAAACCGAGACACCAATCCCCACCCAAAGACCCCAATCTGCACCTCGAGACCCCAATCCGCACCTCGAGACCCCAATCCCCACCCCGAGACCCCCAATCCACACCCCGAGACCCTAATCACCATCCCGAGACCACAATCCCCAAACCGAGACCCCAATCGCCCAACCCCACCCCGAGACACCCAATCCACACCCCAAGAGCCCCAATCCACACCCCGAGACCCAATCCCCACGCCGAGATCCCCAATCCCCACCCCGAGAACCCAATCTCCACCCCGAGACCCCAATCCCCACCCCGAGACCCCCAATCCATACCCCGAGACCCAATCCCCACGCCGAGACCCCCAATGCCCACCACGAGACCCCAATCCCCACCCCGAGACCCCAATCCCCACACCGAGACCCCAATCCCCACACCGAGACCCCAAAACCCACCCCGAGACCCCAATCCCCACCCCGAGACCCCAATCTCCACCCCGAGATCCCTATCTCCACCCCTTGAGCCCAATCCCGACCCCGAGACCCCAATCCCCACCCCATGACCCCAATCCCCTAATACCCAACCAGAGACCCCAATCCCGACCCCGAGACCCCAATCTCATCCCGAGACACCAATCCCCACCCAGAGACCCCAAACCCCACTCCGAGACCCCAATACTCACCACGAGGCCCCAATCCCCACCCAGAGTGTCCGAGACCTCAATCCCCACCGCGAGACCCCAATCCCCACCCCGAGAACCCAATCGCACCCCGAGACCCCAATCCCCATCCTGAGATCCCAATCCTCATCCCGAGACCCCAATCCCCATCCCGAGACCCCAATCCCCACCCCGAGACCCCAATCCCCACCTCGAGACCCCGACCCCCACCCCAAGAACCCCAATCCCCACCCCGAGACCCCCAATCCACACCCCGAGACCCCAATCCCCACCCCGAGACACCCAATCCACACCCCAAGACCCCCAATCCAAACCCCGAGAACCCAATCTCCACCCCGTGACCCCATCCCCACCCCGAGACCCCCAATCCACACCCCGAGACCCAATCCCCACGCCGAGACCCCCAATCCCCACCCCGAGACCCCCAATCCCCACCCCGAGACCCCAATCCCCACACAGAGACCCCAATCCCCACCCCAAGACCCCAATCGCCATCCCGAGACCCCCATCTCTACCATGTGAGCCTAATCCCCACCCCGAGACCCCAATCCCCACCCCATGACCCCAATCCCCTAACACCCATCCCGAGACCCCAATCCCGACCCCGAAACACCAATCTCATCCCGAGACACCAATCCCCACCCCGAGACTCCAATCCCCCAATCCCCATCCCGAGACCTCAATCCCTAACCCGAGACCCCAATCCCCACCCCGAGACCCCAATCTCCACCCTGAGACCCCAATCCCCACCCTGAGACCCCAATCCCCACCCTGAGACCCCAATCCCCACCCCGGGACCCCAATCGCCACCCAGGGACCCCAATCCCCACACCGAGACCCCAATCCATTCCAGAGACCCCAACCCCCACCCAAAGTCCCCGAGACCCCAATCCCCACCCCGAGACCCTAATCCTCACCCCGGGACCCCAATCCTCACCCCAAGTCCCCAATTCCAACCCCAAGACCCCAATCCCCAACCCGAGACCCCAATCCCCACACCGAGACCCCAATCCACACCTCGAGACCCCAATCCGCACCTCGAGACACCAATCTCCCCCCACGAGACCCTAATCCTCACCCCGAGACCCCAATCCTCACCCCGAGTCCCCAATTCCAACCCCAAAACCCCAATCCCCAACCCGAGACCCCAATCGCCACACCGAGACCCCAATCCGCACCTCGAGACACCAATCTCCCCCGCCGAGACCCCAAACCCCACTCCGAGACCCCAATACTCACCCCGAGGCTCCAATCCCCACCCAGTGTCCCCGAGACCCCAATCCACACTCCGAGACCACAATCCCCACCCTTGGAACCCAATCCCACCCCGAGACCCCATCCCCACCCGGAGAACCCAATCCCCATCCCGAGATCCCAATCCCCACCTCGAAACCCCAATCCCCACCACGAGACCCCAATCCCCACCTCGAAACCCCAATCCCCACCCCGAGACCCCCAATTCCCAACCCGAGACCCCAATCCCCCAACCCCACCCCGAGACACCCAATTCACACCCCAAGACCCCCAATCCAAACCCCGAGAACCCAATCTCCACCCTGAGACCCCAATCCCCACCCCGAGACCCCAATCCTCACACCGAGACCCCAATCCCCATGCCGAGACCCCCAATCCCCACCCCGAGACCCCAAAATCCACCACGAGACCCCAATCCCCACCCCGAGACCCCAATCTCCACCCCGAGAACCCCATCTCCACCCCGTGACCCCAATCCCTCCCCTGAGACCCCAATACCCATCCCGAGACCCCAATCCCGACCCCGAGACCCCAATCTCATTCCGAAACACCAATCCCCACCCCGAGACCCCAATCCCCATCCCGAGATCTCAATCCCCACCCCCAGTCCTCAATCCCCACCACGAGACCCCAATCCCCACCCCGAGACCCCAATCCCCACCCCGAGACCCCAATCCCCACCCCGAGACCCCAATCTCACCCCAAGACCCCAATCCCCACCCTGCTATCCCAATCCACATCCCGAGACCCCAATCCTACCCAGAGACCCCAATCCCCACCCAGCATCCCCGAGACCCCAATCCCCACCCTGAGACACCAATCCGAGTCCCCAATCCGAACCCCGAGACCCCAATCCCCACCCCGAGACCCCAATCCCCACCCGAGACCTCAATCCCCATTCCGAGATCCCAATCCTCGCCCCGAGGCCCCAATCCCCACCCCGAGACCACAATCCCACCACGAGGCCCCAATCCCCACCCCGAGACCCCAATCCCCATACCGAGACCCCAATCCCCTTCCCGAGACCCCAAGACCCCAATCTCACTCCGAGACCCCAATCCCCACCCTGATATCCCAATCCACACACCGACACCCCAATCCACACACCGAGACCCCAATCCCCACCACAAGACCCCAATCCCCACCCCGAGACCCCATTCTTAACCCTGAAACCCCAATCCCCACCCCGAGACCCCAATCCCCACCCCGAGATCCCAATCCCCACCCCGAGACCCCAATCCCCATACCGAGACCCTAAACCCCACCCCGAAATCCCAATCCACACCCCGAGACCCCAATCCCCACCCCGACACCCAAATCACCACCCCGGGACCCCAATCCCCACACCGAGACCCCAATCCCACCCAGAGACCCCAATCCCCACCCAGAGTCCCTGAGACCCCAATCCCCACCCCGAGACCCCAATCCGAGTCCCCAATCCCAACCCCGAGAACCTAAACCCCACCCCGAGACCCCAATCTCACCCCGAGAACCCAATCCCCACCCTAAGATCCCAACCCTCACCCCGAGACCCCAATCCCCACCCCGACACCCCAATCCCCACCCCGACACCCCAATCCCCACTCCGAGACCCCATTCCCCACTCCGAGACCCCAATCCCCACTCCGAGACCCGAATCCGAGTCCCCAATCCCAACCCCGAGACCCCAATCCCCCCCCAAGACCCCAATCCCCACCCAGAGACCCCAATCGCCACCCTGAGACCCCAATCTTACCCCGAGACCCCAATCCCCACCCTGAGACCCCAATCCCCACCCCGAGACCCTAAACCCCACCCCGAGACCCCAATCTCACCCCGAGAACCCAATCCCCACCCTAAGATCCCAACCCTCACCCCGGAACCCCAATCCCCACACCGAGACCCCAATCCTCACCCCGAGATCCCAATCCTCACCCCGAGTCCCCAATCCCAACCCCGAGACCCCAATCCCCAACCCGAGACCCCAATCCCCACCCAAAGACCCCAATCCGCACCTCGAGACCCCAATCCCCCCCCCCGAGACCCCAAACCCCACTCCGAGACCCCAATACTCACTCCGACACCCCAATCCCCACCCTGAGAACCCAATCCCACCCCGAGACACCAATCCCCACCCCGAGACCCCGAATCCCCAACCTGAGACCGCAATCCCCCAACCCCACCCCGAGACACCCAATCCACACCTCAAGACCCCCAATCCAAACCCCGAGAACCCAATCTCCACCCCGAGACCCCAAACCCCACCCCGAGACCCCAATCCTCACCCCGAGACCCCAATCCCCAGCCTGAGACCCCCAATCCACGCCCCGAGAAACAATCCCCACGCCGAGACCCCCAATCCCCACCCCGAGACCCCAATCCCCACCCCGAGACGCCATTCTCCACCCCGAGGCCCAATCCCCACCCCGAGACACCAATCCCCCAATCCCCATCCCGAGACCTCAATCCCCACCCCCAGTCCTCAATCCCCACCCCGAAACCCGAATCCCCACCCCGAGACCCCAATCCCCACCCCGAGACCCCAATCCCCACCCCGAGACCACAATCCCCACCCCGAGACCCCAATCCCCACACCGAGACCCCAATCCCCAACCCGAGACCCCAATCCCCACCCAGAGTCACCGAGACCCCAATCCCCACCCCGAGACCCCAATCCCCACCACGACACCCCAAGCCCCACCCCGAGACACCAATGCCCACCCCGAGAACCCAATCCCCACCCCGAGACCCACAATCCCCATCCCGAGACCCCCAATACACACACCGAGACGACAATCCCCACCCCGGGTCCCCAACCCCACCCCGAGACCCCAATCCCCACCCGAGACCCCAATGCCCACCCAGAGACCCCAATCGCAAACCGGAAACCCCAATCCCCACCCCGAGATTCCAATCCCCACCCCGAAACCCCAATCACCACGCCGTGACCCCAATCTCCACCCCGAGACCCCAATCTCCACCCCGTGACCTCAATCCCCACCCCGAGACCCCAATCCCCACCCCATGACACCAATCCCCATCCCGAGACCCCAATCCCCACCACGAGACCCCAATCTCCCCCCGAGACCTCAATCCCCACCCCGAGTCTCCAATCCCCACCCCATGACACCAATCCCCATCCCGAGACCCCAATTCCCACCCCGAGACCCCAATCTCCCCCCGAGACCTCAATCCCCACCCCGAGACCCCAATCCCCACCGCGAGACCACATTCCCACCACGAGACCCCACTCCGCACCCCGAGACCCCAATCCCCACCTCGAGACCCCGATCCCCACCCCGAGACCCCCAATCCCCAACCCGAGACCCCCAAACCACACCCCAAGACCGAAATCCCCACCCCCAGTCCTCAATCCCCACAACGAGACCCCAATCTCCACCCCGAAACCCGAATCCCCACCCCAAGACCCCAATCCCCACCCCGAGACCCCAATCTCCACCCGAGACCCCAATCCCCACCCCGAGACCCCAATCCCCACACCGAGACCCCAATCCCCAACCCGAGACCCCAATCCCCACCCAGAGTCACCGAGACCCCAATCCCCACCCCGAGACCCCAATCCCCACCACGACACCCCAAGCCCCACCCCGAGACACCAATGCCCACCCCGAGAACCCAATCCCCACCCCGAGACCCACAATCCCCATCCCGAGACCCCCAATACACACACCGAGACCACAATCCCCACCCCGGGTCCCCAACCCCACCCCGAGACCCCAATCCCCACCCCGAGACCCCAATCGCAAACCCGAAACCCCAATCCCCACCCCGAGATCCCAATCCCCACCCCGAAACCCCAATCACCACCCCGTGACCCCAATCTCCACCCCGTGACCTCAATCCCCACCCCGAGACCCCAATCCCCACCCCATGACACCAATCCCCATCCCGAGACCCCAATCCCCACCACGAGACCCCAATCTCCCCCCGAGACCTCAATCCCCACCCCGAGTCTCCAATCCCCACCCCGAGACACCAATCCCACCCGAGACCCCAATCCCCACCCCAATCCCCCAATCCCCATACCGAGACGTCAATCCACACCCCGAGACCCAAAACCCTCCCTGAGACCCCAATCTTAATCCCGGGACCCCAATCCCCACTCTGAGACCCCAAACCAGCACCCCGAGACCCTAAACCCCATCCTGAGACCCCAATCTCACCCCGAGACTTCAATCCCCACCCTGAGATCCCAATCCCCACCCCGAGACCCCAATCCCCACCTCGATACCCCAATCCCCACCCCGAGACTCCAATCCCCACAACGAGACCCCAATCCCACCCAGAGACCCCAATCCCCACCCAGAGTTCCCGAGACCCCAAACCCCACCCCGAGACCCCAATCCCCACCCCGAGAACCCTATCCCACCTCGAGACCCCAATCCCCAACCCGAGACCCCAATCTCCAGCACGAGACTCCAATCAGCACCTCGAGACCCCAATCCCCACCCCGAGACCACAATCCCCCCGAGACCCCAAACCCCACTCCGAGACTCCAATCCCCACCCCGAGACCCCAATCCCCATCCTGTGATCCCAATCCTCACCCCGAGACCCCAATCCCCACCCGGAGACCCTAATCCCCATCCCGAGATCCCAATCCCCACCCCGAGACCACAATCCCACCACGAGACCCCACTCCGCACCCCGAGACCCCAATCCCCACCTCGAGACCCCGATCCCCACCCCGAGACCCCCAATCCCCACCCCGTGACCCCCAAACCACACCCCAAGACCCAAATCCCCATCCCGAGACCACAATCCCCAACCCGAGACCCCAATCTTAACCCCGAGACCCCAATCCTCACCCCAAAACCCCAATCCACACCACGAGACCCCAATCCCCACCACGAGACCCCAATCCCCACCCCCGAGAACCCAATCTTAACCCGAGACCCCAATCCCCACCCCGGGACCCCAATCCCCACCCCGGGACCCCAATCCCCATACCGTGACCCTAAACCCCACCCCGAGACCCCAATCTCACCCCGAGACCCCAATCCCCACACTGATATCCCCACCCCGACACCCCAATCCCCACCCCGGGACCCCAATCCCCACACCGAGACCCCAATCCACACCCAGAGTCACCGAGACCCCAATCCCCACCCCGACACCCCAATCCCCACCCCGGGACCCCAATCCCCACCCCGAGTCCCCAATCCTCACCCCGACACCCCAATCCCCACCCCGGGACCCCAATCCCCACACCGAGACCCCAATCCCCACCCCGAGACCCCAATCCGAGTCCCCAATCCCAACCCCGAGACCCCAATCTGCACCTCGAGACCCCAATCTGCACCTCGAGACCCCAATCCCCACCCCGACACCCCAATCCCCACCCCGACACCGAATCCCCATCCCGAGACCCCAATCCGCACCCCGAGACCCCAATCCTCACCCCGAGTCCCCAGTCCCACCTCCGAGACCCCAATCCCCACCCCGAGACCCCAATCTGCACCTCGAGACCCCAATCCCCCCCCCCGAGACCCCAATCTCACCCCGACACCCCAATCCCCACCCCGAGACCCCAATCCCCACACCGAGACCCCAATCCTCACCCCGAGACCCCAATCCTCACCCCGAGTCCCCAGTCCCAACTCCGAGACCCCAATCCCCACCCCAAGACCCCAATCCCCCCCCGAGACCTCAAACCCCACCCCGAGACCCCAATCTCACCCCGAGACCCCAATCCCCACCCTGATATCCACACCCCGACACCCCAATCCCACCACGAGGCCCCAATCCCCACCCCGAGACCCCAATCCCCACCCAAGACCCCAATCCCCATACCGAGACCATAAACCCCACCCCGAGACCCCAATCTCACCCCGAGACCCCAATCCCCACCCTGATATCCACACACCGAGACCCCAATCCCCACACCGAGACCCCAATCCCCACCCCGAGACCACAATCCCCACCCCGAGACCACAATCCCCACCCCGAGACCCCAATCCCCACCCCGAGACCCCAATCCGCACCCCGAGACCCCAATCCCCATACCGAGAACCCAATCCCCTTCCCGAGACCCCAAGACCCCAAGCCCCACCCCGAGACACCAATCCACACCCTGAGACCCACAATCCCCATCCCGAGATCCCCAATACACACCCCGAGACCACAATCCCCACCCCGGGTCCCCAACCCCACCCCGAGACCCCAATCCCCACCCCGAGACCCCAATCCCCACCCCGAGACCCCAATGCCCACCCAGAGACCCCAATCACAAACCCGAAACCCCAATCCCCACCCCGAGACCCCAATCCCCACCCCGAAACCCCAATCCCCACCCCGTGATCCCAATCTCCACCCCGAGACCCCAACCTCCACCACGTGACCTCAATCCTCAGCCCGAGACCCCAATCCCCACCCCATGACACCAATCCCCATACCGAGACCCCAATCCCCACCACGAGACCCCAATCTCACCCCGAGTCTCACCTCCCCACCCCGATACCCCAATCCCCCAATCCCCACCCCGAGACGTCAATCCACACCCCGAGACCCTAAACCCCACCCCGAGACCCTAAACCCCACTCTGAGACCCCAATCTCACCCCGAGACCCAATCCCCACGCCGAGGCACCCAATCCCCACCCCGAGACCCCAATCCCCACCCCGAGACCCCAATCCCCACACCGAGACCCCAATCCCCACGCCGAGACCTCCATCTCCACCATGTGAGCCCAATCCCCACCCCGAGACTCCAATCCCCACCCCATGACCCCAATCCCCGAATACCCATCCCGAGACCTCAATCCCTAACCCGAGACCTCAATCCCCACACCCGAGACCCCAATCTCGACCCCGAGTCCCCAATCCCCACCCCGAGACCCCAATCTTAAACCCGAGACCCCAATCTCCACCCTGAGACCCCAATCCCCACCCCGAGACCCTAAACCCCACCCCGAGTCCCCAACCCAACACCGAGACCCCAATCCCCACCCCGAGACCCCAATGCCCACCCAGAGACCCCAACCGCAACCCCGAAACCCAAATCCCCACACCGAGACCCCAATCCCCACCCCGTGACCCCAATCTCCACCCCGAGACCCCAATCTCCACCCCGTGACTCCAATCTCCACACCGAGACCCCAATCCCCACCACATGACCCCAATCCCCAACCCGAGATCCCAATCCCTACCACGAGACCCCAATCTCACCCCGAGACCTCAATCCCCACCCCGACTCTCCAATCTCCACCCCGAGACCCCAATCCCCACCTGAGACCCCAATCCCCACCCCGATCCCCCAATCCCCCAATCCCCACGCCGAGACCCCAATCTCACCCCGAGACCCCAATCCCCACCCCGAGACCACAATCCCCACTCCGAGACCCTAAACCCCATCCCGAGACCCCAATCTCACCCCGAGACCCCAATTCCCACCCTGAGATCCCAATCCCCACCCAGAGATCCCAATCCCCACCCTGAGACCCCAATCCCCACCCCGAGACCCCAATCCCCACATCGAGACGCCAATCCAACCCAGAGACCCCAATCCCCACCCAGATACCCCAATCCCCACCCAGAGTCCCCGAGACCCCAATCCCCAACCCGAGACCGCAATCTCCAGCCCGAGACTCCAATCCGCACCTCGAGACCCCAATCCCCCCCCGAGACCCCAAACCCCACTCCGAGACCCCAATACTCACCCCGAGGCCCCAATCCCCACCCAGAGTGTCCGAGACCCCAATCCCCACCCCGAAACCCCAATCCCCACCCCGTGACCCCAATCTCCACCCCGAGACCCCAATCTCCACCCCGTGACTCCAATCCCCACCCCGAGACCACAATCCCCACCACATGACCCCAATCCCCACCACATGACACCAATCCCCACCCCGAGACCACAATCCCCACTCCGAGATCCTAAACCCCATCCCGAGACTCCAATCTCACCCGAGACCCCAATTCCCACCCTGAGATCCCAATCCCCACCCAGAGATCCCAATTCCCACCCCGAGACCCCAATCCCCACATCGAGACGCCAATCCCACCCAGAGACCCCAATCCCCACCCTGAGATCCCAATCCCCACCCCGAGATCCCAATTCCCACCCCGAGACCCCAATCCCCACATCGAGACGCCAATCCCACCCAGAGACCCCAATCCCCACCCTGAGATCCCAATCCCCACCCCGAGACCCCAATCCCCACCCCGACACCCGAATCCCCACCCAGATACCCCAATCCCCACCCAGAGTCCCCGAGACCGCAATCTCCAGCCCGAGACTCCAATCCGCACCTCGAGACCCCAATCCCCACTCCGAGACCCCAATCCGCCCCGAGACCCCAATCCCCCCCCGAGACCCCAAACCCCACCCCGAGACCCCAATACTCACCCCGAGGCCCCAATCCCCACCCAGAATGTCCGAGACCCCAATCCCCACCCCGAGAACCCAATCGCACCCCGAGACCCCAATCCCCACTCCGAGACTCCAATCCCCATCCTGCGATCCCAATCCTCATCCCGAGACCCCAATCCCCACCCGGAGACCCCAATCCCCATCCCGAGATCCCAATCCACACCCCGAGACCACAATCCCACCCCGAATCTGCAATCCCCACCTCGAGACCCCGATCCCCGCCCCGAGAACCCCAATCCCCACCCCGAGACCCCCAATCCACACCCCGAGACCCCAATCCCCACCCCGAGACACCCAATCCACACCCCGAGACCCAATCCCCACACCGAGACCCCAATCCGCACCTCGAGACACCAATCTCCCCCGCCGAGACCCCAAACCCCACTCCGAGACCCCAATACTCACCCCGAGGCTCCATTCCCCACCCAGTGTCCCCGAGACCCCAATCCACACTCCGAGACCACAATCCCCACCCTTGGAACCCAATCCCACCCCGAGACCCCATCCCCACCCGGAGAACCCAATCCCCATCCCGAGATCCCAATCCCCACCTCGAAACCCCAATCCCCACCACGAGACCCCAATCCCCACCTCGAAACCCCAATCCCCACCCCGAGACCCCCAATTCCAAACCCGAGACCCCAATCCCCCAACCCCACCCCGAGACACCCAATTCACACCCCAAGACCCCCAATCCAAACCCCGAGAACCCAATCTCCACCCTGAGACCCCAATCCCCACCCCGAGACCCCAATCCTCACCCCGAGACCCCAATCCCCATGCCGAGCCCCCCATCCCCACCCCGAGACCCCAAAATCCACCACGAGACCCCAATCCCCACCCCGAGACCCCAATCTCCACCCCGAGAACCCCATCTCCACCCCGTGACCCCAATCCCTCCCCTGAGACCCCAATACCCATCCCGAGACCCCAATCCCGACCCCGAGACCCCAATCTCATTCCGAAACACCAATCCCCACCCCGAGACCCCAATCCCCATCCCGAGATCTCAATCCCCACCCCCAGTCCTCAATCCCCACCACGAGACCCCAATCCCCACCCCGAGACCCCAATCCCCACCCCGAGACCCCAATCCCCACCCCGAGACCCCAATCTCACCCCAAGACCCCAATCCCCACCCTGCTATCCCAATCCACATCCCGAGACCCCAATCCCACCCAGAGACCCCAATCCCCACCCAGCATCCCCGAGACCCCAATCCCCACCCTGAGACACCAATCCGAGTCCCCAATCCGAACCCCGAGACCCCAATCCCCACCCCGAGACCCCAATCCCCACCCCGAGACCTCAATCCCCATTCCGAGGTCCCAATCCTCGCCCCGAGGCCCCAATCCCCACCCCGAGACCACAATCCCACCACGAGGCCCCAATCCCCACCCCGAGACCCCAATCCCCATACCGAGACCCCAATCCCCTTCCCGAGACCCCAAGACCCCAATCTCACTCCGAGACCCCAATCCCCACCCTGATATCCCAATCCACACACCGACACCCCAATCCACACACCGAGACCCCAATCCCCACCACAAGACCCCAATCCCCACCCCGAGACCCCATTCTTAACCCTGAAACCCCAATCCCCACCCCGAGACCCCAATCCCCACCCCGAGATCCCAATCCCCACCCCGAGACCCCAATCCCCATACCGAGACCCTAAACCCCACCCCGAAATCCCAATCCACACCCCGAGACCCCAATCCCCACCCCGACACCCAAATCACCACCCCGGGACCCCAATCCCCACACCGAGACCCCAATCCCACCCAGAGACCCCAATCCCCACCCAGAGTCCCTGAGACCCCAATCCCCACCCCGAGACCCCAATCCGAGTCCCCAATCCCAACCCCGAGAACCTAAACCCCACCCCGAGACCCCAATCTCACCCCGAGAACCCAATCCCCACCCTAAGATCCCAACCCTCACCCCGAGACCCCAATCCCCACCCCGACACCCCAATCCCCACCCCGACACCCCAATCCCCACTCCGAGACCCCATTCCCCACTCCGAGACCCCAATCCCCACTCCGAGACCCGAATCCGAGTCCCCAATCCCAACCCCGAGACCCCAATCCCCCCCCAAGACCCCAATCCCCACCCAGAGACCCCAATCGCCACCCTGAGACCCCAATCTTACCCCGAGACCCCAATCCCCACCCTGAGACCCCAATCCCCACCCCGAGACCCTAAACCCCACCCCGAGACCCCAATCTCACCCCGAGAACCCAATCCCCACCCTAAGATCCCAACCCTCACCCCGGAACCCCAATCCCCACACCGAGACCCCAATCCTCACCCCGAGATCCCAATCCTCACCCCGAGTCCCCAATCCCAACCCCGAGACCCCAATCCCCAACCCGAGACCCCAATCCCCACCCAAAGACCCCAATCCGCACCTCGAGACCCCAATCCCCCCCCCGAGACCCCAAACCCCACTCCGAGACCCCAATACTCACTCCGACACCCCAATCCCCACCCTGAGAACCCAATCCCACCCCGAGACACCAATCCCCACCCCGAGACCCCGAATCCCCAACCTGAGACCGCAATCCCCCAACCCCACCCCGAGACACCCAATCCACACCTCAAGACCCCCAATCCAAACCCCGAGAACCCAATCTCCACCCCGAGACCCCAAACCCCACCCCGAGACCCCAATCCTCACCCCGAGACCCCAATCCCCAGCCTGAGACCCCCAATCCACGCCCCGAGAAACAATCCCCACGCCGAGACCCCCAATCCCCACCCCGAGACCCCAATCCCCACCCCGAGACGCCATTCTCCACCCCGAGGCCCAATCCCCACCCCGAGACACCAATCCCCCAATCCCCATCCCGAGACCTCAATCCCCACCCCCAGTCCTCAATCCCCACCCCGAAACCCGAATCCCCACCCCGAGACCCCAATCCCCACCCCGAGACCCCAATCCCCACCCCGAGACCACAATCCCCACCCCGAGACCCCAATCCCCACACCGAGACCCCAATCCCCAACCCGAGACCCCAATCCCCACCCAGAGTCACCGAGACCCCAATCCCCACCCCGAGACCCCAATCCCCACCACGACACCCCAAGCCCCACCCCGAGACACCAATGCCCACCCCGAGAACCCAATCCCCACCCCGAGACCCACAATCCCCATCCCGAGACCCCCAATACACACACCGAGACGACAATCCCCACCCCGGGTCCCCAACCCCACCCCGAGACCCCAATCCCCACCCGAGACCCCAATGCCCACCCAGAGACCCCAATCGCAAACCGGAAACCCCAATCCCCACCCCGAGATTCCAATCCCCACCCCGAAACCCCAATCACCACGCCGTGACCCCAATCTCCACCCCGAGACCCCAATCTCCACCCCGTGACCTCAATCCCCACCCCGAGACCCCAATCCCCACCCCATGACACCAATCCCCATCCCGAGACCCCAATCCCCACCACGAGACCCCAATCTCCCCCCGAGACCTCAGTCCCCACCCCGAGTCTCCAATCCCCACCCCATGACACCAATCCCCATCCCGAGACCCCAATTCCCACCCCGAGACCCCAATCTCCCCCCGAGACCTCAATCCCCACCCCGAGACCCCAATCCCCACCCCGAGACCACATTCCCACCACGAGACCCCACTCCGCACCCCGAGACCCCAATCCCCACCTCGAGACCCCGATCCCCACCCCGAGACCCCCAATCCCCAACCCGAGACCCCCAAACCACACCCCAAGACCGAAATCCCCACCCCCAGTCCTCAATCCCCACAACGAGACCCCAATCTCCACCCCGAAACCCGAATCCCCACCCCAAGACCCCAATCCCCACCCCGAGACCCCAATCTCCACCCGAGACCCCAATCCCCACCCCGAGACCCCAATCCCCACCCCGGGTCCCCAACCCCACCCCGAGACCCCAATCCCCACCCCGAGACCCCAATCGCAAACCCGAAACCCCAATCCCCACCCCGAGATCCCAATCCCCACCCCGAAACCCCAATCACCACCCCGTGACCCCAATCTCCACCCCGTGACCTCAATCCCCACCCCGAGACCCCAATCCCCACCCCATGACACCAATCCCCATCCCGAGACCCCAATCCCCACCACGAGACCCCAATCTCCCCCCGAGACCTCAATCCCCACCCCGAGTCTCCAATCCCCACCCCGAGACACCAATCCCACCCGAGACCCCAATCCCCACCCCGATACCCCAATCCCCCAATCCCCATACCGAGACGTCAATCCACACCCCGAGACCCAAAACCCTCCCTGAGACCCCAATCTTAATCCCGGGACCCCAATCCCCACTCTGAGACCCCAAACCAGCACCCCGAGACCCTAAACCCCATCCTGAGACCCCAATCTCACCCCGAGACTTCAATCCCCACCCTGAGATCCCAATCCCCACCCCGAGACCCCAATCCCCACCTCGATACCCCAATCCCCACCCCGAGACTCCAATCCCCACAACGAGACCCCAATCCCACCCAGAGACCCCAATCCCCACCCAGAGTTCCCGAGACCCCAAACCCCACCCCGAGGCCCCAATCCCCACCCCGAGAACCCTATCCCACCTCGAGACCCCAATCCCCAACCCGAGACCCCAATCTCCAGCACGAGACTCCAATCAGCACCTCGAGACCCCAATCCCCACCCCGAGACCACAATCCCCCCGAGACCCCAAACCCCACTCCGAGACTCCAATCCCCACCCCGAGACCCCAATCCCCATCCTGTGATCCCAATCCTCACCCCGAGACCCCAATCCCCACCCGGAGACCCTAATCCCCATCCCGAGATCCCAATCCCCACCCCGAGACCACAATCCCACCACGAGACCCCACTCCGCACCCCGAGACCCCAATCCCCACCTCGAGACCCCGATCCCCACCCCGAGACCCCCAATCCCCACCCCGTGACCCCCAAACCACACCCCAAGACCCAAATCCCCATCCCGAGACCACAATCCCCAACCCGAGACCCCAATCTTAACCCCGAGACCCCAATCCTCACCCCAAAACCCCAATCCCCACCACGAGACCCCAATCCCCACCACGAGACCCCAATCCCCACCCCCGAGAACCCAATCTTAACCCGAGACCCCAATCCCCACCCCGGGACCCCAATCCCCACCCCGGGACCCCAATCCCCATACCGTGACCCTAAACCCCACCCCGAGACCCCAATCTCACCCCGAGACCCCAATCCCCACGCTGATATCCCCACCCCGACACCCCAATCCCCACCCCGGGACCCCAATCCCCACACCGAGACCCCAATCCACACCCAGAGTCACCGAGACCCCAATCCCCACCCCGACACCCCAATCCCCACCCCGGGACCCCAATCCACACCCCGAGTCCCCAATCCTCACCCCGACACCCCAATCCCCACCCCGGGACCCCAATCCCCACACCGAGACCCCAATCCCCACCCCGAGACCCCAATCCGAGTCCCCAATCCCAACCCCGAGACCCCAATCTGCACCTCGAGACCCCAATCTGCACCTCGAGACCCCAATCCCCACCCCGACACCCCAATCCCCACCCCGACACCGAATCCCCATCCCGAGACCCCAATCCGCACCCCGAGACCCCAATCCTCACCCCGAGTCCCCAGTCCCACCTCCGAGACCCCAATCCCCACCCCGAGACCCCAATCTGCACCTCGAGACCCCAATCCCCCCCCCCCGAGACCCCAATCTCACCCCGACACCCCAATCCCCACCCCGAGACCCCAATCCCCACACCGAGACCCCAATCCTCACCCCGAGACCCCAATCCTCACCCCGAGTCCCCAGTCCCAACTCCGAGACCCCAATCCCCACCCCAAGACCCCAATCCCCCCCCGAGACCTCAAACCCCACCCCGAGACCCCAATCTCACCCCGAGACCCCAATCCCCACCCTGATATCCACACCCCGACACCCCAATCCCACCACGAGGCCCCAATCCCCACCCCGAGACCCCAATCCCCACCCAAGACCCCAATCCCCATACCGAGACCATAAACCCCACCCCGAGACCCCAATCTCACCCCGAGACCCCAATCCCCACCCTGATATCCACACACCGAGACCCCAATCCCCACACCGAGACCCCAATCCCCACCCCGAGACCACAATCCCCACCCCGAGACCACAATCCCCACCCCGAGACCCCAATCCCCACCCCGAGACCCCAATCCGCACCCCGAGACCCCAATCCCCATACCGAGAACCCAATCCCCTTCCCGAGACCCCAAGACCCCAAGCCCCACCCCGAGACACCAATCCACACCCTGAGACCCACAATCCCCATCCCGAGATCCCCAATACACACCCCGAGACCACAATCCCCACCCCGGGTCCCCAACCCCACCCCGAGACCCCAATCCCCACCCCGAGACCCCAATCCCCACCCCGAGACCCCAATGCCCACCCAGAGACCCCAATCGCAAACCCGAAACCCCAATCCCCACCCCGAGACCCCAATCCCCACCCCGAAACCCCAATCCCCACCCCGTGATCCCAATCTCCACCCCGAGACCCCAACCTCCACCACGTGACCTCAATCCTCAGCCCGAGACCCCAATCCCCACCCCATGACACCAATCCCCATACCGAGACCCCAATCCCCACCACGAGACCCCAATCTCACCCCGAGTCTCACCTCCCCACCCCGATACCCCAATCCCCCAATCCCCACCCCGAGACGTCAATCCACACCCCGAGACCCTAAACCCCACCCCGAGACCCTAAACCCCACTCTGAGACCCCAATCTCACCCCGAGACCCAATCCCCACGCCGAGGCACCCAATCCCCACCCCGAGACCCCAATCCCCACCCCGAGACCCCAATCCCCACACCGAGACCCCAATCCCCACGCCGAGACCTCCATCTCCACCATGTGAGCCCAATCCCCACCCCGAGACTCCAATCCCCACCCCATGACCCCAATCCCCGAATACCCATCCCGAGACCTCAATCCCTAACCCGAGACCTCAATCCCCACACCCGAGACCCCAATCTCGACCCCGAAGCCCCATTCCCCACCCCGAGTCCCCAATCCCCACCCCGAGACCCCAATCTTAAACCCGAGACCCCAATCCCCACCCTGATATCCACACCCCGACACCCCAATCCCACCACGAGGCCCCAATCCCCACCCCGAGACCCCAATCCCCACCCAAGACCCCAATCCCCATACCGAGACCATAAACCCCACCCCGAGACCCCAATCTCACCCCGAGACCCCAATCCCCACCCTGATATCCACACACCGAGACCCCAATCCCCACACCGAGACCCCAATCCCCACCCCGAGACCACAATCCCCACCCCGAGACCACAATCCCCACCCCGAGACCCCAATCCCCACCCCGAGACCCCAATCCGCACCCCGAGACCCCAATCCCCATACCGAGAACCCAATCCCCTTCCCGAGACCCCAAGACCCCAAGCCCCACCCCGAGACACCAATCCACACCCTGAGACCCACAATCCCCATCCCGAGATCCCCAATACACACCCCGAGACCACAATCCCCACCCCGGGTCCCCAACCCCACCCCGAGACCCCAATCCCCACCCCGAGACCCCAATCCCCACCCCGAGACCCCAATGCCCACCCAGAGACCCCAATCGCAAACCCGAAACCCCAATCCCCACCCCGAGACCCCAATCCCCACCCCGAAACCCCAATCCCCACCCCGTGATCCCAATCTCCACCCCGAGACCCCAACCTCCACCACGTGACCTCAATCCTCAGCCCGAGACCCCAATCCCCACCCCATGACACCAATCCCCATACCGAGACCCCAATCCCCACCACGAGACCCCAATCTCACCCCGAGTCTCACCTCCCCACCCCGATACCCCAATCCCCCAATCCCCACCCCGAGACGTCAATCCACACCCCGAGACCCTAAACCCCACCCCGAGACCCTAAACCCCACTCTGAGACCCCAATCTCACCCCGAGACCCAATCCCCACGCCGAGGCACCCAATCCCCACCCCGAGACCCCAATCCCCACCCCGAGACCCCAATCCCCACACCGAGACCCCAATCCCCACGCCGAGACCTCCATCTCCACCATGTGAGCCCAATCCCCACCCCGAGACTCCAATCCCCACCCCATGACCCCAATCCCCGAATACCCATCCCGAGACCTCAATCCCTAACCCGAGACCTCAATCCCCACACCCGAGACCCCAATCTCGACCCCGAAGCCCCATTCCCCACCCCGAGTCCCCAATCCCCACCCCGAGACCCCAATCTTAAACCCGAGACCCCAATCTCCACCCTGAGACCCCAATCCCCACCCCGAGACCCTAAACCCCACCCCGAGTCCCCAACCCAACACCAAGACCCCAATCCCCACCCCGAGACCCCAATGCCCACCCAGAGACCCCAACCGCAACCCCGAAACCCAAATCCCCACACCGAGACCCCAATCCCCACCCCATGACCCCAATCTCCACCCCGAGACCCCAATCTCCACCCCGTGACTCCAATCTCCACACCGAGACCCCAATCCCCACCACATGACCCCAATCCCCAACCCGAGATCCCAATCCCTACCACGAGACCCCAATCTCACCCCAAGACCTCAATCCCCACCCCGACTCTCCAATCTCCACCCCGAGACCCCAATCCCCACCTGAGACCCCAATCCCCACCCCGATCCCCCAATCCCCCAATCCCCACGCCGAGACCCCAATCTCACCCCGAGACCCCAATCCCCACCCCGAGACCACAATCCCCACTCCGAGACCCT
This sequence comes from Scyliorhinus torazame, assembly GCF_047496885.1. Taxonomy (NCBI): domain Eukaryota; kingdom Metazoa; phylum Chordata; class Chondrichthyes; order Carcharhiniformes; family Scyliorhinidae; genus Scyliorhinus; species Scyliorhinus torazame. The sequence goes on from NC_092720.1 coordinate 1,764,654, forward strand.
AAACCCCATCCCGAGACCCCAATCTCACCCCGAGACCCCAATTCCCACCCTGAGATCCCAATCCCCACCCAGAGATCCCAATCCCCACCCTGAGACCCCAATCCCCACCCCGAGACCCCAATCCCCACATCGAGACGCCAATCCCACCCAGAGACCCCAATCCCCACCCAGATACCCCAATCCCCACCCAGAGTCCCCGAGACCCCAATCCCCAACCCGAGACCGCAATCTCCAGCCCGAGACTCCAATCCGCACCTCGAGACCCCAATCCCCCCCCGAGACCCCAAACCCCACTCCGAGACCCCAATACTCACCCCGAGGCCCCAATCCCCACCCAGAGTGTCCGAGACCCCAATCCCCACCCCGAAACCCCAATCCCCACCCCGTGACCCCAATCTCCACCCCGAGACCCCAATCTCCACCCCGTGACTCCAATCCCCACCCCGAGACCACAATCCCCACCACATGACCCCAATCCCCACCACATGACACCAATCCCCACCCCGAGACCACAATCCCCACTCCGAGATCCTAAACCCCATCCCGAGACTCCAATCTCACCCCGAGACCCCAATTCCCACCCTGAGATCCCAATCCCCACCCAGAGATCCCAATTCCCACCCCGAGACCCCAATCCCCACATCGAGACGCCAATCCCACCCAGAGACCCCAATCCCCACCCTGAGATCCCAATCCCCACCCCGAGACCCCAATCCCCACCCCGACACCCGAATCCCCACCCAGATACCCCAATCCCCACCCAGAGTCCCCGAGACCGCAATCTCCAGCCCGAGACTCCAATCCGCACCTCGAGACCCCAATCCCCACTCCGAGACCCCAATCCGCCCCGAGACCCCAATCCCCCCCCGAGACCCCAAACCCCACCCCGAGACCCCAATACTCACCCCGAGGCCCCAATCCCCACCCAGAATGTCCGAGACCCCAATCCCCACCCCGAGAACCCAATCGCACCCCGAGACCCCAATCCCCACTCCGAGACTCCAATCCCCATCCTGCGATCCCAATCCTCATCCCGAGACCCCAATCCCCACCCGGAGACCCCAATCCCCATCCCGAGATCCCAATCCACACCCCGAGACCACAATCCCACCCCGAATCTGCAATCCCCACCTCGAGACCCCGATCCCCGCCCCGAGAACCCCAATCCCCACCCCGAGACCCCCAATCCACACCCCGAGACCCCAATCCCCACCCCGAGACACCCAATCCACACCCCGAGACCCAATCCCCACGCCGAGACACCCAATCCCCACCCTGAGACCCCAATCCCCACCCCGAGACCCCAATCCCCACACCGAGACCCCAATCCCCACACCGAGACCCCAAAACCCACCCCGACACCCCAATTCCCACCCCAAGACCCCAATCTCCACTCCGAGACCTCCATCTCCACCATGTGAGCCCAATCCCCACCCCGAGACTCCAATCCCCACCCCATGACCCCAATCCCCGAATACCCTTCCCGAGACCTCAAACCCTAACCCGAGACCCCAATCTCGACCCCGAAGCCCCAATCCCCACCCCGAGTCCCCAATCCCCACCCTGAGACCCCAATCCCCACCCCGAGACCCCAATCTTAACCCCGAGACCCCAATCTCCACCCTGAGACCCCAATCCCCACCCAGAGACCCTAAACCCCACCCCGAGACCCCAATCTCACTCCGAGACCCCAATCCCCACCCTGAGATCCCAATCCTCACCCCGAGACCCCAATCCTCACCCCGGGACCCCAATCCCCCAATCCCCACCCCGAGACCTCAATCCACACCCCGATACCCTAAACCCCACCCCGGGACCCTAAACCCCACACCGAGACCCCAATCCCACCCAGAGACCCCAATCCCCACCCAGAGTCCCCGAGACCCCATTCCCCCCTGAGACCCCAATACTCAACACGAGGCCCCAATCCCCACCCAGAGTGTCCGAGACCCCAATCCCCACCCCTAGACCCCAATCCCCACCCCGAGAACCCAATCGCACCCTGAGACCCCAATCCCCAACCCGAGACCCCAATCCCCACCCCGAGAACCCAATCGCACCCCGAGACCCCAATCCCCACACCGAGACCCCAATCCCCACCCCGAGACCCCAATCCCCACCCCGAGACCCCAATCCCCACCCCGAGACCCCAATCCCCACCCCGAGAACCCAATCCCACCCCGAGACCCCAATCCCCACCCCGAGACCCCAATCCCCATCCCGAGATCCCAATCCTCACCCCGAGACCCCAATCCCCACTCCGACACCCCAATCCCCACCCCGAGACCCCAATCCCACCCAGAGACCCGAATCCCCACCCAGAGTCCCCGAGACACCAATCCCCACCACGAGACCCCAATCCCCACCCCGAGAACCCTATCCCACCCCGAAACCCCAAACCCCAACCCAAGACACCAATCCCCAGCCCGAGACCCCAATCCGCAACTCGAGACCCCAATCCCCACCCCGTGACCCCAATGCCCCCCCGAGACCCCAATCCCCCCCCCCGAGACCCCAAACCCCACTCCGAGACCCCAATACTCAACACGAGGCCCCGATCCCCACCCAGAGTCTCCGAGACCCCAATCCCCACCCCGAGACCCCAATCCCCACCCGGAGAACCCAATCGCACCTTGAGACCCCAATCCCCACCCCGACACCCCAATCCCCACCCCGAGACCCCCAATCCCCACCCTGAGACCCCCAATCCACACCCCGAGACCCTAAACCCCATCCCGAGACCACAATCCGCAACCCGAGACCCCAGTCCCCCAATCCCCACCCCGAGACCCCCAATCCACACCCCGAGACCCTAAACCCCATCCCGAGACCACAATCCCCAACCCGAGACCCCAATCCCCCAGCCCCACCCCGAGACACCCAATCCAAACCCCGAGAACCCAATCTCCACCCCGAGACCCCAATCCCCACGCCGAGACCCCCGATCCCCACCCCGAGACCCCGATCCCCACCCCGAGACCCCAATCCCCACAGCGAGACCCCAATCCCCAGACCGAGACCCCAAAATCCACCCCGAGACACCAATCCCCACCCCGAGACCCCAATCTCCACACCGAGACCCACATCTCCACCCCGTGAGCCCAATACCCACCCCGAGACCCCAATCCCCACCCCATGACCCCAATCCCCTAATACCCATCCCGAGACCCCAATCCCCCCCCCGAGACCCCAATCCCGACCCCGAGACCCCAATCTCATCCCGAGACACCAATCCCCACCCCGAGACTTCAATCCCCACCCCGAGACCCCAATCCCCATCCCGAGACCTCAATCCCTAACCCGAGACCCCAATCCCCACCCCGAGACCCCAATCCCCACCCTGAGACCCCAATCCCCACCCCGAGACACTAAACCCCACCCCGAGACCCCAATCTCATCCCGAGACCCCAATCCTCACCCCGAGACCCCAATCCGCACCTCGAGACCCCAATCCGCACCTCGAGACCGCAATCCCCCCGAGACCCCAAACCCCACTCCGAGGCCCCAATACTCACCCCGAGGCCCCAATCCCCACCCAGAGTACCCGAGACCCCAATACCAACCCCGAGACACCAATCCCCAACCCGAGACCCCAATCCCTATCCCGAGATCCCAATCCCCACCCCGAGACACCAATCCCCATCCCGAGATCCCAATCCCCACCCCGAGACCACAATCCCACCACGAGACCCCAATCCCCACCACGAGACCCCAATCCCCACCCAGAGACACCAATCCCCACCTCGAGACCCCGATCCCCACCCAGAGACCCCAAATCCCCATCCCGAGACCCCAATCTCCACGCCGAGACCCCCATCTCCACCCCGTGACCCCAATCCCCACCCCGAGACCCCAATCCCCACCCCATGACCCCAATCCCCTAATCCCCATCCCGAGACCCCAATCCCGACCCCCAGACCCCAATCTAATCCCGAAAGACCAATCGCCAACCCGAGACCCCAATCCCCACCCCAAAACCCCAATCTTAACCCCGAGACCCCAATCCCCACACCGAGACCCCAATCTTAACCCCGAGACCCCAATCCCCATCCTGAGACCTTAAACCGCACCCCGAGATCCCAATCTCACCCCAAGACCCCAATCCCCACCCTGAAATCCCAATCCTCACCCTGAGACCCCACCCACCACCCCGGGACCCCAATCCCCACCCAGAGACCCCAATCCCCACACCGAGACACCAATCCCCACCCAGAGACCCCAATCCCCACCCAGAGTCCCCGAGACCCCACTCCCCACCCCGAGACCCCAACCCTCACCCCGAGACCCCAATCCTCACCCCGAGTCCCCAATACCAACCCCGAGACCCCAACCCCCACCCCGAGACCCCAATCCCCATCCCGAGGTCCCAATCCTCACCCCGAGACCGCAAAACCCACCCGGAGACCCCAATCCCCATCCCGAGACCCCAATCCCCACCTCGAGACACCGATCCACAGCCCGAGACCCGATTCCCCACTCCGAGACCACATTCCCCACCCCGTGACCCCATTCCCCACCCCAAGACCCCGTTCCCCACACCGTGACCCCAATCCCCTTCCCGAGACCCCAAGATCCCAATCCTCACCCCGAGACCCCAATCCCTACCACAACACCCCAAGCCCCACCCCGAGACACCAAGCCCCAACCCGAGACCCTCAATCCCCATCCCCAGACCCCCAATCCACACACCGAGACCACAATCCCCACCCCGAGTCCCCAACCCCATTCCGAGACCCCAATACTCACCCCGAGGCCCCAATCCCCACCCAGAGTCCCCGAGACCCCAATCCCCACCCCGAGACCCCAATCCCCACCACGAGACCCCAATCCCCATCCCGAGATCCCAATCCTCACCCCGAGACCCCAATCCCCACCCGGAGACACCAATCCCCATCCCGAGATCCCAATCCCCACCCCGAGACCACAATCCCACCACGAGACCCCAATCCCCACCCCGAGACCCCAATCCCCACCTCGAGACCCCGATCCCCACCCCGAGACCCCAATCTTAACCCCGAGACCCCAATCCCCACACCGAGACCCCAATCCCCATCCTGAGACCCTAAACCCCACCCTGAGATCCCAATCTCACCCCGAGACCCCAATCCCCACCCTGAAATCCCAATCCTCACCCCGAGACCCCAACCACCACCCCGACACCCCAATCCCCACCCCGGGACCCCAATCCCCACACCGAGACACCAATCCCACCCAGAGACCCCAATCCCCACCCAGAGTCCCCGAGACCCAAATCCCCACCCCGAGACCCCAACCCTCACCCCGAGACCCCAATCCTCACCCCGAGACCGCAAACCCCACCCGGAGACCCCAATCCCCATCCCGAGATCCCAATCCTCACCCCGAGACCGCAAACCCCACCCGGAGACCCCAATCCCCATCCCGAGACCCCAATCCCCACCTCGAGACACCGATCCACAGCCCGAGACCCGATTCCCCACTCCGTGACCCCATTCCCCACCCCGTGACCCCATTCCCCACCCCAAGACCCTGTTCCCCACACCGTGACCCCAATCCCCTTCCCGAGACCCCAAGACCCCAATCCTCACCCCGAGACCCCAATCCCTACCACAACACCCCAAGCCCCACCCCGAGACACCAATCCCCACCCCGAGACCCTCAATCCCCATCCCCAGACCCCCAATCCACACACCGAGACCACAATCCCCACCCCGAGTCCCCAACCCCATTCCGAGATCCCAATACTCACCCCGAGGCCCCAATCCCCACCCAGAGTCCCCGAGACCCCAATCCCCACTCCGAGACCCCAATCCCCACCCCGAGAACCCAATCCCACCCCGAGACCCCAATCCCCACCCCGAGACCCCTATCCCCATCCCGAGATTCCAATCCTCACCCCGAGACCCCAATCCCCACCCGGAGACACCAATCCCCATCCCGAGATCCCAATCCGCACCCCGAGACCACAATCCCACCACGAGACCCCAATCCCTACCTCGAGACCCCGATCCCCACCCCAAGACCCCCAATCCCCATCCCGAGACCCCAATCCCCACCCCGAGACCCCAATCTCCACGCCAAGACCCCCATCTCCACCCCATGACCCCAATCCCCACCCCGAGACCCCAATCCCCACCACATGACCCCAATCCCCTAATCCCCATCCCGAGAACCCAATCCCGACCCCGAGACCCCAATCTAATCCCGAAACACCAATCCCCAACCCGAGACCCCAATCCCCCAATCCCCATCCCGAGACCCGAATCCCCACCCCCAGACCTCAATCCCCACACCGAGACCCCAATTTCCACCCCAAAACCCCAATCCCCACCCCGAGACCCCAATCCCCACCCTGAGACCCCAATCCCCACCCCGAGACCCCAATCTTAACCCCGAGACCCCAATCCCCACGCCGAGACCCCAATCCCCACCCTGAGATCCCAATCCTCACCCCGAGACCCTAACCCCCACCCTGACACCCCAATCCCCACCCCGGGACCCCAATCCCCACACCGAGACACCAATCCACAGCCCGAGACCCGATTCCCCACTCCGAGACCCCATTCCCCACCCCGTGACCCCATTCCCCACCCCAAGACCCCGTTCCCCACACCGTGACCCCAATCCCCTTCCCGAGACCCCAAGACCCCAATCCTCACCCCGAGACCCCAATCCCTACCACAACGCCCCACCCCGAGACACCAATCCCCACACCGAGACCCCCAATCCTCATCCCCAGACCCCCAATCCACACACCGAGACCACAATCCCCACCCCGAGTCCCCAACCCCACTCCGAGACCCCAATACTCACCCCGAGGCCCCAATCCCCACCCAGAGTCCCCGAGACACCAATCCCCTTCCCGAGACCCCGAGACCCCAATCCCCACTCCGAGACCCCATTCCCCACCCCGTGACCCCATTCCCCACCCCAAGACCCCGTTCCCCACACCAAGACCCCAATCCCCTTCCCAAGACCCCGAGACCCCAATCCCCACCACGGCACCCCAAGCCCCACCCCGAGACACCAATCCACACACCGAGACCACAATCCCCACCCCGAGTCCCCAACCCCCACGCCGAGACCCCAATCACCCAATCCCCACCCGAGACCCCCAACCACCCCCCCGAGACCCCATTCCTCACCCCAAGACCACAATCCCCACCCTGAGACCCCAATCCCCACCCCGAAACCCCAATCCCCACCCCGTGACCCCAATCCCCACCCGAGACCCCATTCCACTCCCGAGACCACATTCCCCACCCCGAGACCCCAAATACACGTCCTGGACCACAAACACCAACCTTAAATCCCCTCCTCGGACCTCAAATCCCCCCCGGGACCCCGATTCCCCATACGGACCCCAAGTCCCCGCCCCAAACCCTCGCCCCGGACGCTGAATCTCCACCCCAGACCCCAAACACCCACCCCAAATCCTGAAACCCCGCCGCAGACAACAATCCCCATCCCCAGATACCCAATCCCCACCCCGAGACCCAAATCCGCACCCCGAGACCCCAATCACCACCCCGAGACCCCAATCCCCACCCAGAGTCCCCAAGACCCCAATCCCCACCCCAAGACCCCAATCCCAACCCCGAGACCCAAATCCCGAACCCGAGACCCCAATACTCACCCTGAGGCCCCAATCCCCACCCAGAGTCCCCGAGAACCCAATCCAACCCCGAGACCCCAATCCCCACCCCGAGACCCCAATCCCCATCCCGAGATCCCAATCCTCACCCCGAGACCCCAATCCCCACCCGGAGACACCAATCCCCATCCCGACATCCCAATCCCCACCCCGAGACCACAATCCCACCACGAGACCCCAATCCCCACCCCGAGACACAAATCCCCACCTCAAGACCCCGATCCCCACCCCGAGACCCTCAATCCCCATCCCGAGACCACAATCCCCACCCCGAGACCCCAATCTACACCCCATGACCCCAATCCCCACACCGATACCCCAATTCCCCAATCCCCACCCCGAGACCTCAATCCACACCCCGAGACCCCAATCTCACCCCGAGACCCCAATCCCCACCCTGAGACCCCAATCTTAACCCCGGGACCCCAATCCCCACCCCAAATCCCCACCCCGAGACTCCCAATCACCACCCCGAAACCCCAATCCTCACCCCGAGACCCCAATCCCCACCCCCAGACCCGAATCCTCACCTCGAGGCCCCATTCCCCACGCCGAGACCCCAATACCCACCCCGAGACCCCAATCCCCATCCCGAGATCCCAATCCTCACCCCGAGACCCCAATCCCCACCCCAGACCACAATCCCACCCCGAGACACCAATCCCCACCTCGAGACCCCGATCCCCACCCCGAGACCCCCAATTCCCATCCCGAGACCCCAATCCCCACCCCGAGACCACAATCCCACACCGAGACCCCAATCCCAACCCCGAGACACCAATCCCCATCCCGAGATCCCAATCCCCACCCTGAGACCCCAATCCCCACCCCGAGACCACACTCCCACCCCGAGACCCCAATCCCCACCTCGAGACCCCGATCCCCACCCCGAGACCCCCAATCCCCATCCCGAGACCCCAATCCCCACCCCGAGACCCCAATCCCCACCTCGAGACCCCGATCCCCACCCCGAGACCCCCAATCCCCATCCCGAGACCCCAATCCCCACCTCGAGACCCCGATCCCCACCCCGAGACCCCCAATCCCCATCCCGAGACCCCAATCCCCACCCCGAGACCCCAATCTCCACGCCGAGACCCCCATCTCCACCCCGTGACCCCAATCCCCACCCCGAGACCCCAATCCCCACCCCATGACCCCAATCCCTTAATCCCCATCCCGAGACCCCAATTCCGACCCCGAGACCCCAATCTAATCCCGAAACACCAAACCCCAACCCGAGACCCCAATCCCCCAATCCCCATCCCGAGACCCCAATCCCTACCTCGAGACCCCGATCCCCACCCCGAGACCCCCAATCCCCATCCCGAGTCTCCAATCCCCACCCCAAGACCCCAATCCCAACCCGAGACCCCAATCCCCACCCCGAGACCCCAATCTCACCCCGAGACCCCAATCCCCACCCTGAGACCCCAATCTTAACCCCGGGACCCCAATCCCCACCCCGTGACCCCAATCCCCACCCCGAGACCCCAATCCCCACCCCATGACCCCAATCCCCTAATCCCCATCCCGAGACCCCAATCCCGACCCCGAGACCCCAATCTAATCCCGAAACACCAATCCCCAACCCGAGACCCCAATCCCCCAATCCCCACCCGAGACCCCAATGCCCCCCGAGACCCCGATCCTCACCCCGAGACCACAACGGCCAGGCCACATCGGAGGCCCACTTCGGGGTCAGAACTCCCCTTCCCCTCCCCCGCAGGCCAGCACCCGGCCTTGCACACCGAGGTCCCTCCGGCCCAGAACAGGTTAGAACGGCGCCTGAGAGACTTGACAGAGAATCGGGGGGGCAGCCGCGTATAGCGGCCCACAACCGGCGTCACGCCAATCACACCGGTGCCAATGGTGCCGACTCTCCAACTCTGCGGAGAATCGCGTGCCAGCGTCGGGCAGCGTGGCCCCTTCGTGGGGATTCTCCGGCCCGGCCCAGGGTTGGGAGCATCCCGCCACTTGTCTGAGAGTGTGGTGGAGGCAGAGTCACACAGCGAGTGGTTAGGATCCGGAATGTTCTGTCTGAGAGTGAGAGAGACAGATTCACACAGCGAGTGGTTAGGATCCGGAATGTTCTGTCTGAGAGTGAGAGAGACAGATTCACAAAGCGAGTGGTTAGGATCCGGAATGTTCTGTCTGAGAGTGAGAGAGACAGATTCACACAGCGAGTGGTTAGGATCCGGAATGTTCTGTCTGAGAGTGAGAGAGATTCACACAGCGAGTGGTTAGGATCCGGAATGTTCTGTCTGAGAGTGAGAGAGACAGAGTCACACAGCGAGTGGTTAGGATCCGGAATGTTCTGTCTGAGAGTGAGAGAGACAGATTCACACAGCGAGTGGTTTGGATCCGGAATGTTCTGTCTGAGAGAGTGAGACAGATTCACACAGTGAGTGGTTAGGATCCGGAATGTTCTGTCTGAGAGTGAGAGTGAGACAGATTCACACAGCGAGTGGTTAGGATCCGGAATGTTCTGTCTGAGAGAGAGACAGATTCACACAGCGAGCGGTTAGGATCCGGAATGTTCTGTCTGAGAGTGAGAGAGACAGATTCACACAGTGAGTGTTTAGGATCCGGAATGTTCTGTCTGAGAGTGAGAGAGACAGATTCACACAGCGAGTGGTTAGGATCCGGAATGTTCTGTCTGAGAGTGTGGTGGAGGCAGAGTCACACAGCGAGTGGTTAGGATCCGGAATGTTCTGTCTGAGAGAGAGAGAGATTCACACAGCGAGTGGTTAGGATCCGGAATGTTCTGTCTGAGAGTGTGGTGGAGGCAGAGTCACACAGCGAGTGGTTAGGATCCGGAATGTTCTGTCTGAGAGTGAGAGAGACAGATTCACACAGCGAGTGGTTAGGATCCGGAATGTTCTGTCTGAGAGAGAGAGAGACAGATTCACACAGCGAGTGGTTAGGATCCGGAATGTTCTGTCTGAGAGTGAGAGAGACAGATTCACACAGCGAGTGGTTAGGATCCGGAATGTTCTGTCTGAGAGTGAGACAGATTCACACAGCGAGTGGTTAGGATCCGGAATGTTCTGTCTGAGAGTGAGAGAGACAGATTCACACAGCGAGTGGTTAGGATCCGGAATGTTCTGTCTGAGAGCGAGAGAGACAGATTCACACAGCGAGTGGTTAGGATCCGGAATGTTCTGTCTGAGAGTGAGAGAGACAGATTCACACAGCGAGTGGTTAGGATCCGGAATGTTCTGTCTGAGAGTGAGAGAGACAGATTCACATAGCGAGTGGTTAGGATCCGGAATGTTCTGTCTGAGAGTGAGAGAGACAGATTCACACCGCGAGTGGTTAGGATCCGGAATGTTCTGTCTGAGAGAGAGACAGATTCACACAGCGAGTGGTTCGGATCCGGAATGTTCTGTCTGAGAGTGAGAGAGACAGATTCACACAGCGAGTGGTTAGGATCCGGAATGTTCTGTCTGAGAGTGAGAGGGACAGATTCACACCGCGAGTGGTTAGGATCCGGAATGTTCTGTCTGAGAGTGAGAGAGACAGATTCACACAGTGAGTGGTTAGGATCCGGAATGTTCTGTCTGAGAGTGAGAGAGACAGATTCACACAGTGAGTGGTTAGGATCCGGAATGTTCTGTCTGAGAGTGAGAGAGACAGATTCACACAGCGAGTGGTTAGGATCCGGAATGTTCTGTCTGAGAGAGAGAGAGACAGATTCACACAGCGAGTGGTTAGGATCCGGAATGTTCTGTCTGAGAGTGAGACAGATTCACACAGCGAGTGGTTAGGATCCGGAATGTTCTGTCTGAGAGTGAGAGAGACAGATTCACACAGCGAGTGGTTAGGATCCGGAATGTTCTGTCTGAGAGAGAGACAGATTCACACAGCGAGTGGTTAGGATCCGGAATGTTCTGTCTGAGAGTGAGAGAGACAGATTCACACAGCGAGTGGTTAGGATCCGGAATGTTCTGTCTGAGAGTGAGAGAGACAGATTCACACAGTGAGTGGTTAGGATCCGGAATGTTCTGTCTGAGAGTGAGAGAGACAGATTCACACAGCGAGTGGTTAGGACCCGGAATGTTCTGTCTGAGAGTGAGAGACAGATTCACACAGCGAGTGGTTAGGATCCGGAATGTTCTGTCTGAGAGTGAGAGGGACAGATTCACACCGCGAGTGGTTAGGATCCGGAATGTTCTGTCTGAGAGTGAGAGAGACAGATTCACACAGCGAGTGGTTAGGATCCGGAATGTTCTGTCTGAGAGTGAGACAGATTCACACAGCGAGTGGATAGGATCCGGAATGTTCTGTCTGAGAGTGAGAGAGACAGATTCACACAGCGAGTGGTTAGGATCCGGAATGTTCTGTCTGAGAGAGAGAGAGATTCACACAGCGAGTGGTTAGGATCCGGAATGTTCTGTCTGAGAGTGAGAGAGACAGATTCACACAGCGAGTGGTTAGGATCCGGAATGTTCTGTCTGAGAGCGAGAGAGACAGATTCACACAGCGAGTGGTTAGGATCCGGAATGTTCTGTCTGAGAGTGAGAGAGACAGATTCACACAGCGAGTGGTTAGGATCCGGAATGTTCTGTCTGAGAGAGAGACAGATTCACACAGCGAGTAGTTAGGATCCGGAATGTTCTGTCTGAGAGTGAGAGAGATTCACACAGCGAGTGGTTAGGATCCGGAATGTTCTGTCTGAGAGTGAGAGAGACAGATTCACACCGCGAGTGGTTAGGATCCGGAATGTTCTGTCTGAGAGTGAGAGAGACAGATTCACACAGTGAGTGGTTAGGATCCGGAATGTTCTGTCTGAGAGTGAGAGAGACAGATTCACACAGTGAGTGGTTAGGATCCGGAATGTTCTGTCTGAGAGTGAGAGAGACAGATTCACACAGCGAGTGGTTAGGATCCGGAATGTTCTGTCTGAGAGTGAGAGAGACAGATTCACACAGCGAGTGGTTAGGATCCGGAATGTTCTGTCTGAGAGTGAGACAGATTCACACAGCGAGTGGTTAGGATCCGGAATGTTCTGTCTGAGAGAGAGAGAGACAGATTCACACAGCGAGTGGTTAGGACCCGGAATGTTCTGTCTGAGAGTGAGAGACAGATTCACACAGCGAGTGGTTAGGATCCGGAATGTTCTGTCTGAGAGTGAGAGGGACAGATTCACACCGCGAGCGGTTAGGATCCGGAATGTTCTGTCTGAGAGTGAGAGAGACAGATTCACACAGCGAGTGGTTAGGATCCGGAATGTTCTGTCTGAGAGTGAGAGAGACAGATTCACACAGCGAGTGGTTAGGATCCGGAATGTTCTGTCTGAGAGAGAGAGAGACAGATTCACACAGCGAGTGGTTAGGACCCGGAATGTTCTGTCTGAGAGTGAGAGACAGATTCACACAGCGAGTGGTTAGGATCCGGAATGTTCTGTCTGAGAGTGAGAGGGACAGATTCACACCGCGAGCGGTTAGGATCCGGAATGTTCTGTCTGAGAGTGAGAGAGACAGATTCACACAGCGAGTGGTTAGGATCCGGAATGTTCTGTCTGAGAGTGAGACAGATTCACACAGCGAGTGGATAGGATCCGGAATGTTCTGTCTGAGAGTGAGAGAGACAGATTCACACAGCGAGTGGTTAGGATCCGGAATGTTCTGTCTGAGAGTGAGAGAGACAGATTCACACAGCGAGTGGTTAGGATCCGGAATGTTCTGTCTGAGAGCGTGAGAGACAGATTCACACAGCGAGTGGTTAGGATCCGGAATGTTCTGTCTGAGAGTGAGACAGATTCACACAGCGAGTGGTTAGGATCCGGAATGTTCTGTCTGAGAGAGAGAGAGATTCACACAGCGAGTGGTTAGGATCCGGAATGTTCTGTCTGAGAGTGAGAGAGACAGATTCACACAGCGAGTGGTTAGGATCCGGAATGTTCTGTCTGAGAGCGAGAGAGACAGATTCACACAGCGAGTGGTTAGGATCCGGAATGTTCTGTCTGAGAGAGAGACAGATTCACACAGCGAGTAGTTAGGATCCGGAATGTTCTGTCTGAGAGTGAGAGAGATTCACACAGCGAGTGGTTAGGATCCGGAATGTTCTGTCTGAGAGTGAGAGAGACAGATTCACACCGCGAGTGGTTAGGATCCGGAATGTTCTGTCTGAGAGTGAGAGACAGATTCACACAGCGAGTGGTTAGGATCTGGAATGTTCTGTCTGAGAGTGAGAGAGACAGATTCACACAGCGAGTGGTTAGGATCCGGAATGTTCTGTCTGAGAGAGAGACAGATTCACACAGCGAGTGGTTAGGATCCGGAATGTTCTGTCTGAGAGTGAGAGAGACAGATTCACACAGCGAGTGGTTAGGATCCGGAATGTTCTGTCTGAGAGAGAGACAGATTCACACAGCGAGTGGTTAGGATCCGGAATGTTCTGTCTGAGAGTGAGAGAGACAGATTCACACAGCGAGTGGTTAGGATCCGGAATGTTCTGTCTGAGAGCGTGAGAGACAGATTCACACAGCGAGTGGTTAGGATCCGGAATGTTCTGTCTGAGAGAGAGAGAGACAGATTCACACAGCGAGTGGCTAGGATCCGGAATGTTCTGTCTGAGAGCGAGAGAGACAGATTCACACAGCGAGTGGTTAGGATCCGGAATGTTCTGTCTGAGAGTGAGAGAGACAGATTCACACAGCGAGTAGTTAGGATCGGGAATGTTCTGTCTGAGAGTGAGAGAGATTCACACAGCGAGTGGTTAAGATCCGGAATGTTCTGTCTGAGAGTGAGAGAGACAGATTCACACCGCGAGTGGTTAGGATCCGGAATGTTCTGTCTGAGAGTGAGAGACAGATTCACACAGCGAGTGGTTAGGATCCGGAATGTTCTGTCTGAGAGTGAGAGAGACAGATTCACACCGCGAGTGGTTAGGATCCGGAATGTTCTGTCTGAGAGTGAGAGAGACAGATTCACACAGCGAGTGGTTAGGATCTGGAATGTTCTGTCTGAGAGTGAGAGAGACAGATTCACACAGCGAGTGGTTAGGATCCGGAATGTTCTGTCTGAGAGAGAGACAGATTCACACAGCGAGTGGTTAGGATCCGGAATGTTCTGTCTGAGAGTGAGAGACAGATTCACACAGCGAGTGGTTAGGATCCGGAATGTTCTGTCTGAGAGTGAGGGAGACAGATTCACACAGCGAGTGGTTAGGATCCGGAATGTTCTGTCTGAGAGTGAGGGAGACAGATTCACACAGCGAGTGGTTAGGATCCAGAATGTTCTGTCTGAGAGAGAGACAGATTCACACAGCGAGTGGTTAGGATCCGGAATGTTCTGTCTGAGAGTGAGGGAGACAGATTCACACAGCGAGTGGTTAGGATCCGGAATGTTCTGTCTGAGAGTGAGAGAGACAGATTCACACAGCGAGTGGTTAGGATCCGGAATGTTCTGTCTGAGATTGAGGGAGACAGATTCACACAGCGAGTGGTTAGGATCCGGAATGTTCTGTCTGAGAGTGAGAGAGACAGATTCACACAGCGAGTGGTTAGGATCCGGAATGTTCTGTCTGAGAGTGAGAGAGACAGATTCACACAGCGAGTGGTTAGGATCCGGAATGTTCTGTCTGAGAGTGAGAGAGATTCACACATCGAGTGGTTAGGATCCGGAATGTTCTGTCTGAGAGTGAGAGACAGATTCACACAGCGAGTGGTTAGGATCCGGAAAGTTCTGTCTGAGAGCGAGAGAGACAGATTCACACAGCGAGCGGTTAGGATCCGGAATGTTCTGTCTGAGAGTGTGAGAGACAGATTCACACAGCGAGCGGTTAGGATCCGGAATGTTCTGTCTGAGAGTGTGAGAGACAGATTCACACAGCGAGTGGTTAGAATCCGGAATGTTCTGTCTGAGAGCGAGAGAGACAGATTCACACAGCGAGCGGTTAGGATCCGGAATGTTCTGTCTGAGAGTGTGAGAGACAGATTCACACAGCGAATGGTTAGGATCCGGAATGTTCTGTCTGTGAGAGAGACAGATTCACACAGCGAGTGGTTAGGATCCGGAATGTTCTGTCTGAGAGTGAGAGACAGATTCACACAGCGAGTGGTTAGGATCCGGAATGTTCTGTCTGAGAGTGAGAGAGACAGAGTCACACAGCGAGTGGTTAGGATCCGGAATGTTCTGTCTGAGAGTGAGAGAGACAGATTCACACAGCGAGTGGTTAGGATCCGGAATGTTCTGTCTGAGAGTGAGAGAGACAGATTCACACAGCGAGTGGTTAGGATCCGGAATGTTCTGTCTGAGAGTGAGAGAGACAGAATCACACAGCGAGTGGTTAGGATCCGGAATGTTCTGTCTGAGAGTGAGAGACAGATTCACACAGCGAGTGGTTAGGATCCGGAATGTTCTGTCTGAGAGAGAGAGAGACAGATTCACACAGCGAGTGGTTAGGATCCGGAATGTTCTGTCTGAGAGTGAGAGACAGATTCACACAGCGAGTGGTTAGGATCCGGAATGTTCTGTCTGAGAGTGAGAGAGACAGATTCACACAGCGAGTGGTTAGGATCCGGAATGTTCTGTCTGAGAGTGAGAGAGACAGATTCACACAGCGAGTGGTTAGGATACGGAATGTTCTGTCTGAGAGTGAGAGTGACAGATTCACACAGCGAGTGGTTAGGATCCGGAATGTTCTGTCTGAGAGTGAGAGAGACAGATTCACACAGCGAGTGGTTAGGATCCGGAATGTTCTGTCTGAGAGTGAGAGAGACAGATTCACACCGCGAGTGGTTAGGATCCGGAATGTTCTGTCTCAGAGAGAGACAGATTCACACAGCGAGTGGTTAGGATCCGGAATGTTCTGTCTGAGAGTGAGAGAGACAGATTCACACAGCGAGTGGTTAGGATCCGGAATGTTCTGTCTGAGAGTGAGAGAGACAGATTCACACCGCGAGTGGTTAGGATCCGGAATGTTCTGTCTCAGAGAGAGACAGATTCACACAGCGAGTGGTTAGGATCCGGAATGTTCTGTCTGAGAGTGAGAGAGACAGATTCACACAGCGAGTGGTTAGGATCCGATGTTCTGTCTGAGAGTGAGAGAGACAGATTCACACCGCGAGTGGTTAGCATCCGGAATGTTCTGTCTGAGAGTGAGAGAGACAGATTCACACAGCGAGTGGTTAGGATCCGGAATGTTCTGTCTGAGAGCGAGAGAGACAGATTCACACAGCGAGTGGTTAGGATCCGGAATGTTCTGTCTGAGAGAGAGAGAGACAGATTCACACAGCGAGTGGTTAGGATCCGGAATGTTCTGTCTGAGAGCGAGAGAGACAGATTCACACAGCGAGTGGTTAGGATCCGGAATGTTCTGTCTGAGAGTGAGAGAGACAGATTCACACAGCGAGTGGTTAGGATCCGGAATGTTCTGTCTGAGAGTGAGAGAGATTCACACAGCGAGTGGTTAGGATCCGGAATGTTCTGTCTGAGAGTGAGAGAGACAGATTCACACCGCGAGTGGTTAGGATCCGGAATGTTCTGTCTGAGAGTGAGAGACAGATTCACACAGCGAGTGGTTAGGATCCGGAATGTTCTGTCTGAGAGTGAGAGAGACAGATTCACACAGCGAGTGGTTAGGATCCGGAATGTTCTGTCTGAGAGTGAGAGAGACAGATTCACACAGCGAGTGGTTAGGATCCGGAATGTTCTGTCTGAGAGTGAGAGAGATTCACACAGCGAGTGGTTAGGATCCGGAATGTTCTGTCTGAGAGTGAGACAGACAGATTCACACAGCGAGTGGTTAGGATCCGGAATGTTCTGTCTGAGAGCGAGAGAGACAGATTCACACAGCGAGTGGTTAGGATCCGGAATGTTCTGTCTGAGAGAGAGAGAGACAGATTCACACAGCGAGCGGTTAGGATCCGGAATGTTCTGTCTGAGAGTGAGACAGACAGATTCACACAGCGAGTGGTTAGGATCCGGAATGTTCTGTCTGAGAGAGAGAGAGACAGATTCACACAGCGAGTGGTTAGGATCCAGAATGTTCTGTCTGAGAGAGAGACAGATTCACACAGCGAGTGGTTAGGATCCGGAATGTTCTGTCTGAGAGTGAGGGAGACAGATTCACACAGCGAGTGGTTAGGATCCGGAATGTTCTGTCTGAGAGTGAGACAGATTCACACAGCGAGTGGTTAGGATCCGGAATGTTCTGTCTGAGAGTGAGAGAGACAGATTCACACAGCGAGCGGTTAGGATCCGGAATGTTCTGTCTGAGAGTGAGAGAGACAGATTCACACAGCGAGTGGTTAGGATCCGGAATGTTCTGTCTGAGAGTGAGAGAGATTCACACAGCGAGTGGTTAGGATCCGGAATGTTCTGTCTGAGAGTGAGAGAGACAGATTCACACAGCGAGTGGTTAGGATCTAGAATGTTCTGTCTGAGAGTGAGGGAGACAGATTCACACAGCGAGTGGTTAGGATCCGGAATGTTCTGTCTGAGAGTGAGAGAGATTCACACAGCGAGTGGTTAGGATCCGGAATGTTCTGTCTGAGAGTGAGAGACAGATTCACACAGCGAGTGGTTAGGATCCGGAATGTTCTGTCTGAGAGCGAGAGAGACAGATTCACACAGCGAGCGGTTAGGATCCGGAATGTTCTGTCTGAGAGTGTGAGAGACAGATTCACACAGCGAGTGGTTAGGATCCGGAATGTTCTGTCTGAGAGCGAGAGAGACAGATTCACACAGCGAGCGGTTAGGATCCGGAATGTTCTGTCTGAGAGTGTGAGAGACAGATTCACACAGCGAGTGGTTAGGATCCGGAATGTTCTGTCTGAGAGTGAGAGAGACAGATTCACACAGCGAGTGGTTAGGATCCGGAATGTTCTGTCTGAGAGAGAGACAGATTCACACAGCGAGTGGTTCGGATCCGGAATGTTCTGTCTGAGAGTGAGAGACAGATTCACACAGCGAGTGGTTAGGATCCGGAATGTTCTGTCTGAGAGAGAGACAGATTCACACAGCGAGTGGTTAGGATCCGGGATGTTCTGTCTGTGAGTGAGAGAGACAGATTCACACAGCGAGTGGTTAGGATCCGGAATGTTCTGTCTGAGAGTGAGAGAGACAGATTCACACAGCGAGTGGTTAGGATCCGGAATGTTCTGTCTGGGAGTGAGAGAGACAGATTCACACAGCGAGTGGTTAGGATCCGGAATGTTCTGTCTGAGAGTGAGGGAGACAGATTCACACAGCGAGTGGTTAGGATCCGGAATGTTCTGTCTGAGAGTGAGAGAGACAGATTCACACAGCGAGTGGTTAGGATCCGGAATGTTCTGTCTGAGAGTGAGAGAGACAGATTCACACAGCGAGTGGTTAGGATCCGGAATGTTCTGTCTGAGAGTGAGAGAGACAGATTCACACAGCGAGTGGTTAGGATCCGGAATGTTCTGTCTGAGAGAGAGAGAGTCAGATTCACACAGCGAGTGGTTAGGATCCGGAATGTTCTGTCTGAGAGTGAGAGAGACAGATTCACACCGCGAGTGGTTAGGATCTGGAATGTTCTGTCTGAGAGAGAGACAGATTCACACAGCGAGTGGTTAGGATCCGGAATGTTCTGTCTGAGAGTGAGAGACAGATTCACACAGCTCGTGGTTAGGATCCGGAATGTTCTGTCTGAGAGAGAGACAGATTCACACAGCGAGTGGTTAGGATCCGGAATGTTCTGTCTGTGAGTGAGAGAGACAGATTCACACAGCGAGTTGTTAGGATCCGGAATGTTCTGTCTGAGAGTGAGAGAGACAGATTCACACAGCGAGTGGTTAGGATCCGGAATGTTCTGTCTGAGAGTGAGAGACAGATTCACACAGCGAGTGGTTAGGATCCAGAATGTTCTGTCTGAGAGAGAGACAGATTCACACAGCGAGTGGTTAGGATCCGGAATGTTCTGTCTGTGAGTGAAAGAGACAGATTCACACAGCGAGTGGTTAGGATCCGGAATGTTCTGTCTGAGAGTGAGAGAGACAGAGTCACACAGCGAGTGGTTAGGATCCGGAATGTTCTGTCTGAGAGAGAGAGAGACAGATTCACCCAGCGAGTGGTTAGGATCCGGAATGTTCTGTCTGAGAGTGAGAGACACAGAGTCACACAGCGAGTGGTTAGGATCCGGAATGTTCTGTCTGAGAGAGAGACAGATTCACACAGGGAGTGGTTAGGATCCGGAATGTTCTGTCTGAGAGTGAGAGACAGATTCACACAGCTAGTGGTTAGGATCCGGAATGTTCTGTCTGAGAGAGAGACAGATTCACACAGCGAGTGGTTAGGATCCGGAATGTTCTGTCTGTGAGTGAGAGAGACAGATTCACACAGCGAGTTGTTAGGATCCGGAATGTTCTGTCTGAGAGTGAGAGAGACAGATTCACACAGCGAGTGGTTAGGATCCGGAATGTTCTGTCTGAGAGAGAGAGAGACAGATTCACACAGCGAGTGGTTAGGATCCGGAATGTTCTGTCTGAGAGTGAGAGAGACAGATTCACACAGCGAGTGGTTAGGATCCGGAATGTTCTGTCTGAGAGCGAGAGAGACAGATTCACACAGCGAGTGGTTAGGATCCGGAATGTTCTGTCTGAGAGAGAGAGAGACAGATTCACACAGCGAGTGGTTAGGATCCGGAATGTTCTGTCTGAGAGTGAGAGAGACAGATTCACACCGCGAGTGGTTAGGATCTGGAATGTTCTGTCTGAGAGAGAGACAGATTCACACAGCGAGTGGTTAGGATCCGGAATGTTCTGTCTGAGAGAGAGACAGATTCACACAGCGAGTGGTTTGGATCCGGAATGTTCTGTCTGAGAGTGTGAGAGACAGATTCATACAGCGAGTGGTTAGGATCCGGAATGTTCTGTCTGAGAGTGAGAGACAGATTCACACAGCGAGCGGTTAGGATCTGGAATGTTCTGTCTGAGAGAGAGACAGATTCACACAGCGAGTGGTTAGGATCCGGAATGTTCTGTCTGAGAGTGAGAGAGACAGATTCACACAGCGAGTGGTTAGGATCCGGAATGTTCTGTCTGAGAGTGAGAGACAGATTCACACAGCGAGTGGTTAGGATCCGGAATGTTCTGTCTGAGAGTGAGAGAGACAGATTCACACAGCGAGTGGTTAGGATCCGGAATGTTCTGTCTGAGAGTGAGAGAGACAGATTCACACAGCGAGTGGTTAGGATCTGGAATGTTCTGTCTGAGAGTGAGTGAGACAGATTCACACAGCGAGTGGTTAGGATCCGGAATGTTCTGTCTGAGAGAGAGACAGATTCACACAGCGTGTGGTTAGGATCCGGAATGTTCTGTCTGAGAGTGAGAGAGACAGATTCACACAGCGAGTGGTTAGGATCCGGAATGTTCTGTCTGAGAGTGAGAGAGACAGATTCACACAGCGAGTGGTTAGGATCCGGAATGTTCTGTCTGAGAGTGAGAGAGATTCACACAGCGAGTGGTTAGGATCCAGAATGTTCTGTCTGAGAGTGAGAGAGACAGATTCACACAGCGAGTGGTTAGGATCCGGAATGTTCTGTCTGAGAGTGAGAGAGACAGATTCACACAGCGAGTGGTTAGGATCCGGAATGTTCTGTCTGAGAGTGAGAGACAGATTCACACAGCGAGTGGTTAGGATCCGGAATGTTCTGTCTGAGAGCGAGAGAGACAGATTCACACAGCGAGTTGTTAGGATCCGGAATGTTCTCTCTGAGAGTGAGAGAGACAGATTCACACAGCGAGTGGTTAGGATCCGGAATGTTCTGTCTGAGAGAGAGAGAGACAGATTCACACAGCGAGTGGTTAGGATCCGGAATGTTCTGTCTGAGAGAGAGAGAGACAGATTCACACAGCGAGTGGTTAGGATCCGGAATGTTCTGTCTGAGAGTGAGAGAGACAGATTCACACAGCGAGTGGTTAGGATCCGGAATGTTCTGTCTGAGAGCGAGAGAGACAGATTCACACAGCGAGTGGTTAGGATCCGGAATGTTCTGTCTGAGAGTGAGAGAGACAGATTCACACAGCGAGTGGTTAGGATCCGGAATGTTCTGTCTGAGAGTGAGAGAGACAGATTCACACAGCGAGTGGTTAGGATCCGGAATGTTCTGTCTGAGAGAGAGAGAGACAGATTCACACAGCGAGTGGTTAGGATCCGGAATGTTCTGTCTGAGAGTGAGAGAGACAGATTCACACCGCGAGTGGTTAGGATCTGGAATGTTCTGTCTGAGAGAGAGACAGATTCACACAGCGAGTGGTTAGGATCCGGAATGTTCTGTCTGAGAGAGAGACAGATTCACACAGCGAGTGGTTAGGATCCGGAATGTTCTGTCTGAGAGTGTGAGAGACAGATTCATACAGCGAGTGGTTAGGATCCGGAATGTTCTGTCTGAGAGTGAGAGACAGATTCACACAGCGAGCGGTTAGGATCTGGAATGTTCTGTCTGAGAGAGAGACAGATTCACACAGCGAGTGGTTAGGATCCGGAATGTTCTGTCTGAGAGTGAGAGAGACAGATTCACACAGCGAGTGGTTAGGATCCGGAATGTTCTGTCTGAGAGTGAGAGAGACAGATTCACACAGCGAGTGGTTAGGATCCGGAATGTTCTGTCTGAGAGTGAGAGAGACAGATTCACACAGCGAGTGGTTAGGATCCGGAATGTTCTGTCTGAGAGTGAGAGAGACAGATTCACACAGCGAGTGGTTAGGATCTGGAATGTTCTGTCTGAGAGTGAGTGAGACAGATTCACACAGCGAGTGGTTAGGATCCGGAATGTTCTGTCTGAGAGAGAGACAGATTCACACAGCGTGTGGTTAGGATCCGGAATGTTCTGTCTGAGAGTGAGAGAGACAGATTCACACAGCGAGTGGTTAGGATCCGGAATGTTCTGTCTGAGAGTGAGAGAGACAGATTCACACAGCGAGTGGTTAGGATCCGGAATGTTCTGTCTGAGAGTGAGAGAGACAGATTCACACAGCGAGTGGTTAGGATCCGGAATGTTCTGTCTGAGAGTGAGAGAGATTCACACAGCGAGTGGTTAGGATCCGGAATGTTCTGTCTGAGAGTGAGAGACAGATTCACACAGCGAGTGGTTAGGATCCGGAATGTTCTGTCTGAGAGCGAGAGAGACAGATTCACACAGCGAGCGGTTAGGATCCGGAATGTTCTGTCTGAGAGTGTGAGAGACAGATTCACACAGCGAGTGGTTAGGATCCGGAATGTTCTGTCTGAGAGCGAGAGAGACAGATTCACACAGCGAGCGGTTAGGATCCGGAATGTTCTGTCTGAGAGTGAGAGAGACAGATTCACACAGCGAGTGGTTAGGATCCGGAATGTTCTGTCTGAGAGTGAGAGAGACAGATTCACACAGCGAGTGGTTAGGATCCGGAATGTTCTGTCTGAGAGTGAGAGACAGATTCACACAGCGAGTGGTGAGGATCCGGAATGTTCTGTCTGAGAGTGAGAGAGACAGAGTCACACAGCGAGTGGTTAGGATCCGGAATGTTCTGTCTGAGAGAGAGACAGATTCACACAGCGAGTGGTTAGGATCCGGAATGTTCTGTCTGAGAGTGAGAGAGACAGATTCACACAGCGAGTGGTTAGGATCCGGAATGTTCTGTCTGAGAGTGAGAGAGACAGATTCACACAGCGAGCGGTTAGGATCTGGAATGTTCTGTCTGACAGAGAGACAGATTCACACAGCGAGTGGTTAGGATCCGGAATGTTCTGTCTGAGAGTGAGAGAGACAGATTCACACAGCGAGTGGTTAGGATCTGGAATGTTCTGTCTGAGAGTGAGTGAGACAGATTCACACAGCGAGTGGTTAGGATCCGGAATGTTCTGTCTGAGAGAGAGACAGATTCACACAGCGTGTGGTTAGGATCCGGAATGTTCTGTCTGAGAGTGAGAGAGACAGATTCACACAGCAAGTGGTTAGGATCCGGAATGTTCTGTCTGAGAGTGAGAGAGACAGATTCACACAGCGAGTGGTTAGGATCCGGAATGTTCTGTCTGAGAGTGAGACAGATTCACACAGCGAGTGGTTAGGATCCGGAATGTTCTGTCTGAGAGAGAGACAGATTCACACAGCGAGTGGTTAGGATCCGGAATGTTCTGTCTGAGAGTGAGACAAATTCACACAGCGAGTGGTTAGGATCCGGAATGTTCTGTCTGAGAGTGAGAGAGACAGATTCACACAGCGAGTGGTTAGGATCCGGAAAGTTCTGTCTGAGAGTGAGAGAGACAGATTCACACAGCGAGTGGTTAGGATCCGGAATGTTCTGTCTGAGAGTGAGAGACAGATTCACACAGCGAGTTGTTAGGATCCGGAATGTTCTGTCTGAGAGTGAGAGAGACAGATTCACACCGCGAGTGGTTAGGATCCGGAATGTTCTGTCTGAGAGTGAGAGAGACAGATTCACACAGCGAGTGGTTAGGATCCGGAATGTTCTGTCTGAGAGTGAGAGAGACAGATTCACATAGCGAGTGGTTAGGATCCGGAATGTTCTGTCTGAGAGTGAGAGAGATTCACACAGCGAGTGGTTAGGATCCGAAATGTTCTGTCTGAGAGAGAGACAGATTCACACAGCGAGCGGTTAGGATCCGGAATGTTCTGTCTGAGAGTGAGAGAGGCAGATTCACACAGCGAGTGGTTAGGATCCGGAATGTTCTGTCTGAGAGTGAGACAGACAGATTCACACAGCGAGTGGTTAGGATCCGGAATGTTCTGTCAGAGAGAGACAGATTCACATAGCGAGTGGTTAGGATCCGGAATGTTCTGTCTGAGAGTGAGAGAGACAGATTCACACAGCGAGTGGTTAGGATCCGGAATGTTCTGTCTGAGAGTGAGAGAGACAGATTCACACAGCGAGTGGTTAGGATCCGGAATGTTCTGTCTGAGAGTGAGAGAGATTCACACAGCGAGTGGTTAGGATCCGGAATGTTCTGTCTGAGAGGGAGACAGATTCACACAGCGAGTGGTTAGGATCCGGAATGTTCTGTCTGAGAGTGAGAGACAGATTCACACAGCGAGTGGTTAGGATCCGGAATGTTCTGTCTGAGAGGGAGACAGATTCACACAGCGAGTGGTTAGGATCCGGAATGTTCTGTCTGAGAGAGAGACAGATTCACACAGCGAGTGGTTCGGATCCGGAATGTTCTGTCTGAGAGAGAGACAGATTCACACAGCGAGTGGTTAGGATCCGGAATGTTCTGTCTGAGAGGGAGACAGATTCACACAGCGAGTGGTTAGGATCCGGAATGTTCTGTCTGAGAGTGAGAGAGACAGATTCACACAGCGAGTGGTTAGGATCCGGAATGTTCTGTCTGAGAGTGAGAGAGACAGATTCACACAGCGAGTGGTTAGGATCCGGAATGTTCTGTCTGAGAGTGAGAGAGACAGATTCACACAGCGAGTGGTTAGGATCCGGAATGTTCTGTCTGAGAGTGAGAGAGACAGATTCACACAGCGAGTGGTTAGGATCCGGAATGTTCTGTCTGAGAGTGAGAGAGACAGATTCACACAGCGAGTGGTTAGAATCCGGAATGTTCTGTCTGAGAGTGAGAGAGACAGATTCACACAGCGAGTGGTTAGGATCCGGAATGTTCTGTCTGAGAGAGAGCGAGACAGATTCACACAGCGTGTGGTTAGGATCCGGAATGTTCTCTCTGAGAGTGAGAGAGACAGATTCACACAGCGAGTGGTTAGGATCCGGAATGTTCTGTCTGAGAGTGAGAGACAGATTCACACAGCGAGTGGTTAGGATCCGGAATGTTCTGTCTGAGAGTGAGAGAGACAGATTCACACAGCGAGTGGTTAGGATCCGGAATGTTCTGTCTGAGAGTGAGAGAGACAGATTCACACAGCGAGTGGTTAGGATCCGGAATGTTCTGTCTGAGAGTGAGACAGATTCACACAGCGAGTGGTTAGGATCCGGAATATTCTGTCTGAGAGTGAGAGAGACAGATTCACACAGTGAGTGGTTAGGATCCGGAATATTCTGTCTGAGAGTGAGAGAGACAGATTCACACAGCGAGTGGTTAGGATCCGGAATGTTCTGTCTGAGAGTGAGAGAGACAGATTCACACAGCGAGTGGTTAGGATCCGGAATGTTCTGTCTGAGAGTGAGAGAGACAGATTCACACAGCGAGTGGTTAGGATCCGGAATGTTCTGTCTGAGAGTGAGAGAGACAGATTCACACAGCGAGTGGTTAGGATCCGGAATGTTCTGTCTGAGAGCGAGAGAGACAGATTCACACAGCGAGCGGTTAGGATCCGGAATGTTCTGTCTGAGAGTGTGAGAGACAGATACACACCGCGAGTGGTTAGGATCCGGAATGTTCTGTCTGAGAGAGAGACAGATTCACACAGCGAGTGGTTAGGATCCGGAATGTTCTGTCTAAGAGAGAGTGAGACAGATTCACACAGCGAGTGGTTAGGATCCGGAATGTTCTGTCTGAGAGTGAGACAGATTCACACAGCGAGTGGTTAGGATCCGGAATGTTCTGTCTGAGAGTGAGAGAGATTCACACAGCGAGTGGTTAGGATCCGGAATGTTCTGTCTGAGAGTGAGAGAGACAGATTCACACAGCGAGTGGTTAGGATCCGGAATGTTCTGTCTGAGAGAGAGCGAGACAGATTCACACAGCGAGTGGTTAGGATCCGGAATGTTCTGTCTGAGAGTGAGAGAGACAGATTCACACAGCGAGTGGTTAGGATCCGGAATGTTCTGTCTGAGAGAGATCGAGACAGATTCACACAGCGTGTGGTTAGGATCCGGAATGTTCTGTCTGAGAGTGAGAGAGACAGATTCACACAGCGAGTGGTTAGGATCCGGAATGTTCTGTCTGAGAGTGAGACAGATTCACACAGCGAGTGGTTAGGATCCGGAATGTTCTGTCTGAGAGTGAGAGAGACAGATTCACACACCGAGTGGTTAGGATCCGGAATGTTCTGTCTGAGAGTGAGAGAGACAGATTCACACAGCGAGTGGTTAGAATCCGGAATGTTCTGTCTGAGAGTGAGAGAGACAGATTCACACAGCGAGTGGTTAGGATCCGGAATGTTCTGTCTGAGAGTGAGAGAGACAGATTCACACAGCGAGTGGTTAGGATCCGGAATGTTCTGTCTGAGAGCGAGAGAGACAGATTCACACAGCGAGTGGTTAGGATCCGGAATGTTCTGTCTGAGAGTGAGAGAGACAGATTCACACAGCGAGTGGTTAGGATCCGGAATGTTCTGTCTGAGAGTGAGACAGATTCACACAGCGAGTGGTTAGGATCCGGAATGTTCTGTCTGGGAGTGAGAGAGACAGATTCACACAGCGAGTGGTTAGGATCCGGAATGTTCTGTCTGAGAGAGAGACAGATTCACACAGCGAGTGGTTAGGATCCGGAATGTTCTGTCTGAGAGAGAGACAGATTCACACAGCGAGTGGTTAGGATCCGGAATGTTCTGTCTGAGAGCGAGAGAGACAGATTCACACAGCGAGTGGTTAGGATCCGGAATGTTCTGTCTGAGAGCGAGAGAGACAGATTCACACAGCGAGCGGTTAGGATCCGGAATGTTCTGTCTGAGAGTGTGAGAGACAGATTCACACCGCGAGTGGTTAGGATCCGGAATGTTCTGTCTGAGAGTGAGAGAGACAGATTCACACAGCGAGTGGTTAGGATCCGGAATGTTCTGTCTGAGAGTGAGAGAGACAGATTCACACAGCGAGTGGTTAGGATCCGGAATGTTCTGTCTGAGAGTGAGAGAGACAGATTCACACAGCGAGTGGTTAGGATCCGGAATGTTCTGTCTGAGAGTGAGACAGATTCACACAGCGAGTGGTTAGGATCCGGAATATTCTGTCTGAGAGTGAGAGAGACAGATTCACACAGTGAGTGGTTAGGATCCGGAATATTCTGTCTGAGAGTGAGAGAGACAGATTCACACAGCGAGTGGTTAGGATCCGGAATGTTCTGTCTGAGAGTGAGAGAGACAGATTCACACAGCGAGTGGTTAGGATCCGGAATGTTCTGTCTGAGAGTGAGAGAGACAGATTCACACAGCGAGTGGTTAGGATCCGGAATGTTCTGTCTGAGAGTGAGAGACAGATTCACACAGCGAGTTGTTAGGATCCGGAATGTTCTGTCTGAGAGTGAGAGAGACAGATTCACACCGCGAGTGGTTAGGATCCGGAATGTTCTGTCTGAGAGTGAGAGAGACAGATTCACACAGCGAGTGGTTAGGATCCGGAATGTTCTGTCTGAGAGTGAGAGAGACAGATTCACATAGCGAGTGGTTAGGATCCGGAATGTTCTGTCTGAGAGTGAGAGAGATTCACACAGCGAGTGGTTAGGATCCGAAATGTTCTGTCTGAGAGAGAGACAGATTCACACAGCGAGCGGTTAGGATCCGGAATGTTCTGTCTGAGAGTGAGAGAGGCAGATTCACACAGCGAGTGGTTAGGATCCGGAATGTTCTGTCTGAGAGTGAGACAGACAGATTCACACAGCGAGTGGTTAGGATCCGGAATGTTCTGTCAGAGAGAGACAGATTCACATAGCGAGTGGTTAGGATCCGGAATGTTCTGTCTGAGAGTGAGAGAGACAGATTCACACAGCGAGTGGTTAGGAACCGGAATGTTCTGTCTGAGAGGGAGACAGATTCACACAGCGAGTGGTTAGGATCCGGAATGTTCTGTCTGAGAGTGAGAGACAGATTCACACAGCGAGTGGTTAGGATCCGGAATGTTCTGTCTGAGAGGGAGACAGATTCACACAGCGAGTGGTTAGGATCCGGAATGTTCTGTCTGAGAGAGAGACAGATTCACACAGCGAGTGGTTCGGATCCGGAATGTTCTGTCTGAGAGAGAGACAGATTCACACAGCGAGTGGTAAGGATCCGGAATGTTCTGTCTGAGAGTGAGAGTGACAGATTCACACAGCGAGTGGTTAGGATCCGGAATGTTCTGTCTGAGACTGAGAGAGACAGATTCACACAGCGAGTGGTTAGGATCCGGAATGTTCTGTCTGAGAGTGAGAGAGACAGATTCACACAGCGAGTGGTTAGGATCCGGAATGTTCTGTCTGAGAGTGAGAGAGACAGATTCACACAGCGAGTGGTTAGGATCCGGAATGTTCTGTCTGAGAGTGAGAGAGACAGATTCACACAGCGAGTGGTTAGGATCCGGAATGTTCTGTCTGAGAGTGAGAGAGACAGATTCACACAGCGAGTGGTTAGAATCCGGAATGTTCTGTCTGAGAGTGAGAGAGACAGATTCACACAGCGAGTGGTTAGGATCCGGAATGTTCTGTCTGAGAGAGAGCGAGACAGATTCACACAGCGTGTGGTTAGGATCCGGAATGTTCTCTCTGAGAGTGAGAGAGACAGATTCACACAGCGAGTGGTTAGGATCCGGAATGTTCTGTCTGAGAGTGAGAGACAGATTCACACAGCGAGTGGTTAGGATCCGGAATGTTCTGTCTGAGAGTGAGAGAGACAGATTCACACAGCGAGTGGTTAGGATCCGGAATGTTCTGTCTGAGAGTGAGAGAGACAGATTCACACAGCGAGTGGTTAGGATCCGGAATGTTCTGTCTGAGAGTGAGACAGATTCACACAGCGAGTGGTTAGGATCCGGAATATTCTGTCTGAGAGTGAGAGAGACAGATTCACACAGTGAGTGGTTAGGATCCGGAATATTCTGTCTGAGAGTGAGAGAGACAGATTCACACAGCGAGTGGTTAGGATCCGGAATGTTCTGTCTGAGAGTGAGAGAGACAGATTCACACAGCGAGTGGTTAGGATCCGGAATGTTCTGTCTGAGAGTGAGAGAGACAGATTCACACAGCGAGTGGTTAGGATCCGGAATGTTCTGTCTGAGAGTGAGAGACAGATTCACACAGCGAGTGGTTAGGATCCGGAATGTTCTGTCTGAGAGCGAGAGAGACAGATTCACACAGCGAGCGGTTAGGATCCGGAATGTTCTGTCTGAGAGTGTGAGAGACAGATTCACACCGCGAGTGGTTAGGATCCGGAATGTTCTGTCTGAGAGAGAGACAGATTCACACAGCGAGTGGTTAGGATCCGGAATGTTCTGTCTAAGAGAGAGTGAGACAGATTCACACAGCGAGTGGTTAGGATCCGGAATGTTCTGTCTGAGAGTGAGAGAGACAGATTCACACAGCGAGTGGTTAGGATCCGGAATGTTCTGTCTGAGAGTGAGAGAGACAGATTCACACAGCGAGTGGTTAGGATCCGGAATGTTCTGTCTGAGAGAGAGCGAGACAGATTCACACAGCGAGTGGTTAGGATCCGGAATGTTCTGTCTGAGAGTGAGAGAGACAGATTCACACAGCGAGTGGTTAGGATCCGGAATGTTCTGTCTGAGAGTGAGAGAGACAGATTCACACAGCGAGTGGTTAGGATCCGGAATGTTCTGTCTGAGAGTGAGAGAGACAGATTCACACAGCGAGTGGTTAGGATCCGGAATGTTCTGTCTGAGAGAGATCGAGACAGATTCACACAGCGTGTGGTTAGGATCCGGAATGTTCTGTCTGAGAGTGAGAGAGACAGATTCACACAGCGAGTGGTTAGGATCCGGAATGTTCTGTCTGAGAGTGAGACAGATTCACACAGCGAGTGGTTAGGATCCGGAATGTTCTGTCTGAGAGTGAGAGAGACAGATTCACACACCGAGTGGTTAGGATCCGGAATGTTCTGTCTGAGAGTGAGAGAGACAGATTCACACAGCGAGTGGTTAGAATCCGGAATGTTCTGTCTGAGAGTGAGAAAGACAGATTCACACAGCGAGTGGTTAGGATCCGGAATGTTCTGTCTGAGAGTGAGAGAGACAGATTCACACAGCGAGTGGTTAGGATCCGGAATGTTCTGTCTGAGAGTGAGAGAGACAGATTCACACAGCGAGTGGTTAGGATCCGGAATGTTCTGTCTGAGAGTGAGACAGATTCACACAGCGAGCGGTTAGGATCCGGAATGTTCTGTCTGAGAGTGAGACAGATTCACACAGCGAGTGGTTAGGATCCGGAATGTTCTGTCTGAGAGTGAGACAGATTCACACAGCGAGTGGTTAGGATCCGGAATGTTCTGTCTGAGAGCGAGAGAGACAGATTCACACAGCGAGTGGTTAGGATCCGGAATGTTCTGTCTGAGAGTGAGAGAGACAGATTCACACAGCGAGTGGTTAGGATCCGGAATGTTCTGTCTGAGAGTGAGACAGATTCACACAGCGAGTGGTTAGGATCCGGAATGTTCTGTCTGGGAGTGAGAGAGACAGATTCACACAGCGAGTGGTTAGGATCCGGAATGTTCTGTCTGAGAGAGAGACAGATTCACACAGCGAGTGGTTAGGATCCGGAATGTTCTGTCTGAGAGTGAGAGACAGATTCACACAGCGAGTGGTTAGGATCCGGAATGTTCTGTCTGAGAGCGAGAGAGACAGATTCACACAGCGAGTGGTTAGGATCCGGAATGTTCTGTCTGAGAGTGAGAGAGACAGATTCACACAGCGAGTGGTTAGGATCCGGAATGTTCTGTCTGAGAGTGAGTGAGACAGATTCACACAGCGAGTGGTTAGGATCCGGAATGTTCTGTCTGAGAGAGAGACAGATTCACACAGCGAGCGGTTAGGATCCGGAATGTTCTGTCTGAGAGTGTGAGAGACAGATTCACACAGCGAGTGGTTAGGATCCGGAATGTTCTGTCTGAGAGAGAGACAGATTCACACAGCGAGCGGTTAGGATCCGGAATGTTCTGTCTGAGAGTGTGAGAGACAGATTCACACAGCGAGTGGTTAGGATCCGGAATGTTCTGTCTGAGAGTGAGAGAGACAGATTCACACAGCGAGTGGTTAGGATCCGGAATGTTCTGTCTGAGAGTGAGAGAAACAGATTCACACAGCGAGTGGTTAGGATCCGGAATGTTCTGTCTGAGAGTGAGAGAGATTCACACAGCGAGTGGTTAGGATCCGGAATGTTCTGTCTGAGAGAGAGACAGATTCACACAGCGAGCGGTTAGGATCCGGAATGTTCTGTCTGAGAGTGAGAGAGACAGATTCCCACAGCGAGTGGTTAGGATCCGGAATGTTCTGTCTGAGAGTGAGAGAGACAGATTCACACAGCGAGTGGTTAGGATCCGGAATGTTCTGTCTGAGAGTGAGAGAGACAGATTCACACAGCGAGTGGTTAGAATCCGGAATGTTCTGTCTGAGAGTGAGAGAGACAGATTCACACAGCGAGTGGTTAGGATCCGGAATGTTCTGTCTGAGAGTGAGAGAGACAGATTCACACACCGAGTGGTTAGGATCCGGAATGTTCTGTCTGAGAGTGAGAGAGACAGATTCACACAGCGAGTGGTTAGAATCCGGAATGTTCTGTCTGAGAGTGAGAGACAGATTCACACAGCGAGTGGTTAGGATCCGGAATGTTCTGTCTGAGAGTGAGAGAGACAGATTCACACAGCGAGTGGTTAGGATCAGTAATGTTCTGTCTGAGAGTGAGAGAGACAGATTCACACAGCGAGTGGTTAGGATCTAGAATGTTCTGTCTGTGAGTGAGAGAGACAGATTCACACAGCGAGTGTTTAGGATCCGGAATGTTCTGTCTGAGAGTGAGAGAGACAGATTCACACAGCGAGTGGTTAGGATCCGGAATGTTCTGTCTGAGAGTGAGAGAGACAGATTCACACAGCGAGTGGTTAGGATCCGGAATGTTCTGTCTGAGAGTGAGAGAGATTCACACAGCGAGTGGTTAGGATCCGGAATGTTCTGTCTTAGAGTGAGAGAGACAGATTCACACAGCGAGTGGTTAGGATCCGGAATGTTCTGTCTGAGAGTGAGAGAGACAGATTCACACAGCGAGTGGTTAGGATCTAGAATGTTCTGTCTGTGAGTGAGAGAGACAGATTCACACAGCGAGTGGTTAGGATCCGGAATGTTCTGTCTGAGAGTGAGACAGATTCACACAGCGAGTGGTTAGGATCCGGAATGTTCTGTCTGAGAGTGAGAGAGACAGATTCACACAGCGAGTGTTTAGGATCCGGAATGTTCTGTCTGAGAGTGAGAGAGACAGATTCACACAGCGAGTGGTTAGGATCCGGAATGTTCTGTCTGAGAGTGAGAGAGACAGATTCACACAGCGAGTGGTTAGGATCCGGAATGTTCTGTCTGAGAGTGAGAGACAGATTCACACAGCGAGTGGTTAGGATCCGGAATGTTCTGTCTGAGAGCGAGAGAGACAGATTCACACAGCGAGCGGTTAGGATCCGGAATGTTCTGTCTGAGAGTGTGAGAGACAGATTCACACCGCGAGTGGTTAGGATCCGGAATGTTCTGTCTGAGAGAGAGACAGATTCACACAGCGAGTGGTTAGGATCCGGAATGTTCTGTCTAAGAGAGAGTGAGACAGATTCACACAGCGAGTGGTTAGGATCCGGAATGTTCTGTCTGAGAGTGAGAGAGACAGATTCACACAGCGAGTGGTTAGGATCCGGAATGTTCTGTCTGAGAGTGAGAGAGACAGATTCACACAGCGAGTGGTTAGGATCCGGAATGTTCTGTCTGAGAGAGAGCGAGACAGATTCACACAGCGAGTGGTTAGGATCCGGAATGTTCTGTCTGAGAGTGAGAGAGACAGATTCACACAGCGAGTGGTTAGGATCCGGAATGTTCTGTCTGAGAGAGAGCGAGACAGATTCACACAGCGTGTGGTTAGGATCCGGAATGTTCTGTCTGAGAGTGAGAGAGACAGATTCACACAGCGAGTGGTTATGATCCGGAATGTTCTGTCTGAGAGTGAGACAGATTCACACAGCGAGTGGTTAGGATCCGGAATGTTCTGTCTGAGAGTGAGAGAGACAGATTCACACACCGAGTGGTTAGGATCCGGAATGTTCTGTCTGAGAGTGAGAGAGACAGATTCACACAGCGAGTGGTTAGAATCCGGAATTTTCTGTCTGAGAGTGAGAGAGACAGATTCACACAGCGAGTGGTTAGGATCCGGAATGTTCTGTCTGAGAGTGAGAGAGACAGATTCACACAGCGAGTGGTTAGGATCTGGAATGTTCTGTCTGAGAGTGAGAGAGACAGATTCACACAGCGAGTGGTTAGGATCCGGAATGTTCTGTCTGAGAGCGAGAGAGACAGATTCACACAGCGAGTGGTTAGGATCCGGAATGTTCTGTCTGAGAGTGAGAGAGACAGATTCACACAGCGAGTGGTTAGGATCCGGAATGTTCTGTCTGAGAGTGAGACAGATTCACACAGCGAGTGGTTAGGATCCGGAATGTTCTGTCTGGGAGTGAGAGAGACAGATTCACACAGCGAGTGGTTAGGATCCGGAATGTTCTGTCTGAGAGAGAGACAGATTCACACAGCGAGTGGTTAGGATCCGGAATGTTCTGTCTGAGAGTGAGAGACAGATTCACACAGCGAGTGGTTAGGATCCGGAATGTTCTGTCTGAGAGTGAGACAGATTCACACAGCGAGTGGTTAGGATCCGGAATGTTCTGTCTGAGAGCGAGAGAGACAGATTCACACAGCGAGCGGTTAGGATCCGGAATGTTCTGTCTGAGAGTGTGAGAGACAGATTCACACCGCGAGTGGTTAGGATCCGGAATGTTCTGTCTGAGAGTGAGAGAGATTCACACAGCGAGTGGTTAGGATCCGGAATGTTCAGTCTGAGAGTGTGAGAGACAGATTCACACCGCGAGTGGTTAGGATCCGGAATGTTCTGTCTGAGAGTGAGAGAGATTCACACAGCGAGTGGTTAGGATCCGGAATGTTCTGTCTGAGAGAGAGAGAGACAGATTCACACAGCGAGTGGTTAGGATCCGGAATGTTCTGTCTGAGAGAGAGACAGATTCACACAGCGAGTGGTTAGGATCCGGAATGTTCTGTCTGAGAGTGAGAGAAACAGATTCACACAGCGAGTGGTTAGGATCCGGAATGTTCTGTCTGAGAGTGAGAGAGATTCACACAGCGAGTGGTTAGGATCCGGAATGTTCTGTCTGAGAGAGAGACAGATTCACACAGCGAGCGGTTAGGATCCGGAATGTTCTGTCTGAGAGTGAGAGAGACAGATTCCCACAGCGAGTGGTTAGGATCCGGAATGTTCTGTCTGAGAGTGAGAGAGACAGATTCACACAGCGAGTGGTTAGGATCCGGAATGTTCTGTCTGAGAGTGAGAGAGACAGATTCACACAGCGAGTGGTTAGAATCCGGAATGTTCTGTCTGAGAGTGAGAGAGACAGATTCACACAGCGAGTGGTTAGGATCCGGAATGTTCTGTCTGAGAGTGAGAGAGACAGATTCACACACCGAGTGGTTAGGATCCGGAATGTTCTGTCTGAGAGTGAGAGAGACAGATTCACACAGCGAGTGGTTAGAATCCGGAATGTTCTGTCTGAGAGTGAGAGACAGATTCACACAGCGAGTGGTTAGGATCCGGAATGTTCTGTCTGAGAGTGAGAGAGACAGATTCACACAGCGAGTGGTTAGGATCCGGAATGTTCTGTCTGAGAGTGATAGAGACAGATTCACACAGCGAGTGGTTAGGATCTAGAATGTTCTGTCTGTGAGTGAGAGAGACAGATTCACACAGCGAGTGTTTAGGATCCGGAATGTTCTGTCTGAGAGTGAGAGAGACAGATTCACACAGCGAGTGGTTAGGATCCGGAATGTTCTGTCTGAGAGTGAGAGAGACAGATTCACACAGCGAGTGGTTAGGATCCGGAATGTTCTGTCTGAGAGTGAGAGAGATTCACACAGCGAGTGGTTAGGATCCGGAATGTTCTGTCTGAGAGTGAGAGAGACAGATTCACACAGCGAGTGGTTAGGATCCGGAATGTTCTGTCTGAGAGTGAGAGAGACAGATTCACACAGCGAGTGGTTAGGATCTAGAATGTTCTGTCTGTGAGTGAGAGAGACAGATTCACACAGCGAGTGTTTAGGATCCGGAATGTTCTGTCTGAGAGTGAGAGAGACAGATTCACACAGCGAGTGGTTAGGATCCGGAATGTTCTGTCTGAGAGTGAGAGAGACAGATTCACACAGCGAGTGGTTAGGATCCGGAATGTTCTGTCTGAGAGTGAGAGACAGATTCACACAGCGAGTGGTTAGGATCCGGAATGTTCTGTCTGAGAGCGAGAGAGACAGATTCACACAGCGAGCGGTTAGGATCCGGAATGTTCTGTCTGAGAGTGTGAGAGACAGATTCACACAGCGAGTGGTTAGGATCCGGAATGTTCTGTCTGAGAGTGAGAGACAGATTCACACCGCGAGTGGTTAGGATCCGGAATGTTCTGTCTGAGAGAGAGACAGATTCACACAGCGAGTGGTTAGGATCCGGAATGTTCTGTCTAAGAGAGAGTGAGACAGATTCACACAGCGAGTGGTTAGGATCCGGAATGTTCTGTCTGAGAGTGAGAGAGACAGATTCACACAGCGAGTGGTTAGGATCCGGAATGTTCTGTCTGAGAGTGAGAGAGACAGATTCACACAGCGAGTGGTTAGGATCCGGAATGTTCTGTCTGAGAGAGAGCGAGACAGATTCACACAGCGAGTGGTTAGGATCCGGAATGTTCTGTCTGAGAGTGAGAGAGACAGATTCACACAGCGAGTGGTTAGGATCCGGAATGTTCTGTCTGAGAGAGAGCGAGACAGATTCACACAGCGTGTGGTTAGGATCCGGAATGTTCTGTCTGAGAGTGAGAGAGACAGATTCACACAGCGAGTGGTTATGATCCGGAATGTTCTGTCTGAGAGTGAGACAGATTCACACAGCGAGTGGTTAGGATCCGGAATGTTCTGTCTGAGAGTGAGAGAGACAGATTCACACACCGAGTGGTTAGAATCCGGAATGTTCTGTCTGAGAGTGAGAGAGATTCACACAGCGAGTGGTTAGGATCCGGAATGTACTGTCTGAGAGTGAGAGAGACAGATTCACACAGCGAGTGGTTAGAATCCGGAATGTTCTGTCTGAGAGTGAGAGAGACAGATTCACACAGCGAGTGGTTAGAATCCGGAATGTTCTGTCTGAGAGTGAGAGAGACAGATTCACACAGCGAGTGGTTAGGATCCGGAATGTTCTGTCTGAGAGTGAGAGAGACAGATTCACACAGCGAGTGGTTAGAATCCGGAATGTTCTGTCTGAGAGTGAGAGAGACAGATTCACACAGCGAGTGGTTAGGATCCGGAATGTTCTGTCTGAGAGTGAGAGAGACAGATTCACACAGCGAGTGGTTAGGATCCGGAATGTTCTGTCTGAGAGCGAGAGAGACAGATTCACACAGCGAGTGGTTAGGATCCGGAATGTTCTGTCTGAGAGTGAGAGAGACAGATTCACACAGCGAGTGGTTAGGATCCGGAATGTTCTGTCTGAGAGTGAGACAGATTCACACAGCGAGTGGTTAGGATCCGGAATGTTCTGTCTGGGAGTGAGAGAGACAGATTCACACAGCGAGTGGTTAGGATCCGGAATGTTCTGTCTGAGAGAGAGACAGATTCACACAGCGAGTGGTTAGGATCCGGAATGTTCTGTCTGAGAGTGAGAGACAGATTCACACAGCGAGTGGTTAGGATCCGGAATGTTCTGTCTGAGAGCGAGAGAGACAGATTCACACCGCGAGTGGTTAGGATCCGGAATGTTCTGTCTGAGAGTGAGAGAGATTCACACAGCGAGTGGTTAGGATCCGGAATGTTCTGTCTGAGAGTGTGAGAGACAGATTCACACCGCGAGTGGTTAGGATCCGGAATGTTCTGTCTGAGAGTGAGAGAGATTCACACAGCGAGTGGTTAGGATCCGGAATGTTCTGTCTGAGAGAGAGAGAGACAGATTCACACAGCGAGTGGTTAGGATCCGGAATGTTCTGTCTGAGAGAGAGACAGATTCACACAGCGAGCGGTTAGGATCCGGAATGTTCTGTCTGAGAGAGAGACAGATTCACACAGCGAGTGGTTAGGATCCGGAATGTTCTGTCTGAGAGAGAGACAGATTCACACAGCGAGTGGTTAGGATCCGGAATGTTCTGTCTGAGAGTGAGAGAGATTCACACAGCGAGTGGTTAGGATCCGGAATGTTCTGTCTGAGAGTGAGAGAGACAGATTCACACCGCGAGTGGTTAGGATCCGGAATGTTCTGTCTGAGAGTGAGAGAGACAGATTCACACAGCGAGTGGTTAGGATCCGGAATGTTCTGTCTGAGAGTGAGAGAAACAGATTCACACAGCGAGTGGTTAGGATCCGGAATGTTCTGTCTGAGAGTGAGAGAGATTCACACAGCGAGTGGTTAGGATCCGGAATGTTCTGTCTGAGAGAGAGACAGATTCACACAGCGAGCGGTTAGGATCCGGAATGTTCTGTCTGAGAGTGAGAGAGACAGATTCCCACAGCGAGTGGTTAGGATCCGGAATGTTCTGTCTGAGAGTGAGAGAGACAGATTCACACAGCGAGTGGTTAGGATCCGGAATGTTCTGTCTGAGAGTGAGAGAGACAGATTCACACAGCGAGTGGTTAGAATCCGGAATGTTCTGTCTGAGAGTGAGAGAGACAGATTCACACAGCGAGTGGTTAGGATCCGGAATGTTCTGTCTGAGAGTGAGAGAGACAGATTCACACACCGAGTGGTTAGGATCCGGAATGTTCTGTCTGAGAGTGAGAGAGACAGATTCACACAGCGAGTGGTTAGAATCCGGAATGTTCTGTCTGAGAGTGAGAGACAGATTCACACAGCGAGTGGTTAGGATCCGGAATGTTCTGTCTGAGAGTGAGAGAGACAGATTCACACAGCGAGTGGTTAGGATCCGGAATGTTCTGTCTGAGAGTGATAGAGACAGATTCACACAGCGAGTGGTTAGGATCCGGAATGTTCTGTCTGAGAGTGAGAGAGACAGATTCACACCGCGAGTGGTTAGGATCCGGAATGTTCTGTCTGAGAGTGAGAGAGACAGATTCACACAGCGAGTGGTTAGGATCCGGAATGTTCTGTCTGAGAGTGAGAGAAACAGATTCACACAGCGAGTGGTTAGGATCCGGAATGTTCTGTCTGAGAGTGAGAGAGATTCACACAGCGAGTGGTTAGGATCCGGAATGTTCTGTCTGAGAGAGAGACAGATTCACACAGCGAGCGGTTAGGATCCGGAATGTTCTGTCTGAGAGTGAGAGAGACAGATTCCCACAGCGAGTGGTTAGGATCCGGAATGTTCTGTCTGAGAGTGAGAGAGACAGATTCACACAGCGAGTGGTTAGGATCCGGAATGTTCTGTCTGAGAGTGAGAGAGACAGATTCACACAGCGAGTGGTTAGAATCCGGAATGTTCTGTCTGAGAGTGAGAGAGACAGATTCACACAGCGAGTGGTTAGGATCCGGAATGTTCTGTCTGAGAGTGAGAGAGACAGATTCACACACCGAGTGGTTAGGATCCGGAATGTTCTGTCTGAGAGTGAGAGAGACAGATTCACACAGCGAGTGGTTAGAATCCGGAATGTTCTGTCTGAGAGTGAGAGACAGATTCACACAGCGAGTGGTTAGGATCCGGAATGTTCTGTCTGAGAGTGAGAGAGACAGATTCACACAGCGAGTGGTTAGGATCCGGAATGTTCTGTCTGAGAGTGATAGAGACAGATTCACACAGCGAGTGGTTAGGATCTAGAATGTTCTGTCTGTGAGTGAGAGAGACAGATTCACACAGCGAGTGTTTAGGATCCGGAATGTTCTGTCTGAGAGTGAGAGAGACAGATTCACACAGCGAGTGGTTAGGATCCGGAATGTTCTGTCTGAGAGTGAGAGAGACAGATTCACACAGCGAGTGGTTAGGATCCGGAATGTTCTGTCTGAGAGTGAGAGAGATTCACACAGCGAGTGGTTAGGATCCGGAATGTTCTGTCTGAGAGTGAGAGAGACAGATTCACACAGCGAGTGGTTAGGATCCGGAATGTTCTGTCTGAGAGTGAGAGAGACAGATTCACACAGCGAGTGGTTAGGATCTAGAATGTTCTGTCTGT
This sequence comes from Scyliorhinus torazame, assembly GCF_047496885.1. Classification (NCBI taxonomy): domain Eukaryota; kingdom Metazoa; phylum Chordata; class Chondrichthyes; order Carcharhiniformes; family Scyliorhinidae; genus Scyliorhinus; species Scyliorhinus torazame. Next base: position 1,804,262 of record NC_092720.1, read on the forward strand.
GAGTGAGAGAGACAGATTCACACAGCGAGTGTTTAGGATCCGGAATGTTCTGTCTGAGAGTGAGAGAGACAGATTCACACAGCGAGTGGTTAGGATCCGGAATGTTCTGTCTGAGAGTGAGAGAGACAGATTCACACAGCGAGTGGTTAGGATCCGGAATGTTCTGTCTGAGAGTGAGAGAGATTCACACAGCGAGTGGTTAGGATCCGGAATGTTCTGTCTGAGAGTGAGAGAGACAGATTCACACAGCGAGTGGTTAGGATCCGGAATGTTCTGTCTGAGAGTGAGAGAGACAGATTCACACAGCGAGTGGTTAGGATCCGGAATGTTCTGTCTGAGAGAGAGACAGATTCACACCGCGAGTGGTTAGGATCCGGAATGTTCTGTCTGAGAGTGAGAGAGACAGATTCACACAGCGAGTGGTTAGGATCCGGAATGTTCTGTCTGAGAGTGAGAGAGATTCACACAGCGAGTGGTTAGGATCCGGAATGTTCTGTCTGAGAGTGAGAGAGATTCACACAGCGAGTGGTTAGAATCCGGAATGTTCTGTCTGAGAGTGAGACAGATTCACACAGCGAGTGGTTAGGATCCGGAATGTTCTGTCTGAGAGTGAGACAGATTCACACAGCGAGTGGTTAGGTTCCGGAATGTTCTGTCTGAGAGTGAGAGAGACAGATTCACACAGCGAGTGGTTAGGATCCGGAATGTTCTGTCTGAGAGTGAGAGAGACAGATTCACACAGCGAGTGGTTAGGATCCGGAATGTTCTGTCTGAGAGAGAGACAGATTCACCCAGCGAGCGGTTAGGATCCGGAATGTTCTGTCTGAGAGTGAGAGAGACAGATTCACACAGCGAGCGGTTAGGATCCGGAATGTTCTGTCTGAGAGTGAGAGAGACAGATTCACACAGCGAGTGGTTAGGATCCGGAATGTTCTGTCTGAGAGTGAGACAGATTCACACAGCGAGTGGTTCGGATCCGGAATGTTCTGTCTGAGAGAGAGACAGATTCACACAGCGAGTGGTTAGGATCCGGAATGTTCTGTCTGAGAGTGAGAGAGACAGATTCACACAGTGAGTGGTTAGGATCCGGAATGTTCTGTCTGAGAGTGAGAGAGACAGATTCACACAGCGAGTGGTTAGGATCCGGAATGTTCTGTCTGAGAGAGAGAGAGACAGATTCACACAGCGAGTGGTTAGGATCCGGAATGTTCTGTCTGAGAGAGAGCGAGACAGATTCACACAGCGTGTGGTTAGGATCCGGAATGTTCTGTCTGAGAGCGAGACAGATTCACACAGCGTGTGGTTAGGATCCGGAATGTTCTGTCTGAGAGCGAGACAGATTCACACAGCGAGTGGTTAGGATCTGGAATGTTCTGTCTGAGAGAGAGCGAGACAGATTCACACAGCGTGTGGTTAGGATCCGGAATGTTCTGTCTGAGAGCGAGACAGATTCACACAGCGAGTGGTTAGGATCCGGAATGTTCTGTCTGAGAGTGAGACAAATTCACACAGCGAGTGGTTAGGATCCGGAATGTTCTGTCTGAGAGCGAGACAGATTCACACAGCGAGTGGTTAGGATCTGGAATGTTCTGTCTGAGAGTGAGAGAGACAGATTCACACAGCGAGTGGTTAGGATCCGGAATGTTCTGTCTGAGAGTGAGCGAGACAGATTCACACAGCGTGTGGTTAGGATCCGGAATGTTCTGTCTGAGAGTGAGCGAGACAGATTCACACAGCGTGTGGTTAGGATCCGGAATGTTCTGTCTGAGAGCGAGACAGATTCACACAGCGAGTGGTTAGGATCCGGAATGTTCTGTCTGAGAGTGAGAGAGACAGATTCACACAGCGAGTGGTTAGGATCCGGAATTGTTCTGTCTGAGAGTGAGAGAGACAGATTCACACAGCGAGTGGTTAGGATCCGGAATGTTCTGTCTGAGAGTGAGCGAGACAGATTCACACAGCGTGTGGTTAGGATCCGGAATGTTCTGTCTGAGAGTGAGCGAGACAGATTCACACAGCGTGTGGTTAGGATCCGGAATGTTCTGTCTGAGAGCGAGACAGATTCACACAGCGAGTGGTTAGGATCCGGAATTGTTCTGTCTGAGAGTGAGAGAGACAGATTCACACAGCGAGTGGTTAGGATCCGGAATGTTCTGTCTGAGAGAGAGACAGATTCACACAGCGAGTGGTTAGGATCCGGAATGTTCTATCTGAGAGTGAGAGAGACAGATTCACACAGCGAGTGGTTAGGATCTGGAATGTTCTGTCTGAGAGAGAGAGAGACAGATTCACACAGCGAGTGGTTAGGATCTGGAATGTTCTGTCTGAGAGAGAGAGAGACAGATTCACACAGCGAGTGGTTAGGATCCGGAATGTTCTGTCTGAGTGTGAGAGAGACAGATTCACACAGCGAGTGGTTAGGATCTGGAATGTTCTGTCTGAGAGAGAGAGAGACAGATTCACACAGCGAGTGGTTAGGATCCGGAATGTTCTGTCTGAGAGTGAAACAGATTCACACAGCGAGTGGTTAGGATCCGGAATGTTCTGTCTGAGAGAGAGAGATATTCACACAGCGAGTGGTTAGGATCCGGAATGTTCTGTCTGAGAGTGAGAGAGACAGATTCACACAGCGAGTGGTTAGGATCCGGAATGTTCTGTCTGAGAGTGAGAGAGATTCACACAGCGAGTGGTTAGTATCCGGAATGTTCTGACTGAGAGTGAGAGAGACAGATTCACACAGCGAGCGGTTAGGATCCGGAATGTTCTGTCTGAGGGTGAGACAGATTCACACAGCGAGTGGTTAGGATCCGGAATGTTCTGTCTGAGAGTGAGAGAGATTCACACAGCGAGTGGTTAGTATCCGGAATGTTCTGACTGAGAGTGAGAGAGACAGATTCACACAGCGAGCGGTTAGGATCCGGAATGTTCTGTCTGAGGGTGAGACAGATTCACACAGCGAGCGGTTAGGATCCGGAATGTTCTGTCTGAGGGTGAGACAGATTCACACAGCGAGTGGTTAGGATCTGGAATGTTCTGTCTGAGAGAGAGAGTGACAGATTCACACAGCGAGTGGTTAGGATCCGGAATGTTCTGTCTGAGAGAGAGAGAGATTCACACAGCGAGTGGTTAGTATCCGGAATGTTCTGTCTGAGAGTGAGAGAGACAGATTCACACAGCGAGCGGTTAGGATCCGGAATGTTCTGTCTGAGGGTGAGACAGATTCACACAGCGAGTGGTTAGGATCCGGAATGTTCTGTCTGAGAGTGAGACAGATTCACACAGCGAGTGGTTAGGGTCCGGAATGTTCTGTCTGAGAGAGAGAGACAGATTCACACAGCGACTGGTTAGGATCCGGAATGTTCTGTCTGAGAGTGAGAGAGACAGATTCACACAGCGAGTGGTTAGGATCCGGAATGTTCTGTCTGAGAGAGAGAGAGATTCACACAGCGAGTGGTTAGGATCCGGAATGTTCTGTCTGAGAGTGAGAGAGACAGATTCACACAGCGAGTGGTTAGGATCCGGAATGTTCTGTCTGAGAGTGGTGGAGACAGATTCACACAGCGAGTGGTTAGGATCCGGAATGTTCTGTCTGAGAGTGAGAGAGACAGATTCACACAGCGAGTGGTTAGGATCCGGAATGTTCTGTCTGGGAGTGAGAGAGACAGATTCACACAGCGAGTGGTTAGGATCCGGAATGTTCTGTCTGAGAGTGGTGGAGACAGATTCACACAGCGAGTGGTTAGGATCCGGAATGTTCTGTCTGAGAGTGAGAGAGACAGATTCACACAGCGTGTGGTTAGGATCCGGAATGTTCTGTCTGGGAGTGAGAGAGACAGATTCACACAGCGAGTGGTTAGGATCCGGAATGTTCTGTCTGAGAGTGGTGGAGACAGATTCACACAGCGAGTGGTTAGGATCCGGAATGTTCTGTCTGAGAGAGAGAGAGAGAGATTCACACAGCGAGTGGTTAGGATCTGGAATGTTCTGTCTGAGAGTGAGAGAGACAGATTCACACAGCGAGTGGTTAGGATCCGGAATGTTCGGTCTGGGAGTGAGAGAGACAGATTCACACAGTGAGTGGTTAGGATCCGGAATGTTCTGTCTGAGAGTGAGACAGATTCACACAGCGAGTGGTTAGGATCCGGAATGTTCTGTCTGAGAGAGAGAGAGACAGATTCACACAGCGAGTGGTTAGGATCCGGAATGTTCTGTCTGAGAGTGAGAGAGACAGATTCACACAGCGAGTGGTTAGAATCCGGAATGTTCTGTCTGAGAGTGAGAGAGACAGATTCACACAGCGAGTGGTTAGGATCCGGAATGTTCTGTCTGAGAGTGGTGGAGACAGATTCACACAGCGAGTGGTTAGGATCCGGAATGTTCTGTCTGAGAGTGAGAGAGACAGATTCACACAGCGAGTGGTTAGGATCCGGAATGTTCTGTCTGAGAGTGAGAGAGAGAGATTCACACAGCGAGTGGTTAGGATCCGGAATGTTCTGTCTGAGAGTGAGAGAGACAGATTCACACAGCGAGTGGTTAGGATCCGGAATGTTCTGTCTGAGATTGAGAGAGACAGATTAACACAGCGAATGGTTAGGATCCGGAATGTTCTGTCTGAGATTGAGAGAGATAGATTAACACAGCGAGTGGTTAGGATCCGGAATGTTCTGTCTGAGATTGAGAGAGACAGATTAACACAGCGAATGGTTAGGATCCGGAATGTTCTGTCTGAGAGTGAGAGAGACAGATTCACACAGCGAGTGGTTAGGATCCGGAATGTTCTGTCTGAGAGAGAGACAGATTCACACAGCGAGTGGTTAGGATCCGGAATGTTCTGTCTGAGAGTGAGAGAGATTCACACAGCGAGTGGTTAGGATCCGGAATGTTCTGTCTGAGAGTGAGAGAGATTCACACAGCGAGTGGTTAGGATCCGGAATGTTCTGTCTGAGAGTGAGAGAGACAGATTCACACAGCGAGTGGTTAGGATCCGGAATGTTCTGTCTGAGAGTGAGAGAGATTCACACAGCGAGTGGTTAGGATCCGGAATGTTCTGTCTGAGAGTGTGGCGGAGACAGATTCACACAGCGAGTGGTTTGGATCCGGAATGTTCTGTTTGAGTGTTGTGGAAGAAACGTCAACTGTGGCTTTCACCAGGGATTTGAATAATTATGTGGCACGGAAAGGACAGGTGGATGAAATTGGTGATTTGTTCTTTTGCAGAGAGCTGGCGTGAAGACCTCATGGGTTGAATAGTCTCCTTCTGAGCTGTTACATTGCACGTCACAACCAACAATCATAAAAATGGGAATAGGGAGAGTCCGAGGGGAGAGAGGGAGTACAGGTGAGAATGGAGAGGATGTATCCTGAGAGAGCATGGAGTGAGGGAGATGGAGGGGGGGTGGGGGGCGCTCCTGGTGATGGGAGGGGGGTTTAATAAGGATGTGGAATGTAACATCAAACTCTCAGTTATTAAACAAAAGAGAAAATGCTGGAGAATCTCAGCAGGTTTGGCAGCATCTGTAGGGTGAGAAAAGAGCTAATGTTTCGAGTCCGATGACTCTTTATCAAAGCTTTGACAAAGATGTGGCGATGCCGGCGTTGGACTGGGGTGAGCACAGTAAGAAGTCTTACAACACCAGGTTAAAGTCCAACAGGCTTGTTTCAAACACTTGCTTTCGGAGCGCTGCTCCTGCCTCAGGTGAATGAAGAGGTATGTACCAGAAACATATATATAGACAAAGTCAAAGATGCCAAACAATGCTAGGAATGCGACCATTAGCAGGTGATTAAATCTTTACAGATCCAGAGATAGGGGTAACCCCAGGTTAAAGAGGTGTGAATTGTCTCAAGCCAGAACAGTTGGTAGGATTTAACAAGCCCAGGCCAGATGGTGGGGGATGAATGTAATGTGACATGAATCCAAGGTCCCAGTTGAGGCTGTACTCATGTGTGCGGACTTGGCTGTAAATTTCGGCGATTCTGCGTTGTCGCGCGTCCTGAAGGCTGCCTTGGAGAACGCTTACCTGGAGATCAGAGGCTGAATGCCCTTGACTGCTGAAGTGTTCCCCGACTGGAAGGGAACATTCCTGCCTGGTGATTGTCGCACGATGTCCGTTTATCCGTTGTCGCAGCGTCTGCATGGTCTCGCCAATGTACCACGCTTCGGGACATCCTTTCCTGCAGCGTGTGAGGTAGACAACGTTGGCCGAGTCGCACGAGTATGTACCGCGTACCTGGTGGGTGGTGTTCTCACGTGTAATGGTGGTATTCATGTCGATGATCTGGCACGTCTTGCAGAGATTGCCATGGCAGGGTTGTGTGGTGTCGTGGTCACTGTTCTGAAGGCTGGGTAGTTTTCTGCAAACAATGGTTTGTTTGAGGTTGCGCGGTTGTTTGAAGGCAAGTAGTGGGGGTGTGGGGATGACCTTGGCAAGATGTTTGTCTTCATCGATGACGTGTTTAAGGCTGTGAAGAAGATGTCGTAGTTTCTCCGCTCCGGGGAAGTACTGGACGACGAAGGGTACTCTGTGGGTTGTGTCCCATGTTTGTCTTCTGAGGAGGTCGGTGCGGTTTTTTGCTGTGGCGCATTGGAACTGTCGATCGATGAGTCGACTGTCATATCCCGTTCGTACGAGAGCATATTTCAGCGTCTATAGATGTTTGTTACGCTCCTCCTCATCTGAGCAGATCCTGTGTGTACGGAGGGCTTGTCCATAGGGAATGGCTTCTTTAATGTGTTTAGGGTGGAAGCTGGAGAAGTGGAGCATCGTGAGGTTATCCGTGGTTTGCGGTAAAGCGAAGTGCTGAGGTGACCGTCCTTGATGGAGATGAGTGTGTCCAAGAATGCAACCGATTCTGGAGAATAGTCCATGGTGAGTCTGATGGTGGGATAGAACTTATTGATGTCATCGTGCAGTCATTTCAGTGATTCTTCGCCGTGGGTCCAAAGGGAAAAAAATGTCATCGATGTATCTGGTGTATAATGTCGGTTGACCGCACCACACAGGAACCCAGCTCTTCATTCACCAGAGGAAGGAGCAGCGCTCCGAAAGCTAGTGATTCAAAACAAACCTGTTGGACTTTAACCTGGTGTTGTAAGACTTCGTACTTTGACAAAGGGTCATCGGGACTCGAAACGTTCGCTCTTTTCTCTCCCTACAGATGCTGCCAGACCTGCTGAGATTTTCCAGCATTTTCTCTTTGGTTTCAGATTCCAGCATCCACAGAAATTTGCTTGTATCTCAGTTATGTAACTACAGTCAGATGAGCCATAAATTAGGTGCGGTGTTTTACCAAATATTCTTGAAATAAACTGTTGGGAACAAGGGAATCTCAAAGGAATATTTCATTTTGGATTCCACTGAGCCACAGTTTGAGATATCGGCAGCCCTTCAGAATGCTGGTGAGTCAGGAACCGGAAACCTCTCTGAGCAGCAGTAGTCAGTGACTTTGGGCTGGATTTAATGCTCCCCCATCAGTGGGCATGGAGGCAGCAGTGCTCATAAAATCCAGTGGACATTCAATCTACTACTTACTCCCCCCCCCCAACCCGTCTGAAGTTTTACAGGGGTGGAGACAGAGTGTGTTCCATAAGCCCTTTGCTCTATTGAGGCAATAGGCCAATTAATGGTGTAATTGCTCTGCCCAGCCAGGTAGAAAGATGCTTAGTAACAGCAGTAACCTGAATATAACAAGGCTTGACGGGATGCAATCTGCCCAGCAAGAGGCACATGGGTCCTGCCCAGTACAGGTAGAAATCTGCCTAGTGACAGCAGTAGCCAGCATTCAAAAGACATATTGAGATGTGATTTTAACAGTAATGAGATGTAAATTTCTAGACAAATGATATATAATTGCCAGCACCCTCAGAAGCAGAGAGGCAGTTTACGCCTAACAGTCTGTGAGGCCAGTCTTCAATTGAACAGCCAGGAGCCGAGGCTAGCATCTAAGTCTTAGAGACAAGGTTGTGCAGAAACATTCCTAAAGACAGTTTAAATATCTTCGCTGGATCAGGAAAAGACGTTTTGCAGACTTGATTATCCACACTGCTTGTGTGATAATTATAAACTGGACTTGACCTTAAGATTTCATTAAATTTGGATGTTGTTTGGAAAGGGGACCTCTTGTGAGGAGTTCAGCGATTGTAGATATATTTTGGAACAAGGGGTACGTTCTACACAAACTGTGTGTGTATTTAGGGATTGATATACTTAATTTTCCTAGAGTCTTGTAGTCCTAGTGTCGGGAAAGCATCCTGTAGGGGCTCCTGGTCCCTTCAGAGGTACCTGGACAAGATCACCCTCCCTTTTAACCCTCTTGCAACCTTTTGATTGAAGCTCCTCCATACCCTCTCTCAGTACACAGATGCTAGACATACCTGGGCTCCTTGGTGTGGTGGGACTGCCTGTAGCCACAGTAATGGCCACAAATCCAGGCTGGTGCTGCTGGAACTACAGAACTGGCGGCCAGGAGCCCCGGAAAACCCAGCCCAGAGTCAGATTTCCACCCATCAGTTGCCTTCTGTGTCCATTCCTTATCTGATCAGCTCCGCCAACCCCATTAACCTGCTGGCCTCTCTCAACTCCTGTTCCCATCGCTCCCACACAAATAGTTCCCTACCTCATGACTGTGGAATCTGATTGTCGGAATCATTTTTTGACAGGCACAGCAGCAGCGGCAAGGATTCTGAACCAAATTTGTTCAGTCATTTCGAGGGAAGGTAGACGGGGTGAGATTGTTAGCTTGGCACAGTTAGAATCTGACATTTGCATCTGTTGTGATGTCACAGTGCGGACTGGTCAGATCACAAAGCAGATCAGAAGATTCACAATTCCTGCACTTACTCAGAACAATCCTTCCTGAGAGCCGTTACACTGGCCATTGGTTACCTGGCGGCAGCGAAGGAACAGAGAGGATTGGGCAGATAGATTCGCGGGAGAGAGAGTAAACAGCCAGTGACAGACATCTGAGGTAATTCATCACCCTCAGCACAAAATATATCCCAGTCAGGAGGAAAGATTCTCCGAGAGGGAAAAACCAACCACGGTTAACCGAGGAAGATAAGAACAAACAACAAAGAACAAAGAAATGTACAGCACAGGAACAGGCCCTTCGGCCCTCCAAGCCCATGCCGACCATGCTGCCCGTCTAAACTAAAGTCTTCTACACTTCCTGGGTCCGTATCCCTCTATTCCCATCCTATTCATGTATTTGTCAAGATGCCTCTTAAATGTCACTATCGTCCCTGCTTCCACCACCTCCTCCGGTAGCGAGTTCCAGGCACCCACTACCCTCTGTGTAAAAAACTTGCCTCGTACATCTACTCTAAACCTTGCCCCTCTCACCTTAAACCTATGCCCCCTAGTAATTGACCCCTCTACCCTGGGGAAAAGCCTCTGACTATCCACTCTGTCTATGCCCCATATAATTTTGTAGACCTCTATCAGGTTGCCCCTCAACCTCCTTCGTTCCACTGAGAACAAACAGAGTTTATTCAACCGCTCCTCATAGCTAATGCCCTCCATACCAGGCAACATCCTGGTCAATCTCTTCTGCACCCTCTCTAAAGCCTCCACATCCTTCTGGTAGTGTGGCGACCAGAATTGAACACTATACTCCAAGTGTGACCTAACTAAGGTTCTGTACAGCTGCAACATGACTTGCCAATTCTTATACTCAATGCCCCAGCCTATGAAGGCAAGCATGCCGTATGCCTTCTTGACTACCTTCTCCACCTGTGTTGCCCCTTTCAGTGACCTGTGGACCTGTACTCCTATATCTCTCTAACTGCCAATACGCTTGAGGGTTCTACCATTCACCCTACCTGCATTAGACCTTCCAAAATGCATTACCTCACATTTGTCCGGATTAAACTCCATCTGCCAACTCTCCACCCAAGTCTCCAAACGGTCTAAATCCTGCTGTATCCTCTGACAGTCCTCATCGCTATCCGCAATTCCACCAACCTTTGTGTCGCCTGCAAACTTACTAATCAGACCAGTTACATTTTCCTCCAAATCATTTATATATACTACGAACAGCAAAGGTCCCAGCAAGGGTCCCAAGCCCTCCAATTAGAAAAGCACCCTTCCATTGCTACTCTCTGCCTTCTATGACCTAGCCAGTTCTGTGTCCACCTTGCCAGCTCACCCCTGATCCTGTGTGACTTCACCTTTTGTACCAGTCTACCACGAGGGACCTTGTCAAAAGCCTTACTGAAGTCCATATAGACAACATCCACTGCCCTACCTGCATCCAATAATCATTGTGACCTCTTCGAAAAACTCTATCAAGTTAGTGAGACACGACCTCCCCTTCACAAAACCATGCTGCCTCTCACTAATACGTCCATTTGCTTCCAAATGGGAGTAGATTCTGTCTCGACGAATTCTCTCCAGTAATTTCCCTACCACTGACGTAAGGCTCATCGGCCTGTAGTTCCCTGGATTATCCTTGCTACCCTTCTTAAACAAAGGAACAACATTGGCTATTCTCCAGTCCTCCGGGACATCACCTGAAGACAGTGAGTATTCAAAGATTTCAGTCAAGGCCTCAGCAATTTCCTCTCCAGCCTCCTTCAGTATTCTGCGGTAGATCCCATCAGGCTCTGGGATCTCATCTATCTTAATATTTTTCAAGATGCCCAACACCTCGTCTTTTTGGATCTCAATGTGACCCAGGCTATCTACACCCCCTTCTCCAGACTCAACAACCACCAATTCCTTCTCTTTGGTGAATACTGATGCAAAGCATTCATTTAGTACTTCGCCCATTTCCTCTGGCTCCACACATAGATTCCCTTGCCTATCCTTCAGTGGGCCAACCCTTTCCCTGGCTACCCTCTTGCTTTTTATGTATGTGTAAAAAGCCTTGGGATTTTCCTTAACCCTATTTGCCAATGACTTTTCGTGACCTCTTCTAGCCCTCCTGACTCCTTGCTTAAGTTTGTCTGTTCCCAGCCTTTTAGCCCTGACAAATGCCTCCTTTTTCTTTTTGACAAGGCCTACAATATCTCTCGTTATCCAAGGTTCCCAAAATATGCCATATTTATCCTTCTTCCTCACAGGAACATGCCGGTCCTGAATTCCTTTCAACTGACATTTGAAAGCCTCCCACATGTCAGATGTTGATTTACAATCAAACATCCACCCCCAATCTAGGTTCTTCAGTTCCCGCCTAATATTTAGCACATTCACCCTAGGACCTCTTATCCTTGTCCACCAGCACTTTTAAACTTACTGAATTGTGGGCACTGTTCCCGAAATGCTCCCCTACTGAAACTTCTACCACCTGGCCGGGCTCATTCCCCAATACCAGGTCCAGTACCGCCCCTTCCCCAGTTGGACTGTCTACATATTGTATTAAGAAGCCCTCCTGGATGCTCCTTACAAACTCTGCCCGTCTAAGCCCCTGGCACTAAGTCAGTCCCAGTCAATATTGGGAAGTTGAAGTCTCCCATCACCACAACCCTGTTGTTTTTACTCGTTTCCAAAATCTGTCTACCTATCTGCTCCTCTATCTCCCGCTGGCTGTTGGGAGGCCTGTAGTAAACCCCCAACATTGTGACTGCACCCTTCTTATTCCTGATCTCTACCCATATAGCCTCACTGCCCTCTGAGGTGTCCTCTGTAGTACAGCTGTGATATTCTCCCCAACCAGTAGCGGAACTCCGCCACCCCTTTTACATCCCCTCTATCCCGCCTGAAACATCTAAATCCTGGAACGTTTAGCTGCCAATCCTGTCCTTCCCTCAACCAGGTCTCTGTAATGGCAACAACATCATAGTTCCAAGTACTAATCCAAGCTCTAAGTTCATCTGCCTTACCCGTAATACTTCTTGATTAAAACATATGCACTTCAGGCCACCAGACCCTCTGTGTTCAGCAACATCTCCCTGTCTGCTCTGCCTCAGAGCCACACTGTCCCTATTCCCTAGTTCTCCCTCAATGCTTTCACCTTCTGACCTATTGCTCCCGTGCCCACCCCCCTGCCATACTAGTTTAAACCCTCCCATGTGACACTAGCAAACCTCGCGGCCAGGATATTTATGCCTCTCCAGTTTAGATGCAACCCGTCCTTCTTATACAGGTCACACCTGCCCCGGAAGAGCTCCCAGTGGTCCAGATAACGGAAACCCTCCCTCCTACACCAGCTGTTTAGCCACGTGTTTAGCTGCTCTATCTTCCTATTTCTAGCCTCACTGGCAAGTGGCACAGGGAGTAATCACGAGATTACAACCCTAGAGGTCCTGTCTTTTAACTTTTTGCCTAGCTCCCTGAACTCCTGCTGCAGGACCTCATGCCCCTTCCTGCCGATGTCGTTAGTACCAATATGTACAACGACCTCTGCCTGTTTGCCCTCCCCGTTCAGGATGTCCGCTACCCGTTCAGAGACATCCTGCACCCTGGCACCAGGGAGGCAATACATCATCCTGGAGTCTCTTTCACATCCACAGAAGTTCCCCCTGACCATAGAGTCCCCTATGACTATTGCTCTTCTGCGCTTTGACCCTCCCTGCTGAACATCAGAGCCAGCCGTGGTGCCACTGCTCTGGCTGCTGCTGTTGTCCCCTGATAGGCTATTCCCCCCAACAGTATCCAAAGGGTTATACATGCTCGAGAGGGGGACAACCACAGGGGATTCCTGCACTGTCTGCCTGCCCTTTCTGGTGGTCACCCATTTCTCTGCCTGCACCTTGGGTGTGACCACATTTATATAACTGCTATCTATGATGCTTTCTGCCACCTGCATGCTCCTAAGTGCATCCAACTGCTGCTCCAACCGAACCTTGCGGTCTGTGAGGAGCTCCAGTTGGGTGCACTTTCTGCAGATGAAGCCATCCGGGACGCTGGAAGCCTCCCGGACCTGCCACATCTCACAGTCAGAGCACTGCACCCCTCTAACTGACATTGCGTCAATTAATTAGTAAATTAAATTGAAACAATTTTTTTTTTTAAGTTACTGTTCATTATATGTTTTCCAGCACTAGATTTCTACTATAAATGTGAAAACTAAATACAGTACTCTCCGATCTCTGTCTTAGATACCCCTCAAGATTATAATTACGTAATTAAGTAATTATGTTTAATTAGGTTAACGATGCTTAATTTTTAAATTTAGTGTAGATTCCCAACCAGCCAATCAGCACACAGCTTTACTGTGATGTCACTTCAGCCCCCCCCACATACAAGGATAAAGCCAGAGATAGGCCCGAAGACTGGGATGAATTCAGGACCCAGCAAAGGAGGATTGAAAAGATAATAAAGGCAGGGAAAATAAACTACAAGGACAAACTAGTGAGGAATATTAAATCTGACAATAGAAGCTTCTTTAAGTAAATAGAAAGGAAGTGAGAATCAAAGTGAACATCAGCACGTTAGAAAATGAATCTGGGAGCAGGCTGGTACGGTGGTCAACACTGCTGTCTCACAGTGCCAGGGACCCGGGTTAACACTGCTGCCTCACAGTGCCAGGGACCCCGGTTAACACTGCTGTCTCACAGTGCCAGGGACCCCGGTTAACACTGCTGCCTCACAGTGCCAGGGACCCGGGTTAATACTGCTGTCTCACAATGCCAGGGTCCCGGGTTAACACTGCTGTCGCACAGTGCCAGGGACCCGGGTTAACACTGCTGCCTCACAGTGCCAGGGACCCGGGTTAACACTGCTGTCTCACAGTGCCAGGGACCCGGGTTAACACTGCTGTCTCACAGTGCCAGGGACTCGGGTCAACACTGCTGTCTCACAGTGCCAGGGACCAGGGTAACACTGCTGTCTCACAGTGCCAGGGACCCGGGTTAACACTGCTGTCTCACAGTGCCAGTGACCCGGATTAACACTGCTGTCTCACAGTGCCAGGTACCCGGGTTAACACTGCTGTCTCACAGTGCCAGGGACCCGGGTTAACACTGCTGTCTCACAGTGCCAGGGACCCGGGTTAACACTGCTGTCTCACAGTGCCAGGGACCCGGGTTAACACTGCTGTCTCACAGTGCCAGGGACCCGGGTTAACATTGCTGTGTCACAGTGCCAGGGACCCGGGTTAACACTGCTGTCTCACAGTGCCAGGGACCCGGGTTAACACTGCTGTCTCACAGTGCCAGGGACCCGGGTTAACACTGCTGTCTCACAGTGCCAGGGACCCGGGTTAACACTGCTGTCTCACAGTGCCAGGGACCCGGGTTAACACTGCTGCCTCACAGTGCCAGGGACCCGGGTTAACACTGCTGTCTCACAGTGCCAGGGACCCGGGTTAACACTGCTGTCTCACAGTGCCAGGGACCCGGGTTAACACTGCTGTCTCACAGTGCCAGGGACCTGGGTTAACACTGCTGTCTCACAGTGCCAGGGACCCGGGTTAACACTGCTGTCTCACAGTGCCAGGGACCCGGGTTAACACTGCTGTCTCACAGTGCCAGGGACCCGAGTTAGCACTGCTGTCTCACAGCGCCAGGGACCCGGGTTAACACTGCTGTCTCACAGTGCCAGGGACCTGGGTTAACACTGCTGTCTCACAGTGCCAGGGACCCGGGTTAACACTGCTGTCTCAAAGTGCCAGGGACCCGAGTTAGCACTGCTGCCTCACAGCGCCAGGGACCCGGGTTAACACTGCTGCCTCACAGTGCCAGGGACCTCGGTTAACACTGCTGTCTCACAGTGCCAGGGACCCGGGTTAACACTGCTGTCTCACAGTGCCAGGGACCCGGGTTAACACTGCTGTCTCACAGTGCCAGGGACCCGGGTTAACACTGCTGTCTCACAGTGCCAGGGACCCGGGTTAACACTGCTGTCTCACAGTGCCAGGGACCCGGGTTAACACTGCTGTCTCACAGGGACAGGGACCCGGGTTAACACTGCTGTCTCACAGTGCCAGGGACCTGGGTTAACACTGCTGTCTCACAGTGCCAGGGACCCGGGTTAACACTGTTGTCTCACAGTGCCAGGGACACGGGTTAACACTGCTGTGTCACAGTGCCAGGGACCCTGGTTAACAGTGCTGTCTCACAGTGCCAGGGACCCGGGTTAACACTGCTGTCTCACAGTGCCAGGGACCCGGGTTAACACTGCTGTCTCACAGGGACAGGGACCCGGGTTAACACTGCGGTCTCACAGGGGCAGGGACCCGGGTTAACACTGCTGCCTCACAGTGCCAGGGTCCCGGGTTAACACTGTTGTCTCACAGTGCCAGGGTCCTGGTTTAACACTGCTACCTCACAGAGCCAGGGACCCGGGTTAACACTGCTGACTGACAGTGCCAGGGAGAAGGGTTAACACTGCTGTCTAACAGTGCCAGGGACCCGGGTTAACACTGCTGCCTCACAGCGACAGGGAGTCAGGTTAACACTGCTGCCTCACAGTGCCCGGGACGCGGTTTAACACTGCTGTCTCACAGTGCCAGGGACTCGGGTTAAGACTGCTGACTCAGTGCCAGGGAACCAGGGTAACACTGCTGTCTCACAGTGACAGGGACCCGGGTTAACACTGCTGTCTCACAGTGCCAGGGACCCGGGTTAACAATGCTGCCTCACAGTGCCAGGGACCCGGGTTAACACTGCTGTCTCACAGTGCCAGGGACCCGGGTTAACACTGCTGTCTCACAGTGCCAGGGACCCGGGTTAACACTGCTGCCTCACAGTGCCAGGGACCCGGGTTAACACTGCTGTCTCACAGTGCCAGGGACCCGGGTTAACAATGCTGCCTCACAGTGCCAGGGACCCGGGTTAACACTGCTGTCTCACAGTGCCAGGGACCCGGGTTAAGACTGCTGTCTCACAGTGCCAGGGACCCGGGTTAACACTGCCACCTCACAGTGGCAGGGACTCGAAATAGCACTGCTGTATCACAGTGCCAGGGACCTGGGCTAACACTGCCTCTCACAGTGCCAGGGACCCAGTTTAACACTGCTGCCTCACAGAGCCAGGGACCCGGGTTAACACTGATGTCTCACAGTGCCAGGGACCCGGGTTAACATTGCTGTCTCACAGTGCCAGGGACCCGGGTTAACAATGCTGCCTCACAGTGCCAGGGACCCGGGTTAACACTGCTGTCTCACAGTGCCAGGGACCCGGGTTAACACTGCCACCTCACAGTGCCAGCGACTCGAAATAGCACTGCTGTATCACAGTGCCAGGGACCTGGGCTAACACTGCCTCTCACAGTGCCAGGGACCCGGTTTAACACTGCTGCCTCACAGAGCCAGGGACCCGGGTTAACACTGATGTCTCACAGTGCCAGGGACCCGGGTTAACATTGCTGTCTCACAATGCCAGGGACCCGGGTTAACACTGATGTCTCACAGTGCCAGGGACCTGGGTTAACATGGCTGTCTCACAGTGCCAGGGATCCGGGCTAACACTGCTGTCTCACAGTGCCAGGGACCCGGGTTAACACTGCTGTGTCACAGTGCCAGGAACCCGGGTTAACACTGCTGTCTCACAGTGCCAGGGACCCGGGTTAACACTGCTGCCTCACAGAGCCAGGGACCCGGGTTAACACTGATGTCTCACAGTGCCAGGGACCCGGGTTAACATTGCTGTCTCACAGGGACAGGGACCCGGGGTAACACTGCTGTCTCACAGTGCCAGGGACCTGGGTTAACACTGCTGTCTCACAGTGCCAGGGACCCGGGTTAACACTGCTGTCTCACAGGGACAGGGACCCGGGTTAACACTGCGGTCTCACAGGGGCAGGGACCCGGGTTAACACTGCTGCCTCACAGTGCCAGGGTCCCGGGTTAACACTGTTGTCTCACAGTGCCAGGGTCCTGGGTTAACACTGCTACCTCACAGAGCCAGGGACCCGGGTTAACACTGCTGACTTACAGTGCCAGGGAGAAGGGTTAACACTGCTGTCTAACAGTGCCAGGGACCCGGGTTAACACTGCTGCCTCACAGCGACAGGGACTCAGGTTAACACTGCTGCCTCACAGTGCCCGGGACGCGGTTTAACACTGCTGTCTCACAGTGCCAGGGACTCGGGTTAAGACTGCTGACTCAGTGCCAGGGAACCAGGGTAACACTGCTGTCTCACAGTGACAGGGACCGGGGTTAACACTGCTGTCTCACAGTGCCAGGGACCCGGGTTAACAATGCTGCCTCACAGTGCCAGGGACCCGGGTTAACACTGATGTCTCACAGTGCCAGGGACCCGGGTTAACACTGCTGTGTCACAGTGCCAGGGACCCGGGTTAACACTGCTGCCTCACAGTGCCAGGGACCCGGGTTAACACTGCTGTCTCACAGTGCCAGGGACCCGGGTTAACAATGCTGCCTCACAGTGCCAGGGACCCGGGTTAACACTGCTGTCTCACAGTGCCAGGGACCCGGGTTAAGACTGCTGTCTCACAGTGCCAGGGACCCGGGTTAACACTGCCACCTCACAGTGGCAGGGACTCGAAATGGCACTGCTGTATCACAGTGCCAGGGACCTGGGCTAACACTGGCTCTCACAGTGCCAGGGACCCGGTTTAACACTGCTGCCTCACAGAGCCAGGGACCCGGGTTAACACTGATGTCTCACAGTGCCAGGGACCCGGGTTAACATTGCTGTCTCACAGTGCCAGGAACCCGGGTTAACACTGATGTCTCACAGTGCCAGGGACCTGGGTTAACATGGCTGTCTCACAGTGCCAGGGACCCGGGCTAACACTGCTGTCTCACAGTGCCAGGGACCCGGGTTAACACTGCTGTCTCACAGTGCCAGGGACACGAAATAGCACTGCTGGATCACAGTGCCAGGGACCCGGGTTAACACTGCTGCCTCACAGTGCCAGGGACTCGGGTGAACACTGCTGTCTTACAGTGCCAGCGACCCGGGTTAACACTGCTGTCTCACAGTGCCAGGGACCCAGGTTAACACTGCTGTCTCACAGTGCCAGTGACCCGGGTTAACACTGCTGTCTGACAGTGCCAGGGACTCGGGTTAACACTGCTGTCTCACAGTGCCAGGGGCCCTGTGTAACACTGCTGTCTGACAGTGCCAGGGACTCGGGTTAACACTGCTGTCTTACAGTGCCAGGGACTCGGGTTAACACTGCTGTCTCACAGTGCCTGGGGCCTGGGTTAACACTGCTGTCTCACAGTGCCAGGGACCTGGGTTAACACTGTTTTCTTACAGCGCCAGGGACCCAGGGGAACCCTGCTGTCTCACAGTGCCAGGGACCCGGGATAACACTGCTGTCTCACAGTGCCAGCGACGCAGGTTAACACTGCTGCCTCACAGGGACAGCGTCTCAGGTTAACACTGCTGCCTCAAAGTGCCAGGGACACGGGTTAACACTGCTGCCTCACAGTGCCAGATACCAGGGTTATCACTGCTGTCTCACAGCACCAGGGACCTGGGGTTACACTGCTGTCTCACAGTGCCAGAGAACTGGGTTAACACTGCTGCCTCACAGCGACAGGGACCCGGGTTAACACTTCTGTCTCACAGTACCAGGGACCCTGGTTAACACTGCTGTCTCACAGTGCCAGTGACTCGGGTTATCACTGCTGCCTCACAGTGCCAGGGACCTGGATTAACACTGCTGTCTCACAGTGCCAGATACCAGGGTTATCACTGCTGTCTCACAGCACCAGGGTCCTGGGTTAACACTGCTGTCTCACAGTGCCAGAGACCTTGGTTAACACTGCTGTCTCACAGTGCCAGGGACCCGGGTTAACAATGCTGCCTCACAGTGCCAGGGACCCTGGTGAACACTGCTGTCTCACAGTGCCAGGGACCCGGGTTAAGACTGCTGTCTCACAGTGCCAGGGACCCGGGTTAACACTGTTGTCTCACAGTGCCAGGGTCCTGGTTTAACACTGCTACCTCACAGAGCCAGGGACCCGGGTTAACACTGCTGACTTACAGTGCCAGGGAGAAGGGTTAACACTGCTGTCTAACAGTGGCAGGGACCCGGGTTAACACTGCTGCCTCACAGCGACAGGGAGTCAGGTTAACACTGCTGCCTCACAGTGCCCGGGACGCGGTTTAACACTGCTGTCTCACAGTGCCAGGGACTCGGGTTAAGACTGCTGACTCAGTGCCAGGGAACCAGGGTAACACTGCTGTCTCACAGTGACAGGGACCCGGGTTAACACTGCTGTCTCACAGTGCCAGGGACCCGGGTTAACAATGCTGCCTCACAGTGCCAGGGACCCGGGTTAACACTGCTGTCTCACAGTGCCAGGGACCCGGGTTAACACTGCTGTCTCACAGTGCCAGGGACCCGGGTTAACACTGCTGCCTCACAGTGCCAGGGACCCGGGTTAACACTGCTGTCTCACAGTGCCAGGGACCCGGGTTAACAATGCTGCCTCACAGTGCCAGGGACCCGGGTTAACAATGCCACCTCACAGTGGCAGGGACTCGAAATAGCACTGCTGTATCACAGTCCCAGGGACCTGGGCTAACACTGCCTCTCACAGTGCCAGGGACCCAGTTTAACACTGCTGCCTCACAGAGCCAGGGACCCGGGTTAACACTGATGTCTCACAGTGCCAGGGACCCGGGTTAACATTGCTGTCTCACAGTGCCAGGGACCCGGGTTAACAATGCTGCCTCACAGTGCCAGGGACCCGGGTTAACACTGCTGTCTCACTGTGCCAGGGACCCGGGTTAACACTGCCACCTCACAGTGCCAGCGACTCGAAATAGCACTGCTGTATCACAGTGCCAGGGACCTGGGCTAACACTGCCTCTCACAGTGCCAGGGACCCGGTTTAACACTGCTGCCTCACAGAGCCAGGGACCCGGGTTAACACTGATGTCTCACAGTGCCAGGGACCCGGGTTAACATTGCTGTCTCACAATGCCAGGGACCCGGGTTAACACTGATGTCTCACAGTGCCAGGGACCTGGGTTAACATGGCTGTCTCACAGTGCCAGGGACCCGGGCTAACACTGCTGTCTCACAGTGCCAGGGACCCTGGTTAACACTGCTGTGTCACAGTGCCAGGAACCCGGGTTAACACTGCTGTCTCACAGTGCCAGGGACCCGGGTTAACACTGCTGCCTCACAGAGCCAGGGACCCGGGTTAACACTGATGTCTCACAGTGCTAGGGACCCGGGTTAACATTGCTGTCTCACAGGGACAGGGACCCGGGTTAACACTGCTGTCTCACAGTGCCAGGGACCTGGGTTAACACTGCTGTCTCACAGTGCCAGGGACCCGGGTTAACACTGCTGTCTCACCGTGCCAGGGACCCGGGTTAACACTGCTGTCTCACAGGGACAGGGACCCGGGTTAACACTGCGGTCTCACAGGGGCAAGGACCCGGGTTAACACTGCTGCCTCACAGTGCCAGGGTCCCGGGTTAACACTGTTGTCTCACAGTGCCAGGGTCCTGGTTTAACACTGCTACCTCACAGAGCCAGGGACCGGGGTTAACACTGCTGACTTACAGTGCCAGGGAGAAGGGTTAACACTGCTGTCTAACAGTGCCAGGGACCCGGGTTAACACTGCTGCCTCACAGCGACAGGGAGTCAGGTTAACACTGCTGCCTCACAGTGCCCGGGACGCGGTTTAACACTGCTGTCTCACAGTGCCAGGGACTCGGGTTAAGACTGCTGACTCAGTGCCAGGGAACCAGGGTAACACTGCTGTCTCACAGTGACAGGGACCCGGGTTAACACTGCTGTCTCACAGTGCCAGGGACCCGGGTTAACAATGCTGCCTCACAGTGCCAGGGACCCGGGTTAACACTGCTGTCTCACAGTGCCAGGGACCCGGGTTAACACTGCTTTCTCACAGTGCCAGGGACCCGGGTTAACACTGCTGCCTCACAGTGCCAGGGACCCGGGTTAACACTGCTGTCTCACAGTGCCAGGGACCCGGGTTAACAATGCTGCCTCACAGTGCCAGGGACCCGGGTTAACACTGCTGTCTCACAGTGCCAGGGACCCGGGTTAAGACTGCTGTCTCACAGTGCCAGGGACCCGGGTTAACACTGCCACCTCACAGTGGCAGGGACTCGAAATAGCACTGCTGTATCACAGTGCCAGGGACCTGGGCTAACACTGCCTCTCACAGTGCCAGGGACCCAGTTTAACACTGCTGCCTCACAGAGCCAGGGACCCGGGTTAACACTGATGTCTCACAGTGCCAGGGACCCGGGTTAACATTGCTGTCTCACAGTGCCAGGGACCCGGGTTAACAATGCTGCCTCACAGTGCCAGGGACCCGGGTTAACACTGCTGTCTCACAATGCCAGGGACCCGGGTTAACACTGCCACCTCACAGTGCCAGCGACTCGAAATAGCACTGCTGTATCACAGTGCCAGGGACCTGGGCTAACACTGCCTCTCACAGTGCCAGGGACCCGGTTTAACACTGCTGCCTCACAGAGCCAGGGACCCGGGTTAACACTGATGTCTCACAGTGCCAGGGACCCGGGTTAACATTGCTGTCTCACAATGCCAGGGACCCGGGTTAACACTGATGTCTCACAGTGCCAGGGACCTGGGTTAACATGGCTGTCTCACAGTGCCAGGGATCCGGGCTAACACTGCTGTCTCACAGTGCCAGGGACCCGGGTTAACACTGCTGTGTCACAGTGCCAGGAACCCGGGTTAACACTGCTGTCTCACAGTGCCAGGGACCCGGGTTAACACTGCTGCCTCACAGAGCCAGGGACCCGGGTTAACACTGATGTCTCACAGTGCCAGGGACCCGGGTTAACATTGCTGTCTCACAGGGACAGGGACCCGGGGTAACACTGCTGTCTCACAGTGCCAGGGACCTGGGTTAACACTGCTGTCTCACAGTGCCAGGGACCCGGGTTAACACTGCTGTCTCACAGGGACAGGGACCCGGGTTAACACTGCGGTCTCACAGGGGCAGGGACCCGGGTTAACACTGCTGCCTCACAGTGCCAGGGTCCCGGGTTAACACTGTTGTCTCACAGTGCCAGGGTCCTGGGTTAACACTGCTACCTCACAGAGCCAGGGACCCGGGTTAACACTGCTGACTTACAGTGCCAGGGAGAAGGGTTAACACTGCTGTCTAACAGTGCCAGGGACCCGGGTTAACACTGCTGCCTCACAGCGACAGGGACTCAGGTTAACACTGCTGCCTCACAGTGCCCGGGACGCGGTTTAACACTGCTGTCTCACAGTGCCAGGGACTCGGGTTAAGACTGCTGACTCAGTGCCAGGGAACCAGGGTAACACTGCTGTCTCACAGTGACAGGGACCGGGGTTAACACTGCTGTCTCACAGTGCCAGGGACCCGGGTTAACAATGCTGCCTCACAGTGCCAGGGACCCGGGTTAACACTGATGTCTCACAGTGCCAGGGACCCGGGTTAACACTGCTGTGTCACAGTGCCAGGGACCCGGGTTAACACTGCTGCCTCACAGTGCCAGGGACCCGGGTTAACACTGCTGTCTCACAGCGCCAGGGACCCGGGTTAACAATGCTGCCTCACAGTGCCAGGGACCCGGGTTAACACTGCTGTCTCACAGTGCCAGGGACCCAGGTTAAGACTGATGTCTCACAGTGCCAGGGACCCGGGTTAACACTGCCACCTCACAGTGGCAGGGACTCGAAATAGCACTGCTGTATCACAGTGCCAGGGACCTGGGCTAACACTGCCTCTCACAGTGCCAGGGACCCGGTTTAACACTGCTGCCTCACAGAGCCAGGGACCCGGGTTAACACTGATGTCTCACAGTGCCAGGGACCCGGGTTAACATTGCTGTCTCACAGTGCCAGGGACCCGGGTTAACACTGATGTCTCACAGTGCCAGGGACCTGGGTTAACATGGCTGTCTCACAGTGCCAGGGACCCGGGCTAACACTGCTGTCTCACTGTGCCAGGGACCCGGGTTAACACTGCTGTCTCACAGTGCCAGGGACACGAAATAGCACTGCTGGATCACAGTGCCAGCGACCCGGGTTAACACTGCTGTCTCACAGTGCCAGGGACCCAGGTTAACACTGCTGTCTCACAGTGCCAGGGACCCGGGTTAACACTGCTGTCTGACAGTGCCAGGGACTCGGGTTAACACTGCTGTCTCACAGTGCCAGGGGCCCTGTGTAACACTGCTGTCTGACAGTGCCAGGGACTCGGGTTAACACTGCTGTCTTACAGTGCCAGGGACTCGGGTTAACACTGCTGTCTCACAGTGCCTGGGGCCTGGGTTAACACTGCTGTCTCACAGTGCCAGGGACCTGGGTTAACACTGTTTTCTTACAGCGCCAGGGACCCAGGGGAACCCTGCTGTCTCACAGTGCCAGGGACCCGGGATAACACTGCTGTCTCACAGTGCCAGCGACGCAGGTTAACACTGCTGCCTCACAGGGACAGCGTCTCAGGTTAACACTGCTGCCTCAAAGTGCCAGGGACACGGGTTAACACTGCTGCCTCACAGTGCCAGATACCAGGGTTATCACTGCTGTCTCACAGCACCAGGGACCTGGGGTTACACTGCTGTCTCACAGTGCCAGAGAACTGGGTTAACACTGCTGCCTCACAGCGTCAGGGACCCGGGTTAACACTTCTGTCTCACAGTACCAGGGACCCTGGTTAACACTGCTGTCTCACAGTGCCAGTGACTCGGGTTATCACTGCTGCCTCACAGTGCCAGGGACCTGGATTAACACTGCTGTCTCACAGTGCCAGATACCAGGGTTATCACTGCTGTCTCACAGCACCAGGGTCCTGGGTTAACACTGCTGTCTCACAGTGCCAGAGACCTTGGTTAACACTGCTGTCTCACAGTGCCAGGGACCCGGGTTAACAATGCTGCCTCACAGTGCCAGGGACCCTGGTTAACACTGCTGTCTCACAGTGCCAGGGACCCGGGTTAAGACTGCTGTCTCACAGTGCCAGGGACCCGGGTTAACACTGCCACCTCACAGTGGCAGGGACTCGAAATAGCACTGCTGTATCACAGTGCCAGGGACCTGGGCTAACACTGCCTCTCACAGTGCCAGGGACCCGGTTTAACACTGCTGCCTCACAGAGCCAGGGACCCGGGTTAACACTGATGTCTCACAGTGCCAGGGACCCGGGTTAACATTGCTGTCTCACAGTGCCAGGGACCCGGGTTAACACTGATGTCTCACAGTGCCAGGGACCTGGGTTAACATGGCTGTCTCACAGTGCCAGGGACCCGGGCTAACACTGCTGTCTCACAGTGCCAGGGACCCGGGTTAACACTGCTGTCTCACAGTGCCAGGGACACGAAATAGCACTGCTGGATCACAGTGCCAGGGACCCGGTTTAACACTGCTGCCTCACAGTGCCAGGGACTCGGGTGAACACTGCTGTCTTACAGTGCCAGCGACCCGGGTTAACACTGCTGTCTCACAGTGCCAGGGACCCAGGTTAACACTGCTGTCTCACAGTGCCAGGGACCTGGGTTAACACTGCTGTCTGACAGTGCCAGGGACCCGGGTTAACACTGCTGCCTCACAGTGCCAGGGACCCAGGTTAACACTGCTGTCTCACAGTGCCAGGGACCCGGGTTAACACTGCTGCCTCACAGTGCCAGGGGCCCTGTGTAACACTGCTGTCTGACAGTGCCAGGGACTCGGGTTAACACTGCTGTCTTACAGTGCCAGGGACTCGGGTTAACACTGCTGTCTCACAGTGCCAGGGGCCTGGGTTAACACTGCTGTCTCACAGTGCCAGGGACCTGGGTTAACACTGTTTTCTTACAGCGCCAGGGACCCAGGGGAACCCTGCTGTCTCACAGTGCCAGGGACCCGGGATAACACTGCTGTCTCACAGTGCCAGCGACGCAGGTTAACACTGCTGCCTCACAGGGACAGCGTCTCAGGTTAACACTGCTGCCTCAAAGTGCCAGGGACACGGGTTAACACTGCTGTCTCACAGTGCCAGATACCAGGGTTATCACTGCTGTCTCACAGCACCAGGGACCTGGGGTTACACTGCTGTCTCACAGTGCCAGAGAACTGCGTTAACACTGCTGTCTCACAGTGCCAGGGACCCGGGTTAACACTTCTGTCTCACAGTAACAGGGAACCAGGTTCACACTGCTGTCTCACAGTGCCAGGGACCCGGGTTAACACTGCTGTCTCACAGTACCAGGGACCCTGGTTAACACTGCTGTCTCACAGTGCCAGTGACTCGGGTTATCACTGCTGCCTCACAGTGCCAGGGACCTGGATTAACACTGCTGTCTCACAGTGCCAGATAGCAGGGTTATCACTGCTGTCTCACAGCACCAGGGTCCTGGGTTAACACTGCTGTCTCACAGGGACAGGGACCCGGGTTAACACTGCGGTCTCACAGGGGCAGGGACCCGGGTTAACACTGCTGCCTCACAGTGCCAGGGTCCCGGGTTAACACTGTTGTCTCACAGTGCCAGGGTCCTGGGTTAACACTGCTACCTCACAGAGCCAGGGACCCGGGTTAACACTGCTGACTTACAGTGCCAGGGAGAAGGGTTAACACTGCTGTCTAACAGTGCCAGGGACCCGGGTTAACACTGCTGCCTCACAGCGACAGGGACTCAGGTTAACACTGCTGCCTCACAGTGCCCGGGACGCGGTTTAACACTGCTGTCTCACAGTGCCAGGGACTCGGGTTAAGACTGCTGACTCAGTGCCAGGGAACCAGGGTAACACTGCTGTCTCACAGTGACAGGGACCGGGGTTAACACTGCTGTCTCACAGTGCCAGGGACCCGGGTTAACAATGCTGCCTCACAGTGCCAGGGACCCGGGTTAACACTGATGTCTCACAGTGCCAGGGACCCGGGTTAACACTGCTGTGTCACAGTGCCAGGGACCCGGGTTAACACTGCTGCCTCACAGTGCCAGGGACCCGGGTTAACACTGCTGTCTCACAGCGCCAGGGACCCGGGTTAACAATGCTGCCTCACAGTGCCAGGGACCCGGGTTAACACTGCTGTCTCACAGTGCCAGGGACCCAGGTTAAGACTGATGTCTCACAGTGCCAGGGACCCGGGTTAACACTGCCACCTCACAGTGGCAGGGACTCGAAATAGCACTGCTGTATCACAGTGCCAGGGACCTGGGCTAACACTGCCTCTCACAGTGCCAGGGACCCGGTTTAACACTGCTGCCTCACAGAGCCAGGGACCCGGGTTAACACTGATGTCTCACAGTGCCCGGGACCCGGGTTAACATTGCTGTCTCACAGTGCCAGGGACCCGGGTTAACACTGATGTCTCACAGTGCCAGGGACCTGGGTTAACATGGCTGTCTCACAGTGCCAGGGACCCGGGCTAACACTGCTGTCTCACAGTGCCAGGGACCCGGGTTAACACTGCTGTCTCACAGTGCCAGGGACACGAAATAGCACTGCTGGATCACAGTGCCAGCGACCCGGGTTAACACTGCTGTCTCACAGTGCCAGGGACCCAGGTTAACACTGCTGTCTCACAGTGCCAGGGACCCGGGTTAACACTGCTGTCTGACAGTGCCAGGGACTCGGGTTAACACTGCTGTCTCACAGTGCCAGGGGCCCTGTGTAACACTGCTGTCTGACAGTGCCAGGGACTCGGGTTAACACTGCTGTCTTACAGTGCCAGGGACTCGGGTTAACACTGCTGTCTCACAGTGCCTGGGGCCTGGGTTAACACTGCTGTCTCACAGTGCCAGGGACCTGGGTTAACACTGTTTTCTTACAGCGCCAGGGACCCAGGGGAACCCTGCTGTCTCACAGTGCCAGGGACCCGGGATAACACTGCTGTCTCACAGTGCCAGCGACGCAGGTTAACACTGCTGCCTCACAGGGACAGCGTCTCAGGTTAACACTGCTGCCTCAAAGTGCCAGGGACACGGGTTAACACTGCTGCCTCACAGTGCCAGATACCAGGGTTATCACTGCTGTCTCACAGCACCAGGGACCTGGGGTTACACTGCTGTCTCACAGTGCCAGAGAACTGGGTTAACACTGCTGCCTCACAGCGACAGGGACCCGGGTTAACACTTCTGTCTCACAGTACCAGGGACCCTGGTTAACACTGCTGTCTCACAGTGCCAGTGACTCGGGTTATCACTGCTGCCTCACAGTGCCAGGGACCTGGATTAACACTGCTGTCTCACAGTGCCAGATACCAGGGTTATCACTGCTGTCTCACAGCACCAGGGTCCTGGGTTAACACTGCTGTCTCACAGTGCCAGAGACCTTGGTTAACACTGCTGTCTCACAGTGCCAGGGACCCGGGTTAACAATGCTGCCTCACAGTGCCAGGGACCCTGGTTAACACTGCTGTCTCACAGTGCCAGGGACCCGGGTTAAGACTGCTGTCTCACAGTGCCAGGGACCCGGGTTAACACTGCCACCTCACAGTGGCAGGGACTCGAAATAGAACTGCTGTATCACAGTGCCAGGGTCCTGGGCTAACACTGCCTCTCACAGTGCCAGGGACCCGGTTTAACACTGCTGCCTCACAGAGCCAGGGACCCGGGTTAACACTGATGTCTCACAGTGCCAGGGACCCGGGTTAACATTGCTGTCTCACAGTGCCAGGGACCCGGGTTAACGCTGATGTCTCACAGTGCCAGGGACCTGGGTTAACATGGCTGTCTCACAGTGCCAGGGACCCGGGCTAACACTGCTGTCTCACAGTGCCAGGGACCTGGGTTAACACTGCTGTCTGACAGTGCCAGGGACCCGGGTTAACACTGCTGCCTCACAGTGCCAGGGACCCAGGTTAACACTGCTGTCTCACAGTGCCAGGGACCCGGGTTAACACTGCTGCCTCACAGTGCCAGGGGCCCTGTGTAACACTGCTGTCTGACAGTGCTAGGGACTCGGGTTAACACTGCTGTCTTACAGTGCCAGGGACTCGGGTTAACACTGCTGTCTCACAGTGCCAGGGGCCTGGGTTAACACTGCTGTCTCACAGTGCCAGGGACCTGGGTTAACACTGTTTTCTTACAGCGCCAGGGACCCAGGGGAACCCTGCTGTCTCACAGTGCCAGGGACCCGGGATAACACTGCTGTCTCACAGTGCCAGCGACGCAGGTTAACACTGCTGCCTCACAGGGACAGCGTCTCAGGTTAACACTGCTGCCTCAAAGTGCCAGGGACACGGGTTAACACTGCTGTCTCACAGTGCCAGATACCAGGGTTATCACTGCTGTCTCACAGCACCAGGGACCTGGGGTTACACTGCTGTCTCACAGTGCCAGAGAACTGCGTTAACACTGCTGTCTCACAGTGCCAGGGACCCGGGTTAACACTTCTGTCTCACAGTAACAGGGAACCAGGTTCACACTGCTGTCTCACAGTGCCAGGGACCCGGGTTAACACTGCTGTCTCACAGTACCAGGGACCCTGGTTAACACTGCTGTCTCACAGTGCCAGTGACTCGGGTTATCACTGCTGCCTCACAGTGCCAGGGACCTGGATTAACACTGCTGTCTCACAGTGCCAGATAGCAGGGTTATCACTGCTGTCTCACAGCACCAGGGTCCTGGGTTAACACTGCTGTCTCACAGTGCCAGAGACCTTGGTTAACACTGCTGTCTCACAGTGCCAGGGATCTGGGTTAACACTGCTGTCTCACAGTGCCAGTGACTCGGGTTATCACTGCTGCCTCACAGTGCCAGGGACCTTGGTTAACACTGCTGTCTCACAGTGCCAGAGACCTTGGTTAACACTGCTGTCTCACAGTGCCAGGGATCTGGGTTAACACTGCTGTCTCACAGTGCCAGGGATCTGGGTTAACACTGCTGTCTCACAGTGCCAATGACCCGGGTTAAAACTGCTGTCTCCCAGTGCCAGATACCAGGGTTAACACTGCTGTCTCACAGTGCCAGAGAACTGGGTTAACACTGCTGCCTCACAGCGACAGGGACCCGGGTTAACACTGCTGTCTCACAGTAACAGGGAACCAGGTTCGCACTGCTGTCTCACAGAGCCAGGGACCCGGGTTAACACTGCTGTCTCACAGTGCCAGGGACCCGGGTTAACACTGCAGTCTCACAGTGCCAGTGACTCGGGTTATCACTGCTGCCTCACAGTGCCAGGGACCTGGGTTAACACTGCTGTCTCACAGTGCCAGATACCAGGGTTATCACTGCTGTCTCACAGCACCAGGGACCTGGGTTAACACTGCTGTCTCACAGTGCTAGGGACCCGGGATGACACTGCTGTCTCACAGTGCCAGGGACCCGGGTTAACACTGCAGTCTCACAGCACCAGGGGCCCGGGTTATCACTGCTGTCTCACAGTGCCAGGGACTCGGGTTAACACTGCTGTCTCACAGTGCCAGAGACCTTGGTTAACACTGCTGTCTCACAGTGCCAGGGACCTGGGTTAACACTGCTGTCTCACAGCACCAGGAACCCGGGTTATCACTGCTGTCTCACAGTGCCAGGTACCCGTGTTAACACTGCAGTCTCACAGCACCAGGGACCCGGGTTATCTCTGCTGTCTCACAGTGCCAGGGACTCGGGTTAACACTGCTGTCTCACAGTGCCAGAGACCTTGGTTAACACTGCTGTCTCACAGTGCCAGGGACTCGGGTTAACACTGCTGTCTCACAGTGCCAGAGACCTTGGTTAACACTGCTGTCTCACAGTGCTAGGGACCCGGGATGACACTGCTGACTCACCGTGCCAGGGACACGGGTTAACACTGCTGTCTCACAGTAACAGGGAACTGGGTTCGCACTGCTGTCTCACACTGCCAGGGACCCGGGTTAACACTGCTGTCTCACAGTGCCATGGACTCGGGTTAACACAGCTGTCTCACAGTGCCAGGGACTCGGATTAACATGGCTGTCTCACAGTGCTTGGGACCCGGGTTAACAATGCTGCCTCACAGTGCCAGGGACCCGGGTTAACACTGCTGTCTCACAGTGCCAGGGACCTGGGTTAACACTGTTTTCTTACAGCGCCAGGGACCCAGGGGAACACTGCTGTCTCACAGTGCCAGGGACCCGGGATAACACTGCTGTTTCACAGTGCCAGGGACGCAGGTTAACACTGCTGCCTCACAGGGACAGCGTCTCAGGTTAACACGGCTCCCTCACAGTGCCAGGGACCTGGCTTAACACTGCTGTCTCACAGTGCCAGGGACCCGGGTTATCAATGGTGTCTCACAGTAACAGGGAACCGGGTTCGCACTGCTGTCTCACAGTGCCAGGGACCCTGGTGAACACTGCTGTCTCACAGTGCCAGGGACCCTGGTGAACACTGCTGCCTCACAGTGCCAGGGACCCGGGTTAACATTGCTGTCTCACAGTGCCAGGGACCCGGGTTAACATTGCTGTCTCACAGTGCCAGGGACCCTGGTGAACACTGCTGCCTCACAGTGCCAGGGACCCGGGTTAACATTGCTGTCTCACAGTGCCAGGGACCCGGGTTTACACTGCTGTCTCACAGTGCCAGGGACCCGGGTTAACACTGCTGCCTCACAGTGCCAGGGACCCGGGTTAACACTGCTGTCTCACAGTGTCAGGGACCCGGGTTAACACTGCTGTCTCACAGTGCCAGGGACCCTGGTGAACACTGCTGCCTCACAGTGCCAGGGACCCGGGTTAACATTGCTCTCTCACAGCGCCATGGACCCAGGTTAACATTGCTGCCTCACAGTGCCAGGGACCCAGGTTAACACTGCTGTCTCACAGTGCCAGGGATTCGGGTTAACACTGCTGTCTCACAGTGCCAGGGACCAGAGGTAAAACCGCTGTCTCACAGTGCCAGGGATTCGGGTTAACACTGCTGTCTCACAGTGCCATGGACTCGGGTTAACACTGCTGTCTCACAGTGCCAGGGACTCGGATTAACATGGCTGTCTCACAGTGCTTGGGACCCTGGTTAACACTGCTGCCTCACAGTGCCAGGGACCCGGGTTAACACTGCTGTCTCACAGTGCCAGGGACCGGGGTCAACACTGCTGTCTCACAGTGCCAGGGACCCTGTGTAACACTGCAGTCTAACAGTGCCAGGGACTCGGGTTAACACTGCTGCCTCACAGTGCCAGGGACCCGGGTTAACAATGCTGCCTCACAGTGCCAGGGACCCGGGTTAACACTGCTCACTCACAGTGCCAGGGACCAGAGGTAACAATGCTGCCTCACAGCGACAGGGACCCAGGTTAACACTGCTGTCTCACAGTGCCAGGGACCTGGTTTAACACTGCTGTCTCACAGTGCCAGGGACCCGGGTTAACACTGCTGTCTCACTGTGCCAGGAACCCGGGTTAACACTGCTGTCTCACAGTGCGAGCGACTCGAAATAGCACTGCTGTATCACAGTGCCAGAGACCCGGGTTAACACTGCTTCTCACAGTGCCAGGGACCCGGTTTAACACTGCTGCCTCACAGTGCCAGGGACCCGGGTTTACACTGCTGCCTCACAGTGCCAGCGACCCGGGTTAACACTGCTGTCTCACAGTGCCAGCGACCCGGGTTAGCACTGCTGTCTCACAGTGCCATGGACCCATGTTAACAGGGCTGTCTCACAGTGCCAGGGACTCGAAATAGCACTGCTGTATCACAGTGCCAGGGAACTGGGTTAACACTGCTTCTCACAGTGCCACGGACCCGGTTTAACACTGCTGCCTCACAGTGCCAGGGACTCTGGTGAACACTGCTGTCTCACAGTGCCAGGGACCCGGGTTAACACTGCTGCCTCACAGTGCCAGGGACCCGGGTTAACACTGCTGTCTCACAGAGCCAGGGACTCGGGTTAATACTGCTGTGTCACAGTGCCAGGGACCCGGGTTAACACTGCTGTCTCACAGTGCCAGGGACCCGGGTTAACACTGCTGTCTCTCAGTGCCAGGGACCCGGGTTAACACTGCTGTCTCACAGAGCCAGGGACTCGGGTTAATACTGCTGTCTCACAGTGCCAGGGACCCGGGTTAACACTGCTGTCTCTCAGTGCCAGGGACCCGGGTTAACACTGCTGCCTCACAGTGCCAGGGACCCGGGTTAACACTGCTGTGTCACAGTGCCAGGGACCTGGGTTAACACTGCTGTCTCACAGTGCCAGGGACCCGGGTTAACACTGCTGTCTCACGGTGCCAGGGACCCGGGTTAACACTGCTGTCTCACAGTGCCAGTGACCCGGGTTAACACTGCTGTCTCACAGTGCCCGGGACCTGGGTTAACACTGCTGTCTCACAGTGCCAGGGACCCGGGTTAACACTGCTGTCTCACAGTGCCAGGGACCCGGGATAACACTGCTGTTTCACAGTGCCAGGGACGCAGGTTAACACTGCTGCCTCACAGGGACAGCGTCTCAGGTTAACACGGCTCCCTCACAGTGCCAGGGACCTGGCTTAACACTGCTGTCTCACAGTGCCAGGGACCCGGGTTATCACTCGTGTCTCACAGTAACAGGGAACCGGGTTCGCACTGCTGTCTCACAGTGCCAGGGACCCTGGTGAACACTGCTGTCTCACAGTGCCAGGGACCCTGGTGAACACTGCTGCCTCACAGTGCCAGGGACCCGGGTTAACATTGCTGTCTCACAGTGCCAGGGACCCGGGATAACATTGCTGTCTCACAGTGCCAGGGACCCTGGTGAACACTGCTGCCTCACAGTGCCAGGGACCCGGGTTAACATTGCTGTCTCACAGTGCCAGGGACCCGGGTTTACACTGCTGTCTCACAGTGCCAGGGACCCGGGTTAACACTGCTGCCTCACAGTGCCAGGGACCCGGGTTAACACTGCTGTCTCACAGTGCCAGAGAACTGGGTTAACACTGCTGCCTCACAGCGACAGGGACCCGGGTTAACACTGCTGTCTCACAGTAACAGGGAACCAGGTTCGCACTGCTGTCTCACAGAGCCAGGGACCCGGGTTAACACTGCTGTCTCACAGTGCCAGGGACCCGGGTTAACACTGCAGTCTCACAGTGCCAGTGACTCGGGTTATCACTGCTGCCTCACAGTGCCAGGGACCTGGGTTAACACTGCTGTCTCACAGTGCCAGATACCAGGGTTATCACTGCTGTCTCACAGCACCAGGGACCTGGGTTAACACTGCTGTCTCACAGTGCTAGGGACCCGGGATGACACTGCTGTCTCACAGTGCCAGGGACCCGGGTTAACACTGCAGTCTCACAGCACCAGGGACCCGGGTTATCACTGCTGTCTCACAGTGCCAGGGACTCGGGTTAACACTGCTGTCTCACAGTGCCAGAGACCTTGGTTAACACTGCTGTCTCACAGTGCCAGGGACCTGGGTTAACACTGCTGTCTCACAGCACCAGGAACCCGGGTTATCACTGCTGTCTCACAGTGCCAGGTACCCGTGTTAACACTGCAGTCTCACAGCACCAGGGACCCGGGTTATCACTGCTGTCTCACATTGCCAGGGACTCGGGTTAACACTGCTGTCTCACAGTGCCAGAGACCTTGGTTAACACTGCTGTCTCACAGTGCCAGGGACTCGGGTTAACACTGCTGTCTCACAGTGCCAGAGACCTTGGTTAACACTGCTGTCTCACAGTGCTAGGGACCCGGGATGACACTGCTGACTCACCGTGCCAGGGACACGGGTTAACACTGCTGTCTCACAGTAACAGGGAACTGGGTTCGCACTGCTGTCTCACACTGCCAGGGACCCGGGTTAACACTGCTGTCTCACAGTGCCATGGACTCGGGTTAACACAGCTGTCTCACAGTGCCAGGGACTCGGATTAACATGGCTGTCTCACAGTGCTTGGGACCCGGGTTAACAATGCTGCCTCACAGTGCCAGGGACCCGGGTTAACACTGCTGTCTCACAGTGCCAGGGACCTGGGTTAACACTGTTTTCTTAAAGCGCCAGGGACCCAGGGGAACACTGCTGTCTCACAGTGCCAGGGACCCGGGATAACACTGCTGTTTCACAGTGCCAGGGACGCAGGTTAACACTGCTGCCTCACAGGGACAGCGTCTCAGGTTAACACGGCTCCCTCACAGTGCCAGGGACCTGGCTTAACACTGCTGTCTCACAGTGCCAGGGACCCGGGTTATCACTGGTGTCTCACAGTAACAGGGAACCGGGTTCGCACTGCTGTCTCACAGTGCCAGGGACCCTGGTGAACACTGCTGTCTCACAGTGCCAGGGACCCTGGTGAACACTGCTGCCTCACAGTGCCAGGGACCCGGGTTAACATTGCTGTCTCACAGTGCCAGGGACCCGGGTTAACATTGCTGTCTCACAGTGCCAGGGACCCTGGTGAACACTGCTGCCTCACAGTGCCAGGGACCCGGGTTAACATTGCTGTCTCACAGTGCCAGGGACCCGGGTTTACACTGCTGTCTCACAGTGCCAGGGACCCGGGTTAACACTGCTGCCTCACAGTGCCAGGGACCCGGGTTAACACTGCTGTCTCACAGTGTCAGGGACCCGGGTTAACACTGCTGTCTCACAGTGCCAGGGACCCTGGTGAACACTGCTGCCTCACAGTGCCAGGGACCCGGGTTAACATTGCTCTCTCACAGCGCCATGGACCCAGGTTAACATTGCTGCCTCACAGTGCCAGGGACCCAGGTTAACACTGCTGTCTCACAGTGCCAGGGATTCGGGTTAACACTGCTGTCTCACAGTGCCAGGGACCAGAGGTAAAACCGCTGTCTCACAGTGCCAGGGATTCGGGTTAACACTGCTGTCTCACAGTGCCATGGACTCGGGTTAACACTGCTGTCTCACAGTGCCAGGGACTCGGATTAACATGGCTGTCTCACAGTGCTTGGGACCCGGATTAACACTGCTGCCTCACAGTGCCAGGGACCCGGGTTAACACTGCTGTCTCACAGTGCCAGGGACCGGGGTCAACACTGCTGTCTCACAGTGCCAGGGACCCTGTGTAACACTGCAGTCTAACAGTGCCAGGGACTCGGGTTAACACTGCTGCCTCACAGTGCCAGGGACCCGGGTTAACAATGCTGCCTCACAGTGCCAGGGACCCGGGTTAACACTGCTCACTCACAGTGCCAGGGACCAGAGGTAACAATGCTGCCTCACAGCGACAGGGACCCAGGTAAACACTGCTGTCTCACAGTGCCAGGGACCTGGTTTAACACTGCTGTCTCACAGTGCCAGGGACCCGGGTTAACACTGCTGTCTCACTGTGCCAGGAACCCGGGTTAACACTGCTGTCTCACAGTGCGAGCGACTCGAAATAGCACTGCTGTATCACGGTGCCAGAGACCCGGGTTAACACTGCTTCTCACAGTGCCAGGGACCCGGTTTAACACTGCTGCCTCACAGTGCCAGGGACCCGGGTTTACACTGCTGCCTCACAGTGCCAGCGACCCGGGTTAACACTGCTGTCTCACAGTGCCAGCGACCCGGGTTAGCACTGCTGTCTCACAGTGCCATGGACCCAGGTTAACAGGGCTGTCTCACAGTGCCAGGGACTCGAAATAGCACTGCTGTATCACAGTGCCAGGGAACTGGGTTAACACTGCTTCTCACAGTGCCACGGACCCGGTTTAACACTGCTGCCTCACAGTGCCAGGGACTCTGGTGAACACTGCTGTCTCACAGTGCCAGGGACCCGGGTTAACACTGCTGCCTCACAGTGCCAGGGACCCGGGTTAACACTGCTGTCTCACAGAGCCAGGGACTCGGGTTAATACTGCTGTGTCACAGTGCCAGGGACCCGGGTTAACACTGCTGTCTCACAGTGCCAGGGACCCGGGTTAACACTGCTGTCTCTCAGTGCCAGGGACCCGGGTTAACACTGCTGTCTCACAGAGCCAGGGACTCGGGTTAATACTGCTGTCTCACAGTGCCAGGGACCCGGGTTAACACTGCTGTCTCTCAGTGCCAGGGACCCGGGTTAACACTGCTGCCTCACAGTGCCAGGGACCCGGGTTAACACTGCTGTGTCACAGTGCCAGGGACCCGGGTAAACACTGCTGTCTCACAGTGCCAGGGACCCGGGTTAACACTGCTGTCTCACGGTGCCAGGGACCCGGGTTAACACTGCTGTCTCACAGTGCCAGTGACCCGGGTTAACACTGCTGTCTCACAGTGCCCGGGACCTGGGTTAACACTGCTGTCTCACAGTGCCAGGGACCCGGGTTAACACTGCTGTCTCACAGTGCCAGGGACCCGGGATAACACTGCTGTTTCACAGTGCCAGGGACGCAGGTTAACACTGCTGCCTCACAGGGACAGCGTCTCAGGTTAACACGGCTCCCTCACAGTGCCAGGGACCTGGCTTAACACTGCTGTCTCACAGTGCCAGGGACCCGGGTTATCACTGGTGTCTCACAGTAACAGGGAACCGGGTTCGCACTGCTGTCTCACAGTGCCAGGGACCCTGGTGAACACTGCTGTCTCACAGTGCCAGGGACCCTGGTGAACACTGCTGCCTCACAGTGCCAGGGACCCGGGTTAACATTGCTGTCTCACAGTGCCAGGGACCCGGGATAACATTGCTGTCTCACAGTGCCAGGGACCCTGGTGAACACTGCTGCCTCACAGTGCCAGGGACCCGGGTTAACATTGCTGTCTCACAGTGCCAGGGACCCGGGTTTACACTGCTGTCTCACAGTGCCAGGGACCCGGGTTAACACTGCTGCCTCACAGTGCCAGGGACCCGGGTTAACACTGCTGTCTCACAGTGTCAGGGACCCGGGTTAACACTGCTGTCTCACAGTGCCAGGGACCCTGGTGAACACTGCTGCCTCACAGTGCCAGGGACCCGGGTTAACATTGCTCTCTCACAGCGCCATGGACCCAGGTTAACATTGCTGCCTCACAGTGCCAGGGACCCAGGTTAACACTGCTGTCTCACAGTGCCAGGGATTCGGGTTAACACTGCTGTCTCACAGTGCCAGGGACCAGAGGTAAAACCGCTGTCTCACAGTGCCAGGGATTCGGGTTAACACTGCTGTCTCACAGTGCCATGGACTCGGGTTAACACTGCTGTCTCACAGTGCCAGGGACTCGGATTAACATGGCTGTCTCACAGTGCTTGGGACCCGGGTTAACACTGCTGCCTCACAGTGCCAGGGACCCGGGTTAACACTGCTGTCTCACAGTGCCAGGGACCGGGGTCAACACTGCTGTCTCACAGTGCCAGGGACCCTGTGTAACACTGCAGTCTAACAGTGCCAGGGACTCGGGTTAACACTGCTGCCTCACAGTGCCAGGGACCCGGGTTAACAATGCTGCCTCACAGTGCCAGGGACCCGGGTTAACACTGCTCACTCACAGTGCCAGGGACCAGAGGTAACAATGCTGCCTCACAGCGACAGGGACCCAGGTTAACACTGCTGTCTCACAGTGCCAGGGACCTGGTTTAACACTGCTGTCTCACAGTGCCAGGGACCCGGGTTAACACTGCTGTCTCACTGTGCCAGGAACCCGGGTTAACACTGCTGTCTCACAGTGCCAGCGACCCGGGTTAGCACTGCTGTCTCACAGTGCCATGGACCCAGGTTAACAGGGCTGTCTCACAGTGCCAGGGACTCGAAATAGCACTGCTGTATCACAGTGCCAGGGAACTGGATTAACACTGCTTCTCACAGTGCCACGGACCCGGTTTAACACTGCTGCCTCACAGTGCCAGGGACTCTGGTGAACACTGCTGTGTCACAGTGCCAGGGACCCGGGTTAACACTGCTGTCTCACAGTGCCAGGGACCCGGGTTAACACTGCTGTCTCTCAGTGCCAGGGACCCGGGTTAACACTGCTGTCTCACAGAGCCAGGGACTCGGGTTAACACTGCTGCCTCACAGTGCCAGGGACCCGGGTTAACACTGCTGTGTCACAGTGCCAGGGACCCGGGTTAACACTGCTGTCTCACAGTGCCAGGGACCCGGGTTAACACTGCTGTCTCACGGTGCCAGGGACCCGGGTTAACACTGCTGTCTCACAGTGCCAGTGACCCGGGTTAACACTGCTGTCTCACAGTGACCGGGACCTGGGTTAACACTGCTGTCTCACAGTGCCAGGGACCCGGGTTAACACTGCTGTCTCACAGTGCCAGGGACCCGGGTTAACACTGCTGTCTCACAGTGCCAGGGACTCGGGTTCAGAATGCTGACTCACAGTGCCAGGGAATCAGGGTAACACTGCTGTCTCACAGTGCCAGGGACCCAGGTTAACACTGCTGTCTCACAGTGCCAGGGACCCGGGATAACACCTCTGTCTCACAGAGCCAGGGACCCGGGTTAACACTGCTGTCCACAGTGCCAGGGACCCGGCTTAACACTGCTGTCTCACAGTGCCAGGGACTCGAAATAGCACTGCTGTATCACAGTGCCAGGGACATGGGTTAACACTGCCTCTCACAGTGCCAGGGACCCGGTTTAACACTGCTGTCTCACAGTGCCAGGGACTCGGGTAAACAATGCTGTCTCACAGTGCCATGGACCTAGGTTAACACTGCTGTCTCACAGTGCCAGGGACCCGGGTTAACACTGCTGTCTCACAGTGCCATGGACCCAGGTTAAAACTGCTGTCTCATAGTGCCAGGGACCCGGGTTAACACTGCTGTCTCACAGTGCCAGGGATCCGGGTTAACACTGCTGTCTCACGGTGCCAGGGACCCGGGTTAACACTGCTGTCTCACAGTGCCAGTGACCCGGGTTAACACTGCTGTCTCACAGTGCCCGGGACCTGGGTTAACACTGCTGTCTCACAGTGCCAGGGACCCGGGTTAACACTGCTGTCTCACAGTGCCAGGGACCCGGGTTAACACTGCTGTCTCACAGTGCCAGGGACTCGGGTTCAGAATGCTGACTCACAGTGCCAGGGAATCAGGGTAACACTGCTGTCTCACAGTGCCAGGGACCCAGGTTAACACTGCTGTCTCACAGTGCCAGGGACCCGGGATAACACCTCTGTCTCACAGAGCCAGGGACCCGGGTTAACACTGCTGTCCACAGTGCCAGGGACCCGGCTTAACACTGCTGTCTCACAGTGCCAGAGAACTGGGTTAACACTGCTGCCTCACAGCGACAGGGACCCGGGTTAACACTGCTGTCTCACAGTAACAGGGAACCAGGTTCGCACTGCTGTCTCACAGAGCCAGGGACCCGGGTTAACACTGCTGTCTCACAGTGCCAGGGACCCGGGTTAACACTGCAGTCTCACAGTGCCAGTGACTCGGGTTATCACTGCTGCCTCACAGTGCCAGGGACCTGGGTTAACACTGCTGTCTCACAGTGCCAGATACCAGGGTTATCACTGCTGTCTCACAGCACCAGGGACCTGGGTTAACACTGCTGTCTCACAGTGCTAGGGACCCGGGATGACACTGCTGTCTCACAGTGCCAGGGACCCGGGTTAACACTGCAGTCTCACAGCACCAGGGACCCGGGTTATCACTGCTGTCTCACAGTGCCAGGGACTCGGGTTAACACTGCTGTCTCACAGTGCCAGAGACCTTGGTTAACACTGCTGTCTCACAGTGCCAGGGACCTGGGTTAACACTGCTGTCTCACAGCACCAGGAACCCGGGTTATCACTGCTGTCTCACAGTGCCAGGTACCCGTGTTAACACTGCAGTCTCACAGCACCAGGGACCCGGGTTATCACTGCTGTCTCACAGTGCCAGGGACTCGGGTTAACACTGCTGTCTCACAGTGCCAGAGACCTTGGTTAACACTGCTGTCTCACAGTGCCAGGGACTCGGGTTAACACTGCTGTCTCACAGTGCCAGAGACCTTGGTTAACACTGCTGTCTCACAGTGCTAGGGACCCGGGATGACACTGCTGACTCACCGTGCCAGGGACACGGGTTAACACTGCTGTCTCACAGTAACAGGGAACTGGGTTCGCACTGCTGTCTCACACTGCCAGGGACCCGGGTTAACACTGCTGTCTCACAGTGCCATGGACTCGGGTTAACACAGCTGTCTCACAGTGCCAGGGACTCGGATTAACATGGCTGTCTCACAGTGCTTGGGACCCGGGTTAACAATGCTGCCTCACAGTGCCAGGGACCCGGGTTAACACTGCTGTCTCACAGTGCCAGGGACCTGGGTTAACACTGTTTTCTTACAGCGCCAGGGACCCAGGGGAACACTGCTGTCTCACAGTGCCAGGGACCCGGGATAACACTGCTGTTTCACAGTGCCAGGGACGCAGGTTAACACTGCTGCCTCACAGGGACAGCGTCTCAGGTTAACACGGCTCCCTCACAGTGCCAGGGACCTGGCTTAACACTGCTGTCTCACAGTGCCAGGGACCCGGGTTATCACTGGTGTCTCACAGTAACAGGGAACCGGGTTCGCACTGCTGTCTCACAGTGCCAGGGACCCTGGTGAACACTGCTGTCTCACAGTGCCAGGGACCCTGGTGAACACTGCTGCCTCACAGTGCCAGGGACCCGGGTTAACATTGCTGTCTCACAGTGCCAGGGACCCGGGTTAACATTGCTGTCTCACAGTGCCAGGGACCCTGGTGAACACTGCTGCCTCACAGTGCCAGGGACCCGGGTTAACATTGCTGTCTCACAGTGCCAGGGACCCGGGTTTACACTGCTGTCTCACAGTGCCAGGGACCCGGGTTAACACTGCTGCCTCACAGTGCCAGGGACCCGGGTTAACACTGCTGTCTCACAGTGTCAGGGACCCGGGTTAACACTGCTGTCTCACAGTGCCAGGGACCCTGGTGAACACTGCTGCCTCACAGTGCCAGGGACCCGGGTTAACATTGCTCTCTCACAGCGCCATGGACCCAGGTTAACATTGCTGCCTCACAGTGCCAGGGACCCAGGTTAACACTGCTGTCTCACAGTGCCAGGGATTCGGGTTAACACTGCTGTCTCACAGTGCCAGGGACCAGAGGTAAAACCGCTGTCTCACAGTGCCAGGGATTCGGGTTAACACTGCTGTCTCACAGTGCCATGGACTCGGGTTAACACTGCTGTCTCACAGTGCCAGGGACTCGGATTAACATGGCTGTCTCACAGTGCTTGGGACCCGGGTTAACACTGCTGCCTCACAGTGCCAGGGACCCGG
The DNA here is from genome assembly GCF_047496885.1 of Scyliorhinus torazame. Taxonomy (NCBI): domain Eukaryota; kingdom Metazoa; phylum Chordata; class Chondrichthyes; order Carcharhiniformes; family Scyliorhinidae; genus Scyliorhinus; species Scyliorhinus torazame. The sequence goes on from NC_092720.1 coordinate 1,845,112, forward strand.
GTTAACACTGCTGTCTCACAGTGCCAGGGACCGGGGTCAACACTGCTGTCTCACAGTGCCAGGGACCCTGTGTAACACTGCAGTCTAACAGTGCCAGGGACTCGGGTTAACACTGCTGCCTCACAGTGCCAGGGACCCGGGTTAACAATGCTGCCTCACAGTGCCAGGGACCCGGGTTAACACTGCTCACTCACAGTGCCAGGGACCAGAGGTAACAATGCTGCCTCACAGCGACAGGGACCCAGGTAAACACTGCTGTCTCACAGTGCCAGGGACCTGGTTTAACACTGCTGTCTCACAGTGCCATGGACCCGGGTTAACACTGCTGTCTCACTGTGCCAGGAACCCGGGTTAACACTGCTGTCTCACAGTGCGAGCGACTCGAAATAGCACTGCTGTATCACAGTGCCAGAGACCCGGGTTAACACTGCTTCTCACAGTGCCAGGGACCCGGTTTAACACTGCTGCCTCACAGTGCCAGGGACCCGGGTTTACACTGCTGCCTCACAGTGCCAGCGACCCGGGTTAACACTGCTCTCTCACAGTGCCAGCGACCCGGGTTAGCACTGCTGTCTCACAGTGCCATGGACCCAGGTTAACAGGGCTGTCTCACAGTGCCAGGGACTCGAAATAGCACTGCTGTATCACAGTGCCAGGGAACTGGGTTAACACTGCTTCTCACAGTGCCACGGACCCGGTTTAACACTGCTGCCTCACAGTGCCAGGGACTCTGGTGAACACTGCTGTCTCACAGTGCCAGGGACCCGGGTTAACACTGCTGCCTCACAGTGCCAGGGACCCGGGTTAACACTGCTGTCTCACAGAGCCAGGGACTCGGGTTAATACTGCTGTGTCACAGTGCCAGGGACCCGGGTTAACACTGCTGTCTCACAGTGCCAGGGACCCGGGTTAACACTGCTGTCTCTCAGTGCCAGGGACCCGGGTTAACACTGCTGTCTCACAGAGCCAGGGACTCGGGTTAATACTGCTGTCTCACAGTGCCAGGGACCCGGGTTAACACTGCTGTCTCTCAGTGCCAGGGACCCGGGTTAACACTGCTGCCTCACAGTGCCAGGGACCCGGGTTAACACTGCTGTGTCACAGTGCCAGGGACCCGGGTAAACACTGCTGTCTCACAGTGCCAGGGACCCGGGTTAACACTGCTGTCTCACGGTGCCAGGGACCCGGATTAACACTGCTGTCTCACAGTGCCAGTGACCCGGGTTAACACTGCTGTCTCACAGTGCCCGGGACCTGGGTTAACACTGCTGTCTCACAGTGCCAGGGACCCGGGTTAACACTGCTGTCTCACAGTGCCAGGGACCCGGGATAACACTGCTGTTTCACAGTGCCAGGGACGCAGGTTAACACTGCTGCCTCACAGGGACAGCGTCTCAGGTTAACACGGCTCCCTCACAGTGCCAGGGACCTGGCTTAACACTGCTGTCTCACAGTGCCAGGGACCCGGGTTATCACTGGTGTCTCACAGTAACAGGGAACCGGGTTCGCACTGCTGTCTCACAGTGCCAGGGACCCTGGTGAACACTGCTGTCTCACAGTGCCAGGGACCCTGGTGAACACTGCTGCCTCACAGTGCCAGGGACCCGGGTTAACATTGCTGTCTCACAGTGCCAGGGACCCGGGATAACATTGCTGTCTCACAGTGCCAGGGACCCTGGTGAACACTGCTGCCTCACAGTGCCAGGGACCCGGGTTAACATTGCTGTCTCACAGTGCCAGGGACCCGGGTTTACACTGCTGTCTCACAGTGCCAGGGACCCGGGTTAACACTGCTGCCTCACAGTGCCAGGGACCCGGGTTAACACTGCTGTCTCACAGTGTCAGGGACCCGGGTTAACACTGCTGTCTCACAGTGCCAGGGACCCTGGTGAACACTGCTGCCTCACAGTGCCAGGGACCCGGGTTAACATTGCTCTCTCACAGCGCCATGGACCCAGGTTAACATTGCTGCCTCACAGTGCCAGGGACCCAGGTTAACACTGCTGTCTCACAGTGCCAGGGATTCGGGTTAACACTGCTGTCTCACAGTGCCAGGGACCAGAGGTAAAACCGCTGTCTCACAGTGCCAGGGATTCGGGTTAACACTGCTGTCTCACAGTGCCATGGACTCGGGTTAACACTGCTGTCTCACAGTGCCAGGGACTCGGATTAACATGGCTGTCTCACAGTGCTTGGGACCCGGGTTAACACTGCTGCCTCACAGTGCCAGGGACCCGGGTTAACACTGCTGTCTCACAGTGCCAGGGACCGGGGTCAACACTGCTGTCTCACAGTGCCAGGGACCCTGTGTAACACTGCAGTCTAACAGTGCCAGGAACTCGGGTTAACACTGCTGCCTCACAGTGCCAGGGACCCGGGTTAACAATGCTGCCTCACAGTGCCAGGGACCCGGGTTAACACTGCTCACTCACAGTGCCAGGGACCAGAGGTAACAATGCTGCCTCACAGCGACAGGGACCCAGGTTAACACTGCTGTCTCACAGTGCCAGGGACCTGGTTTAACACTGCTGTCTCACAGTGCCAGGGACCCGGGTTAACACTGCTGTCTCACTGTGCCAGGAACCCGGGTTAACACTGCTGTCTCACAGTGCGAGCGACTCGAAATAGCACTGCTGTATCACAGTGCCAGAGACACGGGTTAACACTGCTTCTCACAGTGCCAGGGACCCGGGTTTACACTGCTGCCTCACAGTGCCAGCGACCCGGGTTAACACTGCTGTCTCACAGTGCCAGCGACCCGGGTTAGCACTGCTGTCTCACAGTGCCATGGACCCAGGTTAACAGGGCTGTCTCACAGTGCCAGGGACTCGAAATAGCACTGCTGTATCACAGTGCCAGGGAACTGGGTTAACACTGCTTCTCACAGTGCCACGGACCCGGTTTAACACTGCTGCCTCACAGTGCCAGGGACTCTGGTGAACACTGCTGTCTCACAGTGCCAGGGACCCGGGTTAACACTGCTGCCTCACAGTGCCAGGGACCCGGGTTAACACTGCTGTCTCACAGAGCCAGGGACTCGGGTTAATACTGCTGTGTCACAGTGCCAGGGACCCGGGTTAACACTGCTGTCTCACAGTGCCAGGGACCCGGGTTAACACTGCTGTCTCTCAGTGCCAGGGACCCGGGTTAACACTGCTGTCTCACAGAGCCAGGGACTCGGGTTAACACTGCTGCCTCACAGTGCCAGGGACCCGGGTTAACACTGCTGTGTCACAGTGCCAGGGACCCGGGTTAACACTGCTGTCTCACAGTGCCAGGGACCCGGGTTAACACTGCTGTCTCACGGTGCCAGGGACCCGGGTTAACACTGCTGTCTCACAGTGCCAGTGACCCGGGTTAACACTGCTGTCTCACAGTGCCCGGGACCTGGGTTAACACTGCTGTCTCACAGTGCCAGGGACCCGGGTTAACACTGCTGTCTCACAGTGCCAGGGACCCGGGTTAACACTGCTGTCTCACAGTGCCAGGGACTCGGGTTCAGAATGCTGACTCACAGTGCCAGGGAATCAGGGTAACACTGCTGTCTCACAGTGCCAGGGACCCAGGTTAACACTGCTGTCTCACAGTGCCAGGGACCCGGGATAACACCTCTGTCTCACAGAGCCAGGGACCCGGGTTAACACTGCTGTCCACAGTGCCAGGGACCCGGCTTAACACTGCTGTCTCACAGTGCCAGGGACTCGAAATAGCACTGCTGTATCACAGTGCCAGGGACATGGGTTAACACTGCCTCTCACAGTGCCAGGGACCCGGTTTAACACTGCTGTCTCACAGTGCCAGGGACTCGGGTAAACAATGCTGTCTCACAGTGCCATGGACCTAGGTTAACACTGCTGTCTCACAGTGCCAGGGACCCGGGTTAACACTGCTGTCTCACAGTGCCATGGACCCAGGTTAAAACTGCTGTCTCATAGTGCCAGGGACCCGGGTTAACACTGCTGTCTCACAGTGCCAGGGACCCGGGTTAACACTGCTGTCTCACGGTGCCAGGGACCCGGGTTAACACTGCTGTCTCACAGTGCCAGTGACCCGGGTTAACACTGCTGTCTCACAGTGCCCGGGACCTGGGTTAACACTGCTGTCTCACAGTGCCAGGGACCCGGGTTAACACTGCTGTCTCACAGTGCCAGGGACCCGGGTTAACACTGCTGTCTCACAGTGCCAGGGACTCGGGTTCAGAATGCTGACTCACAGTGCCAGTGAATCAGGGTAACACTGCTGTCTCACAGTGCCAGGGACCCAGGTTAACACTGCTGTCTCACAGTGCCAGGGACCCGGGATAACACCTCTGTCTCACAGAGCCAGGGACCCGGGTTAACACTGCTGTCCACAGTGCCAGGGACCCGGCTTAACACTGCTGTCTCACAGTGCCAGGGACTCGAAATAGCACTGCTGTATCACAGTGCCAGGGACATGGGTTAACACTGCCTCTCACAGTGCCAGGGACCCGGTTTAACACTGCTGTCTCACAGTGCCAGGGACTCGGGTAAACAATGCTGTCTCACAGTGCCATGGACCTAGGTTAACACTGCTGTCTCACAGTGCCAGGGACCCGGGTTAACACTGCTGTCTCACAGTGCCATGGACCCAGGTTAAAACTGCTGTCTCATAGTGCCAGGGACCCGGGTTAACACTGATGTCTCACAGTGCCAGGGACCCGGGTTAACATTGCTGCCTCACAGTGCCAGGGACCTGGGTTAACACTGCTGTCTCACAGTGCCAGGGACCAGAGGTAACAATGCTGCCTCACAGCGACAGGGACCCAGGTTAACACTGCTGTCTCACAGTGCCAGGGACCTGGGTTAACACTGCTGCCTCACAGTGCCAGGGACCCGGGTTAACACTGCTGTCTCACAGTGCCAGGGACCCGGGTTACCACTGCTGTCTCACAGTGCCAGGGACTCGAAATAGCACTGCTGTATCACAATGCCAGGGACCCGGGTTAACACTGCTGTCTCACAGTGCCATGGACCCAGGTTAACAGGGCTGTCTCACAGTGCCAGGGACTCAAAATAGCACTGCTGTATCACAGTGCCAGGAAACCAGGTTACCACTGCTTCTCACAGTGCCAGGCACCCGGTTTAACACTGCTGCCTCACAGTGCCAGGGACTCTGGTGAACACAGCTGTCTCACAGTGCCAGGGACCCGGGTTAATACTGCTGTGTCACAGTGCCAGGGACCCGGGTTAACACTGCTGCCTCACAGTGCCAGGGACTCTGGTGAACACTGCTGTCTCACAGTGCCAGGGACCCGGGTTAACACTGCTGTCTCACAGTGCCAGGGACCCGGGTTAACACTGCTGTGTCACAGTGCCAGGGACCCGGGTTAACACTGCTGTCTCACAGTGCCAGGGACCCGGGTTAACACTGCTGTCTCACGGTGCCAGGGACCCGGGTTAACACTGCTGTCTCACAGTGCCAGGGACACGGGTTAACACTGCTGTCTCACAGTGCCCGGGACCTGGGTAAACACTGCTGTCTCACAGTGCCAGGGACCCGGGTTAACACTGCTGTCTCACAGTGCCAGGGACCCGGGTTACCACTGCTGTCTCACAGTGCCAGGGACTCGAAATAGCACTGCTGTATCACAGTGCCAGGGACCCGGGTTAACACTGCTGTCTCACAGTGCCATGGACCCAGGTTAACAGGGCTGTCTCACAGTGCCAGTGACTCGAAATAGCATTGCTGTATCACAGTGCCAGGGACTCGAAATAGCACTGCTGTCTCACAGTGCCAGGGACCCGGGTTAACACTGCTGTCTCACAGTGCCAGGGACTCGAAATAGCACTGCTGTATCACACTGCCAGGGACCCGGGTTAACAGGGCTGTCTCACAGTGCCAGGGACTCGAAATAGCACTGCTGTATCACAGTGCCAGGAAACCAGGTTACCACTGCTTCTCACAGTGCCAGGCACCCGGTTTAACACTGCTGCCTGACAGTGCCAGGGACTCTGGTGAACACTGCTGTCTCACAGTGCCAGGGACCCGGGTTAATACTGCTGTGTCACAGTGCCAGGGACCCGGGTTAACACTGCTGTCTCACAGTGCCAGGGACCCGGGTTAACACTGCTGTCTCACGGTGCCAGGGACCCGGGTTAACACTGCTGTCTCACAGTGCCAGGGACACGCGTTAACACTGCTGTCTCACAGTGCCCGGGACCTGGGTAAACACTGCTGTCTCACAGTGCCAGGGACCCGGGTTAACACTGCTGTCTCACAGTGCCAGGGACCCGGGTTAACACTGCTGTCTCACAGTGCGAGGGAGCCGGGTTAACACTGCTGTCTCACAGTGCCAGGGACCCGGGTTAACACTGCTGTCTCACAGTGCCAGTGACCCGGGTTAACATGGCTGTCTCACAGTGCCAGGGACCCGGGTTAACACTGCTGTGTCACAGTGCCAGGGACTCGGGTTCAGACTGCTGACTCACAGTGCTAGGGAATCAGGGTAACACTGCTGTCTCACAGTGCCAGGGACCCGGGTTAACATTGCTGTCTCACAGTGCCAGGGACTCGAAATAGCACTGCTGTATCACAGTGCCAGGGACATGGGTTAACACTGCCTCTCACAGTGCCAGGGACCCGGTTTAACACTGCTGTCTCACAGTGCCATGGACCCAGGTTAACACTGCTGTCTCACAGTGCCAGGGACCCGGGTTAAAACTGCTGTCTCACAGAGCCATGGACCCAGGTTAACACTGCTGTCTCATAGTGCCAGGGACCCGGGTTAACACTGATGTCTCACAGTGCCAGGGACCCGGGTTAACATTGCTGTCTCACAGTGCCAGGGACCGGGGTTAACACTGATGTCTCACAGTGCCAGGGACCCGGGTTAACATGGCTGTCTCACAGTGCCATGGACCCGGGTTAACACTGCTGTCTCACAGTGCCAGGGAACCAGGGTAACACTGCTGTCTCACAGTGACAGGGACCCGGGTTAACACTGCTGTCTCACAGTGCCAGGAGCCCGAGTTAACACTGCTGCATCACAGTGCCAGGGACCAGAGGTAACAATGCTGCCTCACAGCGACAGGGACCCAGGTTAACACGGCTGTCTCACAGTGCCAGGGACCCGGGTTAACACTGCTGCCTCACAGTGGCAGGGACCCGGGTTAACACTGCTGTCGCACAGTGCCAGGGACCCGGGTTAACACGGCTGTCTCACAGTGCCAGGGACCCGGGTTAACACTGCTGCCTCACAGTGGCAGGGACCCGGGTTAACACTGCTGTCGCACAGTGCCAGGGACCCGGGTTAACACTGCTGTATCACAGTGCCAGGGATCTGGGTTAACACTGCTTCTCACAGTGTCAGGGATATGGTTTAACACTGCTGCCTCACAGTGCCAGGGGCCCGGGTTAACACTGCTGTCCCACAGAGCCAGGGACTCGGGTTAATACTGCTGTGTCACAGTGCCAGGGACCCGGGTTAACACTGCTGCCTCACAGTGGCAGGGACCCGGGTTAACACTGCTGTCGCACAGTGCCAGGGACCCGGGTTAACACTGCTGACTCACGGTGCCAGGGACACGGGTTAACACTGCTGTCTCACAGTGCCAGGGACCCGGGATAACACTGCTGTCTCACAGTGCCAGATACCAGGGTTATCACTGCTGTCTCACAGCACCGGGGACCTGGGTTAACACTGCTGTCTGACAGTGCCAGGGACTCGGGTTAACACTGCTGTCTCACAGTGCCAGGTACCCGGGTTAACACTGCTGTCTCACAGTGTCAGGGACCCGGGTTAACACTGCTGTCTCACAGTGCCAGGGGCCTGGGTTAACACTGCTTCTCACAGTGCCAGGGACCTGGGTTAACACTGTTTTCTTACAGCCCCAGGGACCCAGGGGAACACTGCTGTCTCACAGTGCCAGGGACCCGGGATAACACTGCTGTCTCACAGTGCCAGGGACGCAGGTTAACACTGCTGCCTCACAGGGACAGCGTCTCAGGTTAACACTGCTGCCTCACATTGCCAGGGACACGGGTTAACACTGCTGTCTCACAATGCCAGAGAACTGGATTAACACTGCTGCCTCACAGTAACAGGGAACCGGGTTCGCACTGCTGTCTCACAGTGCCAGGGACCCGGGTTAACACTGCTGTCTCACAGTGCCAGGAACTCGGGTTAAGACTGCTGACTCACAGTGCCAGGGAACCGGGTTAACACTACTGTCTCACAGTGCCAGAGACCCGGGTTAACACTGCTGTCTCACAGTGCCAGGGACCCGGGTTAACACTGCTGCATCACAGTCCCAGGGACCCAGGTTAACACGGCTGTCAAACAGTGCCAGGGACCCTGGTTAACACTGCTGCCTCACAGTGCCAGGGACCCGGGTTAACACTGCTGTCTCACAGTGCCAGGGACCCGGGTTAACACTGCTGTCTCATAGTGCCAGGGACCTGGGTTAACACGGCTGCCTCACAGTGCCAGGAACCCGGGTTAACACTGCTGTCTCACAGTGTCAGGGACCCGGGTTAACACTGCTGTCTCACAGTGCCAGCGACCCGGGTTAACACTGCAGTCTCACAGTGTCAGGGGCCCGGGTTAACACTGCTGTCCCACAGAGCCAGGGACTCGGGTTAATACTGCTGTGTCACAGTGCCAGGGTCCCGGGTTAACACTGCTGCCTCACGGTGCCAGGGACTCGAAATAGCACTGCTGTCTCACAGTGCCAGGGTCCCGGGTTAACACTGCTGCCTCACGGTGCCAGGGACTCGAAATAGCACTGCTGTCTCACAGTGCCAGGGACCCGGGTTCACACTGCTGTCTCACAGTGCCATGGACTCGGGTTGACACTGCTGCCTCACAGTGCCAGGTACCCGGGTTAACACTGCTGTCTCACAGTGCAAGGGGCCTGGGTTAACACTGCTGTCTCACAGTGCCAGGGACCTGGTTTAACACTGTTTTCTTACAGCGCCAGGGACCCAGGGGAACTCTGCTGTTTCACAGTGCCAGGGACGCAGGTTAACACTGCTGCCTCACAGGGACAGTGTCTCTGGTTAACACGGCTCCCTCACAGTGCCAGGGACCTGGGTTAACACTGCTGTCTCACAGTGCCAGGGACCCGGGTTATCACTGCTGTCTCACAGTGCCAGAGAACTGGGTTAACACTGCTGCCTCACAGCGACAGGGACCCGGGTTATCACTGGTGTCTCACAGTAACAGGGACCCGGGTTAACACTGCTGTCTCACAGTGCCAGGGACCCTGGTGAACACTGCTGCCTCACAGTGCCAGGGACCAGAGATAACAATGCTGCCTCACAGCGACGGGGACCCGGGTTAACACTGCTGTCTCACAGTGCCAGGGACCCGGATAACACTGCTGCCTCACAGTGCCAGGTACTCGGGTTAACACTGCTGTCTCACAGTGCCAGGGATTCGGGTTAACACTGCTGTCTCACAGTGCCATGGACTCGGGTTAACACTGCTGTCTCACAGTGCCAGGGACTCGGATTAACATGGCTGTCTCACAGTGCTTGGGACCCGGGTTAACACTGCTGCCTCACAGTGCCAGGGACCCGGGTTAACACTGCTGTCTCACAGTGCCAGGGACCGGGGTCAACACTGCTGTCTCACAGTGCCAGGGACCCTGTGTAACACTGCAGTCTAACAGTGCCAGGGACTCGGGTTAACACTGCTGCCTCACAGTGCCAGGGACCCGGGTTAACACTGCTCACTCACAGTGCCAGGGACCCGGGTTAACACTGCTCACTCACAGTGCCAGGGACCAGAGGTAACAATGCTGCCTCACAGTGCCAGGGACCCGGGTTAACACTGCTGTCTCACAGTGCCAGGGACCTGGGTTAACACTGCTGTCTCACAGTGCCAGGGACCCGGGTTAACACTGCTGTCTCACTGTGCCAGGAACCCGGGTTAACACTGCTGTCTCACAGTGCCAGGGACTCGAAATAGCACTGCTGTATCACAGTGCCAGAGACCCGGGTTAACACTGCTTCTCACAGTGCCAGGGACCCGGTTTAACACTGCTGCCTCACAGTGCCAGGGATCCGGGTTAACACTGCTGTCTCACAGTGCCAGGGATCCGGGTTAAGACTGCTGTCTCACAGTGCCAGGGACTCGGGTTAACACTGCTGCCTCAAAGTGCCAGGGACCCGGGTTAACACTGCTGCCTCACAGTGCCAGGGACCAGAGGTAACAATGCTGCCTCACAGCGACAGGGACCCAGGTTAACACTGCTGTCTCACAGTGCCAGGGACCTGGGTTAACACTGCTGCCTCACAGTGCCAGAGACCCGGGTTAACACTGCTGTCTCACAGTGCCAGGGACCCGGGTTAACACTGCTGTCTCACAGTGCGAGCGACTCGAAATAGCACTGCTGTATCACAGTGCCAGGGACCCGGGTTAACACTGCTGTGTCACAGTGCCAGGGACCCGGGTTAACACTGCTGTCTCACAGTGCCAGCGACCCGGGTTAGCACTGCTGTCTCACAGTGCCATGGACCCAGGTTAACAGGGCTGTCTCACAGTGCCAGGGACTCGAAATAGCACTGCTGTATCACAGTGCCAGGGAACTGGGTTAACACTGCTTCTCACAGTGCCAAGGACCCGGTTTAACACTGCTGTCTCACAGTGCCAGCGACCCGGGTTAACACTGCTGTCTCACAGTGCCAGCGACCCGGGTTAGCACTGCTGTCTCACAGTGCCAGCGACCCGGGTTAACACTGCTGTCTCACAGTGCCAGCGACCCGGGTTAGCACTGCTGTCTCACAGTGCCATGGACCCAGGTTAACAGGGCTGTCTCACACTGCCAGGGACTCGAAATAGCACTGCTGTATCACAGTGCCAGGGAACTGGGTTAACACTGCTTCTCACTGTGCCAGGGACCCGGGTTAACACTGCTGTCTCACAGTGCCAGGGACCCGGGTTAACACTGCTGCCTCACAGTGCCAGGGACTCTGGTGAACACTGCTGTCTCACAGTGCCAGGGACCCGGGTTAACACTGCTGTCTCACAGTGCCAGGGACCCGGGTTAACACTGCTGTCTCACAGAGCCAGGGACTCGGGTTAACACTGCCGTCTCACAGTGCCAGGGACCCGGGTTAACACTGCTGTCTCACAGTGCCAGGGACCCGGGTTAACACTGCTGTCTCACGGTGCCAGGGACCCGGGTTAACACTGCTGTCTCACAGTGCCAGTGACCCGGGTTAACACTGCTGTCTCACAGTGCCAGGGATCCGGGTTAACACTGCTGTCTCACAGTGCCAGGGATCTGGGTTAACACTGCTGTCTCACAGAGCCAGGGACTCGGGTTAATACTGCTGTGTCACAGTGCCAGGGACCCGGGTTAACACTGCTGTCTCACAGTGCCAGGGACCCGGGTTAACACTGCTGTCTCACGGTGCCAGGGACCCGGGTTAACACTGCTGTCTCACAGTGCCAGTGACCCGGGTTAACACTGCTGTCTCACAGTGCCCGGGACCTGTGTTAACACTGCTGTCTCACAGTGCCAGGGACCCGGGTTAACACTGCTGTCTCACAGTGCCAGGGACCCGGCTTAACACTGCTGTCTCACAGTGCCAGGGACTCGAAATAGCACTGCTGTATCACAGTGCCAGGGACATGGGTTAACACTGCCTCTCACAGTGCCAGGGACCCGGTTTAACACTGCTGTCTCACAGTGCCAGGGACCCGGGTTAACAATGCTGTCTCACAGTGCCATGGACCCAGGTTAACACTGCTGTCTCACAGTGCCAGGGACCCGGGTTAACACTGCTGTCTCACAGTGCCGTGGACCCAGGTTAACACTGCTGTCTCATAGTGCCAGGGACCCGGGTTAACACTGATGTCTCACAGTGCCAGGGACCCGGGTTAACATTGCTGCCTCACAGTGCCAGGGACCAGAGGTAACAATGCTGCCTCACAGTGCCAGGGACCTGGGTTAACACTGCTGCCTCACAGTGCCACGGACCCGGGTTAACACTGCTGTTTCACAGTGCCAGGGACCCGGGTTACCACTGCTGTCTCACAGTGCCAGGGACTCGAAATAGCACTGCTGTATCACAGTGCCAGGGACCCAGGTTAACACTGCTGTCTCACACTGCCATGGACCCAGGTTAACAGGGCTGTCTCACAGTGCCAGGGACTCAAAATAGCACTGCTGTATCACAGTGCCAGGGACTCGAAATAGCACTGCTGTATCACAGTGCCAGGGACCCGGGTTAACACTGCTGTCTCACAGTGCCATGGACCCAGGTTAACAGGGCTGTCTCACAGTGCCAGGGACTCGAAATAGCACTGCTGTATCACAGTGCCAGGAAACCAGGTTAACACTGCTTCTCACAGTGCCAGGGACCCGGGTTAACACTGCTGCCTCACAGTGCCAGGGACTCTGGTGAACACTGCTGTCTCACAGTGCCAGGGACCCGGGTTAACACTGCTGTCTCACAGTGCCAGGGACCCGGGTTAACACTGCTGTCTCACAGAGCCAGGGACTCGGGTTAACACTGCTGTCTCACAGTGCCAGGGACCCGGGTTAACACTGCTGTCTCACAGTGCCAGGGACCCGGGTTAACACTGCTGTCTCACGGTGCCAGGGACCCGGGTTAACACTGCTGTCTCACAGTGCCAGTGACCCGGGTTAACACTGCTGTCTCACAGTGCCAGGGATCCGGGTTAACACTGCTGTCTCACAGTGCCAGGGATCTGGGTTAACACTGCTGTCTCACAGAGCCAGGGACTCGGGTTAATACTGCTGTGTCACAGTGCCAGGGACCCGGGTTAACACTGCTGTCTCACAGTGCCAGGGACCCGGGTTAACACTGCTGTCTCACGGTGCCAGGGACCCGGGTTAACACTGCTGTCTCACAGTGCCAGTGACCCGGGTTAACACTGCTGTCTCACAGTGCCCGGGACCTGTGTTAACACTGCTGTCTCACAGTGCCAGGGACCCGGGTTAACACTGCTGTCTCACAGTGCCAGGGATCCGGGTTAACACTGCTGTCTCACAGTGCCAGGGACCCGGGTTAACACTGCTGTCTCACAGTGCCAGGGACCCGGCTTAACACTGCTGTCTCACAGTGCCAGGGACTCGAAATAGCACTGCTGTATCACAGTGCCAGGGACATGGGTTAACACTGCCTCTCACAGTGCCAGGGACCCGGTTTAACACTGCTGTCTCACAGTGCCAGGGACCCGGGTTAACAATGCTGTCTCACAGTGCCATGGACCCAGGTTAACACTGCTGTCTCACAGTGCCAGGGACCCGGGTTAACACTGCTGTCTCACAGTGCCGTGGACCCAGGTTAACACTGCTGTCTCATAGTGCCAGGGACACGGGTTAACACTGATGTCTCACAGTGCCAGGGACCCGGGTTAACATTGCTGCCTCACAGTGCCAGGGACCAGAGGTAACAATGCTGCCTCACAGTGCCAGGGACCTAGGTTAACACTGCTGCCTCACAGTGCCACGGACCCGGGTTAACACTGCTGTCTCACAGTGCCAGGGACCCGGGTTACCACTGCTGTCTCACAGTGCCAGGGACTCGAAATAGCACTGCTGTATCACAGTGCCAGGGACCCAGGTTAACACTGCTGTCTCACAGTGCCATGGACCCAGGTTAACAGGGCTGTCTCACAGTGCCAGGGACTCAAAATAGCACTGCTGTATCACAGTGCCAGGGACTCGAAATAGCACTGCTGTATCACAGTGCCAGGGACCCGGGTTAACACTGCTGTCTCACAGTGCCATGGACCCAGGTTAACAGGGCTGTCTCACAGTGCCAGGGACTCGAAATAGCACTGCTGTATCACAGTGCCAGGAAACCAGGTTAACACTGCTTCTCACAGTGCCAGGGACCCGGTTTAACACTGCTGCCTCACAGTGCCAGGGACTCTGGTGAACACTGCTGTCTCACAGTGCCAGGGACCCGGGTTAACACTGCTGCCTCACAGTGCCAGGGACCCGGGTTAACACTGCTGTCTCACAGTGCCAGGGACCCGGGTTAACATTGCTGTCTCACAGTGCCAGGGGCCTGTGTTAACACTGCTGTCTCACAGTGCCAGGGACCTGGGTTAACACTGTTTTCTTACAGCGCCAGGGACCCAGGGGAACACTGCTGTCTCACAGTGCCAGGGACCCGGGATAACACTGCTGTCTCACAGTGCCAGGGACGCAGGTTAACACTGCTGCCTCACAGGAACAGTGTCTCAGGTTAACACTGCTGCCTCACAGTGCCAGGGACACGAATTAACACTGCTGTCTCACAATGCCAGATACCAGGGTTATCACTGCTGTCTCACAGCACCAGGGACTTGGGTTAACACAGCTGTCTCACAGTGCCAGAGAACTGGGTTAACACTGCTGTATCACAGTAACAGGGAACCGGGTTCGCTCTGCTGTCTCACAGTGACAGGGACACGGGTTAACACTGCTGTCTCACAGTGTCAGGGACTCGGGTTAACACTGCTGCCTCACAATGCCAGGGACCTGGGTTAACACTGCTGTCTCACAGTGCCAGATACCAGGGTTATCACTGCTGTCTCACAGCACCAGGGACCTGGGTTAACACTGCTGTCTCACAGTGCCACGGACCCGGGTGAACACTGCTGCCTCACAGTGCCAGGGACCAGAGGTAACAATGCTGCCTCACAGCGACAGGGACCCGGGTTAACACTGCTGTCTCACAGTGCCAGGGACCCGGGATAACACTGCTGACTCACCGTGCCAGCGACCCGTGTTATCACTGCTGTCTCACAGTGCCAGGGAATCAGGGTAACACTGCTGTCTCACAGTGCCAGGGACCCGGCTTAACACTGCTGTCTCACAGTGCCAGGGACTCAAAATAGCACTGCTGTATCACAGTGCAACGGAACCGGGTTAACACTGCTTCTCACAGTGCCAGGGACCCGGTTTAACACTGCTTCACACAGTGCCAGTGACCCGGGTTAACACTGCTGCCTCACAGTGCCAGGGACCCGGGTTAACACTGCTGTGTCACAGTGCCAGGGACTCGGGTTCAGACTGCTGACTCACAGTGCCAGGGAATCAGGGTAACACTGCTGTGTCACAGTGCCAGGGACCCGGGTTAACACTGCTGTCTCACAGTGCCAGGGACCCGGGTTAACAATGCTGTCTCACGGTGCCAGGGACCCGGGTTAACACTGCTGTCTCACAGTGCCAGTGACCCGGGTTAACACTGCTGTCTCACAGTGCCCGGGACCTGTGTTAACACTGCTGTCTCACAGTGCCAGGGACCCGGGTTAACACTGCTGTCTCACAGTGCCAGGGATCCGGGTTAACACTGCTGTCTCACAGTGCCAGGGACCCGGGTTAACACTGCTGTCTCACAGTGCCAGGGACCCGGCTTAACACTGCTGTCTCACAGTGCCAGGGACTCGAAATAGCACTGCTGTATCACAGTGCCAGGGACATGGGTTAACAATGCCTCTCACAGTGCCAGGGACCCGGTTTAACACTGCTGTCTCACAGTGCCAGGGACCCGGGTTAACAATGCTGTCTCACAGTGCCATGGACCCAGGTTAACACTGCTGTCTCACAGTGCCAGGGACCCGGGTTAACACTGCTGTCTCACAGTGCCGTGGACCCAGGTTAACACTGCTGTCTCATAGTGCCAGGGACCCGGGTTAACACTGATGTCTCACAGTGCCAGGGACCCGGGTTAACATTGCTGCCTCACAGTGCCATGGACCCAGGTTAACACTGCTGTCTCACAGTGCCAGGGACCCGGGTTAACACTGCTGTCTCACAGTGCCGTGGACCCAGGTTAACACTGCTGTCTCATAGTGCCAGGGACCCGGGTTAACACTGATGTCTCACAGTGCCAGGGACCCGGGTTAACATTGCTGCCTCACAGTGCCAGGGACCAGAGGTAACAATGGTGCCTCACAGTGCCAGGGACCTGGGTTAACACTGCTGCCTCACAGTGCCACGGACCCGGGTTAACACTGCTGTCTCACAGTGCCAGGGACCCGGGTTACCACTGCTGTCTCACAGTGCCAGTGACTCGAAATAGCACTGCTGTATCACAGTGCCAGGGACCCAGGTTAACACTGCTGTCTCACACTGCCATGGACCCAGGTTAACAGGGCTGTCTCACAGTGCCAGGGACTCAAAATAGCACTGCTGTATCACAGTGCCAGGGACTCGAAATAGCACTGCTGTATCACAGTGCCAGGGACCCGGGTTAACACTGCTGTCTCACAGTGCCATGGACCCAGGTTAACAGGGCTGTCTCACAGTGCCAGGGACTCGAAATAGCACTGCTGTATCACAGTGCCAGGAAACCAGGTTAACACTGCTTCTCACAGTGCCAGGGACCCGGGTTAACACTGCTGCCTCACAGTGCCAGGGACTCTGGTGAACACTGCTGTCTCACAGTGCCAGGGACCCGGGTTAACACTGCTGTCTCACAGTGCCAGGGACCCGGGTTAACACTGCTGTCTCACAGAGCCAGGGACTCGGGTTAACACTGCTGTCTCACAGTGCCAGGGACCCGGGTTAACACTGCTGTCTCACAGTGCCAGGGACCCGGGTTAACACTGCTGTCTCACGGTGCCAGGGACCCGGGTTAACACTGCTGTCTCACAGTGCCAGTGACCCGGGTTAACACTGCTGTCTCACAGTGCCAGGGATCCGGGTTAACACTGCTGTCTCACAGTGCCAGGGATCTGGGTTAACACTGCTGTCTCACAGAGCCAGGGACTCGGGTTAATACTGCTGTGTCACAGTGCCAGGGACCCGGGTTAACACTGCTGTCTCACAGTGCCAGGGACCCGGGTTAACACTGCTGTCTCACGGTGCCAGGGACCCGGGTTAACACTGCTGTCTCACAGTGCCAGTGACCCGGGTTAACACTGCTGTCTCACAGTGCCCGGGACCTGTGTTAACACTGCTGTCTCACAGTGCCAGGGACCCGGGTTAACACTGCTGTCTCACAGTGCCAGGGATCCGGGTTAACACTGCTGTCTCACAGTGCCAGGGACCCGGGTTAACACTGCTGTCTCACAGTGCCAGGGACCCGGCTTAACACTGCTGTCTCACAGTGCCAGGGACTCGAAATAGCACTGCTGTATCACAGTGCCAGGGACATGGGTTAACACTGCCTCTCACAGTGCCAGGGACCCGGTTTAACACTGCTGTCTCACAGTGCCAGGGACCCGGGTTAACAATGCTGTCTCACAGTGCCATGGACCCAGGTTAACACTGCTGTCTCACAGTGCCAGGGACCCGGGTTAACACTGCTGTCTCACAGTGCCGTGGACCCAGGTTAACACTGCTGTCTCATAGTGCCAGGGACACGGGTTAACACTGATGTCTCACAGTGCCAGGGACCCGGGTTAACATTGCTGCCTCACAGTGCCAGGGACCAGAGGTAACAATGCTGCCTCACAGTGCCAGGGACCTAGGTTAACACTGCTGCCTCACAGTGCCACGGACCCGGGTTAACACTGCTGTCTCACAGTGCCAGGGACCCGGGTTACCACTGCTGTCTCACAGTGCCAGGGACTCGAAATAGCACTGCTGTATCACAGTGCCAGGGACCCAGGTTAACACTGCTGTCTCACAGTGCCATGGACCCAGGTTAACAGGGCTGTCTCACAGTGCCAGGGACTCAAAATAGCACTGCTGTATAACAGTGCCAGGGACTCGAAATAGCACTGCTGTCTCACAGTGCCAGGGACCCGGGGTAACACTGCTGTCTCACAGTGCCATGGACCCAGGTTAACAGGGCTGTCTCACAGTGCCAGGGACTCGAAATAGCACTGCTGTATCACAGTGCCAGGAAACCAGGTTAACACTGCTTCTCACAGTGCCAGGGACCCGGTTTAACACTGCTGCCTCACAGTGCCAGGGACTCTGGTGAACACTGCTGTCTCACAGTGCCAGGGACCCGGGTTAACACTGCTGCCTCACAATGCCAGGGACCCGGGTTAACACTGCTGTCTCACAGTGCCAGGGACCCGGGTTAACATTGCTGTCTCACAGTGCCAGGGGCCTGTGTTAACACTGCTGTCTCACAGTGCCAGGGACCTGGGTTAACACTGTTTTCTTACAGCGCCAGGGACCCAGGGGAACACTGCTGTCTCACAGTGCCAGGGACCCGGGATAACACTGCTGTCTCACAGTGCCAGGGACGCAGGTTAACACTGCTGCCTCACAGGAACAGTGTCTCAGGTTAACACTGCTGCCTCACAGTGCCAGGGACACGAATTAACACTGCTGTCTCACAATGCCAGATACCAGGGTTATCACTGCTGTCTCACAGCACCAGGGACTTGGGTTAACACTGCTGTCTCACAGTGCCAGAGAACTGGGTTAACACTGCTGTATCACAGTAACAGGGAACCGGGTTCGCTCTGCTGTCTCACAGTGACAGGGACACGGGTTAACACTGCTGTCTCACAGTGTCAGGGACTCGGGTTAACACTGCTGCCTCACAATGCCAGGGACCTGGGTTAACACTGCTGTCTCACAGTGCCAGATACCAGGGTTATCACTGCTGTCTCACAGCACCAGGGACCTGGGTTAACACTGCTGTCTCACAGTGCCACGGACCCGGGTGAACACTGCTGCCTCACA
Organism: Scyliorhinus torazame; assembly: GCF_047496885.1. Lineage (NCBI taxonomy): Eukaryota > Metazoa > Chordata > Chondrichthyes > Carcharhiniformes > Scyliorhinidae > Scyliorhinus > Scyliorhinus torazame. The sequence goes on from NC_092720.1 coordinate 1,863,690, forward strand.
GTGCCAGGGACCAGAGGTAACAATGCTGCCTCACAGCGACAGGGACCCGGGTTAACACTGCTGTCTCACAGTGCCAGGGACCCGGGATAACACTGCTGACTCACCGTGCCAGCGACCCGTGTTATCACTGCTGTCTCACAGTGCCAGGGAATCAGGGTAACACTGCTGTCTCACAGTGCCAGGGACCCGGCTTAACACTGCTGTCTCACAGTGCCAGGGACCCGGCTTAACACTGCTGTCTCACAGTGCCAGGGACTCAAAATAGCACTGCTGTATCACAGTGCAACGGAACCGGGTTAACACTGCTTCTCACAGTGCCAGGGACCCGGTTTAACACTGCTTCACACAGTGCCAGTGACCCGGGTTAACACTGCTGCCTCACAGTGCCAGGGACCCGGGTTAACACTGCTGTGTCACAGTGCCAGGGACTCGGGTTCAGACTGCTGACTCACAGTGCCAGGGAATCAGGGTAACACTGCTGTCTCACAGTGCCAGGGACCCGGGTTATCACTGCTGTCTCACAGTGACAGGGTCCCGGGTTAACAATGCTGTCTCACAGTGCCAGGGACCAGAGGTAACAATGCTGCCTCACAGTGCCATGGACTCGGGTTAACACTGCTGTCTCACAGTGCCATGGACTCGGGTTAACACTGCTGTCTCACAGTGCCAGGGACCCGGGATAACACTACTGACTCACCGTGCCAGGGACCCGGGTTATCACTGCTGTCTCCCAGTGCCAGGGACACGGGTTAACACTGCTGTCTCACAGTGCCAGGGTCTCGGGTTAACAATGCTGTCTCACAGTGCCAGGGACCTGTATTAACACTGCTGTCTCACAGTGCCAGGGACCCGGGTTAACACTGCTGTCTCACAGTGCCATGGACTCGGGTTAACATTGCTGTCTCACAGTGCCAGGGACTCGGATTAACATGGCTGTCTCACAGTCTTTGGGCCCCGGGTTAACACTGCTGCCTCACAGTGCCAGGGATCCGGGTTAACACTGCTGTCTCACAGTGACAGGGACCCGGGTTAGCACTGCTGTCTCACAGCGCCATGGACCCAGGTTAACATTGCTGTCTCACAGTGCCAGGAACCAGAGGTAACACTGCTGTCTCACAGTGCCAGGGACACGGGTTAACACTGCTGTCTCACAGTAACAGGGAACCGGATTCGCTCTGCTGTCTCACACTGCCAGGGACCCGGGTTAACACTGCTGTCTCACAGTGCCATGGACTCGGGTTAACACTGCTGTCTCACACTGCCAGGGACCCGGGTTAACATGCTGTCTCACAGTGCCATGGACTCGGGTTAACACTGCTGTCTCACAGTGCCAGGGAATCAGGGTAACACTGCTGTCTCACAGTGACAGGGACCCGGATTATCACTGCTGTCTCACAGTGCCAGGGACTCGAAATAGCACTGCTGTATCACAGTGCCAGGGACGTGGGTTAACACTGCCTCTCACAGTGCCAGGGACCCGGTTTAACACTGCTGTCTCACAGTGCCAGGGACCCGGGTTAACACTGCTGTCTCACAGTGCCAGGGACACAGGTTAACACTGCTGTCTCACAGTGCCAGGGACTCGAAATAGCACTGCTGTATCACAGTGCCAGGGACTCGGGTGAACACTGCTGTCTCACAGTGCCAGGGACTCGAAATAGCACTGCTGTATCACAGAGCAAGTGAACCGGGTTAACACTGCTTCTCACAGTGCCAGGGACCCGGTTTCACACTGCTGCCTCGCAGTGCCAGGGACTCGGGTGAACACTGCTGATTCACCGTGCCAGGGACCCGGGTTATCACTGCTGTCTCACAGTGACAGGGACCCGGGTTAGCAATGCTGTCTCCCAGCGCCAGGGACCCGGGTGAACACTGCTGTCTCACAGGGCCAGGGACTCGGTTGAACACTGCTGTCTCACCGTGCCAGGGACTCGGGTTAACACTGCTGTCTCACAGTGACAGGGACCCGGGTTAGCACTGCTGTCTCCCAGCGCCATGGACCCAGGTTAACACTGCTGTCTCACAGTGACAGGGACCCGGGTTATCACTGCTGTCTCACAGTGACAGGGTCCCGGGTAAACACTGCTGTCTCACAGTGCCAGGGACCTGTATTAACACTGCTGTCTCACAGTGCCAGGGACCCGGGTTAACACTGCTGTCTCACAGTGCCAGGGACTCGGATTAACATGGCTGTCTCACAGTGCTTGGGCCCCGGGTTAACACTGCTGCCTCACAGTGCCAGGGATCCGGGTTAACACTGCTGTCTCACAGTGCCAGGGACCAGGATTAACACTGCTGTCTCATAGTGCCAGGGACCCGGGTTAACACTGCTGTCTCACAGTGCCAGGGACTCGAAATAGCACTGCTGTATCACAGTGCCAGGGACATGGGTTAACACTGCCTCTCACAGTGCCAGGGACCCGGTTTAACACTGCTGTCTCACAGTGCCATGGACCCCGGTTAACACTGCTGTCTCACAGTGCGATGGACCCAGGTTAACACTGCTGTCTCACAGTGCCAGGGACCCGGGTTAACACTGCTGTCTCACAGTGCCATGGACCCAGGTTAACACTGCTGTCTCATAGTGCCAGGGACCCGGGTTAACACTGATGTCTCACAGTGCCAGGGACCCGGGTTAACATTGCTGTCTCACAGTGCCAGGGACCGGGGTTAACACTGATGTCTCACAGTGCCAAGGAACCAGGGTAAATCTGCTGTCTCACAGTGACAGGGACCCGGGTTAACACTGCTGTCTCACAGTGCCAGGAGCCCGGGTTAACACTGCTGTCTCACAGAGCCAGGGACCCGGGTTAACACTGCTGACTAACCGTGCCAGCGACCCGTGTTATCACTGCTGTCTCACAGTGCCAGGGAATCAGGGTAACACTGCTGTCTCACAGTGCCAGGGACCCGGCTTAACACTGCTGTCTCACAGTGCCAGGGACTCGAAATAGCACTGCTGTAGCACAGTGCCAGGGACATGGATTAACACTGCCTCTCACAGTGCCAGGGACCCGGTTTAACACTGCTGTCTCACAGTGCCAGGGACCCGGGTTAACACTGCTGTCTCACAGTGCCAGCGACCCGGGTTAACACTGCTGTCTCACAGTGCCAGGGACCCGGGTTAACACTGCTGTCTCACAGTGCCATGGACCCAGGTTAACACTGCTGTCTCATAGTGCCAGGGACCCGGGTTAACACTGATGTCTCACAGTGCCAGGGACCCGGGTTAACATTGCTGTCTGACAGTGCCAGGGACCGGGGTTAACACTGATGTCTCACAGTGCCAGGGAACCAGGGTAACACTGCTGTCTCACAGTGACAGGGACCCGGGTTAACACTGCTGTCTCACAGTGCCAGGAGCCCGGGTGAACACTGCTGCATCACAGTGCCAGGGACCAGAGGTAACAATGCTGCCTCACAGCGACAGGGACCCAGGTTAACACGGCTGCCTCACAGTGGCAGGGACCCGGGTTAACACTGCTGTCTCACAGTGCCAGGGACCCGGGTTAACACTGCTGTCTCACAGTGCCAGAGACCTGGGTTAACACTGCTGTCTCACAGTGCCAGGTATCTGGGTTAACACTGCTGTCTCACAGTGCCACGGACACGGGTGAACACTGCTGCCTCACAGTGCCAGGGACCAGAGGTAACAATGCTGGCTCACAGCGACAGGAACCCGGGTTAACACTGCTGCCTCACAGTGCCATGGACTCGGGTTAACACTGCTGTCTCACAGTGCCAGGGACCCGGGATAACACTATTGACTCACCGTGCCAGGGACCCTGGTTATCACTGCTGTCTCCCAGTGCCAGGGACACGGATTCACACTGCTGTCTCACAGTGACAGGGACCCGGGTTAACACTGCTGCCTCACAGTGCCAGGGACCAGAGGTAACACTGCTGTCTCACAGTGCCAGGGACACGGGTTAACACTGCTGTCTCACAGTAACAGGGAACCGGGTTCGCACTGCTGTCTCACAGTGCCAGGGACCCGGGGTAACACTGCTGTCTCACACTGCCAGGGAGCCGGGTTAACACTGCTGTCTCACAGTGCCAGGACCCGGGTTAACACTGCTGTCTCACAGTGTCAGGGACAAGGGTTAACACTGCTGCCTCACAGTGCCAGGACCCGGGTTAACACGGCTGTCTCACAGTGCCATTGAACATAGAACATAGAACATAGAACAATACAGCGCAGTAAAGGCCCTTCGGCCCACGATGTTGCACCGAAACAAAAGCCATCTAACCTACACTATGCCATTATCATACATATGTTTATCCAATAAACTTTTAAATGCCCTCAATGTTGGCGAGTTCACTACTGTAGCAGGTAGGGCATTCCACGGCCTCACTACCATGGACACAGGTTAACACGGCTGTCTCACAGTGCCAGGGACTCGGGTTAACACTGCTGTCTCACAGTGCCAGGGACTCAAAATAGCACTGCTGTATCACAGTGCAACGGAACCGGGTTAACACTGCTTCTCACAGTGCCAGGGACCCGGTTTAACACTGCTTCTCACAGTGCCAGTGACCCGGGTTAACACTGCTGCCTCACAGTGCCAGGGACCCGGGTTAACACTGCTGTGTCACAGTGCCAGGGACTCGGGTTCAGACTGCTGACTCACAGTGCCAGGGAATCAGGGTAACACTGCTGTCTCACAGTGCCAGGGACCCGGGTTAACACTGCTGTCTCACAGTGACAGGGTCCCGGGTTAACACTGCTGTCTCACAGCGCCAGGGACCCGGGTTAAAACTGCTGTCTCACAGTGCCAGTGACCTGTATTAACACTGCTGTCTCAGTGCCAGGGACCAGAGGTAACAATGCTGCCTCACAGTGCCATGAACTCGGGTTAACACTGCTGTCTCACAGTGCCATGGACTCGGGTTAACACTGCTGTCTCACAGTGCCAGGGACCCGGGATAACACTACTGACTCACCGTGCCAGGGACCCGGGTTATCACTGCTGTCTCCCAGTGCCAGGGACACGGGTTAACACTGCTGTCTCACAGTGCCAGGGTCTCGGGTTAACAATGCTGTCTCACAGTGCCAGGGACCTGTATTAACACTGCTGTCTCACAGTGCCAGGGACCCGGGTTAACACTGCTGTCTCACAGTGCCATGGACTCGGGTTAACATTGCTGTCTCACAGTGCCAGGGACTCGGATTAACATGGCTGTCTCACAGTGTTTGGGCCCCGGGTTAACACTGCTGCCTCACAGTGCCAGGTATCCGGGTTAACACTGCTGTCTCACAGTGCCAGGGATCCGGGTTAACACTGCTGTCTCACAGTGACAGGGACCCGGGTTAACACTGCTGTCTCACAGCGCCATGGACCCAGGTTAACATTGCTGTCTCACAGTGCCAGGTACCAGAGGTAACACTGCTGTCTCAAAGTGCCAGGGACACGGGTTAACACTGCTGTCTCACAGTAACAGGGAACCGGGTTCGCTCTGCTGTCTCACACTGCCAGGGACCCGGGTTAACACTGCTGTCTCACAGTGCCATGGACTCGGGTTAACACTGCTGTCTCACACTGCCAGGGACCCGGGTTAACATGCTGTCTCACAGTGCCATGGACTCGGGTTGACACTGCTGTCTCACAGTGCCAGGGAATCAGGGTAACACTGCTGTCTCACAGTGACAGGGACCCGGATTATCACTGCTGTCTCACAGTGCCAGGGACTCGAAATAGCACTGCTGTATCACAGTGCCAGGGACGTGGGTTAACACTGCCTCTCACAGTGCCAGGGACCCGGTTTAACACTGCTGTCTCACAGTGCCAGGGACCCTGGTTAACACTGCTGTCTCACAGTGCCAGGGACACAGGTTAACACGGCTGTCTCACAGTGCCAGGGACTCGGGTGAACACTGCTGTCTCACAGTGCCAGGGACTCGAAATAGCACTGCTGTATCACAGTGCAAGTGAACCGGGTTAACACTGCTTCTCACAGTGCCAGGGACCCGGTTTCACACTGCTGCCTCGCAGTGCCAGTGACTCGGGTGAACACTGCTGATTCACCGTGCCAGGGACACGGGTTATCACTGCTGTCTCACAGTGACAGGGACCCGGGTTAGCACTGCTGTCTCCCAGCGCCAGGGACCCGGGTGAACACTGCTGTCTCACAGTGCCAGGGACTCGGTTGAACACTGCTGTCTCACCGTGCCACGGACTCGGGTTAACACTGCTGTCCACAGTGACAGGGACCCGGGTTAGCACTGCTGTCTCCCAGCGCCATGGACCCAGGTTAACACTGCTGTCTCACAGTGACAGGGACCCGGGTTATCACTGCTGTCTCACAGTGACAGGGTCCCGGGTAAACACTGCTGTCTCACAGTGCCAGGGACCTGTATTAACACTGCTGTCTCACAGTGCCAGGGACCCGGGTTAACACTGCTGTCTCACAGTGCCAGGGACTCGGATTAACATGGCTGTCTCACAGTGCTTGGGCCCCGGGTTAACACTGCTGCCTCACAGTGCCAGGGATCCGGGTTAACACTGCTGTCTCACAGTGCCAGGGACCAGGATTAACACGGCTGTCTCACAGTGCCAGGGACCCGGGTTAACACTGCTGTCTCACAGCGCCAGGGACCCGGGTTAATACTGCTGTCTCACAGTGCCAGGACCCGGGTTAACACTGCTGTCTCACAGCGCCAGGGACCCGGGTTAATACTGCTGTCGCATGGTGCCAGGGACCCGGGTTAACATGGCTGTCTCACAATGCCAGGGACCCGGGTTAACACTGCTGTCTCACAGTGCCCGGGACCTGGGTTAACACTGCTGCCTCACAGTGCCAGGGACTCGGGTTAACACTGATGTCTCACAGTGCCAGGGACCCGGGTTAACATGGCTGTCTCACAGTGCCATGGACCCGGGTTAACACTGCTGTCTCACAGTGCCAGGACTCGGGTTAAGACTGCTGACTCACAGTGCCAGGGAACCAGGGTAACAATGCTGGCTCACAGCGACAGGAACCCGGGTTAACACTGCTGCCTCACAGTGCCATGGACTCGGGTTAACACTGCTGTCTCACAGTGCCAGGGACCCGGGATAACACTATTGACTCACCGTGCCAGGGACCCTGGTTATCACTGCTGTCTCCCAGTGCCAGGGACACGGATTCACACTGCTGTCTCACAGTGACAGGGACCCGGGTTAACACTGCTGTCTCACAGTGCCAGGGACCAGAGGTAACACTGCTGTCTCACAGTGCCAGGGACACGGGTTAACACTGCTGTCTCACAGTAACAGGGAACCGGGTTCGCACTGCTGTCTCACAGTGCCAGGGACCCGGGGTAACACTGCTGTCTCACACTGCCAGGGAGCCGGGTTAACACTGCTGTCTCACAGTGCCAGGACCCGGGTTAACACTGCTGTCTCACAGTGTCAGGGACAAGGGTTAACACTGCTGCCTCACAGTGCCAGGACCCGGGTTAACACTGCTGTCTCACAGTGCCATTGAACATAGAACATAGAACATAGAACAATACAGCGCAGTACAGGCCCTTCGGCCCACGATGTTGCACCGAAACAAAAGCCATCTAACCTACACTATGCCATTATCATACATATGTTTATCCAATAAACTTTTAAATGCCCTCAATGTTGGCGAGTTCACTACTGTAGCAGGTAGGGCATTCCACGGCCTCACTACCATGGACACAGGTTAACACGGCTGTCTCACAGTGCCAGGGACTCGGGTTAACACTGCTGTCTCACAGTGCCAGGGACTGAAAATAGCACTGCTGTATCACAGTGCAACGGAACCGGGTTAACACTGCTTCTCACAGTGCCAGGGACCCGGTTTAACACTGCTGTCTCACAGCGCCAGGGACCCGGGTTAAAACTGCTGTCTCACAGTGCCAGTGACCTGTATTAACACTGCTGTCTCAGTGCCAGGGACCAGAGGTAACAATGCTGCCTCACAGTGCCATGGACTCGGGTTAACACTGCTGTCTCACAGTGCCATGGACTCGGGTTAACACTGCTGTCTCACAGTGCCAGGGACCCGGGATAACACTACTGACTCACCGTGCCAGGGACCCGGGTTATCACTGCTGTCTCCCAGTGCCAGGGACACGGGTTAACACTGCTGTCTCACAGTGCCAGGGTCTCGGGTTAACAATGCTGTCTCACAGTGCCAGGGACCTGTATTAACACTGCTGTCTCACAGTGCCAGGGACCCGGGTTAACACTGCTGTCTCACAGTGCCATGGACTCGGGTTAACATTGCTGTCTCACAGTGCCAGGGACTCGGATTAACATGGCTGTCTCACAGTGTTTGGGCCCCGGGTTAACACTGCTGCCTCACAGTGCCAGGGATCCGGGTTAACACTGCTGTCTCACAGTGCCAGGGATCCGGGTTAACACTGCTGTCTCACAGTGACAGGGACCCAGGTTAACACTGCTGTCTCACAGCGCCATGGACCCAGGTTAACATTGCTGTCTCACAGTGCCAGGTACCAGAGGTAACACTGCTGTCTCAAAGTGCCAGGGACCCGGGTTAATACTGCTGTCGCATGGTGCCAGGGACCCGGGTTATTCAAATATATGAATAGGATGGGAATAGAAGGATACGGACCCAGGAAGTGTAGAAGATTGTAGTTTAGTCGGGCAGTATGGTCGGCACGGGCTTGGAGGGCCGAAGGGCCTGTTCCTGTGCTGTACATTTCTTTGTTCTTTGTTCTTTGTTTGACTCGAAATAGCACTGCTGTATCACAGTGCAAGTGAACCGGGTTAACACTGCTTCTCACAGTGCCAGGGACCCGGTTTCACACTGCTGCCTCGCAGTGCCAGTGACTCGGGTGAACACTGCTGATTCACCGTGCCAGGGACACGGGTTATCACTGCTGTCTCACAGTGACAGGGACCCGGGTTAGCACTGCTGTCTCACAGTGCCAGGGACCAGGATTAACACGGCTGTCTCACAGTGCCAGGGACCCGGGTTAACACTGCTGTCTCACAGCGCCAGGATTAACATGGCTGTCTCACAGTGCTTGGGCCCCGGGTTATCACTGCTGTCTCACAGCACCAGGGACCTGGGTTAACACTGCTGTCTCACAGTGCCACGGACCCGGGTGAACACTGCTGCCTCACAGCGACAGGGACCCGGGTTAACACTGCTGTCTCACAGTGCCAGGGACCCGGGTTAACGCTGCTACCTCACAGCGCCAGGAACCCGGGTTAACACTGCTGACTCACCGTGCCAGCGACCCGTGTTATCACTGCTGTCTCACAGTGCCAGGGAATCAGGGTAACACTGCTGTCTCACAGTGCCAGGGACCCGGCTTAACACTGCTGTCTCACAGTGCCATGGACACAGGTTAACACTGCTGTCTCACAGTGCCAGGGACTCGAAATAGCACTGCTGTATCACAGTGCCAGGGACATGGGTTAACACTGCCTCTCACAGTGCTAGGGACCCGGTTTAACACTGCTGTCTCACAGTGCCATGGACCCAGGTTAACACTGCTGTCTCACAGTGCCAGGGACCCGGGTTAACACTGCTGTCTCACAGTGCCAGGGACCCGGGTTAACACTGCTGTCTCACAGTGCCAGGGACCCGGGTTAACACTGCTGTCTCATAGTGCCAGGGACCCGGGTTAACACTGATGTCTCACAGTGCCAGGGACCCGGGTTTACATTGCTGTCTCACAGTGCCAGGGACTCGAAATAGCACTGCTGTATCACAGTGCCAGGGACATGGGTTAACACTGCCTCTCACAGTGCCAGGGACCCGGTTTAACACTGCTGTCTCACAGTGCCATGGACCCGGGTTAACACTGCTGTCTCACAGTGCCATGGACCCAGGTTAACACTGCTGTCTCACAGTGCCAGGGACCCGGGTTAACACTGCTGTCTCACAGTGCCATGGACCCAGGTTAACACTGCTGTCTCACAGTGCCAGGGACCCGGGTTAACATTGCTGTCTCACAGTGCCAGGGACCGGGGTAAACACTGATGTCTCTCAGTGCCAGGGACCAGAGGTAACAATGCTGCCTCACAGCGACAGGGACCCAGGTTAACACGGCTGTCTCACACTGCCAGGGACCCGGGTTAACACTGCTGTCTCACAGTGCCAGGGAACCAGGGTAACACTGCTGTCTCACAGTGCCAGGGACCCGGGTTAACACTGCTGTCTCACAGTGAGAGGGACTCGAAATAGCACTGCTGTAGCACAGTGCCAGGGACATGGGTTAGCACTGCCTCTCACAGTGCCAGGGACCCGGTTTAACACTGCTGTCTCACAGTGCCAGGGACCCGGGTTAACACTGCTGTCTCACAGTGCCAGGGACCCGGGTTAACACTGCTGTCTCACAGTGCCAGGGACTCGGGTTAACACTGATGTCTCACAGTGCCAGGGACCCGGGTTAACACTGCTGCCTCACAGTGGCAGGTACCCGGGTTAACACTGCTGTCTCACAGTGCCAGGGGCCTTGGTTAACACTGCTCACTCACAGTGCCAGGGACCGGGGTTAACACTGATGTCTCACAGTGCCAGGGACCCGGGTTAACACTGCTGCCTCACAGTGGCAGGTACCCGGGTTAACACTGCTGTCTCACAGTGCCAGGGGCCTTGGTTAACACTGCTCTCTCACAGTGCCAGGGACCTGGGTTAACACTGCTGTCTGACAGTGCCAGGGATCTGGGTTAACACTGCTGTCTCACAGTGCCACAGACCCGGGTGAACACTGCTGCCTCACAGTGCCAGGGACCAGAGGTAACAATGCTGCCTCACAGCGACAGGGACCCGGGTTAACACTGCTGCCTCACAATGCCAGGGACCTGGGTTAACACTGCTGTCTCACAGTGCCAGATACCAGGGTTATCACTGCTGTCTCACAGCACAAGGGACCTGGGTTAACACTGCTGTCTCACAGTGCCAGAGACCTGGGTTAACACTGCTGTCTCTCAGTGCCAGGGATCTGGGTTAACACTGCTGTCTCACAGTGCCACGGACACGGGTGAACACTGCTGCCTCACAGTGCCTTGGACCAGAGGTAACAATGCTGCCTCACAGCGACAGGGACCCGGGTTAACACTGCTGTCTCACAGTGCCAGGGACCCGGGATAACACTACTGACTCACCGTGCCAGGGACCCTGGTTATCACTGCTGTCTCCCAGTGCCAGGGACACGGGTTAACACTGCTGTCTCACAGTGACAGGGACCCGGGTTAGCACTGCTGTCTCACAGCGCCATGGACCCAGGTTAACACTGCTGTCTCACAGTGCCAGGGATTCGGGTTAACACTGCTGTCTCACAGTGCCAGGGACCAGAGGTAACACTGCTGTCTCACAGTGCCAGGGACCCGGGTTTACACTGCTGTCTCACAGTGCCAGGGGCACGGGTTAACACTGCTGTCTCACAGTGCCAGGGACCCGGGTTTACACTGCTGTCTCACAGTGCCAGGGACAAGGGTTAACACTGCTGCCTCACAGTGCCAGGACCCGGGTTAACACTGCTGTCTCACAGTGCCAGGGACCCGGGTTAACACTGCTGTCTCACAGTGCCATTGAACATAGAACATAGAACATAGAACAATACAGCGCAGTACAGGCCCTTCGGCCCACGATGTTGCACCGAAACAAAAGCCATCTAACCTACACTATACCATTATCATACATATGTTTATCCAATAAACTTTTAAATGCCCTCAATGTTGGCGAGTTCACCACTGTAGCAGGTAGGGCATTCCACGGCCTCACTACCATGGACCCAGGTTAACACGGCTGTCTCACAGTGCCAGGGACTCGGGTTAACACTGCTGTCTCACAGTGCCACGGACTCGAAATAGCACTGCTGTATCACAGTGCAACGGAACCGGGTTAACACTGCTTCTCACAGTGCCAGGGACCCGGTTTAACACTGCTTCTCACAGTGCCAGGGACCCGGGTTAACATTGCTGTCTCACAGTGCCAGGGACCCGGGTTAACACTGCTGCCTCACAGTGCCAGGTACCCGGGTTAACACTGCTGTCTCACAGTGCCAGGGGCCTGTGTTAACACTGCTGTCTCACAGTGCCAGGGACCTGGGTTAACACTGTTTTCTTACAGCGCCAGGGACCCAGGGGAACACTGCTGTCTCACAGTGCCAGGGACCCGGGATAACACTGCTGTCTCACAGTGCCAGGGACGCAGGTTAACACTGCTGCCTCACAGGAACAGTGTCTCAGGTTAACACTGCTGCCTCACAGTGCCAGGGACACGAGTTAACACTGCTGTCTCACAGTGAGAGGGACCCGGGTTATCACTGCTGTCTCACAGTGACAGGGTCCCGGGTTAACACTGCTGTCTCACAGTGCCAGGGACCTGTATTAACACTGCTGTCTCACAGTGCCAGGGACCAGAGGTAACAATGCTGCCTCACAGTGCCATGGACTCGGGTTAACACTGCTGCCTCACAATGCCATGGACTCGGGTTAACACTGCTGTCTCACAGTGCCAGGGACCCGGGTTAACACTGCTGTCTCACAGTGCCATGGACTCGGGTTAACACTGCTGTCTCACAGTGCAAGGGACCCGGGATAACACTACTGACTCACCGTGCCAGGGACCCGGGTTATCACTGCTGTCTCCCAGTGCCAGGGACACGGGTTAACACTGCTGTCTCACAGTGACAGGGACCCGGGTTAGCACTGCTGTCTCACAGTGCCAGGGTCTCGGGTTAACAATGCTGTCTCACAGTGCCAGGGACCTGTATTAACACTGCTGTCTCACAGTGCCAGGGACCCGGGTTAACACTGCTGTCTCACAGTGCCATGGACTCGGGTTAACATTGCTGTCTCACAGTGCCAGGGACTCGGATTAACATGGCTGTCTCACAGTGTTTGGGCCCCGGGTTAACACTGCTGCCTCACAGTGCCAGGGATCCGGGTTAACACTGCTGTCTCACAGTGACAGGGACCCGGGTTAGCACTGCTGTCTCACAGCGCCATGGACCCAGGTTAACATTGCTGTCTCACAGTGCCAGGGACCAGAGGTAACACTGCTGTCTCACAGTGCCAGGGACACGGGTTAACACTGCTGTCTCACAGTAACAGGGAACCGGGTTCGCTCTGCTGTCTCACACTGCCAGGGACCCGGGTTAACACTGCTGTCTCACAGTGCCATGGACTCGGGATAACACTGCTGTCTCACACTGCCAGGGACCCGGGTTAACATGCTGTCTCACAGTGCCATGGACTCGGGTTAACACTGCTGTCTCACAGTGCCAGGGAATCAGGGTAACACTGCTGTCTCACAGTGACAGGGACCCGGATTATCACTGCTGTCTCACAGTGCCAGGGACTCGAAATAGCACTGCTGTATCACAGTGCCAGCGACCTGGGTTAACACTGCCTCTCACAGTGCCAGGGACCCGGTTTAACACTGCTGTCTCACAGTGCCAGTGACACTGCTTAACACTGCTGTCTCACAGTGCCAGGGACTCGAAATAGCACTGCTGTATCACAGTGCGAGGGACGTGGGTTAACACTGCCTCTCACAGTGCCAGGGACCCGGTTTAACACTGCTGTCTCACAGTGCCAGGGACCCGGGTTAACACTGCTGTCTCACAGTGCCAGGGACACAGGTTAACACGGCTGTCTCACAGTGCCAGGGACTCGAAATAGCACTGCTGTATCACAGTGCAAGTGAACCGGGTTAACACTGCTTCTCACAGTGCCAGGGACCCGGTTTCACACTGCTGCCTCGCAGTGCCAGGGACTTGGGTGAACACTGCTGACTCACCGTGCCAGGGACCCGGGTTATCACTGCTGTCTCACAGTGACAGGGACCCGGGTTAGCACTGCTGTCTCCCAGCGCCAGGGACCCGGGTGAACACTGCTGTCTCACAGTGCCAGGGACTCGGTTGAACACTGCTGTCTCACAGTGCCAGGGACCCGGCTTAGCACTGCTGTCTCCCAGCGCCATGGACCCAGGTTAACACTGCTGTCTCACAGTGACAGGGACCCGGGTTATCACTGCTGTCTCACAGTGACAGGGTCCCGGGTTAACACTGCTGTCTCACTGTGCCAGGGACCTGTATTAACACTGCTGTCTCACAGTGCCAGGGACCCGGGTTAACACTGCTGTCTCACAGTGCCAGGGACTCGGATTAACATGGCTGTCTCACAGTGCTTGGGCCCCGGGTTAACACTGCTGCCTCACAGTGCCAGGGATCCGGGTTAACACTGCTGTCTCACAGTGCCAGGGACCAGGATTAACACGGCTGTCTCACAGTGCCAGGGACCCGGGTTAACACTGCTGTCTCACAGCGCCAGGGACCCGGGTTAATACTGCTGTCTCACAGTGCCAGGACCCGGGTTAACACTGCTGTCTCACAGCGCCAGGGACCCGGGTTAATACTGCTGTCGCATGGTGCCAGGGACCCGGGTTAACATGGCTGTCTCACAGTGCCAGGGACCGGGTTAACACTGCAGTCTCACAGTGCCCGGGACCTGGGTTAACACTGCTGCCTCACAGTGCCAGGGACTCGGGTTAAGACTGCTGTCTCACAGTGCCAGGGACCCGGATTAACACGGCTGTCTCACAGTGCCAGGGACCCGGGTAAACACTGCTGTCTCACAGCGCCAGGGACCAGGGTTAACACTGCTGTCTCACAGTGCCAGGGACCCGGGTTAACACTGCTGCCTCACAGTGCCAGGCACCCGGGTTAACACTGCTGTCTCACAGTGCCAGGGGCCTGGGTTAACACTGCTGTCTCACAGTGCCAGGGACCCGGGTTAACACTGCTGTTTCACAGTGCCAGGGGCCTGGGTTAACACTGCTGTCTCACAGTGCCAGGGACCCGGGTTAACACTGCCGTCTCACAGTGCCAAGGACCCGGGTTAACACTGCTGTCTTACAGTGCCAGGGACCCGGATTAACACGGCTGTCTCACAGTGCCTGGGACCCGGGTTAACACTGCTGTCTCACAGCGCCAGTGACCCGGGTTAACACTGCTGTCTCACAGTGCCTGGGACCCGGATTAACACTGCTGCCTCACAGCGCCAGGGACCCGGATTAACACGGCTGTCTCACAGTGCCTGGGACCCGGGTTAACACTGCTGTCTCACGGTGCCAGGGACCCGGCTTAACACTGCTGTCTCACAGCGCCAGAGAGCCGGGTTAACACTGCTGTCTCACAGTGCCAGGGACCCCGGTTAGCACTGCTGTCTCACAGTGCCCGGGACCTGGGTTAACACTGCTGTCTCACAGTGCCAGGGACTCGGGTTAAGACGGCTGTCTCATAGTGCCAGTGACCCGGGTTAACACTGCTGTCTCACAGTGCCGTGCATACGCGGTGTCTCCCTTGCCTGCACCAGCCCCGACCCAACACGGCGCAGGAGTCCAGGGGATGGCGCGGCAGAAAGGAGGCCGGGAGACAGAGATGCTGGCCCGCCGATCGGTGGGTCCGATCGCGGGCCAGGCCACTTCAGAGGACCACCTGGGGCCTGACCCCCCCCCCCCGCCCCAGGCCGCCACCCGACCCTTCAACGTCGATGATCCGACGGCTCGGAGCAGGTTAGAATGACGCTGACAGGTCTCGCCTTCTTTTTTACCCGGAGAATCGCGGGGGTGACCGCGTAGAGCGGCCCCGACCGGCGACGGTAACCCCAATGATGCTGCGTCCGGGCATCGGGGCGGCGTGGCGCGATTCACGCGGCCCCTTGGCGATTCTCCGACCCGGCGCGGGTTCGGACAACCCCGTCCTTTGTCTTTTGTCCTCGACATCTTTGTCAATCTCCCCCTATTAATGCCCCCCTATCCAGCCCCAGCACTCCACCCCACGCCCCCCTCCACCACAGTGTAAATCTGACCCTATTCCCAAGTCTCTCCAACTTTTGCAAAGAGCGATCGCCTGAGAATCAGAGTTCCCGACCACATCGGGGGCTGCGCGCTCCCGCGAGGCTCCGCCTCCCAAATCTGCGTACTCGGAGAATACGCCGGATCAACATCAGGAAGGCCCGCCCCCGAGGTTCCGCCCCTGACCCACCAAGTTCCTGCGTGGTCCCATCCGTCGGAAACTCGGTGTGATAGCTGCAGACTCAGTCCAGCCCCGCCACAGTCGGGGGAGGGCCGATTCGCGGGCAGGAGGCACTTTGATCAGGGTTGAGTGCAGTGTGGGGTCTCTCCGGGGTGTGGGTGCTGACCAGGGGTGGGGGGCACTCTTTCGCGGCCGGGTCCGCGAGCGGCCTTCGCCATGTTGCAGGGCGTGGCCGGTTCAGGCCGCCGGGCGCATGCCACAGACTCGGCAATTCTCCGGGCCGGACCAGCAGCTCGGGCTGGGTGCTCTGCACTGCCTCCCTGCGAGCCCACAGCAAAACGGAGAATCTGCGTCCATTTTACAGCATTTTGTCTGGTGTAAAACGCAAGTCGGCAAGGGGACATAGCCCCCGAATTGGACAATCCAGCCCAGGGTCAGTGAAAGGGAGCTCACAGGTTATCGGGTGAATGGACAGCGCATTCTCACCTCTCTGCTGCAGACTGACCACACAGCTCCCTCCTCACGCAACACCACCATCTCCACGGCCAATTGCTCATAGGGTTGAGGACTCGGAACTCTGGGACCCCGCTTATTATGGGTTAGCTTCTCCTGTGGGGACTGTGGTAGTATCAGGTATTGCAGTACCCGAGAGGCTGTAGACCATTGGGTAAGCCTAGCAGCTTACCATTGGCTGTTTGGTATATGGCTCCGCCCTGACAGGCGGGGTATAAGAACAGGTGCCGTCCCAGCAGCCCTCATTCTGTACTGAAGCTGCTGGGGAATGGTTCTAGTCTATTAAAGCCTTCAGTTATGATACAACCTCGTCTTTGAGTTTAATTGACCGTGCATCAGGGAAAAAGGAAGCCTCCTGGTCACCCTGCCCACACTGACCCCCTGGTCACCTTGCCCCCACTGACCCCCTGGTCACTTTGCCCGCACTGACCTCCTGGTCACTCTGCCCGCACTGACCTCCGGGTCACTCTGCCCACACTGACCCTCTGGTCACCCTGCCCCCACTGACCTGGTCACACTGCCCACACTGACCTGGTCACCCTGCCAACACTGACCTCCTGGTCAAGCTGCCCACACTGACCTCCTGGTCACTCTGCCCACACTGATCTCCTGGTCACTCTGCCCACACTGACCTCCTGGTCACTCTGCCCACACTGACCTCCTGGTCACTCTGCCCACACTGATCTCCTGGTCACTCTGCCCCCTCTGACACCCGGGTCATCATGCCCACACTGACCTGGTCACACTGCCCACACTGACCTGGTCACTCTGCCCATACTGACCCCTGGTCACACTGCCCACAATGACCTCCTGGTCACACTGCCCACACTGACCTGGTCACTCTGCCCACACTGACCTGGTCACTGCCCACACTGACCTGGTCACACTGCCCACACTGACCTGGTCACTGCCCACACTGACCCCCTGGTCACACTGCCAACACTGACCCCCTGGTCACCCTGCCCACACTGACCTGGTCACACTGCCCACACTGACCTGGTCACTGCCCACACTGACCTGGACACTGCCCACACTGACCCCCTGGTAACTCTGCCCACACTGACCTGGTCACTGCCCACACTGACCTGGTCACTCTGCCCACACTGACCTCCTGGTCACACTGCCCACAATGACCTGGTCATACTGTTCACACTGACCTGGTCACACTGCCCACACTGACCTGGTCACTCTGCCACACTGACCTGGTCACACTGCCCTCACTGACCTCCTGGTCACCCTGCCCACACTGACCTGGTCACACTGCCCGCACTGACCTCCTGGTCACTCTGCCCACACTGACCCCCTGGTCACGCTGCCCACACTGGCCCCCTGGTTACTCTGCCCACACTGACCTCCTGGTCACTCTGCCCACACTGACCTCCTGGTCACTCTGCCCACACAGACCTCCTGGTCACCCTGACCACACTGACCTCCTGGTCACTCTGACCACACTGACCTCCTGGTCACTCTGCCCACACTGACCTCCTGGTCACTCTGCCCACACTGACCTCCTGGTCACCCTGACCACACTGACCTCCTGGTCACTCTGCCCACACTGACCTCCTGGTCAAGCTGCCCACACTGACCTGGTCGCTCTGCCCACACTGACCTCCTGGTCACTCTGCCCACACTGACCTCCTGGTCACCCTGAACACACTGACCTCCTGGTCACTCTGCCCACACTGACCCCCTGGTCACGCTACCCACACTGGCCCCCTGGTCACTCTGCCCACACTGACCTCCTGGTCACTCTGCCCACACTGACCTCCTGGTCACTCTGCCCACACTGACCTCCTGGTCACCCTGACCACACTGACCCCCTGGTCACTCTGCCCACACTGACCTCCTGGTCACTCTGCCCACACTGACCTCCTGGCCACTCTGCCCACACTGACCTCCTGGTCACCCTGACCACACTGACCTCCTGGTCACTCTGCCCACACTGACCCCCTGGTCACGCTGCCCACACTGACCCCCTGGTCACTCTGCCCAAACTGAACTCATGGTCACTCTGCCCACACTGACCTCCTGGTCAAGCTGCCCACACTGACCTGGTCGCTCTGCCCACACTGACCTCCTGGTCACTCTGCCCACACTGACCCCCTGGTCACTCTGCCCACACTGCCCTCCTGGTCACTCTGCCCACACTGACCTTGTCTCCCTGCCCACACTGACCTGGTCACTCTGCCCACACTGACCTCCTTGTCACTCTGCCCACACTGACCTGGTCACTCTCCCCACACTGACCTCCTGGTCACTCTGCCCACACTGACCTGGTCACGCTGCCCACACTGACCTCCTGGTCACTCTGCCCACACTGACCTGGTCACCCTGCCCACACTGACCTGGTCACCCTGCCCACACTGACTTGGTCACTCTGTCTACACTGACCTGGTCACACTGCCCACACTGACCTCCTGGTCACTCTGCCCACACTGACCTGGTCACACTGCCCACACTGACCTCCTGGTCACCCTGCCCACACTCACTTGGTCACTCTGCCCACACTGACCTGGTCACTCTGCCCATACTGACCTCCTGGTCACTCTGCCCATACTGACCTCCTGGTCACTCTGCCCACACTGACCTGGTCACCCTGCCCACACTGACCTCCTAGTCACACTGCCCACACCGATCTCCTGGTCACACTGCCCAAACTGACCTGGCCACACTGCCCTCACTGACCTGGTCACACTGCCCACACTGACCTGGTCACCCTGCCCACACTGACCTGGTCAAGCTGCCCACACTGACCTCCTGGTCACACTGCCCATACTGACCTCCTGGTCACTCTGCCCACACTGACCTCCTGGTCACCCTGAACACACTGACCTCCTGGTCACTCTGCCCACACTGACCCCCTGGTCACGCTACCCACACTGGCCCCCTGGTCACTCTGCCCACACTGACCTCCTGGTCAAGCTGCCCACACTGACCTGGTCGCTCTGCCCACACTGACCTCCTGGTCACTCTGCCCACACTGACCCCCTGGTCACTCTGCCCACACTGCCCTCCTGGTCACTCTGCCCACACTGACCTTGTCTCCCTGCCCACACTGACCTGGTCACTCTGCCCACACTGACCTCCTTGTCACTCTGCCCACACTGACCTGGTCACTCTCCCCACACTGACCTCCTGGTCACTCTGCCCACACCCACCTGGTCACTCTGCCCACACTGACCTCCTGGTCACTCTGCCCAAACTGACCTCCTGGTCACTCTGCCCACACTGACCTGGTCACCCTGCCCACACTGACCTCCTGGTCACTCTGCCCACACTGACCTGGTCACCCTGCCCACACTGACCTCCTGGTCACACTGCCCACACTGACCTGGTCACACTGCCCACACTGACCTGGTCACCCTGCCCACACTGACCTCCTGGTCA
Source organism: Scyliorhinus torazame (assembly GCF_047496885.1). Taxonomy (NCBI): domain Eukaryota; kingdom Metazoa; phylum Chordata; class Chondrichthyes; order Carcharhiniformes; family Scyliorhinidae; genus Scyliorhinus; species Scyliorhinus torazame. The sequence goes on from NC_092720.1 coordinate 1,883,563, forward strand.
CTCTGCCCACACTGACCTGGTCACCCTGCCCACACTGACCTGGTCACCCTGCCCACACTGACATGGTCACTCTGTCTACACTGACCTGGTCACACTGCCCACACTGACCTCCTGGTCACTCTGCCCACACTGCCTGGTCACACTGCCCACACTGACTTGGTCACTCTGCCCACACTGACCTGGTCACTCTGCCCATACTGACCTCCTGGTCACTCTGCCCATACTGACCTCCTGGTCACTCTGCCCACACTGACCTGGTCACCCTGCCCACACTGACCTCCTGGTCACACTGCCCACACCGACCTCCTGGTCACACTGCCCAAACTGACCTGGCCACACTGCCCTCACTGACCTGGTCACACTGCCCGCACTGACCTGGTCACCCTGCCCACACTGACCTGGTCAAGCTGCCCACACTGACCTCCTGGTCACACTGCCCACACTGACCTCCTGGTCACTCTGCCCACACTGACCTCCTGGTCACCCTGAACACACTGACCTCCTGGTCACTCTGCCCACACTGACCCCCTGGTCACGCTACCCACACTGGCCCCCTGGTCACTCTGCCCACACTGACCTCCTGGTCACTCTGCCCACACTGACCTCCTGGTCACTCTGCCCACACTGACCTCCTGGTCACTCTGCCCACACTGACCTCCTGGTCACTCTGCCCACACTGACCCCCTGGTCACTCTGCCCACACTGACCTCCTGGTCACTCTGCCCACACTGACCTCTGGTCACTCTGCCCACACTGACCCCCTGGTCACGCTGCCCACACTGACCCCCTGGTCACTCTGCCCACACTGAACTCATGGTCACTCTGCCTACACTGACCTCCTGGTCAAGCTGCCCACACTGACTTGGTTGCTCTGCCCACATTGACCTCCTGGTCACTCTGCCCACACTGACCCCCTGGTCACTCTGCCCACACTGCCCTCCTGGTCTCTCTGCCCACACTGACCTTGTCTCTCTGCGCACACTGACCTGGTCACTCTGCCCACACTGACCTCCTTGTCACTCTGCCCACACTGACCTGGTCACTCTCCCCACACTGACCTCCTGGTCACTCTGCCCACACTGACCTGGTCACTCTGCCCACACTGACCTCCTGGTCACTCTGCCCAAACTGACCTCCTGGTCACTCTGCCCACACTGACCTGGTCACCCTGCCCACACTGACCTCCTGGTCACTCTGCCCACACTGACCTGGTCACCCTGCCCACACTGACCTCCTGGTCACACTGCCCACATTGACCTGGTCACACTGCCCACACTGACCTGGTCACCCTGGTCACTCTGACCACACTGACCTGGTCACACTGCCCACACTGACCTGGTCACCCTGCCCACACTGACTTGGTCACTCTGCCCACACTGACCTGGTCACACTGCCCACACTGACCTCCTGGTCACCCTGCCCACACTGACTTGGTCACTCTGCTCACACTGACCTGGTCACTCTGCCCATACTGACCTCCTGGTCACTCTGCCCAAACTGACCTCCTGGTCACTCTGCCCACACTGACCTGGTCACCCTGCCCACACTGACCTCCTGGTCACACTGCCCACACTGACCTCCTGGTCACACTGCCCAAACTGACCTGGCCACACTGCCCTCACTGACCTGGTCACACTGCCCGCACTGACCTGGTCACCCTGCCCACACTGACCTGGTCACTCTGCCCACACTGACCTCCTGGGCACACTGCCCACACTGACCTCCTGGTCACTCTGCCCACACTGACCTGGTCATACTGCCCACACTGACCTCCTGGTCACCCTTACCACACTGACCTCCTGGTCACTCTGCCCACACTGACCCCCTGGTCACGCTGCCCACACTGACCCCCTGGTAACTCTGCCCACACTGACCTCCTGGTCACTCTCCCCACACTGAGCTCCTGGTCACTCTGCCCACACTGACCTCGTGGTCACCCTGACCACACTGATCTCCTGGTCACTCTGCCCACACTGACCTCCTGGTCACTCTGCCCACACTGACCTCCTGGTCACACTGCCCACACTGACCTCCTGGTCACCCTGACCACACTGACCTCCTGGTCACTCTGCCCACACTGACCCCCTGGTCACGCTGCCCACACTGACCCCCTGGTCACTCTGCCCTCACTGACCTCCTGGTCACTCTGCCCACACTGACCTCCTGGTCAAGCTGCCCACACTGACCTGGTCGCTCTGCCCACACTGACCCCCTGGTCACTCTGCCCACACTGACCTTGGCTCTCTGCCCACACTGACCCCCTGGTCACTCTGCCCTCACTGACCTCCTGGTCACTCTGCCCACACTGACCTCCTGGTCAAGCTGCCCACACTGACCTGGTCACTCTGCCCACACTGACCTCCTGGTCAAGCTGCCCACACTGACCTGGTCACTCTGCCCACACTGACCTCCTGCTCAAGCTGCCCACACTGACCTCCTGGTCACCCTGCCCACAGTGACCTGGCAACACTGCCCACACTGACCTCCTGGTCAAGCTGCCCACACTGACCTCCTGGTCACCCTGCCCACAGTGACCTGGCAACACTGCCCACACTGACCTCCTGGTCAAGCTGCCCACACTGACCTCCTGGTCACCCTGCCCACAGTGACCTGGCAACACTGCCCACACTGACCTCCTGGTCACTCTGCCCACACTGACCTGGTCACTCTGCCCACACTGACCTCCTGGTCACTCTGCCCAAACTGACCTCCTGGTCACTCTGCCCACACTGACCTGGTCACCCTGCCCACACTGACCTCCTGGTCACTCTGCCCACACTGACCTGGTCACACAGCCCACACTGACCTGGTCATCCTGCCCACACTGACCTCCTGGTCACTCTGCCCACACTGACCTGGTCACCCTGCCCACACTGACCAGGTCACCCTGCCCACACTGACCTGGTCACTCTGCCTACACTGACCTGGTCACACTGCCAACACTGACCTCCTGGTCACTCTGCCCACACTGACCTGGTCACACTGCCCACACTGACCTCCTGGTCACCCTGCCCACACTGACTTGGTCACTCTGCCCACACTGACCTGGTCACTCTGCCCATACTGACCTCCTGGTCACTCTGCCCAAACTGACCTCCTGGTCACTCTGCCCACACTGACCTGGTCACCCTGCCCACACTGACCTCCTGGTCACACTGCCCACACTGACCTCCTGGTCACACTGCCCAAACTGACCTGGCCACACTGCCCTCACTGACCTGGTCACACTGCCCGCACTGACCTGGTCACCCTGCCCACACTGACCTGGTCAAGCTGCCCACACTGACCTCCTGGTCACACTGCCCACACTGACCTCCTGGTCACTCTGCCCACACTGACCTCCTGGTCACCCTGAACACACTGACCTCCTGGTCACTCTGCCCACACTGACCCCCTGGTCACGCTACCCACACTGGCCCCCTGGTCACTCTGCCCACACTGACCTCCTGGTCACTCTGCCCACACTGACCTCCTGGTCACCCTGCCCACACTGACCTCCTAGTCACACTGCCCACACCGATCTCCTGGTCACACTGCCCAAACTGACCTGGCCACACTGCCCTCACTGACCTGGTCACACTGCCCACACTGACCTGGTCACCCTGCCCACACTGACCTGGTCAAGCTGCCCACACTGACCTCCTGGTCACACTGCCCATACTGACCTCCTGGTCACTCTGCCCACACTGACCTCCTGGTCACCCTGAACACACTGACCTCCTGGTCACTCTGCCCACACTGACCCCCTGGTCACGCTACCCACACTGGCCCCCTGGTCACTCTGCCCACACTGACCTCCTGGTCAAGCTGCCCACACTGACCTGGTCGCTCTGCCCACACTGACCTCCTGGTCACTCTGCCCACACTGACCCCCTGGTCACTCTGCCCACACTGCCCTCCTGGTCACTCTGCCCACACTGACCTTGTCTCCCTGCCCACACTGACCTGGTCACTCTGCCCACACTGACCTCCTTGTCACTCTGCCCACACTGACCTGGTCACTCTCCCCACACTGACCTCCTGGTCACTCTGCCCACACCCACCTGGTCACTCTGCCCACACTGACCTCCTGGTCACTCTGCCCAAACTGACCTCCTGGTCACTCTGCCCACACTGACCTGGTCACCCTGCCCACACTGACCTCCTGGTCACTCTGCCCACACTGACCTGGTCACCCTGCCCACACTGACCTCCTGGTCACACTGCCCACACTGACCTGGTCACACTGCCCACACTGACCTGGTCACCCTGCCCACACTGACCTCCTGGTCACTCTGCCCACACTGACCTGGTCACCCTGCCCACACTGACCTGGTCACCCTGCCCACACTGACATGGTCACTCTGTCTACACTGACCTGGTCACACTGCCCACACTGACCTCCTGGTCACTCTGCCCACACTGCCTGGTCACACTGCCCACACTGACTTGGTCACTCTGCCCACACTGACCTGGTCACTCTGCCCATACTGACCTCCTGGTCACTCTGCCCATACTGACCTCCTGGTCACTCTGCCCACACTGACCTGGTCACCCTGCCCACACTGACCTCCTGGTCACACTGCCCACACCGACCTCCTGGTCACACTGCCCAAACTGACCTGGCCACACTGCCCTCACTGACCTGGTCACACTGCCCGCACTGACCTGGTCACCCTGCCCACACTGACCTGGTCAAGCTGCCCACACTGACCTCCTGGTCACACTGCCCACACTGACCTCCTGGTCACTCTGCCCACACTGACCTCCTGGTCACCCTGAACACACTGACCTCCTGGTCACTCTGCCCACACTGACCCCCTGGTCACGCTACCCACACTGGCCCCCTGGTCACTCTGCCCACACTGACCTCCTGGTCACTCTGCCCACACTGACCTCCTGGTCACTCTGCCCACACTGACCTCCTGGTCACTCTGCCCACACTGACCTCCTGGTCACTCTGCCCACACTGACCCCCTGGTCACTCTGCCCACACTGACCTCCTGGTCACTCTGCCCACACTGACCTCTGGTCACTCTGCCCACACTGACCCCCTGGTCACTCTGCCCACACTGAACTCATGGTCACTCTGCCTACACTGACCTCCTGGTCAAGCTGCCCACACTGACCTGGTTGCTCTGCCCACATTGACCTCCTGGTCACTCTGCCCACACTGACCCCCTGGTCACTCTGCCCACACTGCCCTCCTGGTCTCTCTGCCCACACTGACCTTGTCTCTCTGCGCACACTGACCTGGTCACTCTGCCCACACTGACCTCCTTGTCACTCTGCCCACACTGACCTGGTCACTCTCCCCACACTGACCTCCTGGTCACTCTGCCCACACTGACCTGGTCACTCTGCCCACACTGACCTCCTGGTCACTCTGCCCAAACTGACCTCCTGGTCACTCTGCCCACACTGACCTGGTCACCCTGCCCACACTGACCTCCTGGTCACTCTGCCCACACTGACCTGGTCACCCTGCCCACACTGACCTCCTGGTCACACTGCCCACATTGACCTGGTCACACTGCCCACACTGACCTGGTCACCCTGGTCACTCTGACCACACTGACCTGGTCACACTGCCCACACTGACCTGGTCACCCTGCCCACACTGACTTGGTCACTCTGCCCACACTGACCTGGTCACACTGCCCACACTGACCTCCTGGTCACCCTGCCCACACTGACTTGGTCACTCTGCTCACACTGACCTGGTCACTCTGCCCATACTGACCTCCTGGTCACTCTGCCCAAACTGACCTCCTGGTCACTCTGCCCACACTGACCTGGTCACCCTGCCCACACTGACCTCCTGGTCACACTGCCCACACTGACCTCCTGGTCACACTGCCCAAACTGACCTGGCCACACTGCCCTCACTGACCTGGTCACACTGCCCGCACTGACCTGGTCACCCTGCCCACACTGACCTGGTCACTCTGCCCACACTGACCTCCTGGGCACACTGCCCACACTGACCTCCTGGTCACTCTGCCCACACTGACCTGGTCATACTGCCCACACTGACCTCCTGGTCACCCTTACCACACTGACCTCCTGGTCACTCTGCCCACACTGACCCCCTGGTCACGCTGCCCACACTGACCCCCTGGTAACTCTGCCCACACTGACCTCCTGGTCACTCTCCCCACACTGAGCTCCTGGTCACTCTGCCCACACTGACCTCGTGGTCACCCTGACCACACTGATCTCCTGGTCACTCTGCCCACACTGACCTCCTGGTCACTCTGCCCACACTGACCTCCTGGTCACACTGCCCACACTGACCTCCTGGTCACCCTGACCACACTGACCTCCTGGTCACTCTGCCCACACTGACCCCCTGGTCACGCTGCCCACACTGACCCCCTGGTCACTCTGCCCACACTGACCTCCTGGTCACTCTGCCCACACTGACCCCCTGGTCACGCTGCCCTCACTGACCTCCTGGTCACTCTGCCCACACTGACCCCCTGGTCACGCTGCCCTCACTGACCTCCTGGTCACTCTGCCCTCACTGACCTCCTGGTCACTCTGCCCACACTGACCCCCTGGTCACGCTGCCCACACTGACCCCCTGGTCACTCTGCCCTCACTGACCTCCTGGTCACTCTGCCCACAGTGACCCCCTGGTCACTCTGCCCACACTGACCTTGGCTCTCTGCCCACACTGACCTGGTCACTCTGCCCACACTGACCTCCTGGTCACTCTGCCCACACTGACCTGGTCACTCTGCCCACACTGACCTCCTGCTCAAGCTGCCCACACTGACCTCCTGCTCAAGCTGCCCACACTGACCTCCTGGTCAAGCTGCCCACACTGACCTCCTGGTCACTCTGCCCACAGTGACCCCCTGGTCACTCTGCCCACACTGACCTTGGCTCTCTGCCCACACTGACCTGGTCACTCTGCCCTCACTGACCTCCTGGTCACTCTGCCCACACTGACCCCCTGGTCACTCTGCCCTCACTGACCTCCTGGTCACTCTGCCCACAGTGACCCCCTGGTCACTCTGCCCACACTGACCTTGGCTCTCTGCCCACACTGACCTGGTCACTCTGCCCACACTGACCTCCTGGTCACTCTGCCCAAACTGACCTCCTGGTCACTCTGCCCACACTGACCTGGTCACCCTGCCCACACTGACCTCCTGGTCACTCTGCCCACACTGACCTGGTCACCCTGCCACACTGACCTCCTGGTCACACAGCCCACACTGACCTGGTCATCCTGCCCACACTGACCTCCTGGTCACTCTGCCCACACTGACCTGGTCACCCTGCCCACACTGACCAGGTCACCCTGCCCACACTGACCTGGTCACTCTGCCTACACTGACCTGGTCACACTGCCAACACTGACCTCCTGGTCACTCTGCCCACACTGACCTGGTCACACTGCCCACACTGACCTCCTGGTCACCCTGCCCACACTGACTTGGTCACTCTGCCCACACTGACCTGGTCACTCTGCCCATACTGACCTCCTGGTCACTCTGCCCAAACTGACCTCCTGGTCACTCTGCCCACACTGACCTGGTCACCCTGCCCACACTGACCTCCTGGTCACACTGCCCACACTGACCTCCTGGTCACACTGCCCAAACTGACCTGGCCACACTGCCCTCACTGACCTGGTCACACTGCCCGCACTGACCTGGTCACCCTGCCCACACTGACCTGGTCAAGCTGCCCACACTGACCTCCTGGTCACACTGCCCACACTGACCTCCTGGTCACTCTGCCCACACTGACCTCCTGGTCACCCTGAACACACTGACCTCCTGGTCACTCTGCCCACACTGACCCCCTGGTCACGCTACCCACACTGGCCCCCTGGTCACTCTGCCCACACTGACCTCCTGGTCACTCTGCCCACACTGACCTCCTGGCCACTCTGCCCACACTGACCTCCTGGTCACCCTGACCACACTGACCTCCTGGTCACTCTGCCCACACTGACCTCCTTGTCACTCTGCCCACACTGACCTGGTCACTCTCCCCATACTGACCTCCTGGTCACTCTGCCCATACTGACCTCCTGGTCACTCTGCCCACACTGACCTGGTCACCCTGCCCACACTGACCTCCTGGTCACACTGCCCACACCGACATCCTGGTCACACTGCCCAAACTGACCTGGCCACACTGCCCTCACTGACCTGGTCACCCTGCCCACACTGACCTCCTGGTCACACTGCCCAAACTGACCTGGCCACACTGCCCTCACTGACCTGGTCACACTGCCCGCACTGACCTGGTCACCCTGCCCACACTGACCTGGTCAAGCTGCCCACACTGACCTCCTGGTCACTCTGCCCACACTGACCTGGTCACCCTGCCCACACTGACCTCCTGGTCACACTGCCCACACCGACATCCTGGTCACACTGCCCAAACTGACCTGGCCACACTGCCCTCACTGACCTGGTCACCCTGCCCACACTGACCTCCTGGTCACACTGCCCAAACTGACCTGGCCACACTGCCCTCACTGACCTGGTCACACTGCCCGCACTGACCTGGTCACCCTGCCCACACTGACCTGGTCAAGCTGCCCACACTGACCTCCTGGTCAATCTGCCCACACTGGCCTCCTGGTCACTCTGCCCACACTGACCTCCTGGTCACCCTGAACACACTGACCTCCTGGCCACTCTGCCCACACTGACGCCCTGGTCACGCTACCCACACTGGCCCCCTGGTCACTCTGCCCACACTGACCTCCTGGTCACTCTGCCCACACTGACGTCCTGGTCACTCTGCCCACACTGACTCCCTGGTCACTCTGCCCACACTGACCTCCTGGTCACTCTGCCCACACTGACCTCCTGGCCACTCTGCCCACACTGACCTCCTGGTCACCCTGACCACACTGACCTCCTGGTCACTCTGCCCACACTGACCCCCTGGTCACGCTGCCCACACTGACCCCCTGGTCACTCTGCCCACACTGAACTCATGGTCACTCTGCCTACACTGACCTCCTGGTCAAGCTGCCCACACTGACCTGGTCGCTCTGCCCACATTGACCTCCTGGTCACTCTGCCCACACTGACCCCCTGGTCACTCTGCCCACACTGCCCTCCTGGTCACTCTGCCCACACTGACCTTGTCTCTCTGCGCACACTGACCTGGTCACTCTGCCCACACTGACCTCCTTGTCACTCTGCCCACACTGACCTGGTCACTCTCCCCACACTGACCTCCTGGTCACTCTGCCCACACTGACCTGGTCACTCTGCCCACACTGACCTCCTGGTCACTCTGCCCAAACTGACCTCCTGGTCACTCTGCCCACACTGACCTGGTCACCCTGCCCACACTGACCTCCTGGTCACACTGCCCACACTGACCTCCTGGTCACTCTGCCCACACTGACCTCCTGGTCACCCTGAACACACTGACCTCCTGGTCACTCTGCCCACACTGACCCCCTGGTCACGCTACCCACACTGGCCCCCTGGTCACTCTGCCCACACTGACCTCCTGGTCACTCTGCCCACACTGACCTCCTGGCCACTCTGCCCACACTGACCTCCTGGTCACCCTGACCACACTGACCTCCTGGTCACTCTGCCCACACTGACCCCCTGGTCACGCTGCCCACACTGACCCCCTGGTCACTCTGCCCACACTGACCTCCTGGCCACTCTGCCCACACTGACCTCCTGGTCACCCTGACCACACTGACCTCCTGGTCACTCTGCCCACACTGACCCCCTGGTCACGCTGCCGACACTGACCCCCTGGTCACTCTGCCCACACTGAACTCATGGTCACTCTGCCTACACTGACCTCCTGGTCAAGCTGCCCACACTGACCTGGTCGCTCTGCCCACATTGACCTCCTGGTCACTCTGCCCACACTGACCCCCTGGTCACTCTGCCCACACTGCCCTCCTGGTCACTCTGCCCACACTGACCTTGTCTCTCTGCGCACACTGACCTGGTCACTCTGCCCACACTGACCTCCTTGTCACTCTGCCCACACTGACCTGGTCACTCTCCCCACACTGACCTCCTGGTCACTCTGCCCACACTGACCTGGTCACTCTGCCCACACTGACCTCCTGGTCACTCTGCCCAAACTGACCTCCTGGTCACTCTGCCCACACTGACCTGGGCACCCTGCCCACTCTGACCTCCTGGTCACTCTGCCCACACTGACCTCCTGGTCACTCTGCCCACACTGACCTGGTCACCCTGCCCACACTGACCTCCTGGTCACACTGCCCACACTGACCTGGTCACACTGCCCACACTGACCTGGTCACCCTGCCCACACTGACCTCCTGGTCACACTGCCCACACTGACCTCCTGGTCACACTGCCCACACTGACCTGGTCACACTGCCCACACTCATCTGGTCACCCTGCCCACACTGACCTCCTGGTCACACTGCCCACACTGACCTGGTCACACTGCCCACACTGACCTGGTCACCCTGCCCACACTGACCTCCTGGTCACTCTGCCCACACTGACCTGGTCACCCTGCCCACACTGACCTGGTCACCCTGCCCACACTGACCTGGTCACCCTGCCCACACTGACTTGGTCACTCTGTCTACACTGACCTGGTCACACTGCCCACACTGACCCCCTGGTCACTCTGCCCACACTGACCTGTTCACACTGCCCACACTGACCTCCTGGTCACCCTGCCCACACTGACTTGGTCACTCTGCCCACACTGACCTGGTCACCCTGCCCACACTGACCTGGTCACACTGCCCACACCGACATCCTGGTCACACTGCCCAAACTGACCTGGCCACACTGCCCTCACTGACCTGGTCACCCTGCCCACACTGACCTCCTGGTCACACTGCCCAAACTGACCTGGCCACACTGCCCTCACTGACCTGGTCACACTGCCCGCACTGACCTGGTCACCCTGCCCACACTGACCTGGTCAAGCTGCCCACACTGACCTCCTGGTCACACTGCCCACACTGACCTCCTGGTCACTCTGCCCACACTGACCTCCTGGTCACCCTGAACACACTGACCTCCTGGTCACTCTGCCCACACTGACCCCCTGGTCACGCTACCCACACTGGCCCCCTGGTCACTATGCCCACACTGACCTCCTGGTCACTCTGCCCACACTGACCTCCTGGTCACTCTGCCCACACTGACCCCCTGGTCACTCTGCCCACACTGACCTCCTGGTCACTCTGCCCACACTGACCTCCTGGCCACTCTGCCCACACTGACCTCCTGGTCACCCTGACCACACTGACCTCCTGGTCACTCTGCCCACACTGACCCCCTGGTCACGCTGCCCACACTGACCCCCTGGTCACTCTGCCCACACTGAACTCATGGTCACTCTGCCTACACTGACCTCCTGGTCAAGCTGCCCACACTGACCTGGTCGCTCTGCCCACATTGACCTCCTGGTCACTCTGCCCACACTGACCCCCTGGTCACTCTGCCCACACTGCCCTCCTGGTCACTCTGCCCACACTGACCTTGTCTCTCTGCGCACACTGACCTGGTCACTCTGCCCACACTGACCTCCTTGTCACTCTGCCCACACTGACCTGGTCACTCTCCCCACACTGACCTCCTGGTCACTCTGCCCACACTGACCTGGTCACTCTGCCCACACTGACCTCCTGGTCACTCTGCCCAAACTGACATCCTGGTCACTCTGCCCACACTGACCTGGTCACCCTGCCCACACTGACCTCCTGGTCACTCTGCCCACACTGACCTGGTCACCCTGCCCACACTGACCTCCTGGTCACACTGCCCACACTGACCTGGTCACACTGCCCACACTGACCTGGTCACCCTGCCCACACTGACCTCCTGGTCACTCTGACCACACTGACCTGGTCACACTGCCCACACTGACCTGGTCACCCTGCCCACACTGACCTAATCACTCTGCCCACACTGACCTGGTCACACTGCCCACACTGACCTACTGGTCACCCTGCCCACACTGACGTGGTCACTCTGCCCACACTGACCTGGTCACTCTGCCCATACTGACCTCCTGGTCACTCTGCCCACACTGACCTGGTCACCCTGCCCACACTGACCTCCTGGTCACACTGCCCACACTGACCTCCTGGTCACACTGCCCAAACTGACCTGGCCACACTGCCCTCACTGACCTGGTCACACTGCCCGCACTGACCTGGTCACCCTGCCCACACTGACCTGGTCACTCTGCCCACACTGACCTCCTGGTCACACTGCCCACACTGACCTCCTGGTCACTCTGCCCACACTGACCTGGTCATACTGCCCACACTGACCTCCTGGTCACCCTTACCACACTGACCTCCTGGTCACTCTGCCCACACTGACCCCCTGGTCACGCTGCCCACACTGACCCCCTGGTCACTCTGCCCACACTGACCTCCTGGTCACTCTCCCCACACTGGGCTCCTGGTCACTCTGCCCACACTGACCTCGTGGTCACCCTGACCACACTGACCTCCTGGTCACTCTGCCCACACTGACCTCCTGGTCACTCTGCCCACACTGACCTCCTGGTCACACTGCCCACACTGACCTCCTGGTCACCCTGACCACACTGACCTCCTGGTCACTCTGCCCACACTGACCCCCTGGTCACGTTGCCCACACTGACCCCCTGGTCACTCTGCCCTCACTGACCTCCTGGTCACTCTGCCCACACTGACCTCCTGGTCAAGCTGCCCACACTGACCTGGTCGCTCTGCCCACACTGACCTCCTGGTCACTCTGCCCACACTGACCCCCTGGTCACTCTGCCCACACTGACCTCCTGGTCACTCTGCCCACACTGACCTCCTGGTCACTCTGCCCACACTGACCTCCTGGCCACTCTGCCCACACTGACCTCCTGGTCACTCTGCCCACACTGACGTCCTGGTCACTCTGCCCACACTGACTCCCTGGTCACTCTGCCCACACTGACCTCCTGGTCACTCTGCCCACACTGACCTCCTGGCCACTCTGCCCACACTGACCTCCTGGTCACCCTGACCACACTGACCTCCTGGTCACTCTGCCCACACTGACCCCCTGGTCACGCTGCCCACACTGACCCCCTGGTCACTCTGCCCACACTGAACTCATGGTCACTCTGCCTACACTGACCTCCTGGTCAAGCTGCCCACACTGACCTCCTGGTCACTCTGCCCACACTGACCCCCTGGTCACTCTGCCCACACTGCCCTCCTGGTCACTCTGCCCACACTGACCTTGTCTCTCTGCGCACACTGACCTGGTCACTCTGCCCACACTGACCTCCTTGTCACTCTGCCCACACTGACCTGGTCACTCTCCCCACACTGACCTCCTGGTCACTCTGCCCACACTGACCTGGTCACTCTGCCCACACTGACCTCCTGGTCACTCTGCCCAAACTGACCTCCTGGTCACTCTGCCCACACTGACCTGGTCACCCTGCCCACACTGACCTCCTGGTCACACTGCCCACACTGACCTCCTGGTCACTCTGCCCACACTGACCTCCTGGTCACCCTGAACACACTGACCTCCTGGTCACTCTGCCCACACTGACCCCCTGGTCACGCTACCCACACTGGCCCCCTGGTCACTCTGCCCACACTGACCTCCTGGTCACTCTGCCCACACTGACCTCCTGGCCACTCTGCCCACACTGACCTCCTGGTCACCCTGACCACACTGACCTCCTGGTCACTCTGCCCACACTGACCCCCTGGTCACGCTGCCCACACTGACCCCCTGGTCACTCTGCCCACACTGACCTCCTGGCCACTCTGCCCACACTGACCTCCTGGTCACCCTGACCACACTGACCTCCTGTTCACTCTGCCCACACTGACCCCCTGGTCACGCTGCCGACACTGACCCCCTGGTCACTCTGCCCACACTGAACTCATGGTCACTCTGCCTACACTGACCTCCTGGTCAAGCTGCCCACACTGACCTGGTCGCTCTGCCCACATTGACCTCCTGGTCACTCTGCCCACACTGACCCCCTGGTCACTCTGCCCACACTGCCCTCCTGGTCACTCTGCCCACACTGACCCCCTGGTCACTCTGCCCACACTGCCCTCCTGGTCACTCTGCCCACACTGACCTTGTCTCTCTGCGCACACTGACCTGGTCACTCTGCCCACACTGACCTCCTTGTCACTCTGCCCACACTGACCTGGTCACTCTCCCCACACTGACCTCCTGGTCACTCTGCCCACACTGACCTGGTCACTCTGCCCACACTGACCTCCTGGTCACTCTGCCCAAACTGACATCCTGGTCACTCTGCCCACACTGACCTGGTCACCCTGCCCACACTGACCTCCTGGTCACTCTGCCCACACTGACCTGGTCACCCTGCCCACACTGACCTCCTGGTCACACTGCCCACACTGACCTGGTCACACTGCCCACACTGACCTGGTCACCCTGCCCACACTGACCTCCTGGTCACTCTGACCACACTGACCTGGTCACACTGCCCACACTGACCTGGTCACCCTGCCCACACTGACCTAATCACTCTGCCCACACTGACCTGGTCACACTGCCCACACTGACCTACTGGTCACCCTGCCCACACTGACGTGGTCACTCTGCCCACACTGACCTGGTCACTCTGCCCATACTGACCTCCTGGTCACTCTGCCCACACTGACCTGGTCACCCTGCCCACACTGACCTCCTGGTCACACTGCCCACACTGACCTCCTGGTCACACTGCCCAAACTGACCTGGCCACACTGCCCTCACTGACCTGGTCACACTGCCCGCACTGACCTGGTCACCCTGCCCACACTGACCTGGTCACTCTGCCCACACTGACCTCCTGGTCACACTGCCCACACTGACCTCCTGGTCACTCTGCCCACACTGACCTGGTCATACTGCCCACACTGACCTCCTGGTCACCCTTACCACACTGACCTCCTGGTCACTCTGCCCACACTGACCCCCTGGTCACGCTGCCCACACTGACCCCCTGGTCACTCTGCCCACACTGACCTCCTGGTCACTCTCCCCACACTGGGCTCCTGGTCACTCTGCCCACACTGACCTCGTGGTCACCCTGACCACACTGACCTCCTGGTCACTCTGCCCACACTGACCTCCTGGTCACTCTGCCCACACTGACCTCCTGGTCACACTGCCCACACTGACCTCCTGGTCACCCTGACCACACTGACCTCCTGGTCACTCTGCCCACACTGACCCCCTGGTCACGTTGCCCACACTGACCCCCTGGTCACTCTGCCCTCACTGACCTCCTGGTCACTCTGCCCACACTGACCTCCTGGTCAAGCTGCCCACACTGACCTGGTCGCTCTGCCCACACTGACCTCCTGGTCACTCTGCCCACACTGACCCCCTGGTCACGCTACCCACACTGGCCCCCTGGTCACTCTGCCCACACTGACCTCCTGGTCACTCTGCCCACACTGACCCCCTGGTCACTCTGCCCACACTGACCTCCTGGTCACTCTGCCCACACTGACCTCCTGGCCACTCTGCCCACACTGACCTCCTGGTCACCCTGACCACACTGACCTCCTGGTCACTCTGCCCACACTGACCCCCTGGTCACGCTGCCCACACTGACCCCCTGGTCACTCTGCCCACACTGAACTCATGGTCACTCTGCCTACACTGACCTCCTGGTCAAGCTGCCCACACTGACCTGGTCGCTCTGCCCACATTGACCTCCTGGTCACTCTGCCCACACTGACCCCCTGGTCACTCTGCCCACACTGCCCTCCTGGTCACTCTGCCCACACTGACCTTGTCTCTCTGCGCACACTGACCTGGTCACTCTGCCCACACTGACCTCCTTGTCACTCTGCCCACACTGACCTGGTCACTCTCCCCACACTGACCTCCTGGTCACTCTGCCCACACTGACCTGGTCACTCTGCCCACACTGACCTCCTGGTCACTCTGCCCAAACTGACCTCCTGGTCACTCTGCCCACACTGACCTGGTCACCCTGCCCACACTGACCTCCTGGTCACACTGCCCACACTGACCTCCTGGTCACTCTGCCCACACTGACCTCCTGGTCACCCTGAACACACTGACCTCCTGGTCACTCTGCCCACACTGACCCCCTGGTCACGCTACCCACACTGGCCCCCTGGTCACTCTGCCCACACTGACCTCCTGGTCACTCTGCCCACACTGACCTCCTGGCCACTCTGCCCACACTGACCTCCTGGTCACCCTGACCACACTGACCTCCTGGTCACTCTGCCCACACTGACCCCCTGGTCACGCTGCCCACACTGACCCCCTGGTCACTCTGCCCACACTGACCTCCTGGCCACTCTGCCCACACTGACCTCCTGGTCACCCTGACCACACTGACCTCCTGTTCACTCTGCCCACACTGACCCCCTGGTCACGCTGCCGACACTGACCCCCTGGTCACTCTGCCCACACTGAACTCATGGTCACTCTGCCTACACTGACCTCCTGGTCAAGCTGCCCACACTGACCTGGTCGCTCTGCCCACATTGACCTCCTGGTCACTCTGCCCACACTGACCCCCTGGTCACTCTGCCCACACTGCCCTCCTGGTCACTCTGCCCACACTGACCTTGTCTCTCTGCGCACACTGACCTGGTCACTCTGCCCACACTGACCTCCTTGTCACTCTGCCCACACTGACCTGGTCACTCTCCCCACACTGACCTCCTGGTCACTCTGCCCACACTGACCTGGTCACTCTGCCCACACTGACCTCCTGGTCACTCTGCCCAAACTGACCTCCTGGTCACTCTGCCCACACTGACCTGGGCACCCTGCCCACTCTGACCTCCTGGTCACTCTGCCCACACTGACCTCCTGGTCACTCTGCCCACACTGACCTGGTCACCCTGCCCACTCTGACCGCCTGGTCACACTGCCCACACTGACCTGGTCACACTGCCCACACTGACCTGGTCACCCTGCCCACACTGACCTCCTGGTCACACTGCCCACACTGACCTCCAGGTCACACTGCCCACACTGACCTGGTCACACTGCCCACACTGATCTGGTCACCCTGCCCACACTGACCTCCTGGTCACACTGCCCACACTGACCTGGTCACACTGCCCACACTGACCTGGTCACCCTGCCCACACTGACCTCCTGGTCACTCTGCCCACACTGACCTGGTCACCCTGCCCACACTGACCTGGTCACCCTGCCCACACTGACCTGGTCACCCTGCCCACACTGACTTGGTCACTCTGTCTACACTGACCTGGTCACACTGCCCACACTGACCCCCTGGTCACTCTGCCCACACTGACCTGGTCACACTGCCCACACTGACCTCCTGGTCACCCTGCCCACACTGACTTGGTCACTCTGCCCACACTGACCTGGTCACCCTGCCCACACTGACCTC
The DNA here is from genome assembly GCF_047496885.1 of Scyliorhinus torazame. Taxonomy (NCBI): domain Eukaryota; kingdom Metazoa; phylum Chordata; class Chondrichthyes; order Carcharhiniformes; family Scyliorhinidae; genus Scyliorhinus; species Scyliorhinus torazame. Next base: position 1,900,918 of record NC_092720.1, read on the forward strand.
CTGGTCACACTGCCCACACCGACATCCTGGTCACACTGCCCAAACTGACCTGGCCACACTGCCCTCACTGACCTGGTCACCCTGCCCACACTGACCTCCTGGTCACACTGCCCAAACTGACCTGGCCACACTGCCCTCACTGACCTGGTCACACTGCCCGCACTGACCTGGTCACCCTGCCCACACTGACCTGGTCAAGCTGCCCACACTGACCTCCTGGTCACACTGCCCTCACTGACCTCCTGGTCACTCTGCCCACACTGACCTCCTGGTCACCCGGAACACACTGACCTCCTGGTCACTCTGCCCACACTGACCCCCTGGTCACGCTACCCACACTGGCCCCCTGGTCACTATGCCCACACTGACCTCCTGGTCACTCTGCCCACACTGACCTCCTGGTCACTCTGCCCACACTGACCCCCTGGTCACTCTGCCCACACTGACCTCCTGGTCACTCTGCCCACACTGACCTCCTGGCCACTCTGCCCACACTGACCTCCTGGTCACCCTGACCACACTGACCTCCTGGTCACTCTGCCCACACTGACCCCCTGGTCACGCTGCCCACACTGACCCCCTGGTCACTCTGCCCACACTGAACTCATGGTCACTCTGCCTACACTGACCTCCTGGTCAAGCTGCCCACACTGACCTGGTCGCTCTGCCCACATTGACCTCCTGGTCACTCTGCCCACACTGACCCCCTGGTCACTCTGCCCACACTGCCCTCCTGGTCACTCTGCCCACACTGACCTTGTCTCTCTGTGCACACTGACCTGGTCACTCTGCCCACACTGACCTCCTTGTCACTCTGCCCACACTGACCTGGTCACTCTCCCCACACTGACCTCCTGGTCACTCTGCCCACACTGACCTGGTCACTCTGCCCACACTGACCTCCTGGTCACTCTGCCCAAACTGACATCCTGGTCACTCTGCCCACACTGACCTGGTCACCCTGCCCACACTGACCTCCTGGTCACTCTGCCCACACTGACCTGGTCACCCTGCCCACACTGACCTCCTGGTCACACTGCCCACACTGACCTGGTCACACTGCCCACACTGACCTGGTCACCCTGCCCACACTGACCTCCTGGTCACTCTGACCACACTGACCTGGTCACACTGCCCACACTGACCTGGTCACCCTGCCCACACTGACCTGATCACTCTGCCCACACTGACCTGGTCACACTGCCCACACTGACCTACTGGTCACCCTGCCCACACTGACGTGGTCACTCTGCCCACACTGACCTGGTCACTCTGCCCACACTGACCTGGTCACACTGCCCACACTGACCTCCTGGTCACCCTGCCCACACTGACTTGGTCACTCTGCTCACACTGACCTGGTCACTCTGCCCACACTGACCTCCTGGTCACTCTGCCCAAACTGACCTCCTGGTCACTCTGCCCACACTGACCTGGTCACCCTGCCCACACTGACCTCCTGGTCACACTGCCCACACTGACCTCCTGGTCACACTGCCCAAACTGACCTGGCCACACTGCCCTCACTGACCTGGTCACACTGCCCGCACTGACCTGGTCACCCTGCCCACACTGACCTGGTCACTCTGCCCACACTGACCTCCTGGGCACACTGCCCACACTGACCTCCTGGTCACTCTGCCCACACTGACCTGGTCATACTGCCCACACTGACCTCCTGGTCACCCTTACCACACTGACCTCCTGGTCACTCTGCCCACACTGACCCCCTGGTCACGCTGCCCACACTGACCCCCTGGTAACTCTGCCCACACTGACCTCCTGGTCACTCTCCCCACACTGAGCTCCTGGTCACTCTGCCCACACTGACCTCGTGGTCACCCTGACCACACTGATCTCCTGGTCACTCTGACCACACTGACCTCCTGGTCACTCTGCCCACACTGACCCCCTGGTCACGCTGCCCACACTGACCCCCTGGTCACTCTGCCCTCACTGACCTCCTGGTCACTCTGCCCACACTGACCTCCTGGTCAAGCTGCCCACACTGACCTGGTCGCTCTGCCCACACTGACCCCCTGGTCACTCTGCCCACACTGACCTTGGCTCTCTGCCCACACTGACCTGGTCACTCTGCCCACACTGACCTCCTGGTCACTCTGCCCACACTGACCTGGTCGCTCTGCCCACACTGACCTCCTGGTCAAGCTGCCCACACTGACCTCCTGGTCACCCTGCCCACAGTGACCTGGCAACACTGCCCACACTGACCTCCTGGTCACTCTGCCCACACTGACCTGGTCACTCTGCCCACACTGACCTCCTGGTCACTCTGCCCAAACTGACCTCCTGGTCACTCTGCCCACACTGACCTGGTCACCCTGCCCACACTGACCTCCTGGTCACTCTGCCCACACTGACCTGGTCACCCTGCCCACACTGACCTCCTGGTCACACTGCCCACACTGACCTGGTCACACAGCCCACACTGACCTGGTCATCCTGCCCACACTGACCTCCTGGTCACTCTGCCCACACTGACCTGGTCACCCTGCCCACACTGACCAGGTCACCCTGCCCACACTGACCTGGTCACTCTGCCTACACTGACCTGGTCACACTGCCAACACTGACCTCCTGGTCACTCTGCCCACACTGACCTGGTCACACTGCCCACACTGACCTCCTGGTCACCCTGCCCACACTGACTTGGTCACTCTGCCCACACTGACCTGGTCACTCTGCCCATACTGACCTCCTGGTCACTCTGCCCAAACTGACCTCCTGGTCACTCTGCCCACACTGACCTGGTCACCCTGCCCACACTGACCTCCTGGTCACACTGCCCACACTGACCTCCTGGTCACACTGCCCAAACTGACCTGGCCACACTGCCCTCACTGACCTGGTCACACTGCCCGCACTGACCTGGTCACCCTGCCCACACTGACCTGGTCAAGCTGCCCACACTGACCTCCTGGTCACACTGCCCACACTGACCTCCTGGTCACTCTGCCCACACTGACCTCCTGGTCACCCTGAACACACTGACCTCCTGGTCACTCTGCCCACACTGACCCCCTGGTCACGCTACCCACACTGGCCCCCTGGTCACTCTGCCCACACTGACCTCCTGGTCACTCTGCCCACACTGACCTCCTGGTCACCCTGCCCACACTGACCTCCTAGTCACACTGCCCACACCGATCTCCTGGTCACACTGCCCAAACTGACCTGGCCACACTGCCCTCACTGACCTGGTCACACTGCCCACACTGACCTGGTCACCCTGCCCACACTGACCTGGTCAAGCTGCCCACACTGACCTCCTGGTCACACTGCCCATACTGACCTCCTGGTCACTCTGCCCACACTGACCTCCTGGTCACCCTGAACACACTGACCTCCTGGTCACTCTGCCCACACTGACCCCCTGGTCACGCTACCCACACTGGCCCCCTGGTCACTCTGCCCACACTGACCTCCTGGTCAAGCTGCCCACACTGACCTGGTCGCTCTGCCCACACTGACCTCCTGGTCACTCTGCCCACACTGACCCCCTGGTCACTCTGCCCACACTGCCCTCCTGGTCACTCTGCCCACACTGACCTTGTCTCCCTGCCCACACTGACCTGGTCACTCTGCCCACACTGACCTCCTTGTCACTCTGCCCACACTGACCTGGTCACTCTCCCCACACTGACCTCCTGGTCACTCTGCCCACACCCACCTGGTCACTCTGCCCACACTGACCTCCTGGTCACTCTGCCCAAACTGACCTCCTGGTCACTCTGCCCACACTGACCTGGTCACCCTGCCCACACTGACCTCCTGGTCACTCTGCCCACACTGACCTGGTCACCCTGCCCACACTGACCTCCTGGTCACACTGCCCACACTGACCTGGTCACACTGCCCACACTGACCTGGTCACCCTGCCCACACTGACCTCCTGGTCACTCTGCCCACACTGACCTGGTCACCCTGCCCACACTGACCTGGTCACCCTGCCCACACTGACATGGTCACTCTGTCTACACTGACCTGGTCACACTGCCCACACTGACCTCCTGGTCACTCTGCCCACACTGCCTGGTCACACTGCCCACACTGACTTGGTCACTCTGCCCACACTGACCTGGTCACTCTGCCCATACTGACCTCCTGGTCACTCTGCCCATACTGACCTCCTGGTCACTCTGCCCACACTGACCTGGTCACCCTGCCCACACTGACCTCCTGGTCACACTGCCCACACCGACCTCCTGGTCACACTGCCCAAACTGACCTGGCCACACTGCCCTCACTGACCTGGTCACACTGCCCGCACTGACCTGGTCACCCTGCCCACACTGACCTGGTCAAGCTGCCCACACTGACCTCCTGGTCACACTGCCCACACTGACCTCCTGGTCACTCTGCCCACACTGACCTCCTGGTCACCCTGAACACACTGACCTCCTGGTCACTCTGCCCACACTGACCCCCTGGTCACGCTACCCACACTGGCCCCCTGGTCACTCTGCCCACACTGACCTCCTGGTCACTCTGCCCACACTGACCTCCTGGTCACTCTGCCCACACTGACCTCCTGGTCACTCTGCCCACACTGACCTCCTGGTCACTCTGCCCACACTGACCCCCTGGTCACTCTGCCCACACTGACCTCCTGGTCACTCTGCCCACACTGACCTCTGGTCACTCTGCCCACACTGACCCCCTGGTCACTCTGCCCACACTGAACTCATGGTCACTCTGCCTACACTGACCTCCTGGTCAAGCTGCCCACACTGACCTGGTTGCTCTGCCCACATTGACCTCCTGGTCACTCTGCCCACACTGCCCTCCTGGTCTCTCTGCCCACACTGACCTTGTCTCTCTGCGCACACTGACCTGGTCACTCTGCCCACACTGACCTCCTTGTCACTCTGCCCACACTGACCTGGTCACTCTCCCCACACTGACCTCCTGGTCACTCTGCCCACACTGACCTGGTCACTCTGCCCACACTGACCTCCTGGTCACTCTGCCCAAACTGACCTCCTGGTCACTCTGCCCACACTGACCTGGTCACCCTGCCCACACTGACCTCCTGGTCACTCTGCCCACACTGACCTGGTCACCCTGCCCACACTGACCTCCTGGTCACACTGCCCACATTGACCTGGTCACACTGCCCACACTGACCTGGTCACCCTGGTCACTCTGACCACACTGACCTGGTCACACTGCCCACACTGACCTGGTCACCCTGCCCACACTGACTTGGTCACTCTGCCCACACTGACCTGGTCACACTGCCCACACTGACCTCCTGGTCACCCTGCCCACACTGACTTGGTCACTCTGCTCACACTGACCTGGTCACTCTGCCCATACTGACCTCCTGGTCACTCTGCCCAAACTGACCTCCTGGTCACTCTGCCCACACTGACCTGGTCACCCTGCCCACACTGACCTCCTGGTCACACTGCCCACACTGACCTCCTGGTCACACTGCCCAAACTGACCTGGCCACACTGCCCTCACTGACCTGGTCACACTGCCCGCACTGACCTGGTCACCCTGCCCACACTGACCTGGTCACTCTGCCCACACTGACCTCCTGGGCACACTGCCCACACTGACCTCCTGGTCACTCTGCCCACACTGACCTGGTCATACTGCCCACACTGACCTCCTGGTCACCCTTACCACACTGACCTCCTGGTCACTCTGCCCACACTGACCCCCTGGTCACGCTGCCCACACTGACCCCCTGGTAACTCTGCCCACACTGACCTCCTGGTCACTCTCCCCACACTGAGCTCCTGGTCACTCTGCCCACACTGACCTCGTGGTCACCCTGACCACACTGATCTCCTGGTCACTCTGCCCACACTGACCTCCTGGTCACTCTGCCCACACTGACCTCCTGGTCACACTGCCCACACTGACCTCCTGGTCACCCTGACCACACTGACCTCCTGGTCACTCTGCCCACACTGACCCCCTGGTCACGCTGCCCACACTGACCCCCTGGTCACTCTGCCCACACTGACCTCCTGGTCACTCTGCCCACACTGACCCCCTGGTCACGCTGCCCTCACTGACCTCCTGGTCACTCTGCCCACACTGACCCCCTGGTCACGCTGCCCTCACTGACCTCCTGGTCACTCTGCCCTCACTGACCTCCTGGTCACTCTGCCCACACTGACCCCCTGGTCACGCTGCCCACACTGACCCCCTGGTCACTCTGCCCTCACTGACCTCCTGGTCACTCTGCCCACAGTGACCCCCTGGTCACTCTGCCCACACTGACCTTGGCTCTCTGCCCACACTGACCTGGTCACTCTGCCCACACTGACCTCCTGGTCACTCTGCCCAAACTGACCTCCTGGTCACTCTGCCCACACTGACCTGGTCACCCTGCCCACACTGACCTCCTGGTCACTCTGCCCACACTGACCTGGTCACCCTGCCACACTGACCTCCTGGTCACACTGCCCACACTGACCTGGTCACACAGCCCACACTGACCTGGTCATCCTGCCCACACTGACCTCCTGGTCACTCTGCCCACACTGACCTGGTCACCCTGCCCACACTGACCAGGTCACCCTGCCCACACTGACCTGGTCACTCTGCCTACACTGACCTGGTCACACTGCCAACACTGACCTCCTGGTCACTCTGCCCACACTGACCTGGTCACACTGCCCACACTGACCTCCTGGTCACCCTGCCCACACTGACTTGGTCACTCTGCCCACACTGACCTGGTCACTCTGCCCATACTGACCTCCTGGTCACTCTGCCCAAACTGACCTCCTGGTCACTCTGCCCACACTGACCTGGTCACCCTGCCCACACTGACCTCCTGGTCACACTGCCCACACTGACCTCCTGGTCACACTGCCCAAACTGACCTGGCCACACTGCCCTCACTGACCTGGTCACACTGCCCGCACTGACCTGGTCACCCTGCCCACACTGACCTGGTCAAGCTGCCCACACTGACCTCCTGGTCACACTGCCCACACTGACCTCCTGGTCACTCTGCCCACACTGACCTCCTGGTCACCCTGAACACACTGACCTCCTGGTCACTCTGCCCACACTGACCCCCTGGTCACGCTACCCACACTGGCCCCCTGGTCACTCTGCCCACACTGACCTCCTGGTCACTCTGCCCACACTGACCTCCTGGCCACTCTGCCCACACTGACCTCCTGGTCACCCTGACCACACTGACCTCCTGGTCACTCTGCCCACACTGACCTCCTTGTCACTCTGCCCACACTGACCTGGTCACTCTCCCCATACTGACCTCCTGGTCACTCTGCCCATACTGACCTCCTGGTCACTCTGCCCACACTGACCTGGTCACCCTGCCCACACTGACCTCCTGGTCACACTGCCCACACCGACATCCTGGTCACACTGCCCAAACTGACCTGGCCACACTGCCCTCACTGACCTGGTCACCCTGCCCACACTGACCTCCTGGTCACACTGCCCAAACTGACCTGGCCACACTGCCCTCACTGACCTGGTCACACTGCCCGCACTGACCTGGTCACCCTGCCCACACTGACCTGGTCAAGCTGCCCACACTGACCTCCTGGTCACTCTGCCCACACTGACCTGGTCACCCTGCCCACACTGACCTCCTGGTCACACTGCCCACACCGACATCCTGGTCACACTGCCCAAACTGACCTGGCCACACTGCCCTCACTGACCTGGTCACCCTGCCCACACTGACCTCCTGGTCACACTGCCCAAACTGACCTGGCCACACTGCCCTCACTGACCTGGTCACACTGCCCGCACTGACCTGGTCACCCTGCCCACACTGACCTGGTCAAGCTGCCCACACTGACCTCCTGGTCAATCTGCCCACACTGGCCTCCTGGTCACTCTGCCCACACTGACCTCCTGGTCACCCTGAACACACTGACCTCCTGGCCACTCTGCCCACACTGACGCCCTGGTCACGCTACCCACACTGGCCCCCTGGTCACTCTGCCCACACTGACCTCCTGGTCACTCTGCCCACACTGACTCCCTGGTCACTCTGCCCACACTGACCTCCTGGTCACTCTGCCCACACTGACCTCCTGGCCACTCTGCCCACACTGACCTCCTGGTCACCCTGACCACACTGACCTCCTGGTCACTCTGCCCACACTGACCCCCTGGTCACGCTGCCCACACTGACCCCCTGGTCACTCTGCCCACACTGAACTCATGGTCACTCTGCCTACACTGACCTCCTGGTCAAGCTGCCCACACTGACCTGGTCGCTCTGCCCACATTGACCTCCTGGTCACTCTGCCCACACTGACCCCCTGGTCACTCTGCCCACACTGCCCTCCTGGTCACTCTGCCCACACTGACCTTGTCTCTCTGCGCACACTGACCTGGTCACTCTGCCCACACTGACCTCCTTGTCACTCTGCCCACACTGACCTGGTCACTCTCCCCACACTGACCTCCTGGTCACTCTGCCCACACTGACCTGGTCACTCTGCCCACACTGACCTCCTGGTCACTCTGCCCAAACTGACCTCCTGGTCACTCTGCCCACACTGACCTGGTCACCCTGCCCACACTGACCTCCTGGTCACACTGCCCACACTGACCTCCTGGTCACTCTGCCCACACTGACCTCCTGGTCACCCTGAACACACTGACCTCCTGGTCACTCTGCCCACACTGACCCCCTGGTCACGCTACCCACACTGGCCCCCTGGTCACTCTGCCCACACTGACCTCCTGGTCACTCTGCCCACACTGACCTCCTGGCCACTCTGCCCACACTGACCTCCTGGTCACCCTGACCACACTGACCTCCTGGTCACTCTGCCCACACTGACCCCCTGGTCACGCTGCCCACACTGACCCCCTGGTCACTCTGCCCACACTGACCTCCTGGCCACTCTGCCCACACTGACCTCCTGGTCACCCTGACCACACTGACCTCCTGGTCACTCTGCCCACACTGACCCCCTGGTCACGCTGCCGACACTGACCCCCTGGTCACTCTGCCCACACTGAACTCATGGTCACTCTGCCTACACTGACCTCCTGGTCAAGCTGCCCACACTGACCTGGTCGCTCTGCCCACATTGACCTCCTGGTCACTCTGCCCACACTGACCCCCTGGTCACTCTGCCCACACTGCCCTCCTGGTCACTCTGCCCACACTGACCTTGTCTCTCTGCGCACACTGACCTGGTCACTCTGCCCACACTGACCTCCTTGTCACTCTGCCCACACTGACCTGGTCACTCTCCCCACACTGACCTCCTGGTCACTCTGCCCACACTGACCTGGTCACTCTGCCCACACTGACCTCCTGGTCACTCTGCCCAAACTGACCTCCTGGTCACTCTGCCCACACTGACCTGGGCACCCTGCCCACTCTGACCTCCTGGTCACTCTGCCCACACTGACCTCCTGGTCACTCTGCCCACACTGACCTGGTCACCCTGCCCACACTGACCTCCTGGTCACACTGCCCACACTGACCTGGTCACACTGCCCACACTGACCTGGTCACCCTGCCCACACTGACCTCCTGGTCACACTGCCCACACTGACCTCCTGGTCACACTGCCCACACTGACCTGGTCACACTGCCCACACTCATCTGGTCACCCTGCCCACACTGACCTCCTGGTCACACTGCCCACACTGACCTGGTCACACTGCCCACACTGACCTGGTCACCCTGCCCACACTGACCTCCTGGTCACTCTGCCCACACTGACCTGGTCACCCTGCCCACACTGACCTGGTCACCCTGCCCACACTGACCTGGTCACCCTGCCCACACTGACTTGGTCACTCTGTCTACACTGACCTGGTCACACTGCCCACACTGACCCCCTGGTCACTCTGCCCACACTGACCTGTTCACACTGCCCACACTGACCTCCTGGTCACCCTGCCCACACTGACTTGGTCACTCTGCCCACACTGACCTGGTCACCCTGCCCACACTGACCTGGTCACACTGCCCACACCGACATCCTGGTCACACTGCCCAAACTGACCTGGCCACACTGCCCTCACTGACCTGGTCACCCTGCCCACACTGACCTCCTGGTCACACTGCCCAAACTGACCTGGCCACACTGCCCTCACTGACCTGGTCACACTGCCCGCACTGACCTGGTCACCCTGCCCACACTGACCTGGTCAAGCTGCCCACACTGACCTCCTGGTCACACTGCCCACACTGACCTCCTGGTCACTCTGCCCACACTGACCTCCTGGTCACCCTGAACACACTGACCTCCTGGTCACTCTGCCCACACTGACCCCCTGGTCACGCTACCCACACTGGCCCCCTGGTCACTATGCCCACACTGACCTCCTGGTCACTCTGCCCACACTGACCTCCTGGTCACTCTGCCCACACTGACCCCCTGGTCACTCTGCCCACACTGACCTCCTGGTCACTCTGCCCACACTGACCTCCTGGCCACTCTGCCCACACTGACCTCCTGGTCACCCTGACCACACTGACCTCCTGGTCACTCTGCCCACACTGACCCCCTGGTCACGCTGCCCACACTGACCCCCTGGTCACTCTGCCCACACTGAACTCATGGTCACTCTGCCTACACTGACCTCCTGGTCAAGCTGCCCACACTGACCTGGTCGCTCTGCCCACATTGACCTCCTGGTCACTCTGCCCACACTGACCCCCTGGTCACTCTGCCCACACTGCCCTCCTGGTCACTCTGCCCACACTGACCTTGTCTCTCTGCGCACACTGACCTGGTCACTCTGCCCACACTGACCTCCTTGTCACTCTGCCCACACTGACCTGGTCACTCTCCCCACACTGACCTCCTGGTCACTCTGCCCACACTGACCTGGTCACTCTGCCCACACTGACCTCCTGGTCACTCTGCCCAAACTGACATCCTGGTCACTCTGCCCACACTGACCTGGTCACCCTGCCCACACTGACCTCCTGGTCACTCTGCCCACACTGACCTGGTCACCCTGCCCACACTGACCTCCTGGTCACACTGCCCACACTGACCTGGTCACACTGCCCACACTGACCTGGTCACCCTGCCCACACTGACCTCCTGGTCACTCTGACCACACTGACCTGGTCACACTGCCCACACTGACCTGGTCACCCTGCCCACACTGACCTAATCACTCTGCCCACACTGACCTGGTCACACTGCCCACACTGACCTACTGGTCACCCTGCCCACACTGACGTGGTCACTCTGCCCACACTGACCTGGTCACTCTGCCCATACTGACCTCCTGGTCACTCTGCCCACACTGACCTGGTCACCCTGCCCACACTGACCTCCTGGTCACACTGCCCACACTGACCTCCTGGTCACACTGCCCAAACTGACCTGGCCACACTGCCCTCACTGACCTGGTCACACTGCCCGCACTGACCTGGTCACCCTGCCCACACTGACCTGGTCACTCTGCCCACACTGACCTCCTGGTCACACTGCCCACACTGACCTCCTGGTCACTCTGCCCACACTGACCTGGTCATACTGCCCACACTGACCTCCTGGTCACCCTTACCACACTGACCTCCTGGTCACTCTGCCCACACTGACCCCCTGGTCACGCTGCCCACACTGACCCCCTGGTCACTCTGCCCACACTGACCTCCTGGTCACTCTCCCCACACTGGGCTCCTGGTCACTCTGCCCACACTGACCTCGTGGTCACCCTGACCACACTGACCTCCTGGTCACTCTGCCCACACTGACCTCCTGGTCACTCTGCCCACACTGACCTCCTGGTCACACTGCCCACACTGACCTCCTGGTCACCCTGACCACACTGACCTCCTGGTCACTCTGCCCACACTGACCCCCTGGTCACGTTGCCCACACTGACCCCCTGGTCACTCTGCCCTCACTGACCTCCTGGTCACTCTGCCCACACTGACCTCCTGGTCAAGCTGCCCACACTGACCTGGTCGCTCTGCCCACACTGACCTCCTGGTCACTCTGCCCACACTGACCCCCTGGTCACGCTACCCACACTGGCCCCCTGGTCACTCTGCCCACACTGACCTCCTGGTCACTCTGCCCACACTGACCTCCTGGTCACTCTGCCCACACTGACCTCCTGGCCACTCTGCCCACACTGACCTCCTGGTCACTCTGCCCACAATGACCTCCTGGTCACCCTGACCACACTGACCTCCTGGTCACTCTGCCCACACTGACCTCCTGGTCACTCTGCCCACACTGACTCCCTGGTCACTCTGCCCACACTGACCTCCTGGTCACTCTGCCCACACTGACCTCCTGGCCACTCTGCCCACACTGACCTCCTGGTCACCCTGACCACACTGACCTCCTGGTCACTCTGCCCACACTGACCCCCTGGTCACGCTGCCCACACTGACCCCCTGGTCACTCTGCCCACACTGAACTCATGGTCACTCTGCCTACACTGACCTCCTGGTCAAGCTGCCCACACTGACCTCCTGGTCACTCTGCCCACACTGACCCCCTGGTCACTCTGCCCACACTGCCCTCCTGGTCACTCTGCCCACACTGACCTTGTCTCTCTGCGCACACTGACCTGGTCACTCTGCCCACACTGACCTCCTTGTCACTCTGCCCACACTGACCTGGTCACTCTCCCCACACTGACCTCCTGGTCACTCTGCCCACACTGACCTGGTCACTCTGCCCACACTGACCTCCTGGTCACTCTGCCCAAACTGACCTCCTGGTCACTCTGCCCACACTGACCTGGTCACCCTGCCCACACTGACCTCCTGGTCACACTGCCCACACTGACCTCCTGGTCACTCTGCCCACACTGACCTCCTGGTCACCCTGAACACACTGACCTCCTGGTCACTCTGCCCACACTGACCCCCTGGTCACGCTACCCACACTGGCCCCCTGGTCACTCTGCCCACACTGACCTCCTGGTCACTCTGCCCACACTGACCTCCTGGCCACTCTGCCCACACTGACCTCCTGGTCACCCTGACCACACTGACCTCCTGGTCACTCTGCCCACACTGACCCCCTGGTCACGCTGCCCACACTGACCCCCTGGTCACTCTGCCCACACTGACCTCCTGGCCACTCTGCCCACACTGACCTCCTGGTCACCCTGACCACACTGACCTCCTGTTCACTCTGCCCACACTGACCCCCTGGTCACGCTGCCGACACTGACCCCCTGGTCACTCTGCCCACACTGAACTCATGGTCACTCTGCCTACACTGACCTCCTGGTCAAGCTGCCCACACTGACCTGGTCGCTCTGCCCACATTGACCTCCTGGTCACTCTGCCCACACTGACCCCCTGGTCACTCTGCCCACACTGCCCTCCTGGTCACTCTGCCCACACTGACCCCCTGGTCACTCTGCCCACACTGCCCTCCTGGTCACTCTGCCCACACTGACCTTGTCTCTCTGCGCACACTGACCTGGTCACTCTGCCCACACTGACCTCCTTGTCACTCTGCCCACACTGACCTGGTCACTCTCCCCACACTGACCTCCTGGTCACTCTGCCCACACTGACCTGGTCACTCTGCCCACACTGACCTCCTGGTCACTCTGCCCAAACTGACATCCTGGTCACTCTGCCCACACTGACCTGGTCACCCTGCCCACACTGACCTCCTGGTCACTCTGCCCACACTGACCTGGTCACCCTGCCCACACTGACCTCCTGGTCACACTGCCCACACTGACCTGGTCACACTGCCCACACTGACCTGGTCACCCTGCCCACACTGACCTCCTGGTCACTCTGACCACACTGACCTGGTCACACTGCCCACACTGACCTGGTCACCCTGCCCACACTGACCTAATCACTCTGCCCACACTGACCTGGTCACACTGCCCACACTGACCTACTGGTCACCCTGCCCACACTGACGTGGTCACTCTGCCCACACTGACCTGGTCACTCTGCCCATACTGACCTCCTGGTCACTCTGCCCACACTGACCTGGTCACCCTGCCCACACTGACCTCCTGGTCACACTGCCCACACTGACCTCCTGGTCACACTGCCCAAACTGACCTGGCCACACTGCCCTCACTGACCTGGTCACACTGCCCGCACTGACCTGGTCACCCTGCCCACACTGACCTGGTCACTCTGCCCACACTGACCTCCTGGTCACACTGCCCACACTGACCTCCTGGTCACTCTGCCCACACTGACCTGGTCATACTGCCCACACTGACCTCCTGGTCACCCTTACCACACTGACCTCCTGGTCACTCTGCCCACACTGACCCCCTGGTCACGCTGCCCACACTGACCCCCTGGTCACTCTGCCCACACTGACCTCCTGGTCACTCTCCCCACACTGGGCTCCTGGTCACTCTGCCCACACTGACCTCGTGGTCACCCTGACCACACTGACCTCCTGGTCACTCTGCCCACACTGACCTCCTGGTCACTCTGCCCACACTGACCTCCTGGTCACACTGCCCACACTGACCTCCTGGTCACCCTGACCACACTGACCTCCTGGTCACTCTGCCCACACTGACCCCCTGGTCACGTTGCCCACACTGACCCCCTGGTCACTCTGCCCTCACTGACCTCCTGGTCACTCTGCCCACACTGACCTCCTGGTCAAGCTGCCCACACTGACCTGGTCGCTCTGCCCACACTGACCTCCTGGTCACTCTGCCCACACTGACCCCCTGGTCACGCTACCCACACTGGCCCCCTGGTCACTCTGCCCACACTGACCTCCTGGTCACTCTGCCCACACTGACGTCCTGGTCACTCTGCCCACACTGACTCCCTGGTCACTCTGCCCACACTGACCTCCTGGTCACTCTGCCCACACTGACCTCCTGGCCACTCTGCCCACACTGACCTCCTGGTCACCCTGACCACACTGACCTCCTGGTCACTCTGCCCACACTGACCCCCTGGTCACGCTGCCCACACTGACCCCCTGGTCACTCTGCCCACACTGAACTCATGGTCACTCTGCCTACACTGACCTCCTGGTCAAGCTGCCCACACTGACCTGGTCGCTCTGCCCACATTGACCTCCTGGTCACTCTGCCCACACTGACCCCCTGGTCACTCTGCCCACACTGCCCTCCTGGTCACTCTGCCCACACTGACCTTG
The DNA here is from genome assembly GCF_047496885.1 of Scyliorhinus torazame. Taxonomy (NCBI): domain Eukaryota; kingdom Metazoa; phylum Chordata; class Chondrichthyes; order Carcharhiniformes; family Scyliorhinidae; genus Scyliorhinus; species Scyliorhinus torazame. Next base: position 1,916,010 of record NC_092720.1, read on the forward strand.
TCTCTCTGCGCACACTGACCTGGTCACTCTGCCCACACTGACCTCCTTGTCACTCTGCCCACACTGACCTGGTCACTCTCCCCACACTGACCTCCTGGTCACTCTGCCCACACTGACCTGGTCACTCTGCCCACACTGACCTCCTGGTCACTCTGCCCAAACTGACCTCCTGGTCACTCTGCCCACACTGACCTGGTCACCCTGCCCACACTGACCTCCTGGTCACACTGCCCACACTGACCTCCTGGTCACTCTGCCCACACTGACCTCCTGGTCACCCTGAACACACTGACCTCCTGGTCACTCTGCCCACACTGGCCCCCTGGTCACTCTGCCCACACTGACCTCCTGGTCACTCTGCCCACACTGACCTCCTGGCCACTCTGCCCACACTGACCTCCTGGTCACCCTGACCACACTGACCTCCTGGTCACTCTGCCCACACTGACCCCCTGGTCACGCTGCCCACACTGACCCCCTGGTCACTCTGCCCACACTGACCTCCTGGCCACTCTGCCCACACTGACCTCCTGGTCACCCTGACCACACTGACCTCCTGTTCACTCTGCCCACACTGACCCCCTGGTCACGCTGCCGACACTGACCCCCTGGTCACTCTGCCCACACTGAACTCATGGTCACTCTGCCTACACTGACCTCCTGGTCAAGCTGCCCACACTGACCTGGTCGCTCTGCCCACATTGACCTCCTGGTCACTCTGCCCACACTGACCCCCTGGTCACTCTGCCCACACTGCCCTCCTGGTCACTCTGCCCACACTGACCTTGTCTCTCTGCGCACACTGACCTGGTCACTCTGCCCACACTGACCTCCTTGTCACTCTGCCCACACTGACCTGGTCACTCTCCCCACACTGACCTCCTGGTCACTCTGCCCACACTGACCTGGTCACTCTGCCCACACTGACCTCCTGGTCACTCTGCCCAAACTGACCTCCTGGTCACTCTGCCCACACTGACCTGGGCACCCTGCCCACTCTGACCTCCTGGTCACTCTGCCCACACTGACCTCCTGGTCACTCTGCCCACACTGACCTGGTCACCCTGCCCACTCTGACCGCCTGGTCACACTGCCCACACTGACCTGGTCACACTGCCCACACTGACCTGGTCACCCTGCCCACACTGACCTCCTGGTCACACTGCCCACACTGACCTCCAGGTCACACTGCCCACACTGACCTGGTCACACTGCCCACACTGATCTGGTCACCCTGCCCACACTGACCTCCTGGTCACACTGCCCACACTGACCTGGTCACACTGCCCACACTGACCTGGTCACCCTGCCCACACTGACCTCCTGGTCACTCTGCCCACACTGACCTGGTCACCCTGCCCACACTGACCTGGTCACCCTGCCCACACTGACCTGGTCACCCTGCCCACACTGACTTGGTCACTCTGTCTACACTGACCTGGTCACACTGCCCACACTGACCCCCTGGTCACTCTGCCCACACTGACCTGGTCACACTGCCCACACTGACCTCCTGGTCACCCTGCCCACACTGACTTGGTCACTCTGCCCACACTGACCTGGTCACCCTGCCCACACTGACCTCCTGGTCACACTGCCCACACCGACATCCTGGTCACACTGCCCAAACTGACCTGGCCACACTGCCCTCACTGACCTGGTCACCCTGCCCACACTGACCTCCTGGTCACACTGCCCAAACTGACCTGGCCACACTGCCCTCACTGACCTGGTCACACTGCCCGCACTGACCTGGTCACCCTGCCCACACTGACCTGGTCAAGCTGCCCACACTGACCTCCTGGTCACACTGCCCTCACTGACCTCCTGGTCACTCTGCCCACACTGACCTCCTGGTCACCCGGAACACACTGACCTCCTGGTCACTCTGCCCACACTGACCCCCTGGTCACGCTACCCACACTGGCCCCCTGGTCACTATGCCCACACTGACCTCCTGGTCACTCTGCCCACACTGACCTCCTGGTCACTCTGCCCACACTGACCCCCTGGTCACTCTGCCCACACTGACCTCCTGGTCACTCTGCCCACACTGACCTCCTGGCCACTCTGCCCACACTGACCTCCTGGTCACCCTGACCACACTGACCTCCTGGTCACTCTGCCCACACTGACCCCCTGGTCACGCTGCCCACACTGACCCCCTGGTCACTCTGCCCACACTGAACTCATGGTCACTCTGCCTACACTGACCTCCTGGTCAAGCTGCCCACACTGACCTGGTCGCTCTGCCCACATTGACCTCCTGGTCACTCTGCCCACACTGACCCCCTGGTCACTCTGCCCACACTGCCCTCCTGGTCACTCTGCCCACACTGACCTTGTCTCTCTGTGCACACTGACCTGGTCACTCTGCCCACACTGACCTCCTTGTCACTCTGCCCACACTGACCTGGTCACTCTCCCCACACTGACCTCCTGGTCACTCTGCCCACACTGACCTGGTCACTCTGCCCACACTGACCTCCTGGTCACTCTGCCCAAACTGACATCCTGGTCACTCTGCCCACACTGACCTGGTCACCCTGCCCACACTGACCTCCTGGTCACTCTGCCCACACTGACCTGGTCACCCTGCCCACACTGACCTCCTGGTCACACTGCCCACACTGACCTGGTCACACTGCCCACACTGACCTGGTCACCCTGCCCACACTGACCTCCTGGTCACTCTGACCACACTGACCTGGTCACACTGCCCACACTGACCTGGTCACCCTGCCCACACTGACCTGATCACTCTGCCCACACTGACCTGGTCACACTGCCCACACTGACCTACTGGTCACCCTGCCCACACTGACGTGGTCACTCTGCCCACACTGACCTGGTCACTCTGCCCATACTGACCTCCTGGTCACTCTGCCCACACTGACCTGGTCACCCTGCCCACACTGACCTCCTGGTCACACTGCCCACACTGACCTCCTGGTCACACTGCCCAAACTGACCTGGCCACACTGCCCTCACTGACCTGGTCACACTGCCCGCACTGACCTGGTCACCCTGCCCACACTGACCTGGTCACTCTGCCCACACTGACCTCCTGGTCACACTGCCCACACTGACCTCCTGGTCACTCTGCCCACACTGACCTGGTCATACTGCCCACACTGACCTCCTGGTCACCCTTACCACACTGACCTCCTGGTCACACTGCCCACACTGACCTCCTGGTCACTCTGCCCACACTGACCCCCTGGTCACGCTGCCCACACTGACCCCCTGGTCACTCTGCCCACACTGACCTCCTGGTCACTCTCCCCACACTGGGCTCCTGGTCACTCTGCCCACACTGACCTCGTGGTCACCCTGACCACACTGACCTCCTGGTCACTCTGCCCACACTGACCTCCTGGTCACTCTGCCCACACTGACCTCCTGGTCACACTGCCCACACTGACCTCCTGGTCACCCTGACCACACTGACCTCCTGGTCACTCTGCCCACACTGACCCCCTGGTCACGCTGCCCACACTGACCCCCTGGTCACTCTGCCCTCACTGACCTCCTGGTCACTCTGCCCACACTGACCTCCTGGTCAAGCTGCCCACACTGACCTGGTCGCTCTGCCCACACTGACCTCCTGGTCACTCTGCCCACACTGACCTTGGCTCTCTGCCCGCACTGTCCTGGTCACTCTGCCCACACTGACCTCCTGGTCACTCTGCCCACACTGACCTGGTCGCTCTGCCCACACTGACCCCCTGCTCAAGCTGCCCACACTGACCTCCTGGTCAAGCTGCCCACACTGACCTCCTGGTCACCCTGCCCACAGTGACCTGGCCACACTGCCCACACTGACCTCCTGGTCACTCTGCCCACACTGACCTGGTCACTCTGCCCACACTGACCTCCTGGTCACTCTGCCCAAACTGACCTCCTGGTCACTCTGCCCACACTGACCTGGTCACCCTGCCCACACTGACCTCCTGTTCACTCTGCCCACACTGACCTGGTCACCCTGCCACACTGACCTCCTGGTCACACTGCCCACACTGACCTGGTCACACTGCCCACACTGACCTGGTCACCCTGCCCACACTGACCTCCTGGTCACTCTGCCCACACTGACCTGGTCACCCTGCCCACACTGACCTGGTCACCCTGCCCACACTGACCTGGTCACTCTGCCTACACTGACCTGGTCACACTGCCCACACTGACCTCCTGGTCACCCTGCCCACACTGACCTCCTGGTCACTCTGCCCACACTGACCTGGTCACCCTGCCCACACTGACCTGGTCACCCTGCCCACATTGACCTGGTCACCCTGCCCACACTGACCTCCTGGTCACACTGCCCACACTGACCTCCTGGTCACACTGCCCAAACTGACCTGGCCACACTGCCCTCACTGACCTGGTCACACTGCCCGCACTGACCTGGTCACCCTGCCCACACTGACCTGGTCAAGCTGCCCACACTGACCTCCTGGTCACACTGCCCACACTGACCTCCTGGTCACTCTGCCCACACTGACCTCCTGGTCACCCTGAACACACTGACGTCCTGGTCACTCTGCCCACACTGACCCCCTGGTCACGCTACCCACACTGGCCCCCTGGTCACTCTGCCCACACTGACCTCCTGGTCACTCTGCCCACACTGACCCCCTGGTCACGCTACCCACACTGGCCCCCTGGTCACTCTGCCCACACTGACCTCCTGGTCACACTGCCCACACTGGCCCCCTGGTCACTCTGCCCACACTGACCTCCTGGTCACTCTGCCCACACTGACCTCCTGGCCACTCTGCCCACACTGACCTCCTGGTCACCCTGACCACACTGACCTCCTGGTCACCCTGCCACACTGACCTCCTGGTCACACTGCCCACACTGACCTGGTCACACTGCCCACACTGACCTGGTCACCCTGCCCACACTGACCTCCTGGTCACTCTGCCCACACTGACCTGGTCACCCTGCCCACACTGACCTGGTCACCCTGCCCACACTGACCTGGTCACTCTGCCTACACTGACCTGGTCACACTGCCCACACTGACCTCCTGGTCACTCTGCCCACACTGACCTGGTCACACTGCCCACACTGACCTCCTGGTCACCCTGCCCACACTGACTTGGTCACTCTGCCCACACTGACCTGGTCACTCTGCCCATACTGACCTCCTGGTCACTCTGCCCAAACTGACCTCCTGGTCACTCTGCCCACACTGACCTGGTCACCCTGCCCACACTGACCTCCTGGTCACACTGCCCACACTGACCTCCTGGTCACACTGCCCAAACTGACCTGGCCACACTGCCCTCACTGACCTGGTCACACTGCCCGCACTGACCTGGTCACCCTGCCCACACTGACCTGGTCAAGCTGCCCACACTGACCTCCTGGTCACACTGCCCACACTGACCTCCTGGTCACTCTGCCCACACTGACCTCCTGGTCACCCTGAACACACTGACGTCCTGGTCACTCTGCCCACACTGACCCCCTGGTCACGCTACCCACACTGGACCCCTGGTCACTCTGCCCACACTGACCTCCTGGTCACTCTGCCCACACTGACCCCCTGGTCACGCTACCCACACTGGCCCCCTGGTCACTCTGCCCACACTGACCTCCTGGTCACACTGCCCACACTGGCCCCCTGGTCACTCTGCCCACACTGACCTCCTGGTCACTCTGCCCACACTGACCTCCTGGCCACTCTGCCCACACTGACCTCCTGGTCACCCTGACCACACTGTCCTCCTGGTCACTCTGCCCACACTGACTCCCTGGTCACCCTGAACACACTGACCTCCTGGTCACTCTGCCCACACTGACCTCCTGGTCACTCTGCCCACACTGACCTCCTGGCCACTCTGCCCACACTGACCTCCTGGTCACCCTGACCACACTGACCTCCTGGTCACGCTGCCCACACTGACCCCCTGGTCACTCTGCCCACACTGACCTCTGGTCACTCTGCCCACACTGACCCCCTGGTCACTCTGCCCACACTGAACTCATGGTCAGTCTGCCTACACTGACCTCCTGGTCAAGCTGCCCACACTGACCTGGTCGCTCTGCCCACATTGACCTCCTGGTCACTCTGCCCACACTGACCCCCTGGTCACTCTGCCCACACTGCCCTCCTGGTCACTCTGCCCACACTGACCTTGTCTCTCTGCGCACACTGACCTGGTCACTCTGCCCACACTGACCTCCTTGTCACTCTGCCCACACTGCCCTCCTGGTCACTCTGCCCACACTGACCTTGTCTCTCTGCGCACACTGACCTGGTCACTCTCCCCACACTGACCTCCTGGTCACTCTGCCCACACTGACCTGGTCACTCTGCCCACACTGACCTCCTGGTCACTCTGCCCAAACTGACCTCCTGGTCACTCTGCCCACACTGACCTGGTCACTCTGCCCACACTGACCTCCTGGTCACTCTGCCCACACTGACCTGGTCACCCTGCCCACACTGACCTCCTGGTCACACTGGCCACACTGACCTGGTCACACTGCCCACACTGACCTGGTCACCCTGCCCACACTGACCTCCTGGTCACTCTGCCCACACTGACCTGGTCACCCTGCCCACACTGACCTGGTCACCCTGCCCACACTGACTTGGTCACTCTGTCTACACTGACCTGGTCACACTGCCCACACTGACCTCCTGGTCACTCTGCCCACACTGACCTGGTCACACTGCCCACACTGACCTCCTTTTCACCCTGCCCACACTGACTTGGTCACACTGCCCACACTGACCTGGTCACTCTGCCCATACTGACATCCTGGTCACTCTGCCCATACTGACCTCCTGGTCACTCTGCCCACACTGACCTGGTCACCCTGCCCACACTGACCTCCTGGTCACACTGCCCACACCGAACCCCTGGTCACACTGCCCAAACTGACCTGGCCACACTGCCCTCACTGACCTGGTCACACTGCCCGCACTGACCTGGTCACCCTGCCCAAACTGACCTGGTCAAGCTGCCCACACTGACCTCCTGGTCACACTGCCCACACTGACCTCCTGGTCACTCTGCCCACACTGACCTCCTGGTCACCCTGAACACACTGACCTCCTGGTCACTCTGCCCACACTGACCCCCTGGTCATGCTACCCACACTGGCCCCCTGGTCACTCTGCCCACATTGACCTCCTGGTCACTCTGCCCACACTGACCTCCTGGTCACTCTGCCCACACTGACCCCCTGGTCACTCTGCCCACACTGACCTCCTGGTCACTCTGCCCACACTGACCTCCTGGCCACTCTGCCCACACTGACCTCCTGGTCACCCTGACCACACTGACCTCCTGGTCACTCTGCCCACACTGACCCCCTGGTCACGCTGCCCACACTGACCCCCTGGTCACTCTGCCCACACTGACCTGGTCACTCTGCCTACACTGACCTTGTCACACTGCCCACACTGACCTCCTGGTCACTCTGCCCACACTGACCTGGTCACACTGCCCACACTGACCTCCTGGTCACCCTGCCCACACTGACTTGGTCACTCTGCCCACACTGACCTGGTCACTCTGCCCATACTGACCTCCTGGTCACTCTGCCCAAACTGACCTCCTGGTCACTCTGCCCACACTGACCTGGTCACCCTGCCCACACTGACCTCCTGGTCACACTGCCCACACTGACCTCCTGGTCACACTGCCCAAACTGACCTGGCCACACTGCCCTCAATGACCTGGTCACACTGCCCGCACTGACCTGGTCACCCTGCACACACTGACCTGGTCAAGCTGCCCACACTGACCTCCTGGTCACTCTGCCCACACTGACCTCCTGGTCACTCTCCCCACACTGGGCTCCTGGTCACGCTACCCACACTGGCCCCCTGGTCACTCTGCCCACACTGACCTCCTGGTCACACTGCCCACACTGGCCCCCTGGTCACTCTGCCCACACTGACCTCCTGGTCACTCTGCCCACACTGACCTCCTGGCCACTCTGCCCACACTGACCTCCTGGTCACCCTGACCACACTGACCTCCTGGTCACTCTGCCCACACTGACCCCCTGGTCACCCTGAACACACTGACCTCCTGGTCACTCTGCCCACACTGACCCCCTGGTCACGCTACCCACACTGGCCCCCTGGTCACTCTGCACACACTGACCTCCTGGTCACTCTGCCCACACTGACCTCCTGGCCACTCTGCCCACACTGACCTCCTGGTCACCCTGACCACACTGACCTCCTGGTCACGCTGCCCACACTGACCCCCTGGTCACTCTGCCCACACTGAACTCATGGTCACTCTGCCTACACTGACCTCCTGGTCAAGCTGCCCACACTGACCTGGTCGCTCTGCCCACATTGACCTCCTGGTCACTCTGCCCACACTGACCCCCTGGTCACTCTGCCCACACTGCCCTCCTGGTCACTCTGCCCACACTGACCTTGTCTCTCTGCGCACACTGACCTGGTCACTCTGCCCACACTGACCTCCTTGTCACTCTGCCCACACTGACCTGGTCACTCTCCCCACACTGACCTCCTGGTCACTCTGCCCACACTGACCTGGTCACTCTGCCCACACTGACCTCCTGGTCACTCTGCCCAAACTGACCTCCTGGTCACTCTGCCCACACTGACCTGGTCACTCTGCCCACACTGACCTCCTGGTCACTCTGCCCACACTGACCTGGTCACCCTGCCCACACTGACCTCCTGGTCACACTGGCCACACTGACCTGGTCACACTGCCCACACTGACCTGGTCACCCTGCCCACACTGACCTCCTGGTCACTCTGCCCACACTGACCTGGTCACCCTGCCCACACTGACCTGGTCACCCTGCCCACACTGACTTGGTCACTCTGTCTACACTGACCTGGTCACACTGCCCACACTGACCTCCTGGTCACTCTGCCCACACTGACCTGGTCACACTGCCCACACTGACCTCCTTTTCACCCTGCCCACACTGACTTGGTCACACTGCCCACACTGACCTGGTCACTCTGCCCATACTGACCTCCTGGTCACTCTGCCCATACTGACCTCCTGGTCACTCTGCCCACACTGACCTGGTCACCCTGCCCACACTGACCTCCTGGTCACACTGCCCACACCGAACCCCTGGTCACACTGCCCAAACTGACCTGGCCACACTGCCCTCACTGACCTGGTCACACTGCCCGCACTGACCTGGTCACCCTGCCCAAACTGACCTGGTCAAGCTGCCCACACTGACCTCCTGGTCACACTGCCCACACTGACCTCCTGGTCACTCTGCCCACACTGACCTCCTGGTCACCCTGAACACACTGACCTCCTGGTCACTCTGCCCACACTGACCCCCTGGTCATGCTACCCACACTGGCCCCCTGGTCACTCTGCCCACATTGACCTCCTGGTCACTCTGCCCACACTGACCTCCTGGTCACTCTGCCCACACTGACCCCCTGGTCACTCTGCCCACACTGAACTCCTGGTCACTCTGCCCACACTGACCTCCTGGCCACTCTGCCCACACTGACCTCCTGGTCACCCTGACCACACTGACCTCCTGGTCACTCTGCCCACACTGACCCCCTGGTCACGCTGCCCACACTGACCCCCTGGTCACTCTGCCCACACTGAACTCATGGTCACTCTGCCTACACTGACCTCCTGGTCAAGCTGCCCACACTGACCTGGTCGCTCTGCCCACATTGACCTCCTGGTCACTCTGCCCACACTGACCCCCTGGTCACTCTGCCCACACTGCCCTCCTGGTCACTCTGCCCACACTGACCTTGTCTCTCTGCGCACACTGACCTGGTCACTCTGCCCACACTGACCTCCTTGTCACTCTGCCCACACTGACCTGGTCACTCTCCCCACACTGACCTCCTGGTCACTCTGCCCACACTGACCTGGTCACCCTGCCCACACTGACCTCCTGGTCACACTGGCCACACTGACCTGGTCACACTGCCCACACTGACCTGGTCACCCTGCCCACACTGACCTCCTGGTCACTCTGCCCACACTGACCTGGTCACCCTGCCCACACTGACCTGGTCACCCTGCCCACACTGACTTGGTCACTCTGTCTACACTGACCTGGTCACACTGCCCACACTGACCTCCTGGTCACTCTGCCCACACTGACCTGGTCACACTGCCCACACTGACCTCCTTTTCACCCTGCCCACACTGACTTGGTCACACTGCCCACACTGACCTGGTCACTCTGCCCATACTGACCTCCTGGTCACTCTGCCCATACTGACCTCCTGGTCACTCTGCCCACACTGACCTGGTCACCCTGCCCACACTGACCTCCTGGTCACACTGCCCACACCGAACCCCTGGTCACACTGCCCAAACTGACCTGGCCACACTGCCCTCACTGACCTGGTCACACTGCCCGCACTGACCTGGTCACCCTGCCCAAACTGACCTGGTCAAGCTGCCCACACTGACCTCCTGGTCACACTGCCCACACTGACCTCCTGGTCACTCTGCCCACACTGACCTCCTGGTCACCCTGAACACACTGACCTCCTGGTCACTCCACCCACACTGACCCCCTGGTCATGCTACCCACACTGGCCCCCTGGTCACTCTGCCCACATTGACCTCCTGGTCACTCTGCCCACACTGACCTCCTGGTCACTCTGCCCACACTGACCCCCTGGTCACTCTGCCCACACTGAACTCCTGGTCACTCTGCCCACACTGACCTCCTGGCCACTCTGCCCACACTGACCTCCTGGTCACCCTGACCACACTGACCTCCTGGTCACTCTGCCCACACTGACCCCCTGGTCACGCTGCCCACACTGACCCCCTGGTCACTCTGCCCACACTGAACTCATGGTCACTCTGCCTACACTGACCTCCTGGTCAAGCTGCCCACACTGACCTGGTCGCTCTGCCCACATTGACCTCCTGGTCACTCTGTCCACACTGACCCCCTGGTCACTCTGCCCACACTGCCCTCCTGGTCACACTGCCCACACTGACCTTGTCTCTCTGCGCACACTGACCTGGTCACTCTGCCCACACTGACCTCCTTGTCACTCTGCCCACACTGACCTGGTCACTCTCCCCACACTGACCTCCTGGTCACGCTGCCCACACTGACCTGGTCACTCTGCCCACACTGACCTCCTGGTCACTCTGCCCAAACTGACCTCCTGGTCACTCTGCCCACACTGACCTGGTCACCCTGCCCACACTGACCTCCTGGTCACTCTGCCCACACTGACCTGTTCACCCTGCCCACACTGACCTCCTGGTCACACTGCCCACACTGACCTGGTCACACTGCCCACACTGACCTGGTCACCCTGCCCACACTGACCTCCTGGTCACTCTGACCACACTGACCTGGTCACACTGCCCACACTGACCTGGTCACCCTGCCCACACTGACCTGGTCACTCTGCCCACACTGACCTGGTCACACTGCCCACACTGACCTCCTGGTCACCCTGCCCACACTGACTTGGTCACTCTGCCCACACTGACCTGGTCACTCTGCCCATACTGACCTCCTGGTCACTCTGCCCAAACTGACCTCCTGGTCACTCTGCCCACACTGACCTGGTCACCCTGCCCACACTGACCTCCTGGTCACACTGCCCACACTGACCTCCTGGTCACACTGCCCAAACTGACCTGGCCACACTGCCCTCACTGACCTGGTCACACTGCCCGCACTGACCTGGTCACCCTGCCCACACTGACCTGGTCACTCTGCCCACACTGACCTCCTGGTCACACTGCCCACACTGACCTCCTGGTCACTCTGCCCACACTGACCTGGTCATACTGCCCACACTGACCTCCTGGTCACCCTTACCACACTGACCTCCTGGTCACTCTGCCCACACTGACCTGGTCACACTGCCCGCACTGACCTGGTCACCCTGCCCACACTGACCTGGTCACTCTGCCCACACTGACCTCCTGGTCACACTGCCCACACTGACCTCCTGGTCACTCTGCCCACACTGACCTGGTCATACTGCCCACACTGACCTCCTGGTCACCCTTACCACACTGACCTCCTGGTCACTCTGCCCACACTGACCCCCTGGTCACGCTGCCCACACTGACCCCCTGGTCACTCTGCCCACACTGACCTCCTGGTCACTCTCCCCACACTGAGATCCTGGTCACTCTGCCCACACTGACCTCGTGGTCACCCTGACCACACTGACCTCCTGCTCACTCTGCCCACACTGACCTCCTGGTCACTCTGCCCACACTGACCTCCTGGTCACACTGCCCACACTGACCTCCTGGTCACCCTGACAACACTGACCTCCTGGTCACTCTGCCCACACTGACCCCCTGGTCACGCTGCCCACACTGACCCCCTGGTCACTCTGCCCTCACTGACCTCCTGGTCACTCTGCCTACACTGACCTCCTGGTCACCCTGACAACACTGACCTCCTGGTCACGCTGCCCACACTGACCCCCTGGTCACCCTGCCCACACTGACCTCCTGGTCAAGCTGCCCACACTGACCTGGTCGCTCTGCCCACACTGACCTCCTGGTCACTCTGCCCACAGTGACCCCCTGGTCACTCTGCCCACACTGACCTGGTCGCTCTGCCCACACTGACCTCCTGCTCAAGCTGCCCACACTGACCTCCTGGTCAAGCTGCCCACACTGACATCCTGGTCACTCTGCCCACACTGACCTGGTCACTCTGCCCACACTGACCTCCTGGTCACTCTGCCCAAACTGACCTCCTGGTCACTCTGCCCACACTGACCTGGTCACCCTTCCCACACTGACCTCCTGGTCACTCTGCCCACACTGACCTGGTCACCCTCCCACACTGACCTCCTGGTCACACTGCCCACACTGACCTGGTCACACTGCCCACACTGACCTGGTCACCCTGCCCACACTGACCTCCTGGTCACTCTGCCCACACTGACCTGTTCACCCTGCCCACACTGACCTCCTGGTCACTCTGCCCACACTGACCTGGTCACCCTTCCCACACTGACCTGGTCACTCTGCCTACACTGACCTGGCCACACTGCCCACACTGACCTCCTGGTCACTCTGCCCACACTGACCTGGTCACACTGCCCACACTGACCTCCTGGTCACCCTGCCCACACTGACTTGGTCAATCTGCCCACACTGACCTGGTCACTCTGCCCATACTGACCTCCTGGTCACTCTGCCCAAACTGACCTCCTGGTCACTGTGCCCACACTGACCTGGTCACCCTGCCCACACTGACCTCCTGGTCACACTGCCCACACTGACCTCCTGGTCACACTGCCCAAACTGACCTGGCCACACTGCCCTCACTGACCTGGTCACACTGCCCGCACTGACCTGGTCACCCTGCCCACACTGACCTGGTCACTCTGCCCACACTGACCTCCTGGTCACTCTGCCCACACTGACCTCCTGGTCACACTGCCCACACTGACCTCCTGGTCACTCTGCCCACACTGACCTCCTGGTCACTCTGCCCACACTGACCCCCTGGTCACTCTGCCCACACTGACCTCCTGGTCACTCTGCCCACACTGACCTCCTGGCCACTCTGCACACACTGACCTCCTGGTCACCCTGACCACACTGACCTCCTGGTCACTCTGCCCACACTGACCCCCTGGTCACGCTGCCCACACTGACCCCCTGGTCACTCTGCCCACACTGAACTCATGGTCACTCTGCCTACACTGACCTCCTGGTCAAGCTGCCCACACTGACCTGGTCGCTCTGCCCACATTGACCTCCTGGTCACTCTGCCCACACTGACCCCCTGGTCACTCTGCCCACACTGCCCTCCTGGTCACTCTGCCCACACTGACCTTGTCTCTCTGTGCACACTGACCTGGTCACTCTGCCCACACTGACCTCCTTGTCACTCTGCCCACACTGACCTGGTCACTCTCCCCACACTGACCTCCTGGTCACTCTGCCCACACTGACCTGGTCACTCTGCCCACACTGACCTCCTGGTCACTCTGCCCAAACTGACCTCCTGGTCACTCTGCCCACACTGACCTGGTCACTCTGCCCACACTGACCTCCTGGTCACTCTGCCCACACTGACCTGGTCACCCTGCCCACACTGACCTCCTGGTCACACTGCCCACACTGACCTGGTCACACTGCCCACACTGACCTGGTCACCCTGCCCACACTGACCTCCTGGTCACTCTGCCCACACTGACCTGGTCACACTGCCCACACTGACCTGGTCACCCTGCCCACACTGACCTGGTCACTCTGCCCACACTGACCTGGTCACTCTGCCCATACTGACCTCCTGGTCACCCTGCCCAAACTGACCTCCTGGTCACTCTGCCCACACTGACCTGGTCACCCTGCCCACACTGACCTCCTGGTCACACTGCCCACACTGACCTCCTGGTCACACTGCCCAAACTGACCTGGCCACACTGCCCTCACTGACCTGGTCACACTGCCCGCACTGACCTGGTCACCCTGCCCACACTGACCTGGTCACTCTGCCCACACTGACCTCCTGGTCACACTGCCCACACTGACCTCCTGGTCACTCTGCCCACACTGACCTGGTCATACTGCCCACACTGACCTCCTGGTCACCCTTACCACACTGACCTCCTGGTCACTCTGCCCACACTGACCCCCTGGTCACGCTGCCCACACTGACCCCCTGGTCACTCTGCCCACACTGAACTCCTGGTCACTCTCCCCACACTGAGCTCCTGGTCACTCTGCCCACACTGACCTCGTGGTCACCCTGACCACACTGACCTCCTGGTCACTCTGCCCACACTGACCTCCTGGTCACTCTGCCCACACTGACCTCCTGGTCACACTGCCCACACTGACCTCCTGGTCACCCTGACCACACTGACCTCCTGGTCACTCTGCCCACACTGACCCCCTGGTCACGCTGCCCACACTGACCCCCTGGTCACTCTGCCCTCACTGACCTCCTGGTCACTCTGCCCACACTGACCTCCTGGTCAAGCTGCCCACACTGACCTGGTCACTCTGCCCACAGTGACCCCCTGGTCACTCTGCCCACACTGACCTTGGCTCTCTGCCCGCACTGACCTGGTCACTCTGCCCACACTGACCTTCTGGTCACTCTGCCCACACTGACCTGGTCGCTCTGCCCACACTGACCTCCTGGTCAAGCTGCCCACACTGACCTCCTGGTCACCCTGCCCACAGTGACCTGGCCACACTGTCCACACTGACCTCCTGGTCAAGCTGCCCACACTGACCCACTGGTCACTTTGCCCACACTGACCTGGTCACCCTGCCCACACTGACCCACTGTCACACTGCCCCCACTGACCTGGTCTCTCTGCCCACACTGACCTCCTGGTCAAGCTGTCCACACTGACCTGGTCACCCTGCCCACACTGACTTGGTCACTCTGCCCACACTGACCTCCTGGTCACCCTGCCCACACTGACCTCCTGGTCACCTTGCCCACACTGACCTGGTCACCCTGCCCACACTGACCTCCTGGTCAAGCTGTCCACACTGACCTGGTCACCCTGCCCACACTGACTTGGTCACTCTGCCCACACTGACCTCCTGGTCACCCTGCCCACACTGACCTCCTGGTCACCTTGCCCACACTGACCTGGTCACCCTGCCCACACCGACCTCCTACCCGCACTGACCTAGTCACTCTGCCCACACTGACCTCCTGCCCGCACTGACCTGGTCACCCTGCCCACACTGACCTCCTGGTCAAGCTGCCCACACTGACCTGGTCGCTCTGCCCACACTGACCCCCTGGTCACTCTGCCCTCACTGACCTCCTGGTCACTCTGCCCACACTGACCTCCTGGTCAAGCTGCCCACACTGACCTGGTCACACTGCCCGCACTGACCTGGTCACCATGCCCACACTGACCTGGTCAAGCTGCCCACACTGACCTCCTGGTCACACTGCCCACACTGACCTCCTGGTCACTCTGCCCACACTGACCTCCTGGTCACCCTGAACACACTGACCTGGTCA
Organism: Scyliorhinus torazame; assembly: GCF_047496885.1. NCBI lineage: Eukaryota > Metazoa > Chordata > Chondrichthyes > Carcharhiniformes > Scyliorhinidae > Scyliorhinus > Scyliorhinus torazame. The sequence goes on from NC_092720.1 coordinate 1,931,982, forward strand.
AGCTGCCCACACTGACCTCCTGGTCACTCTGCCTACACTGACCTCCTGGTCAAGCTGCCCACACTGACCTGGTCGCTCTGCCCACACTGACCCCCTGGTCACTCTGCCCTCACTGACCTCCTGGTCACTCTGCCCACACTGACCTCCTGGTCAAGCTGCCCACACTGACCTGGTCACACTGCCCGCACTGACCTGGTCACCATGCCCACACTGACCTGGTCAAGCTGCCCACACTGACCTCCTGGTCACACTGCCCACACTGACCTCCTGGTCACTCTGCCCACACTGACCTCCTGGTCACCCTGAACACACTGACCTCCTGGTCACTCTGCCCACACTGACCCCCTGGTCACGCTACCCACACTGGCCCCCTGGTCACTCTGCCCACACTGACCTCCTGGTCACTCTGCCCACACTGACCTCCTGGCCACTCTGCCCACACTGACCTCCTGGTCACCCTGACCACACTGACCTCCTGGTCACTCTGCCCACACTGACCTCCTGGCCACTCTGCCCACACTGACCTCCTGGTCACCCTGACCACACTGACCTCCTGGTCACTCTGCCCACACTGACCCCCTGGTCACGCTGCCCACACTGACCCCCTGGTCACTCTGCCCACACTGAACTCATGGTCACTCTGCCTACACTGACCTCCTGGTCAAGCTGCCCACACTGACCTGGCCGCTCTGCCCACATTGACCTCCTGGTCACTCTGCCCACACTGACCCCCTGGTCACTCTGCCCACACTGCCCTCCTGGTCACTCTGCCCTCACTGACCTTGTCTCTCTGCGCACACTGACCTGGTCACTCTGCCCACACTGACCTCCTTGTCACTCTGCCCACACTGACCTGGTCACTCTCCCCACACTGACCTCCTGGTCACTCTGCCCACACTGACCTGGTCACTCTGCCCACACTGACCTCCTGGTCACTCTGCCCACACTGACCTCCTGGTCAAGCTGCCCACACTGACCTCCTGGTCACCCTGCCCACAGTGACCTGGCCACACTGCCCACACTGACCTCCTGGTCAAGCTGCCCACACTGACCCACTGGTCACTTTGCCCACACTGACCTGGTCACCCTGCCCACACTGACCTGGTCTCTCTGCCCACACTGACCTCCTGGTCAAGCTGTCCACACTGACCTGGTCACCCTGCCCAAACTGACCTCCTGGTTAAGCTGTCCACACTGACGTGGTCACCCTGCCCACACTGACCTCCTGGTCAAGCTGCCCACACTGTCCTGGTCACCATGCCCACACTGACTTGGTCACTCTGCCCACACTGACCTCCTGGTCACCCTGCCCACACTGACCTCCTGGTCACCTTGCCCACACTGACCTGGTCACCCTGCCCACACTGACCTCCTGCCCGCACTGACCTGGTCACTCTGCCCACACCGACCTCCTACCCGCACTGACCTAGTCACTCTGCCCACACTGACCTCCTGCCCGCACTGACCTGGTCACCCTGCCCACACTGACCTGGTCACTCTGCCCACACTGACCTCCTGCCCGCACTGTCCTGGTCACTCTGCCCACACCGACCTCCTGCCCGCACTGACCTGGTCACTCAGCCCACACTGACCTCCTGTCCGCACTGACCTGGTCACCCTGCCCACACCGACCTCCTGCCCGCACTGACCTGGTCACCCTGCCCACACTGACCTGGTCACTCTGCCCACACTGACCTCCTGCCCGCACTGACCTGGTCACCCTGCCCACACTGACAGCCGCTGCCACTGTCTCCTAGGCATTGCTGAACCTGCTGCTTGTTCTCTGACCCCCTCGAGGGGAGTGGGGTGCCCAACTTTCACCCACAACATCAAGAAGCCTGGCCAGGTTGGCATCGCTGCTGTTCGCTGCCATCCTCTTGTGTTGACCGCGAGCGAGTGCTGACGGATTGTTTAACAACAGCGAGAGCTGGGATTCGAGTCTGGTGAGTCAGGCGGTGAGGAATTCAGGCACGGAGAGATTCCTGTGGGGGCTGATTGTTTGCTCTGTGTGGGTAAATACAGGTCGCAATCTTGCCCTTACAGAAGGGGCGGAACACCCCCCCCCAACCCACCCAAAATAACACTCATTTTTTGGGTGAATCGCACAGTGGGAGTTTCCAGCAATGACTCCCTGGGACAGGACTGTGAATTGTACTGTGTGTGTATCGGTGAGAATGTTCGCTCGTCCTGCAGGGGGCCCTCTGGGTCCATGCCAGCTCGTTCTACCTGGTGTTTGATCTCAATTGATATATTTCTAATGTTACAATTTCATTGTTCCGTGCTCCAGTCTCTGTTTTACAGATAGTGTGTGAGGCAGATACTCTTTTATACAATATTAATAATAATCTTTATTGTCACAAGTGGGCTTACATTAACACTGCAATGAAGTTACTGTGAAAAGCCCCTAGTCGCCACATTCCGGCGCCTGTTCGGGTACACAGAGGGAGAATTCAGAATGTCCAATTCACCTAACACGCAACGCAGGACGCGGTTTTCCATCCTCATTGCACTCTTTGTCAAGCGAAACGAGACCGGTAAATAGCGGGAGAGGCCAAAAACGGGAACCGTGCCAGGCGCAAACAGGTTGAAATGCAGCTGTGCCGTTCCTGTAGGTGAAACCGGAATCTCGCCGCAGCGTGGCGACAAACCAATTATCACCACTTAAGTCCCAGTTCCATATAATTAACGGGAGCCACCCCATATCCAACGGCCTCCTGTCATTCAGCGGCCTCTCCAGCGAGCGCTCACACTGGCCCCGATCAGTACTCCTTTTGAAAAACATGAATCTGAGGGAAGGGCTTCTGTGGGGAGCCGAGGAGGGGAGGAGCCATCTCTGCTCACAGGGAAAGAGCCCAGGGGCGCTGGGATTGCTGCCTCAGTGCTCGGCGGGAGGTGGGGGACCCTCCGCTGCAGTAGGCTGCCGTGAGAGGGTGGGGGGAGGTGCTGGGGGACAACAACCGGGGAACAACCACTCGTGGCACCATCATACCAAACCCTGGATCGTGTGTACCCATTCTGGGGGCAATCTAGTCCCTGCCCGTCTGCCCCACAGACCACCCGTAACCCCCACCGACTGCTCTGGCTGTGTGGCTGAGGCTATCGCTGATAGGGGATTGGGAATCGTGGTTAGGGGAGCACTTCACACAACCCAAGTGGATTCCCGTGGGTGGGCGGGGCCATGTAACACATGGGAGTCATTGCCCAGCGTCCCTATCAGACCGCGATGCCTGGACACTGCAGGAGGCAACACCGAACACCCAGGGGATAGGATATGGCTCCGGAGACATTTCCACGGCCGGAGGGCGGGTGGGTGTCACGGGGAGGGGGCCAGCACCCTGTCAGGGTGGTGTTGTGAGTGGGTGTCCGGGGTGCAGGGTCCGGGGTCTGGTGAGGGAGGCCCGCTGCAGCTGGGAGTGCGCGGGGAGGGCGTTCTGAGTAGGGTGGTGTGGGGGGGGGGATCAGTGGGAGAATGGAGGGTCCGGGGTGGGAGCCATCGCTGTCTGTCAGTCTAACCCCCTCTCCCAATGCCTTGCGGATATTGAATGCTACGGCAGGGATGTTGGACGCAGAACTTGCCCTCGTGGTGCTGCTGCCAGGCCGGGTGGCCAGACGCCGGAGACGGCAGCAGCAGCGTCTGCAGAGGCTCGAGGCAGGGGCCCATGCGCCGGACCCCGCCCCACACCCTGACCACCCGGCTGCCCATCAGGGCAGGGAGGGACCCAGAGGGGGAGGCCCGTGATGGCCCGGGGGGGTACAGGCGTCGCTGGTCATTGGGACAAAGAACAGACAGCGCGTGCCGCAGGAGGCTCCGTTTCACCAAGGAGACGGTGTGACAACTGTGCCATATCCTCGCGGACCTGGCACCACGTGGAGAAGGACACCCGCTCCCGGTGGCCGTTAAGGTCACTGCAGCCCTGAACCTTTCCGCCTCAGGATCATTCCAGGGCTCGAACGGGGACCTGTGTGGCATTGCACCGGCCACAGCCCACAGGTTCATCCAGCAGGTCACAGACGCCCTGTTTGTCCAGGCGGAAGACGACATCATCTTTGACACGGACCAAGCCCAACAAGATGCCCGGGCAGCAGGATTCTCCGCTATCGCTGGGATGCGCCAGTGGCCATGTCACTTTGAGCTTCCGGGCCATCAGGGGGAGCCCAATGTTAACCAAAATGGGTTCCACTCCCTCAACATCCAGCTCGTGTGTGACCACCACATGGAGACAATGCAGGGTGCTGCATGCTTCCCAGGGAGTGTGCATAACAGCTACATCCTGGAACAGTCGGTCATACCCACCCTCTTCGAGGAGCACCCCAGGATGGGTGGCTGGCTCTTGGGAGATACGGGGTACCCGCTGAGGACCTGATTAATGACGCCAGTACAGAGGCGGGAGACTGAAGCGGAGACCCGGTACAGTAACGCCCATGTGGCCACCCGAGCTGTCATTGAGCGGTGCATCGGACTCCTCAAGACGTGGTTCCGATGCTCGACTGCTCCAGTGGTGCCCTGCTGTACACCCCCCCTCGCCCCCCCCCCCCCACCCCACCCCCCCCTCCCCCCAGACGGTCGCCTGCTTTGTGGTGGCCTGCTGTGCTGTCCCAGGGTCTGTGTCACATCACTCCAGGGGGCTGGGACTGTGTCGACACCGTCAGTGGGTCACTGTCGAGGGCAGGGGGGTGGTGATAACCCGCAGAGAGCTGGGCGCTGGTGTTCCTCAATCTGTGCCACAGTCTGACCCCTGCCTGTCTGCTGGGTGCCCGCTCACACCCACCGCCTGCCTGTCTGCTGAGTGCCCGCTCACACCCACCGCCTGCCTGTCTGCTGAGTGCCCGCTCACACCCACCGCCTGCCTGTCTGCTGGGTGCCCGCTCACACCCACCGCCTGCCTGTCTGCTGGGTGCCCGCTCACACCCACCGCCTGCCTGTCTGCTGGGTGCCCGCTCACACCCACCACCTGCCTGTCTGCTGAGTGCCCGCTCACACCCACCGCCTGCCTGTCTGCTGGGTGCCCGCTCACACCCACCGCCTGCACGCGGTGATGCATTGCGGGAGAAAGTGACAGAGCCTTCCTACTGGTTGTGCACAAGGGTGTTTATTGCTCAATACAGGTCCCTACGCCACTGATGGTGCATTTCTCCCACCCCTCACCCCATCACCTCCGCACACCCCTCACCCCCACCCACCCCTCATCCCTGGGCACCATTGTTGTGGGTGTTGTGTTGGGCGCTCTGGATCCGTGGAACACATACAGGTCAACAACACTTGAAATAGTGCAACACTATTTTATTGAGTCATTAACAGTTTAACATACTCAGACTGTGGGTTAATACGATACTAGCTTTAACTAAAGACCTTTGCCTTGTCCTAACCAGTCGATGCACTCAGCACATGGTGAATGTCTGTGCTGCGGGCTGTGAGCTCTGTCCTACTAGAAAGCTGCAGCTCGAATGAGCGGGAACTCTGATGCCCCCTGTCTATATAGTGAGTGTGTTCTAACTGGTGATTGGCTGCGGTGTTGTGTATGCTGATTGGTCCCACTGTGTGTCCATCAGTGTGTGTCTGCACCATGAAAAACTGGTGTATATGATGACAGTGAGCTGGCTGGGTTGGCTGAGCGAGTGCAGCCTCGGTGCTGCTCGACCGTGTTAGTGGGGGGCTGGCACGCGCGGTGCCGTCGAATCAGCTGGTGAGCCGGCATTCATGGCGAGAAGCCCTTGAGGACCAATTAACGTTGAATAGCGTTGCCGGCCTGGCTGGGTCGAGCGGCAGGAAGCCCGCGTAATTCCTATTCGCTACAGCACTTGGACATGTTTGCGGAGAATCCAGAGCCCACAGTGTTACCAATCAGCAAAGGCCGGGACCCGTTCGTCAGGAAGGAAGAAGACTGAATCTGAAATCGATCGTTAAGATTATTAACGGATTTGCAACAGCAGGTGCAGAATCTGAAACTGGAGATGTGCTGGGAAAGCCAGGGGAACTCTGGCTTGTGCAGCTTCTTTGCCCCAGCACATGGCAGCCCCTTGCCCCTCTCACCCGGGTGTTTGCTGAAACAACTGATGCTGCTGTGATCTGACTCAGCCCATGGTCGATGCTCTGATTGTGAACCTGCCCCACACGGATCCATTCAACCTGTTTACGTGTCACTCACCAGGAAGCAGGTTCTGAACATGAAGAGAACTTCAGCAATAACGTTACTCAAACCATCTGTACATAGAACATACAGTGCAGAAGAAGGCCATTCGGCCCATCAAGTCAGCACCAACCAACTTAAACCCTCACTTCCACCCTATCCCCAAACCCAACAACCTCTCCTAACCTTTTTGGTCACTAAGGGCAATTTATCGTGGCCAATCCACACCTTTGGACTGTGAGAGGAAACTGGAGCACCCGGAGGAAACCCACGCAGGTACGGGGAGAACGTGTCTGACACCCAACTTACAGGACAGCTCATTTACAATAACCTCTGCTGCTGCTGCCAAGTGTTTGATATTATTCTGTGTAATGTGCCGTACAGTGAATTTTAACTGTTTAATATGCTCATCAGAGGCTGTACACACCATCATAGGAAGTAATGGAATATCCCATCATTTTATCTCTCGGCAACCAGATGGAAGATGGAGCCAGAGCAGGGATAAAGCTGGTGTTTGACATGACTCTGCAGATTGATGACCTCTCAGGGTCAACATGCCCAATAACTTACACAAGTTCCTTCCATGATTGTCTTGGCCGACCTTCCGACTTGGCAGCAGCTGGCACTCTGGGGTCTCACTGCCAACGTCCAGCTCCATCAGGGTGAAGGAGGGCACGGCTGTAGTGCAGGCAAATTTTCAGATTGAGTGATATTGACAGGCCTGTCAGAAAGTAATTGTCGAAGTTCAGTGGATATGATTTGGAGGATGGGTCGGGGGGGGGGGAATTGGAGGTCTTGGAGGGGAATTAGGGGTGGTGTTCAGGCCATGAGGGGGCTCGGGGTTCAGGCTGGGATGGGTGGGAGGGCTGGTGTTGAGCCTTGGATGGGTGATTGGAGCTGCACTCATCCAGGCAAGTGGAGAGTATTCCATTACACTCCTGACTTGTGGATGGTGGACAGGGTTTAAGGAGTCAGGAGGTGAATTACTCGCCATAGGATTCCTAGCCTTTGACATGTTGACTCTACTGATCCAGCAGAGGGCAGTAGAGCGGAACTGCTGATTGGCTGTTGCGGGGGAAATTTGCATACGTCCGTGTGCTCACCCTAACTTGAAGGTGTACCTGAGCAAGAGACCCTAGCTGTTCAAGTGAAGACAAGCATCCAGCAGAGGGCAGTAGAGTGGAGCTGCTGATTGGCTGTTGTGGAGGAAATGTGCATACGTCCGTGTGCTCACACAAACCTGAAGGTGTACCTGAGCAAGAGACCCTAGCTGTGCAAGTGAAGAAAAGCATCCAGCAGAGGGCAGTAGAGTGAAGCTGCTGATTGGCTGCTGCGGGGGAAATTTGCATACATCCGTGTGCTCACCCTAACATGAAGGTGGTTTGTGCAGGAGCTGTTATCAAGTGACACTTAAACCTGAAAAACTTCTTCAGTGTTTCCCTCCCTACCCCCTCCTCTAACCAAAAAAAAACCAACCGCTGTAAAGATCAAGAGGTAGGTTCAAGGGCAGGTAGAAGTAGAAAGAAGTTGAACTGTGATGTCACAGCCTGCAGGTAAGGGATTGGCTGGTGACTGGTCAGTAGTTTTTCTTTTATTTTCCCTCAGGTGTTATCGTGCGGGGCGCAGAAGTTGCTGAGTGAGTGCTTGCTGAGAAGGGGAGTGAATAACAGGTAAGCTCTTTCTTTCTTTTTCTTTTTTATCTCGAGGGGATGGCAGGGAAGGCAGTGCAATGTTCCTCCTGCAGAATGTTTGAGGTGAGGGACGCCGTCAGTGTCCCTGCTGATTTCATCTGTGGGAATTGCACCCATCTCCAGCTCCTCAGAAACCGCGTTACGGAACTGGAGCTGGGTGAACTTCGGATCATTCGGGAGGCAGAGGTGGTCATAGATAGTAGCTTCAGGGATGTAGTTACTCTGAAGAATAAAGATAGATGGGTGACGGTGAGAGGTGCTGGGAGGAAGCAGTCAGTACAGGGATCCCCTGTGGTCGTTCCCCTTAGTAACGAGCATACCGCTTTGGATACTGTTGGGGGGGGGGGGGACTTACCAGGGGTAAGCCATGGGGTACAGGTCTCTGGCACAGAGTCTGTCCCTGTTGCTCAGAAGGGAAGGGGGGAGAGGGGTAGAGCATTAGTCATTGGAGACTCCATAGTTAGGGGGATAGATAGGAGATTCTGTGGGAACGAGAGAGACAGGCGGTTGGTGTGTTGCCTCCCAGGTGCCAGGGTGCGTGATGTCTCGGATCGTATTTTCGGGATCCTTAAGGGGGAGGGGGAGCAGCCCCAAGTCGTGGTCCACATAGCTACCAATGACACAGGTAGGAAAAGGGATAGGGATGTAAGGCAGGAATTCAGGGAGCTAGGGTGGAAACTTAGATCTTGGACAAACAGAGTTATTATCTCTGGGTTGTTACCCATGCCACGTGATAGCGAGGCGAGGAATAGGGAGAGAGAGGAGTTGAACACGTGGCTACAGGGATGGTGCAGGAGGGAGGGTTTCAGATTTCTGGATAATTGGGGCTCATTCTGGGGTCAGTGGGACCTCTACAAAGGGGATGTTCTACACCTGGACCAGAGGGGTACCAATATCCTGGGGGGGGAATTTGCTAATGCTCTTCGGGAGGGTTTAAACTAGTTCAGCAGGGGCTTGGGAACCTGAATTGTAGCTCCAGTATACAGGAGGTTGAGAGTAGTGAGGTCATGAGTAAGGTTTCAAAGTTGCAGGAGTGTACCGGCAGGCAGGAAGGTGGTTTAAAGTGTGTCTTCTTCAATGCCAGGAGCATCCGGAATAAAGTGGGTGAACTTGTGGCATGGGTTAGTACCTGGGACTTCGATGTTGTGGCCATTTTAGAGACATGGATAGAGCAGGGACAGGAATGGTTGTTGCAGGTGCCGGGGTTTAGATATTTCAGTAAGCTCAGGGAAGGTGGTAAAAGAGGGGGAGGGGTGGCATTGTTAGTCAAGGACAGTATTACGGTGGCAGAAAGGACATTTGAGGCCACAGGCTGCAGGGTTGCTGGGAGAGGTGAGTGCATATTTAAAAGAGACTTCAGTTCCTGGAGCAGGCCACAGGCTGCAGGGTTGCTGGGAGAGGTGAGTGCATATTTAAAAGAGACTTCAGTTCCTGGAGCAGGCCACAGGCTGCAGGGTTGTTGGGAGAGGTGAGTGCATATTTAAAATAGACTTCAGTTCCTGGAGCAGGCCACAGGCTGCAGGGTTGCTGGGAGAGGTGAGTGCATATTTAAAAGAGCTTAGTTTACAGGTCGAGTGGCAGTTGAAGACTTCAATTCCTGGAGCGGGCCGATTGGCTCATTGGAAATCAGGCAGGGTACAAAAGGTGTGGCAGGAGTGCCTTTAGACACGGAGTGCTGATTGGAACAGAGTACATCTGAGTTTAGGTGAGTGCTGATTGGAACAGAGTGCATCTGAGTTTAGGTGAGTGCTGATTGGAACAGAGTGCATCTGAGTTTAGGTGAGTGCTGATTGGAACAGAGTGCATCTGAGTTTAGGTGAGTGCTGATTGGAACAGAGTGCATCTGAGTTTAGGTGAGTGACTGAGTTCGGGTGAGTGGCGAGAGAGGGCTGTGTTTTTGTTGGTGTTCGGGTTTATCCTTGAGGTTCTATTAAAAAAAAAAAGAAAAACATTATTTAAATTAATTAACTAGTTGAATATGGCTGGACAGGTGATGTGCTGTTGCTGTATGATGATGGAACTGGTGGATCCCATTGAGACTGTCAGTGACCACATCTGCAGCAAGTGTTGGCTGCTCGAGGAACTTCGGCTCAGAATTGATGAGCTGGAGACCGAGCTGCACACACTGTGGCACATCAGGGAGGGGGAAAATTACCTGGACGCTTTGTTTCAGGAGACAGTCACACCCGATAGAATAAGTACTGTTAATTCGGTCAGTGGTCAGGGACAGAGTGGTGTGACTGCAAGGGAGGCGGGTAGGGGGATCCTGAGTTTAGGAGTTGAGGCGCCTCAGCCCTTGACCTTGTCCAACAGGTATGAAGTACTTGCTCCCTGTGTGGATGAGGAAGAGGGCTGTAGGGAGGATGCGTTGACTGACCACTGCACCGTGGTACAGGAAGCCATTCAAGAGGGGGGAGCAAAAAGACAAGTGGTAGTTGTAGGGGATTCTATAATTAGGGGGATTGATGGCATCCTTTGTAAGCCAGATCGTGAGTCCCACATGGTATATTGCCTGCCCGATGCCAGGGTGAGGGACATCTCTGATCGGCTTGAAAGGATTTTGGAGAGGGAGGGGGAGGATCCAGTTGTTGTGGTCCACGTTGGGACTAACAACATAGGTAAGACTAGGAAAGAGGACCTGTTTGGGGATTATCAAACACTAGGGACTAAATTAAAGAACAGGTCCTCCAGGGTTATAATCTCTGGATTACTACCCGAGCCACGTGCCAATTGGCATAGGGTTGAGAAAATTAGGGAAGTTAACACGTGGCTAAAGGAGTGGTGCGGGAAAGAGGAATTCCATTTCATGGGGCATTGGCATCAGTACTGGGGCAGGAGGGACCTGTACCGTTGGGACGGTCTTCACCTGAACCATTCTGGAACCAGTGTTCTAGCGAATAGGATAAATAGGTTGGTCACAAGGACTTTAAACTAGCAAGTTGGGGGAGAAGGGAAGGGTAAAGCTATGGACAGTATAATGGTTAATGGAGAGCAAGGCAGCAGGCTACGTGACAGGTTATTATGTAGAGATATGGGTTCAAAGACAAGGAAAATTAGGAGAAAGGGTAAGAGGAAAAATAATTTGCGAAAAGTTACTGATCAAGGTGTTAGGATTCATAACAAAGACATAAAAAACAGCATAAGTGTACTTTACCTGAATGCTCATAGTATATGGAATAAGGTGAATGAGTTGATGGTGCAAATCATCGTGAATGACTATGATTTAGTGGCCATTACTGAAACATGGTTAAAAGATGGTCACGACTGGGAGTTCAATATCCAAGGGTATCAGACTATACGAAAGGATAGAATGGACGGTAAGGGCAGTGGTGTAGCATTGTTGTTTAAGGATGGCATCCGGGCAATAGTAAGGGATAATATTAGTGCTATGGAGGACAAGGTTGAATCAATTTGGGTGGAAATCAGGAATAGTAAGGCGAAAAGGTCACTGATAGGAGTAGTCTATAGGCCACCAAATAGTAACAGGATGGTAGGGCAGGCAATAAGCAAAGAAATAACGGATGCATGTCGAAATGGTACAGCGGTTATCATGGGAGATTTTAATCTGCATGTCGATTGGTTTAACCAGGTTGGTAAAGGCAGCCTTGAGGAGGAGTTTATAGAATGTGCCCGGGATAATTTCCTGGAACAGTATGTAATGGAACCTACAAGGGAACAAGCGGTCCTAGATCTGGTCCTGTGTAATGAGGCAGGATTGATTAATGATCTCATAGTTCGGGATCCTCTTGGAAGGAGCGACCACAATATGGTGGAATTTAAAATACAGTTGGAGGATGACAAGGTAAAATCAAACACTAGTGTTTTGTGCTTAAACAAAGGCGATTACAATGTGATGAGAAAAGAACTAGCTAAGGTAGACTGGGAGCAAAGACTTCATGGTGAAGCAGTTGAGGAACAGTGGAGAACCTTCCGAGCGATCTTTCACAGTGTTCAGGAAAGGTTCATACCGACAAAAAAGAAAGATGGTAGAAAGGGGAAAAATCGACCGTGGATATCTAAGGAGGTGAGGGAGAGTATCAAATTGAAGGAAAAAGCATACAAAGTGGCAAAGATTAGTGGGAGACTAGAGGACTGGGAAGTCTTTAGGGGACAACAGAAAGCTACTAAAAAAGCTATAAAGAAGAGTAAGATAGACTATGAAAGTAAACTTGCTCAGAACATAAAAGCAGATAGTAAAAGCTTCTACAAATATATAAGACAAAAAAGAGTGGCTAAGGTAAATATTGGTCCTTTGGAAGATGAGAAGGGAGATTTAATAATAGGAGATGGGGAAATGGCTGAGGAGCTGAACAGGTTTTTTGGGTCAGTCTTCACAGTGGAAGACACAAATAACATGCCAGTGACTGATGGAAATAAAGATATGAAGTTGAGGACCTTGAGATGATTGTAATCACTAAGGAGGCAGTATTGGGCAAGCTAATGGGGCTAAAGGTAGACAAGTCTCCTGGCCAAAAGAGATGGCTAGGGAAATTGTAAATGCACTAGTGATAATTTATCAAAATTCACTAGACTCTGGGGTGGTCCCAGAGGATTGGAAAGTAGCAAACGTGACACCACTGTTTAAAAAAGGAGGTTGGCAGAAAGCGGGTAATTATAGGCCGGTAAGCTTAACTTTGGTTGTAGGGAAAATGCTGGAATCTGTCATTAAGGAGGAAATAGCGGGGCACCTGGAGGGAAATTGTCCCATTGGGCAGACGCAGCATGGGTTCACAAAGGGTAGGTCGTGTCTGACTAATTTGGTAGAATTTTTTGAGGACGTTACCAGTGCAGTAGATAACGGGGAGCCAATGGATGTGGTATATCTGGATTTCCAGAAAGCTTTTGACAAGGTGCCACACAAAAGGTTGCTGCATAAACTAAAGATGTATGGCATTGAGGGTAAAGTGGTAGCATGGGTAGAGGATTGGTTAACTAACAGAAAGCAGAGAGTGGGGATAAATGGGTGTTTCTCTGGTTGGCAACCTGTAACTAGTGGGGTCCATCAAGGGTCAGTGTTGGGCCCGCAATTGTTCACAATTTACATAGATGATTTGGAGTTGGGGACCAAGTGCAATGTGGCAAAGTTTGCAGACGACACTAAGATGAGTGGTAAAGCAAAAAGTGCAGAGGATACCGGAAGTCTGCAGAAGGATTTGGATAGGTTAGGTGAATGGGCTAGGGTCTGGCAGATGGAATTCAATGTTGCCAAGTGAGGCTATCCATGTTGGGAGGAATAACAGCAGAATGGATTATTATTTAAACGGTAAGATGTTAAAACATGCTGCTGTGCAGAGGGACCTGGGTGTGCTGGTGCACGAGTCGCAAAAAGTTGGTTTACAGGTGCAACAGGTGATTAAGAAGGCTAATCGAGTTTTGTCTTTCATTGCTAGAGGGATGGAGTTCAAGACTAGTGAGGTTATGCTGCAATTGTATAAGGTGTTGGTGAGGCCACATCTGGAGTATTGTGTTCAGTTTTGGTCTCCTTACCTGAGAAAGGACATATTGGCACTGGAGGGAGTGCAGGGGAGATTCACTAGGTTGATCCCAGAGTTGAGGGGATTAGATTATGACGAGAGGTTGAGTAGACTGGGACTGTACTCATTGGAGTTTAGAAGGATGCGGGGGGATCTTATTGAAACATATAAAATTATGAAGGGAATAGATAGGATAGATGCGGGCAGGTTGTTTCCACTGGTCGGGGAAAGCAGAACTAGGGGGCATAGCCTCAAAATAAGGGGAAGTAGATTTAGGACCGAGTTTAGGAGGAACTTCTTCACCCAAAGGGTTGTGAATCTCTGGAATTCCTTGCCCAGTGAAGCAGTTGAGGCTCCTTCTTTAAACGTTTTTAAGAAAAAGATAGATACCTTTCTAAAGAGTAAAGGGATTCGGGGATATTGTGTAGGGGCCGGAGAGTGGAGCTGAGTCCACAAAGATCAGCCATGATCTCATTGAATGGTGGAGCAGGCTTGAGGGGCCAGATGGCCTACTCCTGCTCCTAGTTCTTATGTTCTTATGTTCTATTTGATGAGGACCCATCTACTGAGGTAGTGTGGGCTGAGGTTAGAAACAGGAAAGGAGAGCTCACCCTGTTAGGGGTTTTCTATAGGCCTCCGAAAAGTTCCAGAGATGTAGAGGAAAGGATTGCAAACATGATTCTGGATAGGAGCGAAAGCAACAGGTTAGTTGTTATGGGGGACTTTAACTTTCCAAATATTGACTGGAAACACTGTAGTTCGAGTACTTTAGATGGGTCCGTTTTTGTCCAATGTGTGCAGGAGGGTTTCCTGACACAGTCTGTAAATAGGCCAATGAGAGGCGAGGCCATATTGGATTTGGTACTGGGTAATGAACAAGGACAGGTGTTAGATTTGGAGGTAGGTGAACACTTTGGTGATAGTGACCACAGTTCGATTACGTTTACTTTAGTGATGGAAAGGGATAGGTATATACCGCAGGGCAAGAGTTATATCTGGGGGAAAGGCAATTATGATGCGATGAGGCAAGACTAGGATGCATCGGGTGGAGAGGAAAACTGCAGGGGATGGGCACAATGGAAATGTGGAACTTGTTCAAGGAACAGCTACTGCGTGTCCTTGATATGTATGTACCTGTCAGGCAGAGAGGAAGTGGTCGAGCAAGGGAACCGTGGTTTACTAAAGCAGTCGAAACACTTGTCAAGAGGAAGAAGGAAGCTTATGTAAAGATGAGACATGAAGGTTCAGTTAGGGCGCTCGAGAGTTACAAGTTAGCTAGGAAGGACCTAAAGAGAGAGCTAAGAAGAGCCAGGAGGTGACATGAGAAGTCTTTGGCAGGTAGGATCAAGGATAACCCTAAAGTTTTCTATAGATATGTCAGGAATAAAAGAATGACTAGGGTAAGAGTAGGGCCTGTCAAGGACAGTAGTGGGAAGTTGTGCTTGGAGTCCAAGGAAATAGGAGAGGTGCTAAATGAATATTTTTCGTCAGTATTCACACAGGAAAAAGACAATTTTGTCGAGGAGAATACTGAGATTCAGGCTACTAGACTAGAAGGGCTTGAGGTTCATAAGGAGGAGGTGTTCGCAATTCTGGAAAGTGTGAAAATAGATAAGTCCCCTGGACTGGATGGGATTTATCCTAGGATTCTCTGGGAAGCTAGGGAGGAGATTGCTGAGCATTTGGCTTTGATCTTTAAGTCATCTTTGTCTGCAGGAAAATTGCCAGAAGACTGGAGGATGGCAAATGTTGTCCCCTTGTTCAAGAAGGGGAGTAGAGACAACCCCGGTAACTATAGACAGACCAGTGAGCCTTACTTCTGTTGTGGGCAAATTCTTGGAAAGGTTTCTCAGAGATAGGATGTACCATCATCTGGAAAGGAATAATTTGATTAGAGATAGTCAACACGGTTTTGTGAAGGGTAGGTCGTGCCTCACAAACTTTATTGAGTTCTTTGAGAAGGTGACCAAACAGGTGGATGAGGGTAAAGCAGTTGATGTGGTGTATATGGATTTCAGCAAAGCGTTTGATAAGGTTCCCCACGGTATGCTACTGCAGAAAATACGGAAGCATGGGATTCAGGGTGATTCAGCAGTTTGGATCAGAAATTGGCTAGCTGGAAGAAGACAAAGGGTGGTGGTTGATGGGAAATGTTCAGACTGGAGTCCAGTTACGAGTGGTGTACCACAAGGACCTGTTTTGGGGCCACTGCTGTTTGTCATTTTTATAAATGACCTGGAGGCGGGCGTAGAAGGATGGGTGAGTAAATTTGCAGATGACACTAAAGTCGGTGGAGTTGTGGACAGTGTGGAAGGATGTTACAAGTTACAGAAGGACATAGATAAGCTGCAGCGTTGGGCTGAGAGGTGGCAAATGGAGTTTAATGGAGAAAAGTGTGAGGTGATTCATTTTGGATGGAATAACAGGAAGACAGAGTACTGGGCTAATGGCAAGATTCTTGGCAGTGTGGATGAGCAGAGAGGTCTCGGTGTCCATGTACATAGATCCCTGAAAGTTGTCACCCAGGTTGAGAAGGTTGTTAAGAAGGAGTACGCTGTGTTAGCTTTTATTGGTAAAGGGATTGAGTTCCGGAGTCGGGAGGTCATGTTGCAGCTGTACAAAACTCTGGTGCGGCCGCATTTGGAGTATTGCGTGCAATTCTGGTCGCCGCATTATAGATGTGGAAGCATTGGAAAGGGTGCAGAGGAGATTTACCAGGATGTTGCCTGGTATGGAGGGAAGATCTTATGAGGAAAGGCTGAGGGACTTGTGGCTGTTTTCGTTAGAGAGAAGAAGGTTAAGAGGTGACTTAATTGAGGCATACAAGATGATCAGAGGATTGGATAGGGTGGACAGTGAGAGCCTTTTTCCTCGGATGGTGATGTCCAGCACGAGGGGACATAGCTTTAAATTGAGGGGAGGTACATATAAGACAGATGTCAGAGGTAGGTTCTTTACTCAGAGAGTAGTAAGGGTGTGGAATGCCCTGCCTGCAACAGTAGTGGACTCGCCAACACTGAGGGCATTCAAATGGTCATTGGATAGACATATGGACGATAAGGGAATAGTGTAGATGGGCTTTAGAGTGGTTTCACAGGTCGGCGCAACATTGAGGGCCGAAGGGCCTGTACTGCGCTGTAATGTTCTATGTTCTATGCCCTGATGGCCATAGTATTATTAATAATAATCTTTATTATTGCCACAAGTAGGCTCACATAAACACTGCAATGAAGTTACTGTGAGTACACAGAGGGAGAATTCAGAATGTCCAATTCACCTAGCAACACGTCTTTCGGGACTTGTGAGAGGAAACCGGAGCACCCGGAGGAAACCCACGCAGACACGGGGAGAACGTGCAGACTCCGCACAGACAGTGACCCAAGCGGGGAATCAAACCTGGGACCCTGGAGCTGCGAAGCAACAGTGCCGCCTGTTCAGTTTCTGAACAATGGTAACCCCCAGGATGTTCATTGTGGGGATTCAGTGATGGTAATGCCATTGAACGGGCAGCACGGTGGCACAGTGGTTAGCACTGATACTTCACAGCGCCAGGGTCCCAGGTTCGATTCTTGGCTCAGGTCACTGTCCGTGCGGAGTCTGCACATTCTATGGACATTGTCCAGGAATTGCGGATGACTGCACAAAGTTCTGCACCCGTCACACCTCCTCAGATAATGAAGCAGTCCGTGTCCAAATGCAGCAAGACCTGGACAATATCCAGGCTCGGGGCTGACAAGTGGCAAGTTACATTTGCGCCACACAAGTGCCAGGCAATGACCATCTCCTACAAGAGAGGATCTAACCATTGCTCCTTGACATTCAATGGCATTACCATCGCTGAATCCCCCACAACCAACATCCTGTGGTTACCATTGATCAGAAACTGAACTGGACCCAGCCACATAAATTCTGTGGCTACCAGAGCAGGGCAAAGGCTGGGAATCCTGTGGTGAGTAACTCACCTCCTGATCCCCCCAAAGCCTGTCCACCATCTACAAGGTACAAGAGCTGAGTCCACAAAAGATCAGCCATGATCTCATTGAATGGTGGAGCAGGCTCGAGGGGCCAGATGGCCGACTCCTGCTCCTAGTTCTTATTCTCAAGTCAGGAGTGTAATGGAATACTCTCCACTTGCCTGGATGAGTGCAGCTCCAACAACACTCAAGAAGCTCGACACCATCCAGGACAAAGCAACCCCGCTTGATTGCTCCCTCTTCCACAAACATTCACTCCCTCCAGCATCGACGCACAGTGGCAGCCGTGTGTACCATTTACAGGATGCACTGCAGGAACTCACCGAGGTTCCTTAGACAGCACCTTCCAAACCCACGACCATTACCATCTAGAAGAACAAGAGCAACAGATACCTGGGAACCCCACCAGCTGGAGGTTCCCCTCCACGTCACCCACCACCCTGACTTGGAAATATATCGCCGTTCCTTCACTGTCGCTGGGGCAACATCCTGGAACCCCCTCCCGAACAGCACAGTGGGTGTACCTACACCTCAAGGACTGCAGCGTTTCAAGAAGGCAGCTCACCACCTTCTCAAGGGCAATTAGGGATGGGCAATAAATGCTGGCCTAACCAGCGAAGCCCCCATCCCATAAAAATGAATTTTTAAAAGAATAGTTGACATATCGATTGCCATTTATGGAAGAGAATCCCCAGCTTCTCCCTGCTCAGTCCCGAACTTTAGATTCTGCCGCAGTCCGAGATGCTCAACTAATGGAAATAAATATTCCCTATTTATCCAGCTTTCCCCCCTTAATGTCTCGACCTATCGATCAAATCTTCCCTGAAAGAGTTAGATTTCAGGAAATGGAACCCAAATCTGTTTCATCTCTCTTTGTGATCAAGGTATTATTCTGGACATCTAGGCCATGTCCCCTCCAACTTCCGGCATTAAATACCAGGTGGCAGGTTCGCTCAGATGGTGGGACAGCTGGTTGGTGATACAGAGCGAGGCCAGCAGCGTGGGTTCAATCCCCGTATCGGCTGAGGTTATTCATGAAGGCTCCGCCTTCTCAACCTTGACCCTCGCCTGAGGTGTGGCGACCCTCAGGTTAAACCACCACCGGTCAGCTCTTCCCCCTCAAAGGGGAAAGCAGCCTATGGTCATCTGGGACTGTGGCAACTTTACCTTCACCTTACCTTGCTCACCTTTACAAGACCCAACTCTTGTACATCCATCCCCTGTCTCTCTTACCCCTTCCATCTCACCCCATCTTCTCCCTTGCTTCTCCCCTTTGACCATCTCCAACCCAACTCTCTATCAGTCCTTTTCTCTCCCCCAAACTTTGCTCCACTCCACCACCCACACACCCCCTCACCTTCTCATTTCTCCTGCATCTCAGTCTCTTCAGTCTCCCTCTCTCCCATTCCACCTCGGCCCTTTACTCCCTCTTTTTTTTCTGTTCTTTGACGCTCCCGTCTTGCTTTCGTAATACCTTCCCTCTCCTCCCTCCCCTCTGCATCCTTCTCTCTCCCTCCGCCTCACTTCTCACACCCCCTCCCACCTCCTTGTGTTAAGGGGGAGGGGTTATTGATGAAGCAGTTCAGTTAAGCCCCTTCCCTAGAACAAAGAACAAAGAACAAAGAAAAGTACAGCACAGGGACAGGCCCTTCGGCCCTCCAAGCCTGTGCCGACCATGCTGCCTGTCTAAACACTTTCGGGGTACTTATCCCTCTATTCCCATCCTATTTATGTATTTGTGAAGATGCCCCTACTGGGGACAAATATACATTCAGCTCCAAGTGGGATTGGTGAGAACTGAGTACGGTCGGGGTGGGGGTGGGGGGGTGGGGGGGGGGGGGGGGGGGGGGGCACGGGGGGGGGGGGGGGGGGGGCACCGGGGGGGGGGGGGCAACGATGTGTCTGATTTATTTAATTCCTAATTAATTGACGTTTCTGCGATTTGCAGCTTTTAAGTTTGTTATCATGCAGAGCAGCTGAGTGAGATTAATAGTGATGGGAATCTCTCATTCTCTGTTTGCAGTTACAATTGTGTTGTTAAACCTCCTGTCGCTGCACCCAATGGAATTTCTGATAACCTTGGATAAGTGGAACACACAGCGATGACAATGGGATTTTTCAAGGTGCATTTTTAATGACAAGTATTTCAAGATCATTTCGGACATCTTTAGAAAAACCTAAACAAAAGAATCAAGGACGAACTTGCCGTGGACTCAGTGAGCCAAGTGAATTGCTTACTCGGACATGATGGACTGAATTCTCAAACAGCTCTGTCATTCTGTTCTCTGCAGTCAGGGAGCAAAAAAAAATTCCAAGCAACCCAGAATTTCAAACTGAGAAAGACCCAACAAAGAAGTATACATGGGGCATAAGACCATAAGACATCGGAGCAGAATTAGGCCACTCGGCCCATCGAGTCTGCTCCGCCATTCAATCACGGCTGATATTTTTCTCATCCCCAGTCTCCGGCCTCCTCCCCGTAACCCCATATTCCCTTATTGATCAAAAATCTATCCATCTCTGTCTTAAAGACACTCAGTGAATTGGCCTCCACAGCCTTCTGCGGCAAAGAGTTCCACAGATTCACCAGCCTCTGGCTGAAGAAATTCCTCCTCATCTCTGTTTTAAAGGATAATAATGATAATAATAATCTTTATTGTCACAAGTAGGCTCACATTAACACTGCAATGAAGTTACTGTGAAAAGTCCCTAGTCGCCAAACTCCGGTGCCTGTTCGGGTACACAGAGGGAGAATTCAGAATGTCCAATTCACCTAACAGCACGTCTTTCAGACATTGCGCAAGGAAACCGGAGCACCCGGAGGAAACCCACGCAGACACGGGGAGAACGTGCAGACTCCACACAGTGACCCAGCCGGGAATCGAACCTGGGACCCTGGACCTGTGAAGCCACAGTGCTAACCACTGTGCTACCGTGTTGCCGCTTTAATCTGAGTAAGAAGTCTTACAATACCAGGTTAAAGTCCAACAGGTTTGTTTCAAACACTAGCTTTCGGAGCGCTGCTCCTTCCTCAGGTGAATGAAGAGGTCTGTTCCAGAAACATATATATAAGATGATAACATATTTATAAGATGATCAGGGGAATAGATAGAGTAGACAGTCAGAGACTTTTTCCCCGGGTGGAACAAACCATTACAAGGGGACATAAATTTAAGGTGAAAGGTGGAAGATATAGGAGGGATATCAGAGGTAGGTTCTTTACCCAGAGAGTAATGGGGGCATGGAATGCACTGCCTGTGGAAGTAGTTGAGTCGGAAACATTAGGGACCTTCAAGCAGCTATTGGATAGGTACATGGATTACGGTAAAATTATATAGTGTAGATTTATTTGTTCTTAAGGGCAGCACGGTAGCATTGTGGATAGCACAATTGCTTCACAGCTCCAGGGTCCCAGGTTCGATTCCGGCTTGGGTCACTGTCTGTGCGGAGTCTGCACGTCCTCCCAGTGTCTGCGTGGGTTTCCTCCAGGTGCTCCGGTTTCCTCCCACAGTCCAAAGATGTGCGGGTTAGGTGAATTGGCTAATGATAAATTGCCCTTAATGTCCAAATTGCCCTTGGTGTTGGGTGGAGGTGTTGAGTTTGGGTAGGGTGCTCTTTCCAAGAGCCGGTGCAGACTCAAAGGGCCGAATGGCCTCCTTCTGCACTGTAAATTCAATGATAATCTATGATTAATCTAGGACAAAGGTTCGGCACAACATCGTGGGCCGAAGGGCCTGTTCTGTGCTGTATTTTCTATGTTCTATGTTCTATATAGACAAATTCAAAGATGCCAGACAATGCTTAGAATGCGAGCATTGGCAGGTAATTAAGTCTTTACAGATCCAGAGATGGGGTAACCCCAGGTTAAAGAGGTGTGAATTGTGTCAAGCCAGGACAGTTGGTAGGATTTCGCAGGCTAGATGGTGGGGGATGAATGTAATGCGACATGAATCCCAGGTCCCGGTTGAGGCCGCACTCATGTGTGCGGAACTTGGCTATAAGTTTCTGCTCAGCAAACTACCCAGCCTTCAGAACAGCGACCACGACACCACACAACCCTGCCATGGCAATCTCTGCAAGACGTGCCAGATCATCGACATGGATACCACCATTACACGTGAGAACATCACCCACTAGGTACGCGGTACATACTCGTGCGACTCGGCCAACGTTGTCTACCTCATACGCTGCAGGAAAGGATGTCCCGAAGCGTGGTACATTGGCGAGACCATGCAGACGCTGCGACAACGAATGAACGGACATCGCGCGACAATCACCAGGCAGGAATGTTCCCTTCCAGTCGGGGAACACTTCAGCAGTCAAGGGCATTCAGCCTCTGATCTCCGGGTAAGCGTTCTCCAAGGTGGCCTTCAGGACCCGCGACAATGCAGAATCGCCGAGCAGAAACTTATAGCCAAGTTCCGCACACATGAGTGCAGTCTCAACCGGGACCTGGGATTCATGTCGCATTACATTCATCCCCCACCATCTGGCCTGTGAAATCCTACCAACTGTCCTGGCTTGATACAATTCACACCTCTTTAACCTGGGGTTACCCCATCTCTGGGTCTGTAAAGACTTAATTACCTGCCAATGCTCGCATTCTAAGCATTGTCTGGCATCTTTGAATTTGTCTATTGTTATGGGTCCGGGTTTATAGAACCCCAAAGTGTTTCATGGAGTTCAACCGACCCATAACTTGTAATAGATTGTGGTGTGGGAAGCACACGGCGTACTCTCCAGGTGTGATACAGCAGAAATGGACAAGTGGTTTTTAAAAACAAAACAATGTTTATTCTATGAACTTAATTTAACCTTTTAAAAACAAACATTCAATATCTAAACACCCATTACTTCAAAGATAGCCCCAAAAGACTACAACACTAAATAATCCTTCAAACTGTTCCTTTAAACATCCAAAACACTTCAAAACCTTCAAAAACAGACATGAGGGGCGGGATTCTCCGCAATCGGCGCGATGTCCGCCGCCCGGCGCCAGAAACGGCGCGAATCAGTCCGGCATCACGCCGCCCCAAAGGTGCGGAATTCTCCACATCTTGAGGGGCCGAGCCCTCACCTTGAGGGGCTAGGCCCACGCCGGACTGATTTCCGCCCCGCCAGCTGGCGCAGAAATGACTTTGCCGGGTGGCGGGAGCGTCAGCGGCCGCTCACTGCATCCCCGTGCATGCGCAGTGGAGGGGGTCTCTTCCGCCTCCGCCATAATGGAGACCATGGCGAAGGCGGAAGGAAAAGAGTGCCCCCACGGCACAGGCCCACCTGCGGATCGGTGAGCACCGATCGCGGGCCAGGCCACCGTGTGGGCACCCCCCGGGGCCAGATCGCCCCGCGCCCCCCCCCAGGACCCCGGAGCCCGCCCGCACCGCCATGTCCCGCCGTCCCAAAGGTGGTTCAATCCACGCCGGCTGCGTGGGTTGACAGCGGCGGGACTTCGGCCCATCGTGGACCGGAGAATCGCCGGGGGATTCCCGCCGACCGGCGCGGCGCGGTTCCCGCCCCTGATGAATCACAGGTGGCGGAGAATTCGCGTCACGGCGGGGGCGGGATTCACGCCGGCCCCCGGCGATTCTCCGACCCGGTGGGGGGTCGGAGAATCATGCCCATAGTCTTTGGATTGCAGACGTCAACAGACCAGCTCGGTTTCTTCTTCCTGCAGCTCTCAACAAAACACACAGACACTCCCAGCTTTCTCCTCAAACTGAAACCAAAAGCAGAAGTGAGCTCAGCTCCCCCCACCCTCTGACATCACTTCAGTAATATGAAGTGCCCCACCATCTGGCCTGCGAAATCCTACCAACTGTCCTGGCTTGATGTAATTCACACCTCTTTAACCTGGGGTTACCCCATCTCTGGATCTGTAAAGATTTAATCACCTGCTAATGGTCGCATTCCTAGCATTGTTTGGCATCTTTGAATTTGTCTATATATGTGTTTCTGGAACAGACCTCTTCATTCACCTGAGGAAGGAGCAGCGCTCCGAAAGCTAGTGACATCGAAACAAACCTGTTGGACTTTAACCTGGTGTTGTAAGACATCGTACTGTGCTCACCCCAGTCCAACGCCGGCATCTCCACATCATCTTCAATAATATGATCAGCTCCATTTCTTAAAGGTACATTGCTTACATCCATTTCTTAAAGGTATTTTCACATGACACCTCCCCCCAAGAAAAAAAACCCATCAACTTCAAGATGGTTTCATTTTTCACCTTTGCACCATCAATTAAGAAATGCACACAGTAAAAACACTTTATCGGTTCTAAAAAACAACACAAGCAAACAGGTATAATAATATAGTCCATTTTTTCCCCCGTTCTTCTTCCTCCAACCAAAATCCTTCTCGATTGACAGTCTCTTTGAACAAGAAAGCCTCTGCACGATCCATCCATTCCTCTACACCTTGGCATTTCTCTTTAAATTTATTTACTTCAGTTCAATCTGATCACAGAGTCCCTTGCAATTCTCCAACACAGGAGCATTGGTTATCACAGCTTTCAGGCTGTCAAATGCCTGTTGAAATTCCGCTGTCCATTGAAATTTTTTTATACGTTTCTTCAGCCAGTCTGTCAGTGGAGCAATCACGCTACAAAGATTTTGCACAAATGTTCGATCCAATCCACTCATTCGTCTCGACGGTATCGAAAACTCCTCAAGGAAAGTGATTTGGGCTTTTCCAAATTCACTTTTGGCTAGGTTTATCATCAAACCCGCCTCCTGAAGCTGATCGAATAACTCCACAAGATGTTTTAAATGTTCTTTCCATGTCTGGCTGAAAACTACCAGATCGCCGATGTACATACCATCTGGAGTCACAGAAGCTGAAATCTCCTTCACCCTTTCGGATAAAGTACCTGCCAGTAACCTTTAAATAAAAGCGGATTGTCCCACTTTCTCAATGCAATCCTCCAAACGTGGGATAGGATAAGAGTCCGGTCTTGTAACTGCATTCACCTTTCTATCGTCCACACACAACCGTTGGGTACCGTCTGGTTTAGGTACCATCACTATGGGTGAGCTCCATTGGCTGCAACCCACTTCCATTATGCCATTTTTAAGCATACTCTCAATCTCTTTGTTAACCTGTGCCAATTTTAAAGGGTTAAGTCTATATTGATGTTGTTTGATAGGAACAGCATTTCCCACATCTACATCATGTATAGCCATTTTAATACTTCCCAATTTATCTCCACAAACTTGCCCATGTGATATCAATAACTCTTTCAGGTCAGTTTGTTTTTCCTCTGGAAGGTAACTCAACAATTTATCCCAATTTTTAAGAACATCCTCATTTTCCAATTTAATTTGAGGTATGTCAAATTCACAGTCATCTGGATTTGGTTCGTCACTTTGAGTTAGAATCATTAAAACCTCCTCCTTTTTCTCTCCTTCCCTTTCAAAGTACCTTTTAAGCATATTCACATGACACACTCGGTGAGTCTTCCTTCTACCTGGTGTTTTTAACCACATAATTCACCTCACTTAATTTCCTTTCAATCTGATACGGTCCACAAAACCTAGCTTTTAATGGTTCACCTACCGCTGGTAACAACACTAAAACTTTATCCCCACTGGCAAAACTACGAGTTCTTGTCTGCTACCCGTTTCATCACATTTTGTGCAATTTTCAAATGTTGCCTAGCCAATTCACCTGCTCTACTTAATCGTTCCCTAAAATTTGACACGTAATCCAATAGTGTAACTTCCAATTTCTCACCCACCAATTTTTCCTTAATCAATTTAAGTGGTCCTCTTACTTCATGACCAAAAATTAATTCAAAAGGACTAAATTTGGTTGACTGATTAGGTGCTTCCCTAATTGCTAACAGTACAAATGGAATTCCTTTATCCCAATCAATTAGGACCCTTGTAAAAGGTTCCTCAAATGCTGGAATGGGTATTAAGGGCGCTGGTTTTATCACTGCTTGAGGTTTCCCTATCACTTGACAGGTGTGACAGGATTGACAAAATTTAACTACATCTTAATGTAGTCCAGGCCAATTAAAATGTTTCTGGAATTTAGCTTGAGTTTTCCTTATCCCCAAATGACCTCCCACTGGTACCTCATGTGCAACTCGCAACACCTCCTTTCTATGCCCTACCGGCAATACTACTTGATGAACTTCTGCCCACTTTTCATCTGCCTGCATATGTAAAGGGCTCCATTTTCTCATCAAGACATCACTTTTACGGTAATAACACTCTGATATACTCTCAGATTCCTCTTCCGTATATGCTTTCTGATATATCCGTTTTATTTCTACATCTTTCTGTTGTAAGTCCGCCAATTTTCCTGAACTAAAAATGTCCGCCTCATCCTCCACCTGTTCTTGTTCTTCTTCAACCATCTGATCAAAAATCGTTTCTGATAATTGCACTTCAACTTCATCTTCATGCTTTGATTTCTCCTCTTGTCTTAACCTGTGACTTTCCGACCTTGTTACTACACAATCCAGAAAAATCCCAGGATATTCGTCCTTCAACACTTCAGTTGTCTGATTTTCCACTGGCTTATCAACCACAGTAGGCATCACTCCCACCTGCGATCCAGCTGTATCATTACCCAAGATAAACTGTATTCCTGGACAAGATAGTTTATCTATTACTCCTACTATCACTTCACCACTCTTCACTGGACTTTCCAATCTTACCTTATATAATTGAACACTACTGCTCTC
This sequence comes from Scyliorhinus torazame, assembly GCF_047496885.1. NCBI lineage: Eukaryota > Metazoa > Chordata > Chondrichthyes > Carcharhiniformes > Scyliorhinidae > Scyliorhinus > Scyliorhinus torazame. The sequence continues at coordinate 1,957,941 of NC_092720.1, forward strand.
ACTCTGAATTCCACATATGACCACCTTTTCTGGCAACATTCTTCCAAAACTACATAATTCCTCATCTCTTACCATTAAAAATTGACTAGCCCCTGGATCTCTTAAAATTATGACTTCTTTACCTGCTCCTCCTGATACACGAGTAAACTACCCACACAAGTAAATTCATTAAAGAGATCTGGCACCTTCTTATCAATCACCTCTTGAACAGGCTGTACAATCTTTTGCACCTCCTTCGCTTCCCTTGGGCTTTCCTTTACCACTCTAACACACCCCACTGTCTTATCCTGTTTCACCACATCAGCCTTCCCAGTGCTTTTCTTCAACCACCAACACTGTGACTTTACATGGCCTAGTTTATTACAGTGAAAACATTTGAAACTTTTCATTTCTTTTCCACCCTCCTGGATTTCTTTTTTAATCTGAGGGACACTCTCTTTATTGTCTCCCATCAGATCACCTTTACCTTTACCACTTGAGTATTTCTCATGTCCCCAGTTTCTATCCCTCACCGGCTGAAACTGATGTCGGAAACCAATCTTTGATTTATGAACTAATTCATAATCATCTGCCATTTCCACTGCTAATCTCGCAGCTTGCTCACTGCATCAGGAATTGAATTTCTAAACTCCTCCAAAACTATAATTTATCTGAGAGCTTCATACGTTTGATCTATTTTCAAGCCCTTATCCACCTATCAAAATTACTCAGTTTGAACCTTTCAAACTCCATGTATGTTTGACCAAATACTTTCCTTAAATTCCTAAACCTTTGTCTGTAAGCTTCAGGCACTAGTTCAGATGCACCGAAGATGGATTTTTTCACCTCCTCATACATCCTAGATACCTCCTCCGGTAGTGATGCAAACACTTCACTAGCTCTAACTACCAGCTTTGTTTGAATCAGTAATACCCACATGTCCTGTGGCCATTTCATTTGTTTAGCTACCTTCTCAAATGAAATGAAAAACGCTTCTACCTCCTACTCGTCAAACCTTGGCAATGCTTGGACATATTTAAATAGATTCCCGCCAAGCCTTCGCCTTTGACGCTCTTTCTCACTATCCTCATCACTATCATCCAACTGTACGTTTCCCTTTACGTCTGCCAATTTTAAATGACTATCATGTTTCATGGCCATTTTCTGAAGTTCAAACTTTCTCTCTTTATCTTTTTCCCTGATCTGTATTTCCCTTTCTTTTTCTTTTTGTTCTGCTAGGGCTATTCTTTCTTTTCTCCTTTCTTCTCTCCCCTTTTCTTTTTCATCTCTCTCTCTTTCGTATTCACGCTGCTTTAAGTCTTTCTCATGTTCCATTTGTTTAATTTGCAACTGAATTTTTGCCATTTCCAATTAATCAAATGGTATCTCAGGCAACTTTCAATGCCATAATACCTCATCTTTTCGCATTTGTCAGGTAATGTTAACTGCAATATTTTTGCCAAATCTAACAGTTTGCTTTTAGTCTCTGTCCGTAAGGTACTGCGTGTGACCGTCTCCACCGCCAAAAACATCTGAGCTTCTGAAAGAGCCATTGTCCACAACACACTCCCCACTTAAACTAAAATACCACACCGGAAAAGCAACCACGATATGCTCACCACTCACTGTCTTTAAGTTCACTAAGCCAATTATGGACAAGTGGTTTTTAAAACAAAACAATGTTTATTCTATGAACTCAATTTAACCTTTTAAAAACAAACATTGAATATCTTAACACCCATTACTTCAAAGATAGCCCCAAAAGACTACAACACTAAATAACTACAGTGAATGGTAGAACCCTCAAGAGTATTGAAAGTCAAAGAGATCTAGGAGTACAGGTCCACAGGTCATTGAAAGGGGCAACACAGGTGGAGAAGGTAGTCAAGAAGGCATACGGCATGCTTGCCTTCATTGGCCGGGGCATTGAGTATAAGAATTGGCAAGTCATGTTGCAGCTGTATAGAACCTTAGTTAGGCCACACTTGGAGTATAGTGTTCAATTCTGGTCGCCACACTACCAGAAGGATGTGGAGGCTTTAGAGAGGGTGCAGAAGAGATTTACCAGAATGTTGCCTGGTATGGAGGGCATTAGCTATGAGGAGCGGTTGAATAAACTCGGTTTGTTCTCACTGGAACGAAGGAGGTTGAGGGGCGACCTGATAGAGGTATACAAAATTATGAGGGGCATAGACAGAGTGGACAGTCAGAGGCTTTTCCCCAGGGTAGAGGGGTCAATTACTAGGGGGCATAGGTTTAAGGTGAGAGGGGCAAGGTTTAGAGTAGATGTACGAGGCAAGTTTTTTACGCAGAGGGTAGTGGGTGCCGGGAACTCGCTGACGGAGGAGGTGGTGGAAGCAGGGACGATAGGGACATTTAAGGGGCATCTTGACAAATATATGAATAGGATGGGAATAGAGGGATACGGACCCAGGAAGTGTAGAAGATTGTAGTTTAGTCGGGCAGCATGGTCGGCACGGGCTTGGAGGGCCGAAGGGCCTGTTCCTGTGCTGTACATTTCTTTGTTCTTTGTTCTTTGTTCTAATCCTTCAAACTGTTCCTTTAAACATCCAAAAGACTTCAAAACCTTCAAAAACAGACATGAGGTTACATTCAATATATTTATAGTCTTTGGATTTGCAGACATCACCAGACCAGCTCAGTTTCTTCCTGCAGCTCTCAACAAAACACACAGACACTCCCAGCTTTCTCCTCAAACTGAAACCAAAAGCAGAAGTGAGCTCAGCTCCCCCCACCATCTGACATCACTTCAGTAATATGATCAGCTCCATTTCTTAAAGGTACATTGCTTACATCCATTTCTTAAAGGTACTCTCACATGACACGATATATATGTTTCTGGAATATACCTCTTCATTCACCTGAGGATGGAGCAGTGCTCCGAAAACTAGTGTTTGAAACAAACCTGTTCCTTTTCATGGGACACTGGCATCAGTTTTGGGACAGGGGGGACCTATACCGTTGGGATGGTCTCCACCTGAACCGAGCTGGGACCAGTGTTCTGGCGAAAAGAGTAAATAGGGTGGTCAATAGGACTTTAAACTAGAGATTGGGGGGGGAAGGGAAAGTCAGGGAACCAAGAGGTGAAGTAATCAGCGGGAAGCGTAGCTGCTTAGGAATACAAAAAAGCACGAAAAGACAGAACTCAGGAGAGGTTACGATAGTCCCCATCCCACAAAATATGACACAGTGTATGGAAAGGCTCAGTAAACCAAGGACCACCACACTAAGAAAACAAAAAGGGACGGTCAATAGAGAATTAAAGGTGCTATATTTAAATGCACGCAGTGTACGGAACAAGGTAGATGAGCTTGTGGCCCAGATTGTGACTGGCAGGTATGATGTGGTAGGCATCACAGAGACGTGGTTGCAGGGGGTTCAGGACTGGCATTTAAACATCCAGGGATTCACAACCTATCGAAAAGACAGAGAAGTGGGCAGAGGGGGCGGGGTTGCCTTGTTAATTAGGAATGAAATTAAATGAATAGCACTAAACGACATAGGGCCAGATGATGTGGAGTCTGTGTGGGTAGAGTTGAGGAACCACAAAGGTAAAAAAACCATAATGGGAGTTATGTACAGGCCTCCTAACAGTGGTCAGGACCAGGGGCACAAAATGCACCACGAAATAGAAAGTGCATGTCAGAAAGGCAAGGTCACAGTGATCATGGGGGACTTCAATATGCAGGTGGACTGGGTAAATAATGCTGCCAGTGGACCCAAGGAAAGGGAATTCATTGAATTTTTACAGGAGGGCTTTTTGGAACAGCTTGTGATGGAGCCCACGAGGGAACAGACCATTCTGGACTTAGTGTTATAAGAACATAAGAACTAGGAGCAGGAGTAGGCCATCTGGCCCCTCGAGCCTGCTCCACCATTCAATGAGATCATGGCTGATCTTTTGTGGACTCAGCTCCACTTTCCGGCCCGAACACCATAACCCTGAATCCCTTTATTCTTCAAAAAACTATCTATCTTTATCTTAAAAACATTTAATGAAGGAGCCTCTACTGCTTCACCGGGCAAGGAATTCCATAGATTCACAACCCTTTGGGTGAAGAAGTTCCTCCTAAACTCAGTCCTAAATCTACTTCCCCTTATTTTGAGGCTATGCCCCCTATTTCTGCTTTCACCCGCCAGTGGAATCAACCTGCCTGCATCTATCCTATCTATTCCCTTCATAATCTTATATGTTTCTATAAGATCCCCCCTCATCCTTCGAAATTCCAATGAGTACAGTCCCAGTCTACTCAACCTCTCCTTGTAATCCAACACCTTCAGCTCTGGGATTAACCTAGTGAATCTCCTCTGCACACCCTCCAGTGCCAGTACATCCTTTCTCAAGTAAGGAGACCAAAACTGAACACAATACTCCAGGTGTGGCCTCACTAACACCTTATACAATTGCAGCATAACATTTCTAGTCTTAAACTCCATCCCTCTAGCAATGAAGGACAAAATTCCATTTGCCTTCTTAATCACCTGTTGCACCTGTAAACCAACTTTTTGTGACTCATGCACTAGCACACCCAGGTCTCTCTGCACAGTAGCATGTTTTAATATTTTATCATTTAAATAATAATCCCTTTTGCTGTTATTCCTGCCGAAATGGATAATCTCACATTTCTCAACATTGTATTCCATCTGCCAGACCCTAGCCCATTCACTTAGCCTATCCAAATCCCTCTGCAGACTTCCAGTATCCTCTGCACTTTTTGCTTTACCACTTATCTTAGTGTTGTCTGCAAATTTGGACACATTGCTCTTGGTCCCCAACTCCAAATCATCTATGTAAATTGTGAACAGTTGTGGGCCCAACACTGATCCCTGAGGGGCACCACTAGCTACTGATTGCCAACCAGAGAAACACCCATTAATCCCCACTCTTTGCTTTCTTTATATTAACCAATCCTCCATCCATGCTACTACTTTCCCCTTAATGCCATGCATCTTTATCATATGCAGCAACCTTTTGTGTGGCACCTTGTCAAAGGCTTTCTGGAAATCCAGATATACCACATCCCTTGGCTCCCCGTTATCTACCGCACTGGTAACGTCCTCAAAAAATTCCACTAAATTTGTTAGGCACGACCTGCCCTTTATGAACCCATGCTGCGTCTGCCCAATGGGATAATTTCCATCCAGATGCCTCGCTATTTCTTCCTTGATGATAGATTCCAGCATCTTCCCTACTACCGAAGTTAAGCTCACTGGCCTAAAATTACCCGCTTTCTGCCTACCTCCTTTTTTAAACAGTGGTGTCACATTTGCTAATTTCCAATCCGCCGGGACCACCCCAGAGTCTAGTGAATTTTGGTAAATTATCACTAGTGAATTTGCAATTTCCCTAGCCATCTGTTTCAGCACTCTGGGGTGCATTCCATCAGGGCCAGGAGACTTGTTTACCTTTAGCCCCATTAGCTTGCCCATCATTACCTCCTTGGTGATAACAATCCTCTCAAGGTCCTCACCTGTCATAGCCTCATTTCCATCAGTCACTGGCATGTTATTTGTGTCTTCCACTGTGAAGACTGACCCAAAAAACCTGTTCAGTTCCTCAGCCATTTCCTCACCTCCCATTATTAAATCTCCCTTCTCATCCTCTAAAGGACCAATATTTACCTCAGCCACTCTTTTTTGTTTTATATATTTGTAGAAACTTTTACTATCTGTTTTTATATTCTGAGCAAGTTTACTCTCATAATCTATCTTACTCTTCTTTATAGCTTTTATAGTAGCTTTCTGTTGCCCCCTAAAGATTTCCCAGTCCTCTAGTCTCCCACTAATCTTTGCTACTTTGTATGCTTTTTCGTTTAATTTGATACTCTTCCTTATTTCCTTAGATATCCACGGTCGATTTTCCCTCTTTCTACCGTCCTTCCTTTTTGTTGGTATAAACCTTTGCTGAGCACTGTGAAAAATCACTTGGAAGGTTCTCCACTGTTCCTCAACTGTTTCACCATAAAGTCTTTGCTCACAGTCTACCTTAGCTAGTTCTTCTCTCATCGTAATCTTCTTTGTTAAAGCACAAAACACGAGTGCTTGATTTTACCTTCTCACCCTCCATCTGTATTTTAAAATCCACCATATTGTGATCACTCCTTCCGAGAGGATCCCTAACTATGAGATCCTGAATCAATCCTGTCTCATTACACAGGACCAGATCTAGGACCACTTGTTCCCTCGTAGGTTCCATTACATACTGTTCTAGTAAACTATCGCGGATACATTCTATAAACTCCTCCTCAAGGCTGCCTTGACCGACCTGGTTAAACCAATCACCATGTAGATTAAAATCTCCCATGATAACCGCTGTACCATTTCTACATGCATCCATTATTTCTTTGCTTATTGCCTGCCCTACCATCCTGTATCTAAGGAAGGATGTGCTGGCCTTGGAAAGGGTCCAGAGGAGGTTCACAAGAATGATCCCTGGAATCAACAGCTTGTCGTATGAGGAACGGTTGAGGACTCTGGGTCTGTACTTGTTGGAGTGAAGAAGGGTGAGGGGGGATCTTATTGAAACTTACAAGATACTGCGAGGCCTGGATAGAGTGGACGTGGAGAGGATGTTTCCACTTGTAGGAAAAACTAGAAGCAAAGCACGCAATCTCAGACCAAAGGGACGATCCTTTGAAACAGAGATGAGGAGGAATTTCTTCAGCCAGAGGCTGGTGAATCTGTGGAACTGTTGGCCGCAGAAGGCTGTGGAGGCCAAATCACTGAGTGTCTTTAAGACAGCGATAGGTAGATTCTTGATTAATAAGGCGATCCGGGGTTATGTGGAGAAGGCAGGAGAGTGGGGATGAGAAAAATATTGGCCATGATTGAATGGCGGAGTGGACTCGATGGGCCGAGTGGTCTTAGGCCATAAGACATAGAAGCAGAATTGTGGTCTTGTGGTTCCCCTTTGTCCTCACCTTTCACCCTACCACCTTCCACATTGAACAGGCCCCACATTGACATTTGTGCCACAATCAACGTGACACCAGATTCAAACATCTCTTCCCCTTCCCTCCCAACATTTCAAATGGACTATTCCCTCCTGAAGACCCTGATCCACTCCTTGATCACCCCCAACACCTCATCCTCTTCTCACAGAACCTTTGTCTCTGCTTATCTTCCAAGGTCTCGAACACTCCCTCCTGAGGCCCGATTTCCTGCATGTCTAATTAACACCCCACCCACTTCAGTCTGCTGGTAAACATGGGCCCTGTTGGAAATAGTGTTGGGGAATCTCCATCTGGGTCCTGTCATTTCTAAAGGTCTCCAGAATAGACCCAACTCTGTGAAAATGGGCCCTTTGAAATTCCAGGATTCAGCTAACATGAGGGGAAATCTCATCTCACAGAGGGTTGTGAAATCCTCAGCTTGAGGGGGATGTAGATACTGAGCTGTTCACGGCTGAGATTGCTGAGCGTTTTCGACTGAATGAGAATCAAACGATGCAGGGAGTGGATGGAAAGTGGAGTCGAAGCAGCCAACTGGATAAAAAGTTGGCTTAGTAACAGGAAGCAAAAGGTGATGGTCGATGACTGCCCTTGCGATTGGAAAGTTGTTTCAAGTGGAGTTCCACAGGGCTCGGCGTTGGGACCCTAACATTTGTGTTACATATTAACGATTTGGATGTGAAAGTGGGGAGCACGATTGGGAAATTTGTCGATGACACTAAGATTGGCCGAGTGGGGGACAGTGTAGAGGATAGCTACAATCTCCAGAATGATATAGATGGGTTGGTAGAGTGGGTAATAAAGTGGCAGATGATATTTAACACAGAGAAGTGTGAGGTCAGCATTTAGGGAGGTCACACTGTTGAAGGGAGTACACAATAAATGGGAATATTCTAAGAGGGGTAGATGAAGTGAGAGATCTTGGCGTACAGGTACACAGCTCCCTAAAAGCAGCAGTTCAAGTAGACAAGGTTGCTAAGAAAGCAGTTGGAATGCTCTCCTTCATTGGCAGAGGTATAGAATATAAAAGTTGGAATTGTACAAAGCACTGGTGAGGCTACAACTGGAGTATTGTGCGCGGTTCTGGTCGCCACATTACAGGAAGGACGTTATTGCTCTGGAGAGAGTGCAGAGGAGGTTTACAAGAATGTTTCCAGGGCTGGAAAACTGTTGCTACGAGGAGAGATTGGATAGGTTGGGATTACTTTCCTTGGAGCAAAGAAGGCTGAGGGGTGATTTAATTGGAGTGAAAGATGATGAGGGGAAGAGATAAAGTGGACAGGATAAAATTGTTTCCCTTGGTGGAGAATTCTAGAACCAGGGGACATAGATTCAGGATAAGAGGCAGAAGGTGTAGAGGGGACGTGAGGAAGAACGTTTTTACGCAGAGGGTAGTGGGATTCTGGAATTCGCTGCCCAAGTGGATGGTGGAGGCAGAGACCCTAAACTCTGTTAAAAAGTATCTGGATCTGCAGCTTAAATGCTGTAAGATACAGGGCGATGGACTGGGTACAGGAAGGTGGGATTAGAAAGGGCACATGGGGGTCCTCGGGCTAGCATAGACACAATGGGATGAATGGCCTTCTTCTGTGCTGTAACTTTTCTATGATTCTAATCAGCCACGATTGCTGGAAATGATGGACAGGATCATTGGGCAGAATGATCCGCTCTTCATATTTTCTTTATGTTCTTAACCGTTCATCTTTTATTTCTTTGCTTCTTCTATTAACTTTCCCTCTTGCCTTGTATCACCATCCTTGTTGTTGTTTAATCTTTCCTTCCCTCCATCCCATCGCAGACCTATCCCTCTTTCCTCCCCACTTTCCCTGCCTCTGTATTTTCTAACCTCGGTTAAATTTCTAACTTCTCTCTGTTCTGATGAAAGTTCAGATAGTGAAATGTTAACTTCCTTCTCCACTCACAGTGCTGAGTAGTTCTTTCTGTTAATGTTATTGAGATCTTCATATCTTCATTGTCTCTTTTCACGAGCTGGTGAGTGGCTGGATGAGGTGACGGTGGAACAATTTACTGCAGTTTCTGAGCCGTGAGCTTAGATTCTGCTCATTTCTCATTTCAGACATAGTCAGGGTCAAACTCGACAGGAAACGGTGCCTAATCTTCATTCCAAACCGACTGGAGCAGAGAAAGGCAATGGAAATCTAGTTCTCAATATCAGTAAAAATGTGGTCAATGTGCTCAGCCTTCTCATCCCAGGGACCAACCTACTGAACCGGCATCAGTAACACACCCTTCCCTAAACACGGATAATATTTCCTGGTGGGACTCAGTGTCTAACTGTTCTTTATCCAGCGGTGTTTTACTGCGTTAAAGGCCACACTGCAGTTGATGAATTGTCCCAATTACTGGGAATAGGTGCAGGTGAGTTATTCCTGAATACTGCACTCCCAGTATTTGAGATCTCTCATTTTCACAATTTATCATCTCTTTGTGCAGGATCTCTCGATTCTCCATAGCCCGACACCGAAATCGGGAACGGCGATCAGGCTGAGAATGGCTCCCGCCATCGGAACCGTGGCCGGCGCCAGTTTGACGCCTGGTTGCTATGCTCCACCCCCTCCAAATAAGCGTCATCGGGACTGGCGGCGTGCGCAGTCGCAAGGCCGTTGGTGCACGGTGCTCCGTCCCCGATGGGCGCAGTCGCAAGGCCGTTGGTGCACGATGCTCCGTCCCCGATGGGCGCAGTCGCAAGGCCGTTGGTGCACGGTGCTCCGTCCCCGATGGGCGCAGGCGCAAGGCCGTTGGTGCACGGTGCTCCGTCCCCGATGGGCGCAGTCGCAAGGCCGTTGGTGCACGGTGCTCCGTCCCCGATGGGCGCAGTCGCAAGGCCGTTGGTGCACGGTGCTCCGTCCCCGATGGGCGCAGTCGCAAGGCCGTTGGTGCACGGTGCTCCGTCCCCGATGGGCGCAGTCGCAAGGCCGTTGGTGCACGGTGCTCCATCCCCGATGGGCGCAGTCGCAAGGCCGTTGGTGCACGATGCTCCGTCCCCAATGGGCGCAGTCGCAAGGCCGTTGGTGCACGGTGCTCCGTCCCCGATGGGCGCAGCCGCAAGGCCGTTGGTGCACGGTGCTCCGTCCCCGATGGGCGCAGTCGCAAGGCCGTTGGTGCACGGTGCTCCGTCCCCGATGGGCGCAGTCGCAAGGCCGTTGGTGCACGGTGCTCCATCCCCGATGGGCGCAGTCGCAAGGCCGTTGGTGCACGGTGCTCCGTCCCCGATGGGCGCAGTCAGAAGGCCGTTGGTGCACGGTACTCCATCCCCGATGGGCGCAGTCACAAGGCCGTTGGTGCACGGTGCTCCGTCCCCGATGGGCGCAGTCACAAGGCCGTTGGTGCACGGTGCTCCGTCCCCGATGGGCGCAGTCACAAGGCCGTTGGTGCACGGTACTCCATCCCCGATGGGCGCAGTCACAAGGCCGTTGGTGCACGGTGCTCCGTCCCCGATGGGCGCAGTCACAAGGCCGTTGGTGCACGGTGCTCCGTCCCCGATGGGCGCAGTCACAAGGCCGTTGGTGCACGGTACTCCATCCCCGATGGGCGCAGTCACAAGGCCGTTGGTGCACGGTGCTCCGTCCCCGATGGGCGCAGTCGCAAGGCCGTTGGTGCACGGTGCTCCGTCCCAGATGGGCGCAGTCACAAGGCCGTTGCTGCACGGTACTCCATCCCCGATGGGCGCAGTCGCAAGGCCGTTGGTGCACGGTGCTCCATCCCCGATGGGCGCAGTCGCAAGGCCGTTGGTGCACGGTACTCCATCCCCGATGGGCGCAGTCGCAAGGCCGTTGGTGCACGATGCTCCGTCCCCAATGGGCGCAGTCGCAAGGCCGTTGGTGCACGGTGCTCCGTCCCCGATGGGCGCAGTCACAAGGCCGTTGCTGCACGGTACTCCATCCCCGAAGGGCGCAGTCGCAAGGCCGTTGGTGCACGGTACTCCATCCCCGAAGGGCGCAGTCGCAAGACCGTTGGTGCACGGTGCTCCGTCCCCGATGGGCGCAGTCACAAGGCCGTTGCTGCACGGTACTCCATCCCCGATGGGCGCAGTCACAAGGCCGTTGGTGCACGGTACTCCATCCCCGATGGGCGCAGCCGCAAGGCCGTTGCTGCACGGTGCTCCGTCCCCGATGGGTGCAGTCGCAAGGCCGTTGGTGCACGGTACTCCATCCCCGAAGGGCGCAGTCGCAAGGCCGTTGCTGCACGGTACTCCATCCCCGATGGGCGCAGTCGCAAGGCCGTTGGTGCACGATGCTCCGTCCCCGATGGGCGCAGTCGCAAGGCCGTTGGTGCACGGTGCTCTGTCCCCGATGGGCGCAGTCGCAAGGCCGTTGCTGCACGGTGCTCCGTCCCCGATGGGCGCAGTCGCAAGGCCGTTGCTGCACGGTGCTCCGTCCCCGATGGGCGCAGTCGCAAGGCCGTTGGTGCACGGTGCTCTGTCCCCGATGGGCGCAGTCGCAAGGCCGTTGGTGCACGGTGCTCCGTCCCCGATGGGCCAAGTTCCCAGCACCGAGGCAACATGTGGTCCCAGACATGGAGAACCCGGCGTGCCGGCTGCGGACTGTGTCCAACGCGGCCACACTCGGCCGGGATCCATGCCGCTGGGCGGGTGGCTTCTGCTCGGGCTGGGGGGAGTGGTGGGGGATTGCCAGGGGGTGGGCTGTGGGTTCGGGGTTGGTGGGTTAGCTTACAGCACGGCCGGCGCCATGTTCTCCGGGGTAACCAGAGCAGGACGTCAGCCCTGCGCAGGCGCGGCCCGGGACCCGGCGATTCTCCGCACGATCTGCCCCTCACCGGTACCGCAGTCAGTGAGGGGTTCACCCCAATTTTCCCGTCGTGAGTCACTCGCGGATTCTCTGTTGGTTTTGACACTTATCCTCAGGAACGGAGAATTCCGCCCATAATATTTGAGCTCTCTTGTTTCCAATAATTTTTTTGTTTATTCACAGGATGTGGCCAGGCCTGGCATTTGTTGCCCATCTCTAGTTGCCCTTCAGAAGGTGGGGTGAGCTGCCTTCTTGAACTGCAGCAGTCCTTGTGGTGTAGGTACATCCATATTGCTGTTAGGGAGGGAGTTCCAGGATGTTGCCCCAGCAACAGTGAGGAACGGTGATATATTTCCAAGTCAGGGTGGTGAGTGATTTGGAGGGGAACCTCCAGGTGGTGGGGTTCCCAGGTATCTGCTGCTCTTGTCCTTCTAGATGGTCGTGGGTTTGAAAGGTGCTGACTAAGGAACATTGGTGAGTGCATCTTGTCGATGGTACACACGGCTGCCACTGGAGGTGGAGGGTTTGAATGTTTGTGGAAGGGGTGCCAATCAAGTGAGCTGCTTTGTCCTGGATGGTGTCGAGCTTCTTGAGTGTTGTTGGAGCTGCACTCATCCAGGCAAGTGGAGAGTATTCCATCACACTCCCGACTGGTGCCTTGTAGACGGTGGACAGGCTTTGGGGAGGTTGAGCAATGTTGGGATGTTTTGCTTTTAGGATATAAAAAAATAATGTAATTAATGAATAATGAAACGCTGGTGCTGCTGATCCACTCTGAGGGCAATGTGAGCGGGACTTACAGCTGAGCAACAGAGATGCCATTACTAGGGATGGTGCGTTGTCTCCCGCCACGGGAAGCACGTGCTGTGAGGTGGAGAATGTCCCTCCGATGTCCAGCAGCAAATGGGATCAGGAACAAGATGATGCATCTCCATTATTCATCTACGTGAGCTGTGGTTCAGAGATGTTACCATCTGAATGTTGCTCCCTCGAGATGGTCAGGAGCTGACCAGTGATGAATGTTTTGCCTCTTCGAGCCGCCTCGCTCAGTTGCCAACACGTGTATTTTTCCTTCATTCATGTGGTGTTGGCTTCACCGGCTCGGCCAACCTTTAATATGGGGCAGCACGGTGGCACAGTGATTAGCACTGTTGCTTCACAGCTCCAGAGACCTGGGTTTGATTCCCGTCTTGGGTCACTGTCTGTGCGGAGTCTGCACGTTCTCCCCGTGTCTGCGTGGGTTTCCTCCGGGTGCTCCGGTTTCCTCCCACAAGTCCTGAAAGATGTGCTTGTTAGGTAATTTGGACATTTTGAAATCTCCCTCTGTGTACCCAAACAGGCGCCAGAATGTGGCGACTAGGAGTTTTTCACAGTAGCTTCATTGCAGTGTTAATGTAAGCCTACTTGTGACACAGAACATAGAACATACAGTGCAGATCAGGAAACCCGAGTTTCCTCCGGGTGCTCCGGTTTCCTCCCACAGTCCAAAGATGTGCAGGTTAGGTGGATTGGCCGTGATAAATTGCCCTTAGTGTCCAAAATTGCCCTTAGTGTTGGACTGGGTTATGGGGATAGGGTGGAGGTGTTGACCTTGGGTAGGGTGCTCTTTCCAAGAGCCGGTGCAGACTCGATGGGCCGAATGGCCTCCTTCTGCCCTGTAAATTCTATGATAAAAATCTATGAGAAGGAGGCCATTCGGCCCATCGAGTCTGCACTGACCCACTTAAGCTCTCACTTCCACCGTATCCCCATAACCCGATAACCCCTCCTAAGCTTTTTGGACATTAAGGGGCCATTTAGCATGGCCAATCCACCTAACCTGCACATCTTTGGACTGTGGGAGGAAACCGGAGCACCCGGAGGAAACCCACGCAGACACGGGGAGAATGTGCAGACTCCGCACAGACAGTGACCCAGCGGGGAATCGAACCCGGGTCCCTGGCTCTGCGAAGCAACAGTGCTATCCACTTGTGCTACCGCGCTGCCCAACATACACCCACACACACACATACGCACACAAATAAACATACACACACAAACATATCATAGAATTTACAGTGCAGAAGGAGGCCATTCGGCCCATCGAGTCTGCACCGGCTCTTGGAAAGAGCACCCTACCCAAGCCCACACCTCCACCCTATCCCCATAACCCAGTAACCCCACCCAACACTAAGGGCAACGTTGGACAGTAAGGGCAATTTATCATGGCCAATCCACCTAACCTGCACATCTTTGGACTATGGGAGGAAACTGGAGCACCCGGAGGAAACCCACGCAGACACGGGGAGGATGTGCAGACTCCGCACAGGCTGTGACCCAGCGGGGAATCGAACCTGGGACCCTGGAGCTGTGAAGCAATTGTGCTAACCACAATGCTACCGTGCTGCTCCCTAATATACACACACATACACACACAGGCACACATACACACACAAACATTTACATTGACCCACACACACGCGAACACACATACACACAAACACACACGCACACACATAAACACATGCACACACACAAACGCGCACAACCCACACTTTCTTCGCAATATTCCACAGTGATATTGGAAAAAATTATTTTTTGTCACACGTCAATATTCTTGAATTTGCCATGAGGCAGGTCCCCGAGACCATTGACTAATGTCACTGACGACAGCTGAATGGACGGTAATCGGCTTGGTGCTTTTGAGATCAGACTGAGCACTAAACGTCTGCCGTCTCCAACACTGAAATGGTGACTAAACTTGAATATGATTCACTGATGGGCTCAGCACCTTAGCGAAGTCTCTGTGTAATAAATTCAGAGATGTATAAACATGGCTTTTGTCTCTTCAAATTCTTATTAATACTATGAATCAGGAATTTCAATATTTTCAATAGCTGTGTCGAATTATTGAAGCTGTTCACATGATTTATTTTGAGCTATCAATGCAGCAATAAAATGCCTGCAGTGTGCAACATCTTTCAGCTCTGTTGCGATTCCGAATGATTTATTATTCCTCTATCACTTATTCCACAGTCTCTGACTCGTGGCACTGTTGTTGTAATGTGATGCCAAATAGACTGCATCAGAATAAATCAGCTCTCAAATTGATCAACTGACGCACAGACTTGCAAATCAGAAAGGAACAGGAATAGAGTTTGCTCTGTTCCTCCTTCTCAGCTGCAGATGTTGCAGCTCCGGAACCAAACTCAGAATCTCACGGAAACATTGCCTCCATTCTTTCACTGGGTGAGAGTGTCATTAGCCAGGCCAACATTCATTGTCCATCCTTAACATGGCTGGGCTCCCTCTAGTAAACTGCAGCCCAACACGTTCCACACTCTCTGTGTCTCTGCAGCCCTCCAAATGTCTTGTTTTAAATATTTATCTAATCCTCTCTGCAAAGTTGGTTTAGCACACTGGGCTAAATCGCTGGCTTTGAAAGCAGACCAAGGCAGACCAGCAGCATGGTTCAATTCCCGTAACAGCCTCCCCGAACAGGCGCCGGAATGTGGCGACTAGGGGCTTTTCACATTAACTTCATTGAAGCCTACTTGTGACAATAAGCAATTTTCATTTCATTTCAAGTTACTGTTGAATTTACTTCCACTGCCCTTGCAGACAGCTATTGTGAAACTTATGATTCAAATTAAAACAGAGGGTAAGTGTCATTGACACGTTTAAATGATCAGATTACAATAACTTCCTCTGTTAATAAAATTATTTTATTCATTTGTCAGTTAGCTATATTCTGTGTTCTCTGGCTGCTGACATTCCCACATTGGAAAACTGAATTTTATCATGGGTGGGTTCAATGGGGAAATTGGGATAGGTTGTCCTGCATGTTGGGGAATTTTACACAACAGTGGGTCGACCTTTTTTTTTAAATGTAGTGTACCCACCCAATTCATTTTTTCCAATTAAGGGGCAATTTGTAGCGTAGTCAATTCACCTATCTGTACGTCTTTGTGTTGTGGGGGTGAAACCCACACAAACACGGGGAAAATGTGCAAACTCCCCTCTAAGTACTGCCGTGATGTTCTCCCTAATCAAAAACACCACTCCCCCTCCTCTCTTACCTCCTGTTCTATCCTTTCTATAGCATCTGTACCCCGGAACATTGAGCTGCCAATCCTGCCCCTCCCTTAGCCATGTTTCAGTCATAGCTATAATATCCCAGTCCCATGTGCCCATCCATGCCCTGAGTTCATCCGCTTTGCCCGTCAGGCCCCTTGCATTGAAATAAATGCAGTTTAATGTAGACTTTCCTTGCTCTCTGCCTTGCTTTCTCTGGTCATGCTTTACACACTCTCGCTTCCTGCCTTTTGTTTCTGTCCCCACTGACTTCCTACATCGGTTCCCATCCCCTGCCACATTAGTTTAAACCCTCCCCAACTGCACTAGCAAACACACCCCCGAGAACATTGGTTCCGGTCCCACCCAGATGCAGACCGTCCGATTTGTACAGGTCCCACCTCCCCCAGAACCGGTCCCAATGTCCCAGGAATTTGAAACCCTCCCTCTTGCACCATCTCTCAAGCCACGTATTCATCCTAGCTATCCTGTCATTCCTACTCTGACTATCACGTGGCACTGGTAGCAATCCTGAGATTACTACCTTTGAGGTCCTACTTTTTAGTTTAACTCCTAACTCCCTAAATTCAGCTTGTAGGACCTCATCCCGTTTTTTACCTATATCGATGGTGCCTATATGCACCACGACAGCTGGCTGTTCACCCTCCCCCTCCAGAATGCCCTGCAGCCGCTCCGAGACATCCTTGACCCTTGCACCAGGGAGGCAACATCCCAACCTGGATTCTCGTTTGCGTCCGCAGAAACGCCTGTCTATTCCCCTTACAATTGAATCCCCTATCACTATAGCTCTGCCACTCTTTTTCCCGCCCTTCTGTGCAGCAGAGCCAGCCATGGTGCCATGAACCTGGCTGCTGCCATCTTCCCCTGGTGAGCCATCTCCCCCAACAGTTTCCAAAACGGTAAATCTGTTTTGGAGTGAGATGACCGCAGGGGATCCCTGCACTGCCTTCCTACTCTTCCTCTGTCTGTTGGTCACCCATTCCCTATCTGCCTCAGTAATTTTAATCTACGGTGTGACCAACTCACTGAATGTGCTATCCACAACTTCCTCAGCATCGCGGATGCTCCAAAGTGAATCCATCCGCAGCTCCAGAGCCGTCAAGCGGTCTAACAGGAGCTGCAGTTGGACACACTTCTTGCAGATGAAGGAGTCAGGGACACCAGAAGGGTCCCTGAATTGCCCTTCGTGTCCAAATTGCCCTTGGTGTTGGGTGGAGGTGTTGAGTTTGGGTAGGGTGCTCTTTCCAAGAGCCGGTGCAGACTCAAAGGGCCGAATGGCCTCCTTCTGCACTGTAAATTCAATGATAATCTATGATTAATCTAGGACAAAGGTTCGGCACAACATCGTGGGCCGAAGGGCCTGTTCTGTGCTGTATTTTCTATGTTCTATATGTTCTATGTGCTGTTAGATAATCTGGACATTCTGAATTCTCCCTCAATGTGTACCCCATACAGGCGCCGGAATGTAGTGACTAGGGGCTTTACACAGTAACTTCATTGCAATGTTAATGTAAGCCTCCTTGTGACACTAAAGGTTATTATTATTATTACATGCACAGAGTTACTATACAGGCACGCCGTTACTATACAGGCACAGAGTTATTATACAGGTGTTACAGCCACACAGTTACTATACAGGCACACCGTTACTATACAGGCAAACAGTTACTATACAGATATTACAGGCACACCGTTACTATGCAGGCACACCGTTACTATCCTGGGACACAATTACTATACAGGCACAATTTACTACACAGGCACAGAGTTATTACACAGATGTTACAGACACACAGTTACTATATAGGCATTACAGGCACAGGGTTACTATACAGGAACACTGTTACTATATAGGCACAGCGTTACAGTAAAGGTGCTACAGGCATGGAGATACTATATCGGCACACAGCTTCTATACAACTATACAGTTACTATACAGATACACAATTAGTATACAGGCACACAGTTACTATGCAGTCACAGAGTTACTGTACAGGTGTAAAAGGAACAGAGTTACTATATACGCACAGAGTTATTAGACAGGTGTTACAGGTATAATGTTACTATCAAGGGTTACCATGCAAGCATACAGTTACCATACAGACACAGAATTACTATACAGGCGCAGAGTTACGATACAGGTGTTACAGGCACACAGTTACTATACAGGCACAAATTTATGCTACAGCGCACAGTTACTATACAGGCACAGAGTTACGATACAGCACACAGTTACTGTACAGGCACAGAGTTACGATACAGCACACAGTTACTATACAGGCACAGAGTTACGATACAGCACACAGTTACTATACAGGGACAGAGTTACAATACAGCACACAGTTACAGTTCTGGCACAGAGTTACAATACAACACACAGTTACTATACAGGCACAGAGTTACGATACAGCACACAGTTACTGTACAGGCACAGAGTTACGATACAGCACACAGTTACTATACAGGCACAGAGTTACGATACAGCACACAGTTACTGTACAGGCACAGAGTTACGATACAGCACACAGTTACTATACAGGCACACAGTTACGATACAGCACACAGTTACTATACAGGCACAGAGTTACAATACAGCACACAGTTACTGTACAGGCACAGAGTTACAATACAGCACACAGTTACTATACAGGCACAGAGTTACGATACAGCACACAGTTACTGTACAGGCACAGAGTTACGATACAGCACACAGTTACTATACAGGCACAGAGTTACGATACCGCACACAATTACTGTACAGGCACAGAGTTACGATACAGCACACAGTTACTATACAGGCACAGAGTTACGATACAGCACACAGTTACTGTACAGGCACAGAGTTACAATACAGCACACAGTTACTATACAGGCACAGAGTTACAATACAGCACACAGTTACTATACAGGCACAGAGTTACGATACAGCACACAGTTACTATACAGGCACAGAGTTACGATACAGCACACAGTTACTGTACAGGCACAGAGTTACAATACAGCACAGAGTTACTATACAGGCACAGAGTTACAATACAGCACACAGTTACTAGACAGGCACAGAGTTACGATACAGCACACAGTTACTGTACAGGCACAGAGTTACAATACAGCACACAGTTACTATACAGGCACAGAGTTACAATATAGCACACAGTTACTATACAGGCACAGAGTTACGATACAGCACACAGTTACTATACAGGCACAGAGTTACGATACAGCACACAGTTACTGTACAGGCACAGAGTTACAATACAGCACAGAGTTACTATAAAGGCACAGAGTTACAATACAGCACACAGTTACTAGACAGGCACAGAGTTACGATACAGCACACAGTTACTGTACAGGCACAGAGTTACAATACAGCACACAGTTACTATACAGGCACAGAGTTACAATATAGCACACAGTTACTATACAGGCACAGAGTTACAATACAGCACACAGTTACTATACAGGCACAGAGTTACGATACAGCACACAGTTACAGTACAGGCACAGAGTTACGATAGAGCACACAGTTACTATACAGGCACAGAGTTACAATACAGCACACAGTTACTAGACAGGCACAGAGTTACGATACAGCACACAGTTACTGTACAGGCACAGAGTTACGATACAGCACACAGTTACTATACAGGCACAGAGTTACAATACAGCACACAGTTACTGTTCTGGCACAGAGTTACGATACAGCACACAGTTACTATACAGGCACAGAGTTACGATACAGCACACAGTTACTGTACAGGCACAGAGTTACGATACAGCACACAGTTACTATACAGGCACAGAGTTACGATACAGCACACAGTTACTATACAGGGACAGAGTTACAATACAGCACACAGTTACTGTTCTGGCACAGAGTTACAATACAACACACAGTTACTATACAGGCACAGAGTTACGATACAGCACACAGTTACTGTACAGGCACAGAGTTACGATACAGCACACAGTTACTATACAGGCACAGAGTTACGATACAGCACACAGTTACTGTACAGGCACAGAGTTACGATACAGCACACAGTTACTATACAGGCACACAGTTACGATACAGCACACAGTTACTATACAGGCACAGAGTTACAATACAGCACACAGTTACTGTACAGGCACAGAGTTACAATACAGCACACAGTTACTATACAGGCACAGAGTTACGATACAGCACACAGTTACTGTACAGGCACAGAGTTACGATACAGCACACAGTTACTATACAGGCACAGCGTTACGATACAGCACACAATTACTGTACAGGCACAGAGTTACGATACAGCACACAGTTACTATACAGGCACAGAGTTACGATACAGCACACAGTTACTGTACAGGCACAGAGTTACAATACAGCACACAGTTACTATACAGGCACAGAGTTACAATACAGCACACAGTTACTATACAGGCACAGAGTTACGATACAGCACACAGTTACTATACAGGCACAGAGTTACGATACAGCACACAGTTACTGTACAGGCACAGAGTTACAATACAGCACAGAGTTACTATACAGGCACAGAGTTACAATACAGCACACAGTTACTAGACAGGCACAGAGTTACGATACAGCACACAGGTACTGTACAGGCACAGAGTTACAATACAGCACACAGTTACTATACAGGCACAGAGTTACAATATAGCACACAGTTACTATACAGGCACAGAGTTACAATACAGCACACAGTTACTATACAGGCACAGAGTTACGATACAGCACACAGTTACAGTACAGGCACAGAGTTACGATAGAGCACACAGTTACTATACAGGCACAGAGTTACAATACAGCACACAGTTACTAGACAGGCACAGAGTTACGATACAGCACACAGTTACTGTACAGGCACAGAGTTACGATACAGCACACAGTTACTATACAGGCACAGAGTTACAATACAGCACACAGTTACTGTTCTGGCACAGAGTTACGATACAGCACACAGTTACTATACAGGCACAGAGTTACAATACAGCACACAGTTACTAGACAGGCACAGAGTTACGATACAGCACACAGTTACTGTACAGGCACAGAGTTACGATACAGCACACAGTTACTATACAGGCACAGAGTTACAATACAGCACACAGTTACTAGACAGGCACAGAGTTACAATACAGCACACAGTTACTTTACAGGCACAGAGTTACAATACAGCACACAGTTACTATACAGGCACAGAGTTACGATACAGCACACAGTTACAGTACAGGCACAGAGTTACGATAGAGCACACAGTTACTATACAGGCACAGAGTTACAATACAGCACAGTTACTACACAGGCACAGAGTTACGATACAGCACACAGTTACTGTACAGGCACAGAGTTACGATACAGCACACAGTTACTATACAGGCACAGAGTTACAATACAGCACACAGTTACTGTTCTGGCACAGAGTTACGATACAGCACACAGTTACTGTACAGGCACAGAGTTACGATACAGCACACAGTTACTATACAGGCACAGAGTTACAATACAGCACACAGTTACTAGACAGGCACAGAGTTACGATACAGCACACAGTTACTGTACAGGCACAGAGTTACAATACAGCACACAGTTACTAGACAGGCACAGAGTTACGATACAGCACACAGTTACTATACAGGCACAGAGTTACGATAGGAGTACAGATTAACTTACTTGCCTTGCAGGTCAGCTGTTGAGTTCGGGAGTGAGAGCTGGGACCTTAGAATCAGCGCGGGAATTTTGAAAAGCGCGGGGGCTGCGAGACAGAGGGTTGCTGTCTGTGGTGAGGTGAGTACAGATTAACTTACTTGCCTTGCAGGTCAGCTGTTGAGTTCGGGAGTGAGAGCTGGGACCTTAGAATCAGCGCGGGAATTTTGAAAAAGCGCAGATTAACAACTTGCTTACCTTGCAGGCCAAGTCGATTTCAGCAGGAGCGGAGCAGGTTAGTCCATTTCTGCGGGGGCAGTGCGGAAGTGATTTCTGGGAGGTAAGTTTCTCCTTTAAATAAATTTTTTTTAAAAAATTCTAGGTTTAAGGTGGGAACAGGAAGTCGACCCGCGGACGTCTGGGAAGACCCTCACCAATAAATTCTGGTGGAGAGGAAACCCGAGACACTACACGTGTAGTGTCTCCCACCCGCCCTCCTCCTCTAACCTAATAATAAAACCCTTTGGAGTGAGGTAAGTACCATATTTTATTATTGTTATTAATAATTTTTATTCTTTCTTTTTTTTTTATATATAAAATTTTTTTTTTTAAATTTAGTTGTTAGCCAGATCTTGGTAGAAAGTTAGAGGAATGGCAGGGAAGGGAGTGCAATGTTCCTCCTGCAGGATGTTTGAGGTGAGGGATGCCGTTAGTGTCCCTGCTGATTTTACCTGCAGGAAGTGCTGCCATCTCCAGCTCCTCCAAGACCGAGTTAGGGAACTGGAGCTGGAGTTGGAAGAACTTCGGATCATTCGGGAGGCAGAGGGGGTCATAGATAGCAGCTTCAGGGAATTAGTTACACCAAAGATTGGAGATAGATGGGTAACTGTAAGAGGGACGGGGAAAAAACAGTCAGTGCAGGGATCCCCTGCGGTCGTTCCCCTGAGAAACAAGTATACCGCTTTGGATACTTGTGGGGGGGACGACTTACCAGGGGTAAGCCATGGGGTACAGACCTCTGGCACAGAGTCTGTCCCTGTTGCTCAGAAGGGAAGGGGGGAGAGGAGCAGAGCATTAGTAATTGGGGACTCTATAGTCAGGGGCACAGATAGGAGATTTTGTGGGAGCGTGAGAGACTCACGTTTGGTATGTTGCCTCCCAGGTGCAAGGGTACGTGATCAACAAAGAACAAAGAACAAAGAAATGTACAGCACAGGAACAGGCCCTTCGGCCCTCCAAGCCCGTGCCGACCATACTGCCCGACTATACTACAACCTTCTACACTTCCTGGGTCCGTATCCTTCTATTCCCATCCTATTCATATATTTGTCAAGATGCCCCTTAAATGTCCCTATCGTCCCTGCCTCCACTACCTCCTCCGGTAGTGAGTTCCAGGCACCCACTACCCTCTGCGTAAAAAACTTGCCTCGTACATCTACTCTAAACTTTGCCCCTCTCACCTTAAACCTATGCCCCCTAGTAATTGACCCCTCTACCCTGGGGAAAAGCCTCTGACTATCCACTCTGTCTATGCCCCTCATAATTTTGTATACCTCTATCAGGTCGCCCCTCAACCTCCTTCGTTCCAGTGAGAACAAACCGAGTTTATTCAATCGCTCCTCATAGCTTATGCCCTCCATACCAGGCAACATTCTGGTAAATCTCTTCTGCACCCTCTCTAAAGCCTCCACATCCTTCTGGTAGTGTGGCGACCAGAATTGAACACTATACTCCAAGTGTGGCCTAACTAAGGTTCTATACAGCTGCAACATGACTTGCCAATTCTTATACTCAATGCCCCGGCCAATGAAGGCAAGCATGCCGTATGCCTTCTTGACTACCTTCTCCACCTGTGTAGCCCCTTTCAGTGATCTGTGGACCTGTACTCCTAGATCTCTTTGACTTTCAATACTCTTGAGGGTTCTACCATTCACTGTATATTCCCTACCTGCATTAGCCCTTCCAAAATGCATTACCTCACATTTGTCCAGGTTAAACTCCATCTGCCATCTCTCCGCCCAAGTCTCCAGACAATCTAAATCCTGCTGTATCCTCAGACAGTCCTCATCGCTATCCGCAATTCCACCAACCTTTGTGTCGTCTGCAAACTTACTAATCAGACCAGTTACATTTTCCTCCAAATCATTTATATATACTACAAAGAGCAAAGGTCCCAGCACTGATCCCTGTGGAACACCACTGGTCACAGCCCTCCAATTAGAAAAGCATCCCTCCATTGCTACCCTCTGCCTTCTATGGCCTAGCCAGTTCTGTATCCACCTTGCCAGTTCACCCCTGATCCCGTGTGACTTCACCTTTTGTACTAGTCTACCATGAGGGACCTTGTCAAAGGCCTTACTGAAGTCCATATAGACAACATCTACTGCCCTACCTGCATCAATCATCTTAGTGACCTCCTCGAAAAACTCTATCAAGTTAGTGAGACACGACCTCCCCTTCACAAAACCGTGCTGCCTCTCACTAATACGTCCATTTGCTTCCAAATGGGAGTAGATCCTGTCTCGAAGAATTCTCTCCAGTAATTTCCCTACCACTGAAGTAAGGCTCACCGGCCTGTAGTTCCCGGGATTATCCCTGCCACCCTTCTTAAACAGAGGAACAACATTGGCTATTCTCCAGTCCTCCGGGACATCCCCTGAAGACAGCGAGGATCCAAAGATTTCTGTCAAGGCCTCAGCAATTTCCTCTCCAGCCTCCTTCAGTATTCTGGGGTAGATCCCATCCGGCCCTGGGGACTTATCTACCTTAATATTTTTTAAGACACCCAACACCTCGTCTTTTTGGATCACAATGTGACCCAGGCTATCTACACCCCCTTCTCCAGACTCAACATCTACCAATTCCTTCTCTTTGGTGAATACTGATGCAAAGTATTCATTTAGTACCTCGCCCATTTCCTCTGGCTCCACACATAGATTCCCTTGCCTATCCTTCAGTGGGCCAACCCTTTCCCTGGCTACCCTCTTGCTTTTTATGTAAGTGTAAAAAGCCTTGGGATTTTCCTTAACCCTATTTGCCAATGACTTTTCATGACCCCTTCTAGCCCTCCTGACTCCTTGCTTAAGTTCCTTCCTACTTTCCTTATATGCCACACAGGCTTCGTCTGTTCCCAGCCTTTTAGCCCTGACAAATGCCTCCTTTTTCTTTTTGACGAGGCCTACAATATCACTCGTCATCCAAGGTTCCCGAAAATTGCCGTATTTATCTTTCTTCCTCACAGGAACATGCCTGTCCTGTATTCCTTTCAACTGACACTTGAAAGCCTCCCACATGTCAGATGTTGATTTGCCCTCAAACATCCGCCCCCAATCTATGTTCTTCAGTTCCCGCCTAATATTGTTATAATTAGCCTTCCCCCAGTTTAGCACATTCATCCTCGGACCACTCTTATCCTTGTCCACCAGTACTTTAAAACTTACTGAATTGTGGTCACTGTTACCGAAATGCTCCCCTACTGAAACATCTACCACCTGGCCGGGCTCATTCCCCAATACCAGGTCCAGTACCGCCCCTTCCCTAGTTGGACTGTTTACATGTCTCGGATCGTGTTTTCCGGGTCCTTAGGGGGGAGGGGGAGCAGCCCCAAGTCGTGGTCCACATTGGCACTAACGACATAGGTAGGAAAGGGGATAAGGATGTCAGGCAGGCTTTCAGGGAGCTAGGATGGAAGCTCAGAACTAGAACAAACAGAGTTGTTATCTCTGGGTTGTTGCCCGTGCCACGTGATAGTGAGATGAGGAATAGGGAGAGAGAGCAATTAAACACGTGGCTACAGGGATGGTGCAGGCGGGAGGGATTCAGATTTCTGGATAACTGGGGCGCTTTCTGGGGAAGGTGGGACCTCTACAGACAGGATGGTCTACATCTGAACCTGCGGGGCACAAATATCCTGGGGGGGAGATTTGTTAGTGCTCTTTGGGGGGGTTTAAACTAATGCAGCAGGGGCATGGGAACCTGGATTGTAGTTTTAGGGTAAGGGAGAATGAGAGTATAGAGGTCAGGAGCTCAGATTTGACGTCGGAGGAGGGGGCCAGTGTTCAGGTAGGTGGTTTGAAGTGTGTCTACTTCAATGCCAGGAGTATACGAAATAAGGTAGGGGAACTGGCAGCATGGGTTGGTACCTGGGACTTCGATGTTGTGGCCATTTCGGAGACGTGGATAGAGCAGGGACAGGAATGGATGTTGCAGGTTCCGGGGTTTAGGTGTTTTAGTAAGCTCAGGGAAGGAGGCAAAAGAGGGGGAGGTGTGGCGCTGCTAGTCAAGAGCAGTATTACGGTGGCGGAGAGGATGCTACATGGGGACTCATCTTCCGAGGTAGTATGGGCTGAGGTTAGAAACAGGAAAGGAGAGGTCACCCTGTTGGGAGTTTTCTATAGGCCTCCAAATAGTTCTAGGGATGTAGAGGAAAGGATGGCGAAGATGATCCTGGATATGAGCGAAAGTAACAGGGTAGTTATTATGGGAGACTTTAACTTTCCAAATATTGACTGGAAAAGATATAGTTCGAGTACATTAGATGGGTCGTTTTTTGTTCAGTGTGTGCAGGAGGGTTTCCTGACACAGTTTGTTGACAGGCCAACAAGAGGTGAGGCCACATTGGATTTGGTTTTGGGTAATGAACCAGGCCAGGTGTTGGATTTGGAGGTAGGTGAGCACTTTGGGGACAGTGACCACAATTCGGTGACGTTTACGTTAAGGATGGAAAGGGATAAGTATACACCGCAGGGCAAGAGTTATAGCTGGGGGAAGGGAAATTATGATGCCATTAGACGTGACTTGGGGGGGATAAGGTGGAGAAGTAGGCTGCAAGTTTTGGACACACTGGATAAGTGGAGCTTGTTCAAGGATCAGCTATTGCGTGTTCTTGATAAGTATGTACCGGTCAGGCAGGGAGGAAGGTGCCAAGCGAGGGAACCGTGGTTTACCAAAGAAGTGGAATCTCTTGTTAAGAGGAAGAAGGAGGCCTATGTGAAGATGAGGTGTGAAGTTTCAGTTGGGGCGATGGATAGTTACAAGGTAGCGAGGAAGGATCTAAAGAGAGAGCTAAGACGAGCAAGGAGGGGACATGAGAAGTATTTGGCAGGAAGGATCAAGGAAAACCCAAAAGCTTTCTATAGGTATGTCAGGAATAAGCGAATGACTAGGGACAGAGTAGGACCAGTCAAGGACAGGGATGGGAAGTTGTGTGTAGAGTCTGAAGAGATAGGCGAGATACTAAATGAATATTTTTCGTCAGTATTCACTCAGGAAAAAGATAATGTTGTGGAGGAGAATGCTGAGCTCCAGGTAAATAGATTAGATGGCATTGAGGTAAGTAGGGAAGAGGTGTTGGCAATTCTGGACAGGCTGAAAATAGATAAGTCCCCGGGGCCTGATGGGATTTATCCTAGGATTCTCTGGGAGGCCAGGGAAGAGATTGCTGGACCATTGGCTTTGATTTTTATGTCATCATTGGATACAGGAATAGTGCCAGAGGACTGGAGGATAGCAAATGTGGTCCCTTTGTTCAAAAAGGGGAGCAGAGACAACCCCGGCAACTATAGACCGGTGAGCCTCACGTCTGTAGTGGGTAAAGTCTTGGAGGGCATTATAAGAGACAAGATTTATAATCATCTAGATAGGAATAATATGATCAGGGATAGTCAGCATGGCTTTGTGAAGGGTAGGTCATGCCTCACAAACCTTATCGAGTTCTTTGAGAAGGTGACTGAACAGGTAGACGAGGGTAGAGCAGTTGATGTGGTGTATATGGATTTCAGCAAAGCGTTTGATAAGGTTCCCCACGGTAGGCTATTGCAGAAAATACGGAGGCTGGGGATTGAGGGTGATTTAGAGATGTGGATCAGAAATTGGCTAGCTGAAAGAAGACAGAGGGTGGTGGTTGATGGGAAATGTTCAGAATGGAGTTCTGTCACAAGTGGAGTACCACAAGGATCTGTTCTGGGGCCGTTGCTGTTTGTCATTTTTATCAATGACCTAGAGGAAGGCGCAGAAGGGTGGGTGAGTAAATTTGCAGACGATACTAAAGTCGGTGGTGTTGTCGATAGTGAGGAAGGAAGTAGCAGGTTACAGAGGGATATAGATAAGCTGCAGTGCTGGGCTGAGAGGTGGCAAATGGAGTTTAATGTAGAGAAGTGTGAGGTGATTCACTTTGGAAGGAAAAACAGGAATGTGGAATATTTGGCTAATGGAAAAGTTCTTGAAAGTGTGGATGAGCAGAGGGATCTAGGTGTCCATGTACATAGATCCCTGAAAGTTGCCACCCAGGTTGATAGGGTGGTGAAGAAGGCCTATGGAGTGTTGGCCTTTATTGGTAGAGGGATTGAGTTCCGGAGTCAGGAGGTCATGTTGCAGCTGTACAGAACTCTGGTACGGCCGCATTTGGAGTATTGCGTACAGTTCTGGTCACCGCATTATAGGAAGGACGTGGAGGCTTTGGAACGGGTGCAGAGGAGATTTACCAGGATGTTGCCTGGAATGGAGGGAAAATCTTATGAGGAAAGGCTGATGGACTTGAGGTTGTTTTCGTTAGAGAGAAGAAGGTTAAGAGGAGACTTGATAGAGGCATACAAAATGATCAGAGGGTTAGATAGGGTGGACAGTGAGAGCCTTCTCCCGCGGATGGAAATGGCTAGCACGAGGGGACATAGCCTTAAACTGAGGGGTAATAGATATAGGACAGAGGTCAGGGGTAGGTTCTTTACGCAAAGAGTAGTGAGGCCGTGGAATGCCCTACCTGCTACAGTAGTGAACTCGCCAACATTAAGGGCATTTAAAAGTTTATTGGATAAACATATGGATGATAATGGTATAGTGTAGGTTAGATGGCTTTTGTTTCGGTGCAACATCGTGGGCCGAAGGGCCTGTACTGCGCTGTATTGTTCTATGTTCTATGTTCTATGATACAGCACACAGTTACTATACAGGCACAGAGTTACAATACAGCACACAGTTACTAGACAGGCACAGAGTTACGATACAGCACACAGTTACTATACAGGCACAGAGTTACGATACAGCACACAGTTACTGTACAGGCACAGAGTTACAATACAGCACACAGTTACTATACAGGCACAGAGTTACGATACAGCACACAGTTACTAGACAGGCACAGAGTTACGATACAGCACACAGTTACTATACAGGCACAGAGTTACGATACAGCACACAGTTACTATACAGGCACAGAGTTACGATACAGCACACAGTTACTATACAGGCACAGAGTTACAATACAGCACACAGTTACTATACAGGCACAGAGTTACGATACAGCACACAGTTACTATACAGGCACACAGTTACGATACAGGAATCAGGTCAGTAAAAACTGCTAAACTGCAGGATCAGAGCTGTATTGTTCTCAGAGGGCGGTGAACGTTCCATCTGGTGGCAGAAAGGCAGAAGTGCACCAAGAACTGCAGTGATCTGAACACCCCGGACAGCCCCATATTCTATTCCCTATACCGGGGCTGGTTTAGCACAGTGGGTGGGTTCAATTCCCGTACCAGCCTCCCCGAACAGGCGTCGGAATGTGGCGACTAGGGGCTTTTCACAGTAACTTCATTGAAGCCTACTTGTGACAATAAGTGATTATTATATTATTATTATACACAAACAACTGTGTGGCAAAATTTGGCTCCAACTCCATCCACAGGTTTGCTGACGATACAACCATCGTGGGCTGGATCTCGAATAACGATGAGTCCGAATTCAGGAGGGAGATAGAGAACCTAGCGGAGTGGTGTAGCGACAACAATCTCTCCCTCAATGCCAGCAAAACTAAAGAGCTGGTCATTGACTTCAGGAAGCAAAGTACTGTACACACCCCTGTCAGCATCAACGGGGCCGAGGTGGAGATGGTTAGCAGTTTCAAATTCCTAGGTGTGCACATCACAAAAAATCTGTCCTGGTCCACCCACGTCGACACTACCACCAAGAAAGCACAACAGCGCCTATACTTCCTCAGGAAACTAAGGAAATTCGGCATGTCCACATTAACTCTTACCAACTTTTACAGATGCACCATAGAAAGCATCCTATTGGGCTTCATCACAGCCTGGTATGGCAACTGCTCGGCCCAGGACCGCAAGAAACTTCAGAGAGTCGTGAACACCGCCCAGTCCATCACACTAAACCTGCCTCCCATCCACTGACTCCATCTACACCTCCCGCTGCCTGGGGAAAGCGGGCAGTATAATCAAAGACCCCTCCCACCCAGCTTACTCACTCTTCCAACTTCTTCCATCGGGCAGGAGATACAGAAGTCTGAGAACACGCACGAACAGACTCAAAAACAGCTTCTTCCCCACTGTCACCAGACTCCTAAATGACCCTCTTATGGACTGATCTGATCTCTTCACACATGTTCTCTACTGAGTAGTACTACACTCCTGTATGCTTCACCCAATGCCGGTGTCTACGTATGTACGGAATGATGTCTGAGCTGCTCGCAGAAAAATACTTTTCACTGTACCTCGGTACACGTAACAATAAACAAATCCAATCCAACCTAGCTCCATCTGGTGGCTGAAGAGTGGAATCGCACTGGCATAATCATAGAACATAGAGAAATACAGCACAGAACAGGCCCTTCGGCCCATGATATTGTGCCGAACCTTTGTCCTAAATTAATCATAGATTATCATTGAATTTACAGTGCAGAAGGAGGCCATTCGGCCCATCGAGTCTGCACCAGCTCTTGGAAAGAGCACCCTACCCAAGGTCAACACTTCCACCCTATCCCCATAACCCAGTAACCCCACCCAAAACTAAGGGCAATTTTGGACACTAAGGGATATTTATCATGGCCAATCCACCTAACCTGCACATCTTTGGACTGTGGGAGGAAACAGGAGCACCCGGAGGAAACCCACGCACACACGGGGAGGATGTGGAGACTCCGCACAGACAGTGACCCAAGCCGGAATCGAATCTGGGACCCTGGAGCTGTGAAGCAATTGTGCTATCCACAATGCTACCGTGCTGCCCTTAAGAACAAATTAATCTACACTATATCATTCTACCGTAATCCATGTACCTATCCAATAGCTGCTTGAAGGTCCCTAATGTTTCCGACTCAACTACTTCCACAGGCAGTGCATTCCATGCCCCCACTACTCTCTGGGTAAAGAACCTACCTCTGATATCCCTCCTATATCTTCCACCTTTCACCTTAAATTTATGTCCCCTTGTAATGGTTTGTTCCACCCGGGGAAAAAGTCTCTGACTGTCTACTCTATCTATTCCCCTGATCATCTTATAAACCTCTATCAAGTCGCCCCTCATCCTTCTCCGCTCTAATGAGAAAAGGCCTAGCACCCTCAGTTGCCCGGGCGGTAGAGGCGCCCGGTTGAGGCGCCCGGTTGAGACGCCCGGTTGAGACGCCCGGTTGAGACGCCCGGTTGAGACGCCCGGTTGAGACGCCCGGTTGAGGCGCCCGGTTGAGGCGCCCGGTTGAGGTGCCTGGGCGGTTGAGACGCCCGGTTGAGGCGCCCGGTTGAGGCGCCCGGTTGAGGTGCCTGGGCGGTTGAGGCGCCCGGTTGAGGCGCCCGGTTGAGGCGCCCGGTTGAGGTGCCCGGTTGAGGCGCCCGGTTGAGGCGCCCGGTTGAGGTGCCCGGGCGGTTGAGGCACCCGTTTGAGGTGCCCGGGTGGTTGAGGTGCCCGGGTGGTTGAGGTGCCCGGGCGGTTGAGGTGCCCAGTTGAGGCGCCCGGTTGAGGTGCCCGGTTGAGGTGCCTGGGCAGTTGAGGCACCCGTTTGAGGTGCCCGGGCTGTTGAGGTGCCCGGTTGAGGTGCCCGGTTGAGGTGCCTGGGCAGTTGAGGCACCCGTTTGAGGTGCCCGGGCGGTTGAGGTGCCCGGTTGAGGCGCCCGATTGAGGTGCCCGGTTGAGGTGCCCGGTTGAGGTGCCCGGTTGAGGTTCCCGGGCGATTGAGGTGCCCGGTTGAGGTGCCCGGTTGAGGTGCCCGGTTGAGGTGCCCGGTTGAGGTGCCCGGGCGGTTGAGGTGCCCGGGCGGTTGAGGTGCCCGGTTGAGGTGCCCGGGAGGTTGAGGTGCCCGGGCGGTTGAGGTGCCCGGGCGGTTGAGGTGCCCGGTTGAGGTGCCCGGGAGGTTGAGGTGCCCGGGCGGTTGAGGTGCCCGGGCGGTTAAGGGAATTTGGTGCTCATCTTAAGGAGGTGCAGAGAAGCAGACCTGTGAGGGAGGCTCGGGAGCAATTACATCACAGCCAGCAGGTAAGTGATTGGCTTGTGACTGGTAAGTGATTTCTCTCTCTTTGACTTTCTCTTAGCTGTGTAGTGTAGTTCAAATTTAACTTCAGGTTTAAGTCATGGCAGGAAAGCTCAGACCCGTGTCATGCTCCTCTTGTGAGATGTGGCAAGTCAGGGACCCTTCTGGTGTCCCTGACTCCTTCATCTGCAAGAAGTGTGTCCAACTGCAGCTCCTGTTAGACAGCTTGACGTCTCTGGAGCTGCGGATGGACTCACTTTGGAGCATCCGCGATGCTGAGGAAGTTGTGGATAGCACATTCAGTGAGTTGGTCACACCGCAGATTAAAATTACTGAGGCAGATAGGGAATGGGTGACCAACAGACAGAGGAAGAGTAGGAAGGCAGTGCAGGGATCCCCTGCGGTCATCTCCCTCCAAAACAGATTTACCGTTTTGGAAACTGTTGGGGGAGATGGCTCACCAGGGGAAGGTGGCAGCAGCCAGGTTCATGGCACCGTGGCTGGTTCTGCTGCACAGAAGGGCGGGAAAAAGAGTGGCAGAGCTATAGTGATAGGGGATTCAATTGTAAGGGGAATAGACAGGCGTTTCTGCGGACGCAAACGAGAATCCAGGTTGGGATGTTGCCTCCCTGGTGCAAGGGTCAAGGATGTCTCGGAGCGGCTGCAGGGCATTCTGGAGGGGGAGGGTGAACAGCCAGCTGTCGTGGTGCATATAGGCACCAACGATATAGGTAAAAAACGGGATGAGGTCCTACAAGCTGAATTTAGGGAGTTAGGAGTTAAACTAAAAAGTAGGACCGCAAAGGTAGTAATCTCAGGATTGCTACCAGTGCCACGTGATAGTCAGAGTAGGAATGACAGGATAGCTAGGATGAATATGTGGCTTGAGAGATGGTGCAAGAGGGAGGGTTTCAAATTCCTGGGACATTGGGACCGGTTCTGGGGGAGGTGGGACCTGTACAAATCGGACGGTCTGCATCTGGGTGGGACCGGAACCAATGTTCTCGGGGGGGTGTTTGCTAGTGCAGTTGGGGAGGGTTTAAACTAATGTGGCAGGGGATGGGAACCGATGTAGGAAGTCAGTGGGGACGGAAACAAAAGGCAGGAAGGGAGAGTGTGTAAAGCATGACCAGAGAAAGCAGGGCAGAGAGCAAGGAAAGTCTACATTAAACTGCATTTATTTCAATGCAAGGGGCCTGACGGGCAAAGCGGATGAACTCAGGGCATGGATGGGCACATGGGACTGGGATATTATAGCTATGACTTAAACATGGCTAAGGGAGGGGCAGGACTGGCAGCTCAATGTTCCGGGGTACAGATGCTATAGAAAGGATAGAACAGGAGGTAAGAGAGGAGGGGGAGTGGCGTTTTTGATTAGGGAGAACATCACGGCAGTACTTAGAGGGGATATATCTGAGGGTTCGCCCACTGAGTCTATATGGATGGAACTGAAAAATAAGAAGGGAGAGATCACCTTGGTAGGACTGTACTACAGGCCCCCAAATAGTCAGCGAGAAATTGAGGAGCAAATATGTAAGGAGATTACAGATAGCTGCAAGAAAAATAGGGTGGTAATAGTAGGGGACTTTAACTTTCCCAACATTGACTGGGACAGCCATAGCATTAGGGGCTTGGATGGAGGGAAATTTGTTGAGTGTATTCAGGAGGAATTTCTCATTCAGTATGTGGATGGACCGACTAGAGAGGGGGCAAAACTTGACCTCGTCTTGGGAAATAAGGAAGGGCAAGTGACAGAAGTGTTAGTGAGGGATCACTTTGGGACAAGTGACCATAACTCCATTAGTTTTAAGATAGCTATGGAGAATGATAGGTCTGGCCCAAGAGTTAAAATTCTTAATTGGGGCAAGGCCAATTTGATGGTATCAGACAGGAACTCTCAGAGGTAGATTGGGGGAGACTGTTGGCAGGCAAAGGGACGGCTGGTAAATGGGAGGCTTTTAAAAATGTGTTAACCAGGGTTCAGGGTAAGCACATTCCCTTTAGAGTGAAGGGCAAGGCTGGTAGAAGTAGGGAACCCTGGATGACTCGAGATATTGAGACTCTGGTCAAAAAGAAGAAGGAGGCATATGACGTACATAAACAACTGGGATCAAGTGGATCCCTTGAAGAGTATAGAGATTGTCGAAATAGAGTTAAGAGGGAAATCAGGAGGGCAAAAAGGGGACATGAAATTGCTTTGGCAAATAATGCAAAGGAGAATCCAAAGAGCTTCTACAGATACATAAAGGGAAAAAGAGTAACTAGGGACAGAGTAGGGCCTCTTACGGATCAACAAGGACATCTATGTGCAGAGCCACAAGAGTTGGGTGAGATCCTGAATGAATATTTCTCATCGGTATTCACGGTGGAGAAAGGCATGGATGTTAGGAAACTAAGGGAAATAAATAGTGATGTCTTGAGAAGTGTGCATATTACAGAGGAGGAGGTGCTGGAAGTCTTAAAGCGCATCAAGGTAGATAAATCCCCGGGACCTGATGAAATGTATCCCAGGATGTTGTGGGAGGCTAGGGAGGAAATTGCGGGTCCCCTAACAGAGATATTTGAATCATTGGCAGCCACAGGTGAGGTGCCTGAAGATTAGAGAGTGGCGAATGTTGTGCCCTTGTTTAAGAAGGGCAGCAGGGAAAAGCCTGGGAACTACAGACCGGTGAGCCTAACGTCTGTAGTAGGTAAGTTGCTAGAAGTTATTCTGAGAGACAGGATCTACAAGCATTTAGAGAGGCAAGGACTGATTCGGGGCAGTCAGCTTGGCTTTGTGCGTGGAAAATCATGTCTCACAAATTTGATTGAGTTTTTTGAGGGGGTGACCAAGAAGGTAGATGAGGGCAGTGCAGTAGACGTTGTCTACATGGACTTTAGCAAAGCCTTTGACAAGGTACCGCATGGTAGGTTGTTGCAGAAGGTTAAAGCTCACGGGATCCAGGGTGAGGTTGCCAATTGGATTCAAAATTGGCTGGACCTAAGACAGAGGGTGGTTGTAGAGGGTTGTTTTTCAAACTGGAGGCCTGTGACCAGTGGTGTGCCTCAGGGATCGGTGCTGGGTCCACTGTTATTTGTGATTTATATTAATGATTTGGATGAGAATTTAGGAGGCATGGTTAGTAAGTTTGCAGATGACACCAAGATTGGTGGCACAGTGGATAGTGAAGAAGGTTATCTAGGATTGCAACGGGATCTTGATCAATTAGGCCAGTGGGCCGACGAATGGCAGATGGAGTTTAATTTAGATAAATGTGCGGTGATGCATTTTGGCAGATCGAATCAGGCCAGGACCTACTCAGTTAATGGTATGGCGTTGGGGAGAGTTATAGAACAAAAAGATCTAGGAGTACAGGTTCATAGCTCCTTGAAGGTGGAGTCGCAGGTGGACAGGGTGGTGAAGAAGGCATTCGGCATGCTTGGTTTCATTGGTCAGAACATTGAATACAGGAGTTGGGACGTCTTGTTGAAGTTGTACAAGACATTGGTACGGCCACACTTGGAATACTGTGTGCAGTTCTGGTCACCCTATTATAGAAAGGATATTATTAAACTAGAAAGTGTGCAGAAAAGATTTACTAGGATGTTGCCGGGACTTGATGGTTTGAGTGAGAAGGAGAGGCTGGATAGACTGGGATTCTTTCCTTGGAGCGTAGGAGGCTTAGGGGTGAACTTATAGAGGTCTATAAAATAATGAGTGGCATAAATAAGGTAGATAGTCAACATCTTTTCCCAAAGGTAGGGGAGTCTAAAACTAGAGGTTTAAGGTGAGAGGGGAGAGATTCAGAAGGGCCCAGAGGGGCAATTTCTTCACTCAGAGGGTAGTGAGTGTCTGGAATGTGCTGCCAGAGGTAGTAGTAGAGGCGGGTACAATTGTGTCTTTTAAAAAGCATTTAGATAGTTACATGGGTAAGATGGGTATAGAGGGTTATGGGCCAAGTGCGGGCAACTGGGACTAGCTTAATGGTAAAAACTGGGCGGCATGGACTGGTTGGGCCGAAGGGCCTGTTTCCATGCTGTAAACTTCTATGATTCTATGATTATCTGGATCATGCCAAGTTGGGGAGTGATCCGGACACCACAGGTAGGGTGAGATTTTACGCCTGGTACGAAACCAATTTGAGCCTCACCCGTGACGCACCCAATGTACTCTGAATGGTGCCGGGCGCAACAAGGTGGAAAACCGCCCCCTCGGACTCTCTCGAGTACCAATCCATAGAACATAGAACAGTACAGCACAGAACAGGTCCTTCGGCCCTCGATGTTGTGCCGAGCATTGTCCGAAACCAAGATCAAGCTATCCCACTCCTTGTCATTCTGGTGTGCTCCATGTGCCTATCCAATAACCGCTTGAAAGTTCCTAAAGTGTCCGACTCCACTCTCACAGCAGGCAGTCCATTCCACACCCTAACCACTCTCTGAGTAAAGAACCTACCTCGGACATCCCTCCTATATGACCCACCCGAGGAAAGAGTCTCTGAACGTCCACTCTATCTATTCCCCTCATCATCTTATAAACCTCTATTAAGTCGCCTCTCATCCTCCTCCACTCCAAAGAGAAAAGCCCTAGCTCCCTCAACCTTTCCTCATAAGACCTATCCTGCAAACCAGGCAGCATCCTGGTAAATCTCCTTTGCTCCCTTTCCAATGCTTCCACATCCTTCCTACAATGAGGTGACCAGAACTGCACACAATACTCCAAATGTGGTCTCGCCAGGGTCATGTATAGTTGCAGCATAACCCCGCGGCTCTTAAACTCAAGCCCCCTGTTAATAAACGCTAACACACTATAGGCCTTCTTCACGGCTCTATCCACTTGAGTGGCAACCTTCAGAGATCTATGGAGATGAACCCCAAGATCTCTCTGTTCCTCCACATTCCTCAGAACCCTGTAATCCGCATTCAAATTTGTCCTACCAAAATGAATCACCTCGCACTTATCAGGGTTAAACTCCATCTGCCATTTTTCGGCCCAACTCTGCATCCTATCAATGTCTCTTTGCAGCCTACAACAGCCCTCCACCTCATCCACTACTCCACCAACCTTGGTGTCATCAGCAAATTTACTGACCCACCCTTCAGCCCCCTCCTCCAAGTCATTGATAAAAATCACAAATAGCAGAGGACCCAGAACTGATCGCTGTGGTACACCGCTAGTAACTGGTCACCAGATGTAGTTCTGGCACAATTCAACTACAGGAGGTCTCGGAGCACCCATGGATACATTTCAAAAATATTTGTTTGTGTGATAAACACTCTGGGATGTCCTGTGATGCTGGAAGGTGCTGAAGAAACTGGCAATCTTTTGTTCCTTTCACAGAGGAGAAAGAGGAGCTGTGTGTGTCTGTGGAGGGTTTCATGATTTGTCTCAGCAGCAAACAGAAGCTTGTGATTAAAAGCAGGACCTTCAGTCTGGCTGCCTCTCAGTGAGCTGACCCTGTGTACAGTGAGCTGTGCAAAACTGAAAACTGCTCTGATTGAGGATCAGTCTCTGTTCCACTCACTGATACACAAAGCACCAATCTCTGACCTCCCAGTAATGGTCCTCATGTCATTAACCTCTCAAATCACTGGTTAGGCTGAAATAATAAACATTTAAAACAGACACATTACTTTCTCGTCAATCACAAAGCAAGACAGAGATTAATTTGAAGATAGTGCTGCCTCTTTTCCATTAATAACCCCATTCAACCTAGCATCTCAAACTCAGGAAAGGCTGAACAAGTGATTGAGCGCAACACTCTCACATTTAGACCTGAGTGATGTGGACCAATTACTCTTCCAGTTTCCGTCTGACTTATTTAACACAATCAATGTAGTAAAATGTCCCAGGAATGTAAACCAAACAACATCTGACACTGGGTGGTGGAGTTTAAGCAGTTCTCAAAGAATGAAAGTGAGTTAAAGAGGTCGAGGGAGCGAGTCCCTGAGCTCGGAGACCAGGCAGCTGAAGGCACATCACCAATGGAGCAGCAAATATGATTGGGAATGCATAACAAACTATACTTCGAGGAGTTTAGAGATTTGGGAACATGGTGGGGTTGGAGAAGTTGACAGAGGTTGGGAGGGGTAAGACAAGGGACAGATTTGAAGGGCGAGAATTTTTAAATTGGGGCATTATGGATCAGCGAACAATATAGAGCACAGAGCTCAGGGGTGAAGGGTGATGGCACTTCGTACAAGGTAGGCTGTGACTGTAAGGTTATAAAGAGCACTCCGATCAATGTTGTAGGTCTAACAGCCCCCAGACCCATCACGGGTCCCCCACCAACACCGTGGAAGTGTACCCAGCAGTATCCTCTGCACCACAGATCAGCCCCCCCAGTGCACCCCCCCCTGTGCACCCCCCTCCCCCCGCGCATGCCCCCCCCTCACCATGGGCCTCCCACCATATCAAAATTCGCTAAGTGCTTTCTGCTCTGAATAAGAGGAAGTGAAACCACATCATTCTTTTTGAGGTGGTGAGGAGCTGTCAATCATAGCAAATGTTTATACACATTGTGGTTAGCATGGCAGCAAGTTACTTGAGATGCATTCAAGTGTGAAGGGAAAGATAGATAAACAATCCACCAAGCACCTTTCTCTGGACTAATGAAGCTGAATAGCGAGAAGACTATCCATGTGATCGAAAAAGGTATGAAAATGGATGAGTCACAATCGGATGATGTATTGACATCGAACTGGCCATTGCAGCTACAACGAGTCATTACCTGGTCCCTCCTTTACTGCATGGACTATTGGTGGAATTGGAGATGACACTAAAGCAGCTGTTACATTGGTACCAGGAACTGTTTACAATTAGAAACTATGACATATCGCCTTAAAACCCTCAAAGATAATATTAAAAACCTACACTGGTGAAGTGGTTCTACTGAGGGGCTCTATTGATGTAAATTTGCAGCTAAACAAACAGACAGCAGACTTTTGCCGTCACGTCGTAACCATCCAGCCCTAATGGGGAGAACCTGGCTGGAGAGAATCAGACTAAACAGGCCTGAGTTAAATCTCACAGGACCACAGAATTCGGTCAGTGCAGGGGGAGGCCATTCAAACCTCAAACACTTTCATTGTGAGGAAATGATACTTCGCTCCAGGTCTGATTCCACTGACCAACGGGTATTTTTTATGCTAAAACAAACTTTATCCTTAACATAGGGTTAAACACATTAACAGCACAGAAAATAGCTTACATTTAACAGTTAAATAATTCTTAAAATAAAAAGAAATCCTTTTTATTGCTGACTTCTACTGTCTCTACCTCCAATGAAGCAAAGCCCATTACAGGTCAAAAAACACTTATAAATAAAGTTAGCAAACCAGTTGCTGTGCACTTGAAGAGATATTTCTTGAAAGACTGCTTGAAGCGAGAGACAGAACCTTTCAGGAAACAACTTGCAGACCTTCTGTCTGTGTCAGACTACTGCTCAACCTGACAGCATTTGGCAAAAAATGCTGCTCAACTTCAAAACTCCCAGCAGATTGCCAATCACATATCAAACTGCAAAACTACAAACAGACCTGGCTCCTCCCATTAATTACATCATCTTATTCACTTAGATCCCATGACCTGCTTATCTGAATCTAAACACAATGTCTCAAATTATCTATTCTCCAGGGAATCTCCAGCAATTGTAACAAACTTCCATTAGGCATCTCTTTGTGAACAAGTGCATGGTTTTGATTAATGATGATTAATGATGATTTTACTTTTACAACATATTACTTGCACCTTTTGCAGACAATATCTTCCTGTATGTTAAACCAGGATTTAATAAAAAATATTGCTGCAATATACATATTAATTTCTTACATTGGTCACATTTTATACAACTTATTGGGCGTGATTCTCCGATCCTGGGGCTGAGTGTTCACTGCATTGTAAACGCCGGAGGGTTTTACGATGGCGTCACCTGGCCCCGAGGATCAGCGATCCTGCACCATTACAAGGGGACATAAATTTAAGGTGAAAGGTGGAAGATACAGGAGGGATATCAGAGGTAGGTTCTTTACCCAGAGAGTAGTGGGGGCATGGAATGCACTGCCTGTGGAAGTAGTTGAGTCGG
Source organism: Scyliorhinus torazame (assembly GCF_047496885.1). Taxonomy (NCBI): domain Eukaryota; kingdom Metazoa; phylum Chordata; class Chondrichthyes; order Carcharhiniformes; family Scyliorhinidae; genus Scyliorhinus; species Scyliorhinus torazame. The sequence goes on from NC_092720.1 coordinate 1,997,699, forward strand.
AAACATTAGGGACCTTCAAGCGGATATTGGATAGGTACATGGATTACGGTAAAATGATATAGTGTAGATTTATTTGTTCTTAAGGGCAGCACGGTAGCATTGTGCATAGCACAATTGCTTCACAGCTCCATGGTCCCAGGTTCGATTCCGGATTGGGTCATTGTCTGTGCGGAGTCTGCACGTCCTCCCCGTGTCTGCGTGGGTTTCCTCCGGGTGCTCCGGTTTCCTCCCACAGTCCAAAGATGTGCGGGTTAGGTGAATTGGCCAATGATAAATTGCCCTTAATGTCCAAATTGCCCTTGGTGTTGGGTGGAGGTGTTGAGTTTGGGTAGGGTGCTCTTTCCAAGAGCCGGTGCAGACTCAAAGGGCCGAATGGCATCCTTCTGCACTGTAAATTCAATGATAATCTATGATTAATCTAGGACAAAGGTTCGGCACAACATCGTGGGCCGAAGGGCCTGTTCTGTGCTGTATTTTCTATGTTCTATGTTCTATGCACCGCACAGGGGGCCAGCACAATACTGGAGAGCCTCACACTGCTCCCGCTGCCGATTCGGGCATCAGAACGGGCGCTGCGGGTCCGTGCATGTGCGTTGGTTGCCTTCTCCGCGCCGGCCCCGACACAATATGGCGGAGACCTACAGGGGCTCGGGGCGGAGGAACATAGGCCCCCACCGGGATAAGCCCGCCCGGCGATCGGCAGCCCTGATCGCAGGCCAGGCCACCATGGAGGCTCCCCCCACCCCCACCCCGGAGTCGGATCCCCCCTCCCTTCCCCCCAACAAGCCGCCCCCTGCAGCATGAACGCCGGGGTCCTGCTGGGTAGGACCACACGAGGACGACGCCGGCGGGACTCGACTGAACTCGGCCCATCGCGTGGGGAGAATCGCCGGGGGGCCGCCGACCGCCCCTGCGCCATTGCTGCCGATTCTCCTGTTTCTGGAGAATCAGTGGACCGACATCGATGTGGCGTCGCGTGATTGGCGCCCCCAGCCTCCCGGCAATTCTCCGACCCGGCGTGGGGTCGGAGAATCACGCCCATTGTGGGTCAGTGTTATGAGGTCTTCGTTCAAGCTAAAGAGGAATCACTAAAGTCCGAAGTCCTGACACACTTTGACCCGAAGTTATTCTTGCAGCTGACCTGTGACCCATCGCCTCTGGGGTGGGAGCTGTGGTTTCTCACAGATGCCCAATGGTGACGAGAAGCCGATAGTGTTTGCATCAAGACCCTTGAACCAAGCAGAAATGAACTTTGCACAGATAGAGCAGGAAGCTATTGGCATCATTCTCGGAATCAAACATTTTTTAACCAATACCTATGTGGATGGAGTGTTGCTTTTCTAATAGATTATTGACCACTGAGAACGATACTGGGGCTGCCACCAGTATTACCCAGCATACCCAGCAGAAGCCGGATTCAGTGTCAGGCATTGCTGTTGTTAGCACATACATACACAATAAAATATCATCAGTCAAATCTCCATGGGAACGCTGAGGGACTCTCTGGATTACCTAACGAGTCATCAATGAATAGCTCGAGTGGTAATATTTTCCCATTGGATTTCGGCGGCAGCGGTGCGCAGGGGCCTTCTGGGAGGTGAGTAGTTAGTTTAAAAGCTCTTACCTTTACAGGAGCAGCCCATTGGATTTCGGCGGCAGCGGTGCGCAGGGGCCTTCTGGGAGGTGAGTAGTTAGTTTAAAAGCTCTTACCTTTACAGGAGCAGCCCATTGGATTTCGGCGGCAGCGGTGCGCAGGGGCCTTCTGGGAGGTGAGTAGTTAGTTTAAAAGCTCTTACCTTTACAGGAGCAGCCCATTGGATTTCGGCGGCAGCGGTGCGCAGGGGCCTTCTTGGAGGTGAGTAGTGAGTTTAAAAACCTTACCTTTACAGGAGCAGCCCATTGGATTTCGGCGGCAGCGGTGCGCAGGGGCCTTCTGGGAGGTGAGTAGTTAGTTTAAAAGCTCTTACCTTTACAGGAGCAGCCCATTGGATTTCGGCGGCAGCGGTGCGCAGGGGCCTTCTGGGAGGTGAGTAGTTAGTTTAAAAGCTCTTACCTTTACAGGAGCAGCCCATTGGATTTCGGCGGCAGCGGTGCGCAGGGGCCTTCTTGGAGGTGAGTAGTGAGTTTAAAAACCTTACCTTTACAGGAGCAGCCCTTGGATTTCGGCGGGAACCGGAAGTTCGACCTCTGGCAAGTCCCCCCCCCCCCCAATAAATTCTGGTGGAGAGGAAACCCGAGACACTACACGTGTAGTGTCTCCCACCCACCCTCCTCCTCTAACCTAATAATAAGACCCATTGGTGTAAGGTAAGTGCCATATTATATTATTATATTATTAGCATTGTGCAGGCCAAGGATTGGAGGTGGAGGAGCAGTCTCTGTCAGCGAGAGAACCTGAGAACATCTCAGAAGGTAAGCAAGTGATTTTTACTTTTATACCTTTTTTCAAATTGTGTGTGTCGGGGGGGACAGAAAAGCTGTGACCTGAGTGGCTGGTTGGGATTCTAACCTAAATTTTTTTGACTATTTGGGAACTAATTAAACATAATAACTTAATTATAATTTAGAGGATATCTAAGCCAGAGATCGGAGGATATTATAGTTAGCTATCGCATTTCTATTAGAAATCTAGTGCTAGGAAACAGATAGTTGACAGTAACTTTGTAATTTAAAAAAAAAAAAGTATTTATTAAAAAAAAAAGACAAATTTTAATTTTAATTAATTGACGCAATGTCAGTTAGAGGGGTGCTGTGCTCTGACTGTGAGATGTGGCAGGTCCGGGAGGCTTCCAGCGTCCTGGATGGCTTCATCTGCAGAAAGTGCACCCAACTGCAGCTCCTCACAGACCGCATGGTTCGGTTGGAGCAGCAATTGGATGCACTTAGGAGCATGCAGGTGGCGGAAAGCGTCATAGATCGCAGTTATGTAAGTGTGGTCACACCCAAGGTGCAGGCAGAGAAATGGGTGACCACCAGAAAGGGCAGGCAGTCAGTGCAGGAATCCCCTGTGGTTGTCCCCCTCTCGAACAGGTATACCCCTTTGGATACTGTCGGGGGGGATAGCCTATCAGGGGAAAACAGCAGCAGCCAGAGCAGTGGCACCACGGCTGGCTCTGATGTTCAGAAGGGAGGGTCAAAGCGCAGAAGAGTAATAGTTATAGGGGACTCTATAGTCAGGGGAACAGATAGGCGCTTCTGTGGACGTGAAAGAGACTCCAGGATGGTATGTTGCCTCCCTGGTGCCAGGGTCCAGGATGTCTCCGAACGGGTAGAGGGAATCCTGAAGGGGGAGGGCAAACAGGCAGAGGTCGTTGTACATATTGGTACTAACGACATAGGCAGGAAGAGGCATGAGGTCCTGCAGCAGGAGTTCAGGGAGCTAGGCAGAAAGTTAAAAGACAGGACCTCGAGGGTTGTAATCTCGGGATTACTCCCTGTGCCACGTGCCAGTGAGGCTAGAAATAGGAAGATAGAGCAGACAAACACGTGGCTAAACAGCTGGTGTAGGAGGGAGGGTTTCTGTTATCTGGACCACTGGGAGCTCTTCCGGGGCAGGTGTGACCTGTATAAGATGGACGGGTTGCATCTAAACCGGAGAGGCATAAATATCCTGGCCGCGAGATTTGCTAGTGTCACACGGGAGGGTTTAAACTAGTATGGCAGGGGGGTGGGCACGGGAGCAATAGGTCAGAAGGTGAGAGCGTTGAGGGAGAACTAGGGAATAGGGACAGTGTGGCTCTGAGGCAGAGCAGACGGGGAGAAGTTGCTGAACACAGCGGGTCTGGTGGCCTGAAGTGCATATGTTTTAATGCAAGGAGCATTACGGGTAAGGCAGATGAACTTAGAGCTTGGATTACTACTTGGAACTATGATGTTGTTGCCATTACAGAGACCTGGTTGAGGGAAGGGCAGGATTGGCAGCTAAACGTTCCAGGATTTAGATGTTTCAGGCGGGATAGAGGGGGATGTAAAAGGGGAGGCGGAGTTGCGCTACTTGTTCAGGAGAATATCACAGCTATACAGCGAGAGGACACCTCAGAGGGCAGTGAGGCTATATGGGTAGAGATCAGGAATAAGAAGGGTGCAGTCACAATGTTGGGGGTATACTACAGGCCTCCCAACAGCCAGCGGGAGATAGAGGAGCAGATAGGTAGACAGATTTTGGAAAAGAGTAAAAACAACAGGGTTGTGGTGATGGGAGACTTCAACTTCCCCAATATTGACTGGGACTCACTTAGTGCCAGGGGCTTAGACGGGGCAGAGTTTGTAAGGAGCATCCAGGAGGGCTTCTTAAAACAATATGTAAACAGTCCAACTAGGGAAGAGGCGGTACTGGACCTGGTATTGGGGAATGAGCCCGGCCAGGTGGTAGATGTTTCAGTAGGGGAGCATTTCGGTAACAGTGACCACAATTCAGTAAGTTTTAAAGTACTGGTGGACAAGGATAAGAGTGGTCCGAGGATGAATGTGCTAAATTGGGGGAAGGCTAATTATAACAATATTAGGCGGGAACTGAAGAACATAGATTGGGGGCGGATGTTTGAGGGCAAATCAACATCTGACATGTGGGAGGCTTTCAAGTGTCAGTTGATAGGAATACAGGACAGGCATGTTCCTGTGAGGAAGAAAGATAAATACGGCAATTTTCGGGAACCTTGGATGACGAATGATATTGTAGGCCTCGTCAAAAAGAAAAAGGAGGCATTTGTCAGGGCTAAAAGGCTGGGAACAGACGAAGCCTGTGTGGCATATAAGGAAAGTAGGAAGGAACTTAAGCAGGGAGTCAGGAGGGCTAGAAGGGGTCATGAAAAGTCATTGGCAAATAGGGTTAAGGAAAATCCCAAGGCTTTTTACACTTACATAAAAAGCAAGAGGGTAGCCAGGGAAAGGGTTGGCCCACTGAAGGATAGGCAAGGGAATCTATGTGTGGAGCCAGAGGAAATGGGCGAGGTACTAAATGAATACTTTGCATCAGTATTCACCAAAGAGAAGGAATTGGTAGATGTTGAGTCTGGAGAAGGGGGTGTAGATAGCCTGGGTCACATTGTGATCCAAAAAGACGAGGTGTTGGGTGTCTTAAAAAATATTAAGGTAGATAAGTCCCCAGGGCCGGATGGGATCTACCCCAGAATACTGAAGGAGGCTGGAGAGGAAATTGCTGAGGCCTTGACAGAAATCTTTGGATCCTCGCTGTCTTCAGGGGATGTCCCGGAGGACTGGAGAATAGCCAATGTTGTTCCTCTGTTTAAGAAGGGTGGCAGGGATAATCCCGGGAACTACAGGCCGGTGAGCCTTACTTCAGTGGTAGGGAAATTACTGGAGAGAATTCTTCGAGACAGGATCTACTCCCATTTGGAAGCAAATGGACGTATTAGTGAGAGGCAGCACGGTTTTGTGAAGGGGAGGTCGTGTCTCACTAACTTGATAGAGTTTTTCGAGGAGGTCACTAAGATGATTGATGCAGGTAGGGCAGTAGATGTTGTCTATATGGACTTCAGTAAGGCCTTTGACAAGGTCCCTCATGGTAGACTAGTACAAAAGGTGAAGTCACACGGGATCAGGGGTGAACTGGCAAGGTGGATACAGAACTGGCTAGGCCATAGAAGGCAGAGGGTAGCAATGGAGGGATGCTTTTCTAATTGGAGGGCTGTGACCAGTGGTGTTCCACAGGGATCAGTGCTGGGACCTTTGCTCTTTGTAGTATATATAAATGATTTGGAGGAAAATGTAACTGGTCTGATTAGTAAGTTTGCAGACGACACAAAGGTTGGTGGAATTGCGGATAGCGATGAGGACTGTCTGAGGATACAGCAGGATTTAGATTGTCTGGAGACTTGGGCGGAGAGATGGCAGATGGAGTTTAACCTGGACAAATGTGAGGTAATGCATTTTGGAAGGGCTAATGCAGGTAGGGAATATACAGTGAATGGTAGAACCCTCAAGAGTATTGAAAGTCAAAGAGATCTAGGAGTACAGGTCCACAGATCACTGAAAGGGGCTACACAGGTGGAGAAGGTAGTCAAGAAGGCATACGGCATGCTTGCCTTCATTGGCCGGGGCATTGAGTATAAGAATTGGCAAGTCATGTTGCAGCTGTATAGAACCTTAGTTAGGCCACACTTGGAGTATAGTGTTCAATTCTGGTCGCCACACTACCAGAAGGATGTGGAGGCTTTAGAGAGGGTGCAGAAGAGATTTACCAGAATGTTGCCTGGTATGGAGGGCATAAGCTATGAGGAGCGATTGAATAAACTCGGTTTGTTCTCACTGGAACGAAGGAGGTTGAGGGGCGACCTGATAGAGGTATACAAAATTATGAGGGGCATAGACAGAGTGGATAGTCAGAGGCTTTTCCCCAGGGTAGAGGGGTCAATTACTAGGGGGCATAGGTTTAAGGTGAGAGGGGCAAAGTTTAGAGTAGATGTACGAGGCAAGTTTTTTACGCAGAGGGTAGTGGGTGCCTGGAACTCACTACCGGAGGAGGTAGTGGAGGCAGGGACGATAGGGACATTTAAGGGGCATCTTGACAAATATATGAATAGGATGGGAATAGAAGGATACGGACCCAGGAAGTGTAGAAGATTGTAGTTTAGTCGGGCAGTATGGTCGGCACGGGCTTGGAGGGCCGAAGGGCCTGTTCCTGTGCTGTACATTTCTTTGTTCTTTGTTTGGAAGAAGTTGATGACACTCCAATCACCCAGGCCAAGAAGGATACCAGAAATAATCTACTCCTGTCAGAAGTTAACGACGCGGAACATCATGGCAAGACCATGGGAGCCTTATGTTACCCGAAAACTCCGTACAGGTTGGCTGTTCACTCTGGGAATGAGGGTTATCATTCCGACATTGTTAACGGAATGTGCCCTGAACTAAAGTGAGGAAGATCATTGTGGGATAGGAAGGTTGAAGGAGATAGCCAGAAGCTAATTTTGGTGGCCAGGACGCGATAGTGAAATTGAGGAGAAGGCGGGTATGTGTTTGGCTTGAGCAAAGGTTCAAACCTGCCACCATGAGCAGCATTAGATCCATGGGAATGGCCAGACGGGCCGTGGTAAAGACCATTCGAGGGATGAATGTTTTTCATTGTGGTAAACCCGCAGTCAAAGTGGTCTGAAGTCATCATTCTGAAGACTACATCCTCGGAGAGGATTGAAAGACTGAGTGAGATTTTTGCAAGATTCAACTGGAGTGGGTGTAGTGTTCGGAGGTTACAATGGACCAACGTTCATTTCGCAAGAATTCACAAATTATCTAAAGGAGAACAGATTCCAACACATCCGATCTGCTCCTCATTACCCTGCCACAAATGGGCTGGCTGAAAGGTTTGATCAAACAATGAAGCATTCATTGAAGGTAACTCCTGAGCAAGGATCATTGTCTAAATGACTAAGCCCATTCCTGATGACATACAGGAATGCAACCCAAAGCTCTCCGGAATTATTCATGGAAAATATTAAACACAGTGTTTGATGTGTTGAAGTGAGAAGTGGATACCTGGCACAGGCAGGACCGGTCTCCTACACCGTTCAAACTCTGGATGATGCAGTGTGGAGAAGACACGCTGACCAACCTTTAGCAGAACTAGTTTACAAGCGAGAGAGTCAACCGGGTGTCTGCAACAAACTGAGCCCAGTGAAGACCAAGACATTCCTGAGGATCTGACAAGACAGAAACAACGACAGTATTCCGATGGAGGAGAGTTCGACACTGCGTTAACCCCCGAACACGAGAGACAGTATTCCAATGGAGGAGAGTTCGACACTGCGGTAACCCCCGAACACCACATGCACGCCAGTTGAGATAACTACTGACGATGTCAAAAACCAAAAGTACAGAAGCTGTAGTCAATGCAAAATCACCGCACCAGAGGTTCGCTGAGACGCGCACAGGAATCGGCTCAAGATTACCTGTGTTAAAGTTCCAAACTAGGTGACTGCAGTTTATTGGAACCAAGGAACTGGGGTATTTTAAATAAAATCTAATTTCACTCGTGACTCCGGGTCAAGTGCGGCTGGAATTAACCGCGTGCTGGCCCAGGGAGCGTGCTGGCCCAGGGAGTGCGCTGGCCCAGGGAGTGTGCTGGCCCAGGGAGTGCGCTGGCCCAGGGAGTGCGCTGGCCCAGGGAGTGTGTAGGCCCAGGGAGTGTGCTGGCCCAGGGAGTGCGCTGGCCCAGGGAGTGTGCTGGCCCAGGGAGCGTGCTGGCCCAGGGAGTGTGCTGGCCCAGGGAGTGTGCTGGCCCAGGGAGTGTGCTGGCCCAGGGAGTGTGTAGGCCCAGGGAGTGTGCTGGCCCAGGGAGTGTGTAGGCCCAGGGAGTGTGCTGGCCCAGGGAGTGTGTAGGCCCAGGGAGTGTGCTGGCCCAGGGAGTGTGCTGGCCCAGGGAGCGCGCTGGCCCAGGGAGTGTGCTGGCCCAGGGAGTGTGCTGGCCCAGGGAGTGTGCTGGCCCAGGGAGTGTGTAGGCCCAGGGAGTGTGCTGGCCCAGGGAGTGCGCTGGCCCAGGGAGTGTGATGGCCCAGGGAGTGTGTAGGCCCAGGGAGTGTGCTGGCCCAGGGAGTGTGTAGGCCCAGGGAGTGTGTAGGCCCAGGGAGTGTGCTGGCCCAGGGAGTGTGCTGGCCCAGGGAGTGTGTAGGCCCAGGGAGTGTGTAGGCCCAGGGAGTGTGTAGGCCCAGGGAGTGTGCTGGCCCAGGGAGTGTGCTGGCCCAGGAAGCGTGTAGGCCCAGGGAGTGTGCTGGCCCAGGGAGTGTGTAGGCCCAGGGAGTGTGTAGGCCCAGGGAGTGTGCTGGCCCAGGGAGTGTGCTGGCCCAGGGAGTGTGCTGGCCCAGGGAGTGTGCTGGCCCAGGGAGTGCGCTGGCCCAGGGAGTGCACTGGCCCAGGGAGTGTGCTGGCCCAGGGAGTGTGCTGGCCCAGGGAGTGCGCTGGCCCAGGGAGTGTGCTGGCCCAGGGAGTGTGCTGGCCCAGGGAGTGTGCTGGCCCAGGGTGTGTGCTGGCCCAGGGAGTGTGTTGGCCCAGGGAGTGCGCTGGCCCAGGGAGCGTGCTGGCCCAGGGAGTGTGTAGGCCCAGGGAGTGTGCTGGCCCAGGGAGTGTGCTGGCCCAGGGAGTGCGCTGGCCCAGGGAGTGTGCTGGCCCAGGGAGTGCGCTGGCCCAGGGAGTGCACTGGCCCAGGGAGTGTGCTGGCCCAGGGAGTGTGCTGGCCCAGGGAGTGTGCTGGCCCAGGGTGTGTGCTGGCCCAGGGAGTGTGTAGGCCCAGGGAGTGTGTAGGCCCAGGGAGTGTGTAGGCCCAGGGAGTGTGTAGGCCCAGGGAGTGTGCTGGCCCAGGGAGTGTGTAGGCCCAGGGAGTGCACTGGCCCAGGGAGTGTGTAGGCCCAGGGAGTGTGCTGGCCCAGGGAGTGTGCTGGCCCAGGGAGTGTTTTGGCCCAGTGAGTGTGCTGGCCCAGGGAGTGTGTAGGCCCAGGGAGTGTGCTGGCCCAGGGAGTGTGTAGGCCCAGGGAGTGTGCTGGCCCAGGGAGTGTGCTGGCCCAGGGAGTGCACTGGCCCAGGGAGCGTGCTGGCCCAGGGAGTGCGCTGGCCCAGGGAGTGCGCTGGCCCAGGGAGTGTGCTGGCCCAGGGAGTGTGCAGGCCCAGGGAGTGTGCTGGCCCAGGGAGCATGCTGGCCCAGGGAGTGCGCTGGCCCAGGGAGTGTGCTGGCCCAGGGAGTGTGTAGGCCCAGGGAGTGTGCTGGCCCAGGGAGTGTGCTGGCCCAGGGAGTGTGCTGGCCCAGAGAGTGTGCTGGCCCAGGGAGTGCGCTGGCCCAGGGAGTGTGTAGGCCCAGGGAGTGTGCTGGCCCAGGGAGTGTGTTGGCCCAGGGAGTGTGTAGGCCCAGGGAGTGTGCTGGCCCAGGGAGTGTGTAGGCCCAGGGAGTGTTCTGGCCCAGGGAGTGTGCTGGCCCAGGGAGTGTGTAGGCCCAGGGAGTGTGCTGGCCCAGGGAGTGTGTAGACCCAGGGAGTGTGCTGGCCCAGGGAGTGTGTAGGCCCAGGGAGTGTGTTGGCCCAGGGAATGTGTAGGCCCAGGGAGTGTGCTGGCCCAGGGAGTGTGTAGGCCCAGAGAGTGTGCTGGCCCAGGGAGTGGGACAATTTCCAACTTGGGCCACACTTGCCCACTTGCTCTTATATTCCTCACACAACCTTTCCAACAATAACTGAAAAAACTGAAACTCTCTGCCAAATTTGAAGTTCCCGTATTGAACGAGCAAGACCATGACATTGATTGTACTGAATGAGTCTCACATTTTACAGATATCAGCAAGACAACCTGGGTCGAAGAGTCTACACGTGTTGGAGTACCTGGGTCATGACTGTAATGTTGGTGTGACAGTCTGCAGACAGCATTAAAGCTTTATTAGCAGCTGACATATGAATATCAGAAATTAATCTCATATATCTTTCTGACATATAAGGTTAAAGTTTATTGAGAAGATTAAGATAAATAATGACTATTTTCCGTGAATCACAGGATTGCATTATACATTGATGTTTTCAGTCACTATTAGGATAAGGGAGAACTGGCTCAACGAGCAAGTTGTCCAATTTCGAAATGTCCTTCAGAACATAAAAAGACAAAAATTAGGATCAGGATGAGACCTTTTGGCTGATACGCCTCCTGCACCGTGCGATAGGATCATGGCTGATCAGGGGCGAGATTCTCCGACCCCCCCCCCCCGCCGGGTCGGAGAATCGCCGGGGGCTGGCGTGAATCCCGCCCCCGCCGGTTGCCAAATTCTCTGGCACCGGATATTCGGCAGGGGCGGGAATCGCGCCGCGGTGGTTGGCGGGAAGCAATTCTCCGGCCCGGATGGGCCGAAGTCCCGTCGCTAAAATGCCTGTCCCGCCGGCGTAGATTGAACCACCTACCTTACCGGCGGGACAAGGTGGCGCGGGCGGGCTCCGGGGTCCTGGGGGGGGGGGGCGCAGGGCGATCTGGCCCCGGGGGGTGCCCCCACGGTGGCCTGGCCCGCGATCGGGGCCCACCGATCTGCAGGCGGGCCTGTGCCGTGGGGGCACTCTTTCCCTTCCGCCTCCGCCACGGTCTCCACCATGGCGGAGTTGGAAGAGACTCTCCCCACTGCGCATGCGCGGGAAACTGTCAGCGGCCGCTAACGCTCCAGCGCATGTGCCGCCCGGAGATGTCATTTCCGTGCCAGCTGGCGGGGCGGAAATTCGCCCGGCGCGGGCCTAGCCCCTGAAGGTTGGGGCTCGGCCCCCAAAGATGCGGAGCATTCCGCACCTTTGGGGCGGCGCGATGCCGACTGATTTGCGCCATTTTGGGCGCCAGTCGGCGGACATCGCGCCGATACCGGAGAATTTCGCCCCAGATTCTGGTCCCCACCTTCCTGTCTGTTCCCAGGAGTAACCTGGCTCTGCCAGTTAGGTACAAACAACAAACGTTTATTTACAGAGTGTGCAACCAGTCTGCCTCTTGGATCGCACTCAGCAAAGGCTCGCACGCTGCTCGGGCGATCCCACACGCTAGCTACCGATTGGACACGCGGGTCACATGACCCTTCAGACGATCACCTCTTAAAGGGGCCAGCTACGACCACCCGTCCCCCTCTCAGTCCTTTTCAATACAGAATGATAATTAACTTCTACACTTCCCCATAATTTGCAACAATTAACATTTTTAACCTGTCCACCAAAACCTCAGTCTCCCTGATGGCCTGCACTTCCTGGTAGAGCGACCCCCCCACACCCCCCCACCCACCCCCGGCCGGGGTGCCTGTGTTGGGGCACTCTCTGTAGAAACTGTCACACTGGGTCTCTCTTCTGATTCCGGTGATTCAGCCCCCTCTGTTTCAGTTGGGACGATAATCTTGCCTCTCACAGGCTGATTGCAAATTTCACCTCGAGCAGCCAATAGCTCTGGCTGGTAACAATGAATCAGCAGTGACACTGGCTTCTTGGACCCCTCTCGTCCACACAGATGTTCCACATGTTTCCTCAGAATCCTGTCTTGTACACTCTGTAAAATAACAGTCCCATCACGGCCACAACTGGACTAACGACAATGGGAGCCTGGCGAGTTCACAAGGAGACGTTTATTCCGCTTCGCAGCGGCACACACAGAGGGCCCAGTTACCCATCACCGGGTCCTTCTCCTTTGTGTTGGCTACTACAGAGGCCGACTATTAGACAACTTGGTTAATTCCCGGTCCAACCAGGACAAGGGAACAATCATCCCCAAGTGGATGAACCTCATTGCATGTCACACAGTTTGATACAACAATTCCTGGAACCCAGCTTAGAAACATAGGAACAGGAGGAGGCCATTCAGCCCCTCAAGCCTGTACTGCCAATGAGATCATGGCTGATCTGTCGCCTAACTCCATGGGCTGGATTCTCCGTCCCACCACATTTCTGTTTCACCCCGCCGGCGGGATTCTCCGTTACGCCGGCCTGTCAATGGGGTTTCCTATTGTGGGGCAGCCCCTCGCTGTCGGGAAACCCCCGGGCTGTCGGCAAAATGGAGCATCCCGCCGGCAGAGAATCCAGCCCCATTTACCTGCCTTGGGCCCATATCCATTAATATCTTTGCTCAACAAAAATCGCTCCATCCCAGATTTAAAATTAATACTTGTCCTAGCTTCAACTGCTGTGTGTGGGAGAGCGCTCGAGTGAATAGGTTCTTCCCAACATCTCTCCCAAACGTCTGGCCCTAATCTTTAGACCAAGCCACCGAATTCTAGAATCTCCAACCAGTGGAAACAGTTTATCTCCATCTACCCTGCCTCGCCCTGTTAATATCTTAAATACTTGGATCAGATCATCCCTTAAACTTCTAAATTCTAGTAAAAACAGGTCGAATTTGTGTAATCTCTCCTCGTAACACAACTCCTGTAGTCCAGGTATCAGTTTTGTAAACCTCCATTGCGCTCCCTCCAAGACCAAAATGTCCATCCGAAGGTGCGGTGCCCAGAACTGCTCCCAGTGACTCCAAGTGGGGTCGAACCAGGGGTTTGTAAAGCTGCAGCATAACCCCCGTGTCTTTACACTCCAATCCTCTGGATAGAAGGCCAGAATTCCATTAGCCTGTTTGATTATTTGCTGCACTTGTGTGGTGGTATGTATTAGGGGTAATACGGTACACCGCGTGTCGACAGGCTATTGGAGGAGGGATGCCAGGTCCTGATAGGATCTGCCACCTACTGGACTCCACCCAGAAATGCCGGTATAAGAACCCAGTTTTTCCCTCCATTTCCCTCAGCAGCTGCATTCTGTAACCACGCTGCTGGGGATAAAGTTCTGCTTAATAAAGCCTTCAATTGACATTACCTCAACCTGCCTCGCGTCATATTGACGGTGCTACAACTTGTTCCTGGCATTTTAATGACCTATGCACCTGAACCACCAAGTCTCGTTGGACACCCACTGTACCCAACCTCTTTCCATTTAGAAAGTACTCTGCTCTATCCTTCATTGGTCCAAAATGGAAAACCTCACACTTCTTTACATTAAATTCCATCTGCCACAATGTTGTCCATTCACCTAGTCTGTGAATATCTCCTTGCAATTTGATGCCACCATCCAGGCTGTCTATAATGCCGCCTAACTTTGTATCATCCGCATATTTGGATAAATGTTTCTTTTGTTTGTTATTTACAGTACGGCCCATCGAGGCTGCACCGGCTCCCGAAAGAGCAACCGAACCTGTCCCATTGCCCAGCCCTATCTCCTCAGCCCTCTAAATTCATCACTTTCAAATATATATCCAGCTCCCTTTTGAAACCTCCAATGGAATCCGCCTCCACCGCTCCCCCAGGACCGCGCATTCCAATTCCCAACAACTCAAAGAACAAAGAACAAGAATAAAGAACAATACAGCACAAGAACAGGGCCCTGGGCCCTCCAGCCTGCGCCGACCACGTGTCCTATCCAGACCAACCACCTGTATCCTCTATATCTCGTCTGTTCATGGGCCTATCCAGATAAGTCTTAAAGGTCGCTAACGTATCTGCCTCAACCACCTCACTGGGCCGTGCATTCCAGGCCACCCCCAACCTCTGTGTAAAAAACATCTCCTGCACATCTCCACTGAACCTTTCCCCCCTCACCTTGAACCTGTGTCCCCTTGTAATTGTCATTTCCGCCCTGGGAAAAAGCCTCCAACTGTTCAGCCTATCTATACCCCTCATAATTTTATAAACTTCTATCAGGTCGCCCCTCAGCCTCTGTCTCTCTGGGGAGAACAATCCCAGTTCATTCAATCTCTCCTCATAGCTAATACCCTCCACACCAGGCAACATCCTGGTAAACCTTTTCTGTACTCTCTCCAAAGCCTCCACATCCTCTCTGAGTAAAGAGATTTCTCCTCATCTCGCTCCGAGCTCCCTTGCTGACCATCTTGAAACTGTGACTTACCTAGTTACTGACTGAGAAACTAGCAGAACCAGAGGACGCGATCCTCCGTAAAGATTTCTAAGTGTGGTAGCGAGCGTGAATTATCGCGAGCTTCCCGAAACTCGGTCCAGCGAGGCTGGCAACGCAATTCAATTAATCCACTTAATCCACATGGGCTTCCCGCTGCAAATGAAGGGGCACCAGCTAATTCACTGGGACCACGCTCCCCAGCCCCCCGCGCTCCCCAGCCCCCTGCGCTCCCCAGCCCCCCGCGCTCCCCAGCCCCCCGCGCTCCCCAGCCCCCCGCGCTCCCCAGCCCCCCGCGCCCCCAGCCCCCCGCTAACAAAGTCAAGCAGCACTTAAACAGCTCTCGCACAGTCAACCCGTCCAGCTCGAAACAATGGCCCCGAGAAGATCGGCCCCAAGATTTGGAGACACAGGCCTGGGGAGGCTCCTAGATGCGGTGGAGGCCGGGAGGGATGTCCTGTCCCCCGAGGGTCCCGGAGGGTGAGCCACAAGGCAGCCAGTGCAGCCTGGGACAAAGTGGCAGCGGCCGTAAGCTCGGGCAGTGTGACCAGGACAACTGGTCTCCAGTCCCGCAAGAAGATCAATGGCCTACATCAGGCAGCACAGGTGAGTGAACACCCCCCCTGGAAACACCCCCCCTCCCCCCCCCCCCCCCATCGTGTCTCACTCGCCACCCTCCATTGTGAAACTACACACAGGACTCCAGGTGTGCTGCAAAATGGGGCAGTGGACACAGTGGATGTAATGCAGAACAAGGCCAGCAGCATGGTTCAATTCCCGTACCAGCCTCCCCGAACAGGCGCCGGAATGTGGCGACTAGGGGCTTTTCACAGTAAATTCATTTGAAGCCTACTTGTGACAATAAGTGATTTTCATTTCATTTCATTTTTTCAAACACAGGGTACACAGAAGCAGCTTTCGCTGGGACACTGAGTGTACAGGGTGGGGAGGGTACACAGCCGCAGCATTCGCTGGGACACTGAGTGTACAGGGTGGGGAGGGTACACAGCCGCAGCATTCGCTGGGACACTGAGTGTACAGGGTGGGGAGGGTACACAGACCCAGATTTCGCTGGAACAATGAGTGTACAGGGTGGGGAGTGTACACAGACCCAGCCTTCGCTGGGACACTGAGTTTATAGGGTGGGGAGGGTACACAGACCCAGCCTTCGCTGGGACACTGAGTGTACAGGGTGGGGAGGGTACACAGACCCAGCTTTCGCAGATACACTGAGTGTACAGGGTGGGGAGGGTACACAGACCCAGCCTTCACTGATACACTGAGTGTACAGGGTGGGGAGGGTACACAGACCCAGATTTCGCTGGAACAATGAGTGTACAGGGTGGGGAGAGTACACAGACCCAGCCTTCATTGGTACACTGAGTGTACAGGGTGGGAAGGGCACACAGACGCAGCTTTCGCTGGGACACTGAGTGTACAGGATGGGGAGGGTACACAGACCCAGCCTTCGCTGGGACACTGAGTGTACAGGGTGGGGAGGGTACACAGACCCAGCCTTCGCTGGGACACTGAGTGTACAGGGTGGGGAGGGCACACAGACCCAGCCTTCGCTGGTACACTGAGTGTACAGGGTGGGGAGGGTACACAGACGCAGCATTCGCTGGGACACTGAGTGTACAGGGTGGGGAGGGTACACAGACCCAGCTTTCGCTGGGACACTGAGTGTACAGGGTGGGGAGGGTACACAGATGCAGCATTCGCTGGGACACTGAGTGTACAGGGTGGGGAGGGTACACAGACGCAGCATTCGATGGTGCACTGAGTGTACAGGGTGGGGAGGGTACACAGACCCAGCCTTCGCTGGGACACTGAGTGTACAGGGTGGGGAGGGTACACAGACCCAGCCTTCGCTGGGACACTGAGTGTACAGGGTGGGGAGGGTACACAGACGCAGCATTCGCTGGGACACTGAGTGTACAGGGTGGGGAGGGTACACAGACCCAGCTTTCGCTGGGACACTGAGTGTACAGGGTGGGGAGGGTACACAGATGCAGCATTCGCTGGGACACTGAGTGTACAGGGTGGGGAGGGTACACAGACGCAGCATTCGATGGTGCACTGAGTGTACAGGGTGGGGAGGGTACACAGACCCAGCCTTCGCTGGGACACTGAGTGTACAGGGTGGGGAGGGTACACAGACCCAGCCTTCGCTGGGACACTGAGTGTACAGGGTGGGGAGGGTACACAGACCCAGCCTTCGCTGGGACACTGAGTGTACAGGACAATTTGTCCTGATCTTGGTTTTTGGCAGAGCTGCTGGGGTGGGTCACGAGAGGCTAAGACCCGTAACCACAGGAACAATAACCCCTGGTTCAAAAACTTACACAAAGATGCACAGAATGTTCTGGTGGAACTAATGAGTTTGCCCAAGAATTTCCTGATGTCAAATTATTCACTTCTTATTTTTTCTGGAAATGTTTGTTTAAAAATCCTACAAACAGTCCCATGTAAATGCTCTGCTATTTAATCATCTAATTTCAACCGTTTCCCCCGATCAATAGCAATAAACAGGAAATGTCACCATTCTCTGGATTTCTGCTCAACATCAGGAACTGGACTCAAGCAAAACCCGTTCCATGATATTCCCGAGAGAGACACGTTCCACATACGCCCACAACATTCCCAGATAAATAATCACTGTCACAGTTACATTAAGAATTAAACATATTGGCCGGATTTTTATACACTATTGTTGCTTCTTCCAGTCCAATAACGTCCCCGTACAAGATACGTACACTTAGAACTGACTCCAGTACGCAGAGAACTGAACCCGGTACACAGAGAACTGAACTCGGTACACAGAGAACTGAACCCGGTACACAGAGAACTGAACTCGGTACACAGAGAACTGAACTCGGTACACAGAGAACTGTACCCGGTACACAGAGAACTGAACTCGGTACACAGAGAACTGACTCGGTACACAGAGAACTGAACCTGGTACACAGAGAACTGAACTCGGCACACAGAGAACTGAACCCGGTACACAGAGAACTGAACCCGGTACACAGAGAGCTGAACCCGGTACACAGAGAACTGAACCTGGTACACAGAGAACTGAACCCGGTACACAGAGAACTGAACCCGGTACACAGAGAACTGAACTCGGTACACAGAGAACTGACTCGGTACACAGAGAACTGAACCCGGTACACAGAGAACTGAACTCGGTACACAGAGAACTGAACTCGGTACACAGAGAACTGAACCCGGTACACAGAGAGCTGACCCCAGTACGCAGAGAACTGAACTCGGTACACAGAGAACTGAACCCGGTACACAGAGAACTGACTCGGTACACAGAGAACTGAACCCGGTACACAGAGAACTGAACTCGGTACACAGAGAACTGAACTCGGTACACAGAGAACTGAACCCGGTCCACAGAGAACTGACTCGGTACACAGAGAACTGAACCTGGTACACAGAGAACTGAACCAGGTACACAGAGAACTGAACCCGGTACACAGAGAACTGAACTCGGTACACAGAGAACTGACTCGGTACACAGAGAACTGAACCTGGTACACAGAGAACTGACTCGGTACACAGAGAACTGAACTCGGTGCACAGAGAACTGAACCCGGTACACAGAGAACTGAACCCGGTACACAGAGAACTGAACCCGGTACACAGAGAACTGACTCGGTACACAGAGAACTGAACTCGGTACACAGAGAACTGAACCCGGTACACAGAGAACTGAACCCGGTACACAGAGAACTGAACCCGGTACACAGAGAACTGAACACGGTACACAGAGAACTGAACTCGGTACACAGAGAACTGAACCCGGTACACAGAGAACTGAACCCGGTACACAGAGAGCTGAACCCGGTACACAGAGAAATGACTCGGTACACAGAGAACTGAACCTGGTACACAGAGAACTGAACCCAGTACACAGAGAACTGAACCCGGTACACAGAGAACTGAACTCGGTACACAGAGAACTGAACCCGGTACACAGAGAACTGAACCTGGTACACAGAGAACTGAACCCGGTACACAGAGAACTGAACCCGTTACACAGAGAACTGAACTCGGTACACAGAGAACTGAACCCGGTACACAGAGAACTGAACCCGGTACACAGAGAACTGAACCCGGTACACAGAGAACTGAACCCGGTACACAGAGAACTGAACCCGGTACACAGAGAGCTGAACCTGGTACACAGAGAACTGAACCCGGTACACAGAGAACTGAACCCGGTACGCAGAGAACTGAACCCGGTACACAGAGAACTGAAACCGGTACACAGAGAACTGAACCCGGTACACAGAGAACTGAACCCGGTACACAGAGAACTGAACCCGGTACACAGAGAACTGAACTCGGTACACAGAGAACTGAACCCGGTACACAGAGAACTGAACCCGGTACACAGAGAACTGAAACCGGTACACAGAGAACTGAACCCGGTACACAGAGAACTGAACCCGGTACACAGAGAACTGAACACGGTACACAGAGAACTGAACTCGGTACACAGAGAACTGAACCCGGTACACAGAGAACTGAACCCGGTACACAGAGAACTGAACTCGGAACACAGAGAACTGAACCCGGTACACAGAGAACTGAACCCGGTACACAGAGAACTGAACCCGGTACACAGAGAACTGAAACCGGTACACAGAGAACTGAACCCGGTACACAGAGAACTGAACCCGGTACACAGAGAACTGAACCCGGTACACAGAGAACTGAACTCGGTACACAGAGAACTGAACCCGGTACACAGAGAGCTGAACCCGGTACACAGAGAACTGAACTCGGTACACAGAGAACTGAACTCGGTACACAGAGAACTGAACCCGGTACACAGAGAACTGAACCCGGTACACAGAGAACTGAACTCGGTACACAGAGAACTGACTCGGTACACAGAGAACTGACTCGGTACACAGAGAACTGAACACGGTACACAGAGAACTGAACCCGGTACACAGAGAACTGAACTCGGTACACAGAGAACTGAACCCGGTACACAGAGAACTGAACCCGGTACACAGAGAGCTGAACCCGGTACACAGAGAACTGAACTCGGTACACAGAGAACTGACTCGGTACACAGAGAACTGACTCGGTACACAGAGAACTGAACCCGGTTCACAGAGAACTGAACCCGGTACACAGAGAACTGACTCGGTACACAGAGAACTGACTCGGTACACAGAGAACTGAACCCGGTACACAGAGAACTGAACTCGGTACACAGAGAACTGAACCCGGTACACAGAGAACTGAACTCGGTACACAGAGAACTGAACCCGGTACACAGAGAACTGACTCGGTACACAGAGAACTGAACCCGGTACACAGAGAACTGAACCCGGTACACAGAGAACTGAACCCGGTACACAGAGAACTGAACTCGGTACACAGAGAACTGAACTCGGTACACAGAGAACTGAACACGGTACACAGAGAACTGAACCCGGTACACAGAGAACTGAACTCGGTACACAGAGAACTGACTCGGTACACAGAGAACTGAACCCGGTACACAGAGAACTGACTCGGTACACAGAGAACTGAACCCGGTACACAGAGAACTGAACCCGGTACACAGAGAACTGAACTCGGTACATAGAGAACTGAACTCGGTACACAGAGAACTGACTCGGTACACAGAGAACTGAACCCGGTACACAGAGAACTGAACCCGGTACACAGAGAACTGAACCCGGTACACAGAGAACTGAACTCGGTACACAGAGAACTGACTCGGTACACAGAGAACTGAACCCGGTACACAGAGAACTGTACTCGGTACACAGAGAGCTGAACCTGGTACACAGAGAACCGAACTCGGTACACAGAGAACTGAACTCGGTACACAGAGAACTGAACTCGGTACACAGAGAACTGAACTCGGTACACAGAGAACTGAACTCGGTATACAGAGAACTGAACTCGGTACACAGAGAACTGAACTCGGTACACAGAGAACTGAACTCGGTACACAGAGAACTGAACCCGGTACACAGAGAACTGACTCGGTACACAGAGAACTGAACCCGGTACACAGAGAACTGAACTCGGTACACAGAGATCTGAACCTGGTACACAGAGAACTGAACTCGGTACACAGAGAACTGAACTCGGTACACAGAGAACTGAACTCGGTACACAGCGAACTGAACTCGGTATACAGAGAACTGAACTCGGTACACAGAGAACTGAACTCGGTACACAGAGAACTGAACTCGGTACACAGAGAGCTGAACCTGGTACACAGAGAACTGAACTCGGTACACAGAGAACTGAACTCGGTACACAGAGAACTGAACTCGGTACACAGAGAACTGAACTCGGTACACAGAGAACTGAACTCGGTATACAGAGAACTGAACTCGGTACACAGAGAACTGAACTCGGTACACAGAGAACTGAACTCGGTACACAGAGAACTGAACCTGGTACACAGAGAACTGAACTCGGTACACAGAGAACTGAACCTGGTACACAGAGAACTGACTCGGTACACAGAGAACTGTACCTGGTACACAGAGAACTGACTCGGTACACAGAGAACTGAACTCGGTACACAGAGAACTGAACCCGGTACACAGAGAACTGAACCCGGTACACAGAGAACTGAACTCGGTACACAGAGAACTGAACTCGGTACACAGAGAGCTGAACTCGGTACACAGAGAACTGACTCGGTACACAGAGAACTGAACCCGGTACACAGAGAACTGAACCCGGTACACAGAGAACTGAACTCGGTACACAGAGAACTGAACCTGATACACAGAGAACTGAACCCGGTACACAGAGAACTGAACCTGGTACACAGAGAACTGACTCGGTACACAGAGAACTGAACTCGGTACACAGAGAACTGAACCCGATACACAGAGAACTGAACCCGGTACACAGAGAACTGAACCCGGTACACAGAGAACTGAACACGGTACACAGAGAACTGAACTCGGTACACAGAGAACTGAACCCGGTACACAGAGAACTGAACCCGGTACACAGAGAGCTGAACCCGTTACACAGAGAAATGACTCGGTACACAGAGAACTGAACCTGGTACACAGAGAACTGAACTCGGCACACAGAGAACTGAACCCGGTACACAGAGAACTGAACCCGGTACACAGAGAGCTGAACCCGGTACACAGAGAACTGAACCTGGTACACAGAGAACTGAACCCGGTACACAGAGAACTGAACCCGGTACACAGAGAACTGAACTCGGTACACAGAGAACTGACTCGGTACACAGAGAACTGAACCCGGTACACAGAGAACTGAACTCGGTACACAGAGAACTGAACTCGGTACACAGAGAACTGAACCCGGTACACAGAGAGCTGACCCCAGTACGCAGAGAACTGAACTCGGTACACAGAGAACTGAACCCGGTACACAGAGAACTGACTCGGTACACAGAGAACTGAACCCGGTACACAGAGAACTGAACTCGGTACACAGAGAACTGAACTCGGTACACAGAGAACTGAACCCGGTCCACAGAGAACTGACTCGGTACACAGAGAACTGAACCTGGTACACAGAGAACTGAACCAGGTACACAGAGAACTGAACCCGGTACACAGAGAACTGAACTCGGTACACAGAGAACTGACTCGGTACACAGAGAACTGAACCTGGTACACAGAGAACTGACTCGGTACACAGAGAACTGAACTCGGTGCACAGAGAACTGAACCCGGTACACAGAGAACTGAACCCGGTACACAGAGAACTGAACCCGGTACACAGAGAACTGACTCGGTACACAGAGAACTGAACTCGGTACACAGAGAACTGAACCCGGTACACAGAGAACTGAACCCGGTACACAGAGAACTGAACCCGGTACACAGAGAACTGAACACGGTACACAGAGAACTGAACTCGGTACACAGAGAACTGAACCCGGTACACAGAGAACTGAACCCGGTACACAGAGAGCTGAACCCGGTACACAGAGAAATGACTCGGTACACAGAGAACTGAACCTGGTACACAGAGAACTGAACCCAGTACACAGAGAACTGAACCCGGTACACAGAGAACTGAACTCGGTACACAGAGAACTGAACCCGGTACACAGAGAACTGAACCTGGTACACAGAGAACTGAACCCGGTACACAGAGAACTGAACCCGTTACACAGAGAACTGAACTCGGTACACAGAGAACTGAACCCGGTACACAGAGAACTGAACCCGGTACACAGAGAACTGAACCCGGTACACAGAGAACTGAACCCGGTACACAGAGAACTGAACCCGGTACACAGAGAGCTGAACCTGGTACACAGAGAACTGAACCCGGTACACAGAGAACTGAACCCGGTACGCAGAGAACTGAACCCGGTACGCAGAGAACTGAACCCGGTACACAGAGAACTGAACCCGGTACACAGAGAACTGAACCCGGTACACAGAGAACTGAACTCGGTACACAGAGAACTGAACCCGGTACACAGAGAACTGAACCCGGTACACAGAGAACTGAAACCGGTACACAGAGAACTGAACCCGGTACACAGAGAACTGAACCCGGTACACAGAGAACTGAACACGGTACACAGAGAACTGAACTCGGTACACAGAGAACTGAACCCGGTACACAGAGAACTGAACCCGGTACACAGAGAACTGAACTCGGAACACAGAGAACTGAACCCGGTACACAGAGAACTGAACCCGGTACACAGAGAACTGAACCCGGTACACAGAGAACTGAAACCGGTACACAGAGAACTGAACCCGGTACACAGAGAACTGAACCCGGTACACAGAGAACTGAACCCGGTACACAGAGAACTGAACTCGGTACACAGAGAACTGAACCCGGTACACAGAGAGCTGAACCCGGTACACAGAGAACTGAACTCGGTACACAGAGAACTGAACTCGGTACACAGAGAACTGAACCCGGTACACAGAGAACTGAACCCGGTACACAGAGAACTGAACCCGGTACACAGAGAACTGAACTCGGTACACAGAGAACTGACTCGGTACACAGAGAACTGACTCGGTACACAGAGAACTGAACACGGTACACAGAGAACTGAACCCGGTACACAGAGAACTGAACTCGGTACACAGAGAACTGAACCCGGTACACAGAGAACTGAACCCGGTACACAGAGAGCTGAACCCGGTACACAGAGAACTGAACTCGGTACACAGAGAACTGACTCGGTACACAGAGAACTGACTCGGTACACAGAGAACTGAACCCGGTTCACAGAGAACTGAACCCGGTACACAGAGAACTGACTCGGTACACAGAGAACTGAACCCGGTACACAGAGAACTGACTCGGTACACAGAGAACTGAACCCGGTACACAGAGAACTGAACTCGGTACACAGAGAACTGAACCCGGTACACAGAGAACTGAACTCGGTACACAGAGAACTGAACCCGGTACACAGAGAACTGACTCGGTACACAGAGAACTGAACCCGGTACACAGAGAACTGAACCCGGTACACAGAGAACTGAACCCGGTACACAGAGAACTGAACTCGGTACACAGAGAACTGAACTCGGTACACAGAGAACTGAACTCGGCACACAGAGAACTGAACCCGGTACACAGAGAACTGAACCCGGTACACAGAGAGCTGAACCCGGTACACAGAGAACTGAACCTGGTACACAGAGAACTGAACCCGGTACACAGAGAACTGAACCCGGTACACAGAGAACTGAACTCGGTACACAGAGAACTGACTCGGTACACAGAGAACTGAACCCGGTACACAGAGAACTGAACTCGGTACACAGAGAACTGAACTCGGTACACAGAGAACTGAACCCGGTACACAGAGAGCTGACCCCAGTACGCAGAGAACTGAACTCGGTACACAGAGAACTGAACCCGGTACACAGAGAACTGACTCGGTACACAGAGAACTGAACCCGGTACACAGAGAACTGAACTCGGTACACAGAGAACTGAACTCGGTACACAGAGAACTGAACCCGGTCCACAGAGAACTGACTCGGTACACAGAGAACTGAACCTGGTACACAGAGAACTGAACCAGGTACACAGAGAACTGAACCCGGTACACAGAGAACTGAACTCGGTACACAGAGAACTGACTCGGTACACAGAGAACTGAACCTGGTACACAGAGAACTGACTCGGTACACAGAGAACTGAACTCGGTGCACAGAGAACTGAACCCGGTACACAGAGAACTGAACCCGGTACACAGAGAACTGAACCCGGTACACAGAGAACTGACTCGGTACACAGAGAACTGAACTCGGTACACAGAGAACTGAACCCGGTACACAGAGAACTGAACCCGGTACACAGAGAACTGAACCCGGTACACAGAGAACTGAACACGGTACACAGAGAACTGAACTCGGTACACAGAGAACTGAACCCGGTACACAGAGAACTGAACCCGGTACACAGAGAGCTGAACCCGGTACACAGAGAAATGACTCGGTACACAGAGAACTGAACCTGGTACACAGAGAACTGAACCCAGTACACAGAGAACTGAACCCGGTACACAGAGAACTGAACTCGGTACACAGAGAACTGAACCCGGTACACAGAGAACTGAACCTGGTACACAGAGAACTGAACCCGGTACACAGAGAACTGAACCCGTTACACAGAGAACTGAACTCGGTACACAGAGAACTGAACCCGGTACACAGAGAACTGAACCCGGTACACAGAGAACTGAACCCGGTACACAGAGAACTGAACCCGGTACACAGAGAACTGAACCCGGTACACAGAGAGCTGAACCTGGTACACAGAGAACTGAACCCGGTACACAGAGAACTGAACCCGGTACGCAGAGAACTGAACCCGGTACGCAGAGAACTGAACCCGGTACACAGAGAACTGAACCCGGTACACAGAGAACTGAACCCGGTACACAGAGAACTGAACTCGGTACACAGAGAACTGAACCCGGTACACAGAGAACTGAACCCGGTACACAGAGAACTGAAACCGGTACACAGAGAACTGAACCCGGTACACAGAGAACTGAACCCGGTATACAGAGAACTGAACACGGTACACAGAGAACTGAACTCGGTACACAGAGAACTGAACCCGGTACACAGAGAACTGAACCCGGTACACAGAGAACTGAACTCGGAACACAGAGAACTGAACCCGGTACACAGAGAACTGAACCCGGTACACAGAGAACTGAACCCGGTACACAGAGAACTGAAACCGGTACACAGAGAACTGAACCCGGTACACAGAGAACTGAACCCGGTACACAGAGAACTGAACCCGGTACACAGAGAACTGAACTCGGTACACAGAGAACTGAACCCGGTACACAGAGAGCTGAACCCGGTACACAGAGAACTGAACTCGGTACACAGAGAACTGAACTCGGTACACAGAGAACTGAACCCGGTACACAGAGAACTGAACCCGGTACACAGAGAACTGAACCCGGTACACAGAGAACTGAACTCGGTACACAGAGAACTGACTCGGTACACAGAGAACTGACTCGGTACACAGAGAACTGAACACGGTACACAGAGAACTGAACCCGGTACACAGAGAACTGAACTCGGTACACAGAGAACTGAACCCGGTACACAGAGAACTGAACCCGGTACACAGAGAGCTGAACCCGGTACACAGAGAACTGAACTCGGTACACAGAGAACTGACTCGGTACACAGAGAACTGACTCGGTACACAGAGAACTGAACCCGGTTCACAGAGAACTGAACCCGGTACACAGAGAACTGACTCGGTACACAGAGAACTGAACCCGGTACACAGAGAACTGACTCGGTACACAGAGAACTGAACCCGGTACACAGAGAACTGAACTCGGTACACAGAGAACTGAACCCGGTACACAGAGAACTGAACTCGGTACACAGAGAACTGAACCCGGTACACAGAGAACTGACTCGGTACACAGAGAACTGAACCCGGTACACAGAGAACTGAACCCGGTACACAGAGAACTGAACCCGGTACACAGAGAACTGAACTCGGTACACAGAGAACTGAACTCGGTACACAGAGAACTGAACACGGTACACAGAGAACTGAACCCGGTACACAGAGAACTGAACTCGGTACACAGAGAACTGACTCGGTACACAGAGAACTGAACCCGGTACACAGAGAACTGACTCGGTACACAGAGAACTGAACCCGGTACACAGAGAACTGAACCCGGTACACAGAGAACTGAACTCGGTACATAGAGAACTGAACTCGGTACACAGAGAACTGACTCGGTACACAGAGAACTGAACCCGGTACACAGAGAACTGAACCCGGTACACAGAGAACTGAACCCGGTACACAGAGAACTGAACTCGGTACACAGAGAACTGACTCGGTACACAGAGAACTGAACCCGGTACACAGAGAACTGTACTCGGTACACAGAGAGCTGAACCTGGTACACAGAGAACCGAACTCGGTACACAGAGAACTGAACTCGGTATACAGAGAACTGAACTCGGTACACAGAGAACTGAACTCGGTACACAGAGAACTGAACTCGGTACACAGAGAACTGAACCCGGTACACAGAGAACTGACTCGGTACACAGAGAACTGAACCCGGTACACAGAGAACTGAACTCGGTACACAGAGAGCTGAACGTGGTACACAGAGAACTGAACTCGGTACACAGAGAACTGAACTCGGTACACAGAGAACTGAACTCGGTACACAGCGAACTGAACTCGGTATACAGAGAACTGAACTCGGTACACAGAGAACTGAACTCGGTACACAGAGAACTGAACTCGGTACACAGAGAGCTGAACCTGGTACACAGAGAACTGAACTCGGTACACAGAGAACTGAACTCGGTACACAGAGAACTGAACTCGGTACACAGAGAACTGAACTCGGTACACAGAGAACTGAACTCGGTATACAGAGAACTGAACTCGGTACACAGAGAACTGAACTCGGTACACAGAGAACTGAACTCGGTACACAGAGAACTGAACCTGGTACACAGAGAACTGAACTCGGTACACAGAGAACTGAACCTGGTACACAGAGAACTGACTCGGTACACAGAGAACTGTACCTGGTACACAGAGAACTGACTCGGTACACAGAGAACTGAACTCGGTACACAGAGAACTGAACCCGGTACACAGAGAACTGAACCCGGTACACAGAGAACTGAACTCGGTACACAGAGAACTGAACTCGGTACACAGAGAGCTGAACTCGGTACACAGAGAACTGACTCGGTACACAGAGAACTGAACCCGGTACACAGAGAACTGAACCCGGTACACAGAGAACTGAACTCGGTACACAGAGAACTGAACCTGATACACAGAGAACTGAACCCGGTACACAGAGAACTGAACCTGGTACACAGAGAACTGACTCGGTACACAGAGAACTGAACTCGGTACACAGAGAACTGAACCCGGTACACAGAGAACTGAACCCGGTACACAGAGAACTGAACCCGGTACACAGAGAACTGAACACGGTACACAGAGAACTGAACTCGGTACACAGAGAAATGAACCCGGTACACAGAGAACTGAACCCGGTACACAGAGAGCTGAACCCGTTACACAGAGAAATGACTCGGTACACAGAGAACTGAACCTGGTACACAGAGAACTGAACCCAGTACACAGAGAACTGAACCCGGTACACAGAGAACTGAACTCGGTACACAGAGAACTGAACCCGGTACACAGAGAACTGAACCTGGTACACAGAGAACTGAACCCGGTACACAGAGAACTGAACCCGTTACACAGAGAACTGAACTCGGTACACAGAGAACTGAACCCGGTACACAGAGAACTGAACCCGGTACACAGAGAACTGAACCCGGTACACAGAGAACTGAACCCGGTACACAGAGAACTGAACCCGGTACACAGAGAGCTGAACCTGGTACACAGAGAACTGAACCCGGTACACAGAGAACTGAACCCGGTACGCAGAGAACTGAACCCGGTACACAGAGAACTGAAACCGGTACACAGAGAACTGAACCCGGTACACAGAGAACTGAACCCGGTACACAGAGAACTGAACCCGGTACACAGAGAACTGAACTCGGTACACAGAGAACTGAACCCGGTACACAGAGAACTGAACCCGGTACACAGAGAACTGAAACCGGTACACAGAGAACTGAACCCGGTACACAGAGAACTGAACCCGGTACACAGAGAACTGAACACGGTACACAGAGAACTGAACTCGGTACACAGAGAACTGAACCCGGTACACAGAGAACTGAACCCGGTACACAGAGAACTGAACTCGGAACACAGAGAACTGAACCCGGTACACAGAGAACTGAACCCGGTACACAGAGAACTGAACCCGGTACACAGAGAACTGAAACCGGTACACAGAGAACTGAACCCGGTACACAGAGAACTGAACCCGGTACACAGAGAACTGAACCCGGTACACAGAGAACTGAACTCTGTACACAGAGAACTGAACCCGGTACACAGAGAGCTGAACCCGGTACACAGAGAACTGAACTCGGTACACAGAGAACTGAACTCGGTACACAGAGAACTGAACCCGGTACACAGAGAACTGAACCCGGTACACAGAGAACTGAACCCGGTACACAGAGAACTGAACTCGGTACACAGAGAACTGACTCGGTACACAGAGAACTGACTCGGTACACAGAGAACTGAACCCGGTACACAGAGAACTGAACTCGGTACACAGAGAACTGAACCCGGTACACAGAGAACTGAACCCGGTACACAGAGAGCTGAACCCGGTACACAGAGAACTGAACTCGGTACACAGAGAACTGACTCGGTACACAGAGAACTGACTCGGTACACAGAGAACTGAACCCGGTTCACAGAGAACTGAACCCGGTACACAGAGAACTGACTCGGTACACAGAGAACTGAACCCGGTACACAGAGAACTGACTCGGTACACAGAGAACTGAACCCGGTACACAGAGAACTGAACTCGGTACACAGAGAACTGAACCCGGTACACAGAGAACTGAACTCGGTACACAGAGAACTGAACCCGGTACACAGAGAACTGACTCGGTACACAGAGAACTGAACCCGGTACACAGAGAACTGAACCCGGTACACAGAGAACTGAACCCGCTACACAGAGAACTGAACTCGGTACACAGAGAACTGAACTCGGTACACAGAGAACTGAACACGGTACACAGAGAACTGAACCCGGTACACAGAGAACTGAACCCGGTACACAGAGAACTGAACTCGGTACACAGAGAACTGACTCGGTACACAGAGAACTGAACCCGGTACACAGAGAACTGACTCGGTACACAGAGAACTGAACCCGGTACACAGAGAACTGAACCCGGTACACAGAGAACTGAACTCGGTACATAGAGAACTGAACTCGGTACACAGAGAACTGACTCGGTACACAGAGAACTGAACCCGGTACACAGAGAACTGAACCCGGTACACAGAGAACTGAACCCGGTACACAGAGAACTGAACTCGGTACACAGAGAACTGACTCGGTACACAGAGAACTGAACCCGGTACACAGAGAACTGTACTCGGTACACAGAGAGCTGAACCTGGTACACAGAGAACGAAACTCGGTACACAGAGAACTGAACTCGGTACACAGAGAACTGAACTCGGTACACAGAGAACTGAACTCGGTACACAGAGAACTGAACTCGGTATACAGAGAACTGAACTCGGTACACAGAGAACTGAACTCGGTACACAGAGAACTGAACTCGGTACACAGAGAACTGAACCCGGTACACAGAGAACTGACTCGGTACACAGAGAACTGAACCCGGTACACAGAGAACTGAACTCGGTACACAGAGAGCTGAACCTGGTACACAGAGAACTGAACTCGGTACACAGAGAACTGAACTCGGTACACAGAGAACTGAACTCGGTACACAGCGAACTGAACTCGGTATACAGAGAACTGAACTCGGTACACAGAGAACTGAACTCGGTACACAGAGAACTGAACTCGGTACACAGAGAGCTGAACCTGGTACACAGAGAACTGAACTCGGTACACAGAGAACTGAACTCGGTACACAGAGAACTGAACTCGGTACACAGAGAACTGAACTCGGTACACAGAGAACTGAACTCGGTATACAGAGAACTGAACTCGGTACACAGAGAACTGAACTCGGTACACAGAGAACTGAACTCGGTACACAGAGAACTGAACCTGGTACACAGAGAACTGAACTCGGTACACAGAGAACTGAACCTGGTACACAGAGAACTGACTCGGTACACAGAGAACTGTACCTGGTACACAGAGAACTGACTCGGTACACAGAGAACTGAACTCGGTACACAGAGAACTGAACCCGGTACACAGAGAACTGAACCCGGTACACAGAGAACTGAACTCGGTACACAGAGAACTGAACTCGGTACACAGAGAGCTGAACTCGGTACACAGAGAACTGACTCGGTACACAGAGAACTGAACCCGGTACACAGAGAACTGAACCCGGTACACAGAGAACTGAACTCGGTACACAGAGAACTGAACCTGATACACAGAGAACTGAACCCGGTACACAGAGAACTGAACCCGGTACACAGAGAACTGAACCCGGTACACAGAGAACTGAACCTGGTACACAGAGAACTGAACCCGGTACACAGAGAACTGAACTCGGTACACAGAGAACTGAACTCGGTACACAGAGAGCTGAACTCGATACACAGAGAACTGAACCCGGTGCACAGAGAACTGAACCCGGTACACAGAGAGCTGAACCCGGTACACAGAGAACTGAACCCGGTAAACAGAGAACTGAACCCGGTACACAGAGAACTGAACTCGGTACACAGAGAACTGAACCCGGTACACAGAGAACTGAACCCGGTACACAGAGAACTGAACCCGGTACACAGAGAACTGAACCCGGTACACAGAGAACTGACTCGGTACACAGAGAACCGAACCCGGTACACAGAGAACTGACTCGGTACACAGAGAACTGACTCGGTACACAGAGAACTGACTCGGTACACAGAGAACTGAACCCGGTACACAGAGAACTGACTCGGTACACAGAGAACTGACTCGGTACACAGAGAACTGAACTCGGTACACAGAGAACTGAACTCGGTACACAGAGAACTGAACTCGGTACACAGAGAACTGAACCCGGTACACAGAGAACAGAACTCGGTACACAGAGAACTGAACCCGGTACACAGAGAACTGAACCCGGTACACAGAGAACTGACTCGGTACACAGAGAACTGAACCCGGTACACAGAGAACTGACTCGGTACACAGAGAACTGACTCGGTACACAGAGAACTGACTCGGTACACAGGGAACTGAACCCAGTACACAGAGAACTGAACCCGGTACACAGAGAACTGAACCCGGTACACAGAGAACTGAACTCGGTACACAGAGAACTGACTCGGTACACAGAGAACTGAACCCGGTACACAGAGAACTGACTCGGCACACAGAGAACTGAACCCGGTACACAGAGAACTGAACCCGGTACACAGAGAACTGAACCCGGTACACAGAGAAGTGAACCCGGTACACAGTGAACTGAACTCGGTACACAGAGAACTGACTCGGTGCACAGAGAACTGAACCCGGTACACAGAGAACTTACTCGGTGCACAGAGAACTGAACTCGGTACACAGAGAACTGAACCCGGTACACAGAGAACTGACTCGGTGCACAGAGAACTGAACTCGGTACACAGAGAACTGACTCGGTGCACAGAGAACTGAACTCGGTACACAGAGAACTGAACCCGGTACACAGAGAACTGACGCGGTACACAGAGAACTGAACCCGGTACACAGAGAACTGAACCCGGTACACAGAGAACTGAACTCGGTACACAGAGAACTGAACCCGGTAGACAGAGAACTGAACCCGGTACACAGAGAACTGAACTCGGTACACAGAGAACTGAACTCGGTACACAGAGAACTGAACCCGGTACACAGAGAACTGAACCCGGTACACAGAGAACTGAACCCGGTACACAGAGAACTGAACTCGGTACACAGAGAACTGAACTCGGTACACAGAGAACTGAACTCGGTACACAGAGAACTGAACCCGGTACACAGAGAACTGACTCGGTACACAGAGAACTGAACCCGGTACACAGAGAACTGAACCCGGTACACAGAGAACTGAACCCGGTACACAGAGAACTGAACTCGGTACACAGAGAACTGAACTCGGTACACAGAGAACTGAACTCGGTACACAGAGAACTGAACTCGGTACACAGAGAACTGAACACGGTACACAGAGAACTGAACTCGGTACACAGAGAACTGACTCGGTACACAGAGAACTGAACCCGGTACACAGAGAACTGAACCCGGTACACAGAGAACTGAACCTGGTACACAGAGAACTGAACCTGGTACACAGAGAACTGAACCTGGTACACAGAGAACTGAACCTGGGACACAGAGAACTGAACCCGGTACACAGAGAACTGAACTCGGTACACAGAGAACTGAACTCGGTACACAGAGAGCTGACTCGGTACACAGAGAACTGAACCCGGTACACAGAGAAATGAACTCGGTACACAGAGAACTGAACTCGGTACACAGAGAACTGACTCGGTACACAGAGAGCTGACTCGGTACACAGAGAACTGACTCGGTACACAGAGAACTGACTCGGTACACAGAGAACTGAACTCGGTACACAGAGAACTGACCCCGGTACACAGAGAACTGAACCCGGTACACAGAGAACTGAATCCGGTACACAGAGAACTGAACTCGGTACACAGAGAACTGAACCCGGTACACAGAGAAATGAACTCGGTACACAGAGAACTGAACTCGGTACACAGAGAACTGACTCGGTACACAGAGAGCTGACTCGGTACACAGAGAACTGACTCGGTACACAGAGAACTGACTCGGTACACAGAGAACTGACCCGGTACACAGAGAACTGAACCCGGTACACAGAGAACTGAACACGGTACACAGAGAACTGAACTCGGTACACAGAGAACTGACTCGGTACACAGAGAACTGAACCCGGTACACAGAGAACTGAACCCGGTACACAGAGAACCGAACCCGGTACACAGAGAACTGAACCCGGTACACAGAGAACTGACTCGGTACACAGAGAACTGAACCTGGTACACAGAGAGCTGAACCCGTACACAGAGAACTGAACTCGGTACACAGAGAACTGAACTCGGTACACAGAGAACTGAACTCGGTACACAGAGAACTGAATCCGGTACACAGAGAACTGACTCGGTACACAGAGAGCTGATCTCTGTACACAGAGAACTGAACCCGGTACACAGAGAACTGAACCCGGTACACAGAGAGCTGAACCTGGTACACAGAGAACTGAACTCGGTACACAGAGAACTGAACCCGGTACACAGAGAACTGACTCGGTACACAGAGAACTGAACTCGGTACACAGAGAGCTGAACTCGGTACACAGAGAACTGAACCCGGTACACAGAGAACTGAACACGGTACACAGAGAACTGACTCGGTACACAGACAACTGAACCTGGTACACAGAGAGCTGAACCCGGTACACAGAGAACTGACTCGGTACACAGAGAACTGAACCAGGTACACAGAGAGCTGAACCCGGTACACAGAGAACTGACTCGGTACACAGAGAACTGAACCCGGTACACAGAGAGCTGAACCCGGTACACAGAGAACTGACTCGGTACACAGAGAACTGAACCCGGTACACAGAGAACTGAACTCGGTACTCAGAGAGTTGACTCGCTACACAGAGAACTGAACTCGGTACACAGAGAACTGAACCCGGTACACAGAGAACTGAACCCGGTACACAGAGAACTGAACTCGGTACACAGAGAACTGAACTCGGTACACAGAGAACTGAACCCGGTACACAGAGAACTGAACCCGGTACACAGAGAACTGAACTCGGTACACAGAGAACTGAACCCGGTACACAGAGAGCTGAACCCGGTACACAGAGAGCTGAACCCGGTACACAGAGAACTGAACTCGGTACACAGAGAACTGAACCTGGTACACAGAGAACTGAACCCGGTACACAGAGAACTGAACTCGGTACACAGAGAACTGAACCTGGTACACAGAGAACTGAACCCGGTACACAGAGAACTGAACCTGATACACAGAGAACTGAACTCGGTACACAGAGAACTGAACTCGGTACACAGAGCACTGAACTCGGTACACAGAGAACTGAACTCGGTACACAGAGAACTGAACCCGGTACACAGAGAACTGAACTCGGTACACAGAGATCTGAACTCGGTACACAGAGAACTGAACCCGGTACACAGAGAACTGAACCCGGTACACAGAAAACTGAACTCGGTACACAGAGAGCTGACTCGGTACACAGAGAACTGAACTCGGTACACAGAGAACTGAACCCGGTACACAGATAACTGAACCCGGTACACAGAGGACTGAACTCGGTACACAGAGAACTGAACCCGGTTCACAGAGAACTGACTCGGTACACAGAGAACTGAACTCGGTACACAGAGAACTGACTCGGTACACAGAGAACTGAACTCGGTGCACAGAGAACTGATCCCGGTACACAGAGAACTGACTCGGTGCACAGAGAACTGAACTCGGTACACAGAGAACTGACTCGGTACACAGAGAACTGAACTCGGTACACAGAGAACTGACTCGGTACACAGAGAAATGAACTCGGTGCACAGAGAACTGATCCCGGTACACAGAGAACTGAACTCGGTATACAGAGAACTGACTCGGTACACAGAGAACTGAACTCGGTACACAGAGAACTGAACCCGGTAAACAGAGAACTGAACCCAGTACACAGAGAACTGAACCCGGTACACAGAGAACTGAACCCGGTACACAGAGAACTGAACCCGGTACACAGAGAACTGAACTCGGTACACAGAGAACTGACTCGGTGCACAGAGAACTGAACCCGGTAAACAGAGAACTGACTCGGTGCACAGAGAACTGAACTCGGTACACAGAGAACTGACTCGGTACACAGAGAACTGAACTCGGTACACAGAGAACTGAACCCGGTACACAGAGAACTGAACCCGGTACACAGAGAACTGACTCGGCACACAGAGAACTGAACCCGGTACACAGAGAACTGATCCCGGTACACAGAGAACTGAACCCGGTACACAGAGAAGTGAACCCGGTACACAGTGAACTGAACTCGGTACACAGAGAACTGACTCGGTGCACAGAGAACTGATCCCGGTACACAGAGAACTGACTCGGTGCACAGAGAACTGAACTCGGTACACAGAGAACTGAACCCGGTACACAGAGAACTGACTCGGTGCACAGAGAACTGAACTCGGTACACAGAGAACTGACTCGGTGCACAGAGAACTGAACTCGGTACACAGAGAACTGAACCCGGTACACAGAGAACTGACGCGGTACACAGAGAACTGAACCCGGTACACAGAGAACTGAACCCGGTACACAGAGAACTGAACTCGGTACACAGAGAACTGAACCCGGTACACAGAGAACTGAACCCGGTACACAGAGAACTGAACTCGGTACACAGAGAACTGAACTCGGTACACAGAGAACTGAACCCGGTACACAGAGAACTGAACCCGGTACACAGAGAACTGAACCCGGTACACAGAGAACTGAACCCGGTACACAGAGAACTGAACTCGGTACACAGAGAACTGAACTCGGTACACAGAGAACTGAACTCGGTGCACAGAGAACTGAACCCGGTACACAGAGAACTGACTCGGTACACAGAGAACTGAACCCGGTACACAGAGAACTGAACCCGGTACACAGAGAACTGAACCCGGTACACAGAGAACTGAACTCGGTACACAGAGAACTGAACTCGGTACACAGAGAACTGAACTCGGTACACAGAGAACTGAACTCGGTACACAGAGAACTGAACACGGTACACAGAGAACTGAACTCGGTACACAGAGAACTGACTCGGTACACAGAGAACTGAACCCGGTACACAGAGAACTGAACCCGGTACACAGAGAACTGAACCTGGTACACAGAGAACTGAACCTGGTACACAGAGAACTGAACCTGGTACACAGAGAACTGAACCCGGTACACAGAGAACTGAACCCGGTACACAGAGAACTGACTCGGTACACAGAGAACTGAACCCGGTACACAGAGAACTGAACCTGGTACACAGAGAACTGAACCTGGTACACAGAGAACTGAACCTGGGACACAGAGAACTGAACCCGGTACACAGAGAACTGAACTCGGTACACAGAGAACTGAACTCGGTACACAGAGAGCTGACTCGGTACACAGAGAACTGAACCCGGTACACAGAGAAATGAACTCGGTACACAGAGAACTGAACTCGGTACACAGAGAACTGACTCGGTACACAGAGAGCTGACTCGGTACACAGAGAACTGACTCGGTACACAGAGAACTGACTCGGTACACAGAGAACTGAACTCGGTACACAGAGAACTGACCCCGGTACACAGAGAACTGAACCCGGTACACAGAGAACTGAACCCGGTACACAGAGAACTGAACTCGGTACAAAGAGAACTGAACCCGGTACACAGAGAAATGAACTCGGTACACAGAGAACTGAACTCGGTACACAGAGAACTGACTCGGTACACAGAGAGCTGACTCGGCACACAGAGAACTGACTCGGTACACAGAGAACTGACTCGGTACACAGAGAACTGACTCGGTACACAGAGAACTGAACCCGGTACACAGAGAACTGAACTCGGTACACAGAGAACTGAACCCGGTACACAGAGAACTGACTCGGTACACAGAGAACTGACTCGGTACACAGAGAACTGAACCCGGTACACAGAGAACTGAACTCGGTACACAGAGAACTGAACTCGGTACACAGAGAACTGAACTCGGTACACAGAGAACTGAACCAGGTACACAGAGAACTGAACCCGGTACACAGAGAACTGAACTCGGTACACAGAGAACTGACTCGGTACACAGAGAACTGAACCCGGTACACAGAGAACTGAACTCGGTACACAGAGAACTGAACCTGATACACAGAGAACTGAACTCGGTACACAGAGAACTGAACTCGGTACACAGAGCACTGAACTCGGTACACAGAGAACTGAACTCGGTACACAGAGAACTGAACCCGGTACACAGAGAACTGAACTCGGTACACTGAGAACTGAACTCGGTACAGAGAGAACTGAACCCGGTACACAGAGAACTGAACCCGGTACACAGAAAACTGAACTCGGTACACAGAGAGCTGACTCGGTACACAGAGAATTGAACTCGGTACACAGAGAACTGAACCCGGTACACAGATAACTGAACCCGGTACACAGAGAACTGAACTCGGTACACAGAGAACTGAACCCGGTTCACAGAGAACTGACTCGGTACACAGAGAACTGAACTCGGTACACAGAGAACTGACTCGCTACACAGAGAACTGAACTCGGTGCACAGAGAACTGATCCCGGTACACAGAGAACTGACTCGGTGCACAGAGAACTGAACTCGGTACACAGAGAACTGACTCGGTACACAGAGAACTGAACTCGGTACACAGAGAACTGACTCGGTACACAGAGAAATGAACTCGGTGCACAGAGAACTGATCCCGGTACACAGAGAACTGAACTCGGTACACAGAGAACTGACTCGGTACACAGAGAACTGAACTCGGTACACAGAGAACTGAACCCGGTAAACAGAGAACTGAACCCGGTACACAGAGAACTGACTCGGTACACAGAGAACTGAACCCGGTACACAGAGAACTGAACCCGGTACACAGAGAACTGAACCCGGTACACAGAGAACTGAACCCGGTACACAGAGAACTGAACTCGGTACACAGAGAACTGACTCGGTGCACAGAGAACTGAACCCGGTACACAGAGAACTGACTCGGTGCACAGAGAACTGAACTCGGTACACAGAGAACTGACTCGGTACACAGAGAACTGAACTCGGTACACAGAGAACTGAACTCGGTACACAGAGAACTGAACCCGGTACACAGAGAACTGACTCGGCACACAGAGAACTGAACCCGGTACACAGAGAACTGAACCCGGTACACAGAGAACTGAACCCGGTACACAGAGAAGTGAACCCGGTACACAGTGAACTGAACTCGGTACACAGAGAACTGACTCGGTGCACAGAGAACTGAACCCGGTACACAGAGAACTGACTCGGTGCACAGAGAACTGAACTCGGTACACAGAGAACTGAACCCGGTACACAGAGAACTGACTCGGTGCACAGAGAACTGAACTCGGTACACAGAGAACTGACTCGGTGCACAGAGAACTGAACTCGGTACACAGAGAACTGAACCCGGTACACAGAGAACTGACGCGGTACACAGAGAACTGAACCCGGTACACAGAGAACTGAACCCGGTACACAGAGAACTGAACTCGGTACACAGAGAACTGAACCCGGTACACAGAGAACTGAACCCGGTACACAGAGAACTGAACTCGGTACACAGAGAACTGAACTCGGTACACAGAGAACTGAACCCGGTACACAGAGAACTGAACCCGGTACACAGAGAACTGAACCCGGTACACAGAGAACTGAACTCGGTACACAGAGAACTGAACTCGGTACACAGAGAACTGAACTCAGTACACAGAGAACTGAACCCGGTACACAGAGAACTGACTCGGTACACAGAGAACTGAACCCGGTACACAGAGAACTGAACTCGGTACACAGAGAACTGAACTCGGTACACAGAGAACTGAACTCGGTACACAGAGAACTGAACTCGGTATACAGAGAACTGAACTCGGTACACAGAGAACTGAACTCGGTACACAGAGAACTGAACTCGGTACACAGAGAACTGAACCTGGTACACAGAGAACTGAACTCGGTACACAGAGAACTGAACCTGGTACACAGAGAACTGACTCGGTACACAGAGAACTGTACCTGGTACACAGAGAACTGACTCGGTACACAGAGAACTGAACTCGGTACACAGAGAACTGAACCCGGTACACAGAGAACTGAACCCGGTACACAGAGAACTGAACTCGGTACACAGAGAACTGAACTCGGTACACAGAGAGCTGAACTCGGTACACAGAGAACTGACTCGGTACACAGAGAACTGAACCCGGTACACAGAGAACTGAACCCGGTACACAGAGAACTGAACTCGGTACACAGAGAACTGAACCTGATACACAGAGAACTGAACCCGGTACACAGAGAACTGAACCCGGTACACAGAGAACTGAACCCGGTACACAGAGAACTGAACCTGGTACACAGAGAACTGAACCCGGTACACAGAGAACTGAACTCGGTACACAGAGAACTGAACTCGGTACACAGAGAGCTGAACTCGATACACAGAGAACTGAACCCGGTGCACAGAGAACTGAACCCGGTACACAGAGAGCTGAACCCGGTACACAGAGAACTGAACCCGGTAAACAGAGAACTGAACCCGGTACACAGAGAACTGAACTCGGTACACAGAGAACTGAACCCGGTACACAGAGAACTGAACCCGGTACACAGAGAACTGAACCCGGTACACAGAGAACTGAACCCGGTACACAGAGAACTGACTCGGTACACAGAGAACCGAACCCGGTACACAGAGAACTGACTCGGTACACAGAGAACTGACTCGGTACACAGAGAACTGACTCGGTACACAGAGAACTGAACCCGGTACACAGAGAACTGACTCGGTACACAGAGAACTGACTCGGTACACAGAGAACTGAACTCGGTACACAGAGAACTGAACTCGGTACACAGAGAACTGAACTCGGTACACAGAGAACTGAACCCGGTACACAGAGAACAGAACTCGGTACACAGAGAACTGAACCCGGTACACAGAGAACTGAACCCGGTACACAGAGAACTGACTCGGTACACAGAGAACTGAACCCGGTACACAGAGAACTGACTCGGTACACAGAGAACTGACTCGGTACACAGAGAACTGACTCGGTACACAGGGAACTGAACCCAGTACACAGAGAACTGAACCCGGTACACAGAGAACTGAACCCGGTACACAGAGAACTGAACTCGGTACACAGAGAACTGACTCGGTACACAGAGAACTGAACCCGGTACACAGAGAACTGACTCGGCACACAGAGAACTGAACCCGGTACACAGAGAACTGAACCCGGTACACAGAGAACTGAACCCGGTACACAGAGAAGTGAACCCGGTACACAGTGAACTGAACTCGGTACACAGAGAACTGACTCGGTGCACAGAGAACTGAACCCGGTACACAGAGAACTTACTCGGTGCACAGAGAACTGAACTCGGTACACAGAGAACTGAACCCGGTACAC
Organism: Scyliorhinus torazame; assembly: GCF_047496885.1. Lineage (NCBI taxonomy): Eukaryota > Metazoa > Chordata > Chondrichthyes > Carcharhiniformes > Scyliorhinidae > Scyliorhinus > Scyliorhinus torazame. Next base: position 2,038,480 of record NC_092720.1, read on the forward strand.
AGAGAACTGACTCGGTGCACAGAGAACTGAACTCGGTACACAGAGAACTGACTCGGTGCACAGAGAACTGAACTCGGTACACAGAGAACTGAACCCGGTACACAGAGAACTGACGCGGTACACAGAGAACTGAACCCGGTACACAGAGAACTGAACCCGGTACACAGAGAACTGAACTCGGTACACAGAGAACTGAACCCGGTAGACAGAGAACTGAACCCGGTACACAGAGAACTGAACTCGGTACACAGAGAACTGAACTCGGTACACAGAGAACTGAACCCGGTACACAGAGAACTGAACCCGGTACACAGAGAACTGAACCCGGTACACAGAGAACTGAACTCGGTACACAGAGAACTGAACTCGGTACACAGAGAACTGAACTCGGTACACAGAGAACTGAACCCGGTACACAGAGAACTGACTCGGTACACAGAGAACTGAACCCGGTACACAGAGAACTGAACCCGGTACACAGAGAACTGAACTCGGTACACAGAGAACTGAACTCGGTACACAGAGAACTGAACTCGGTACACAGAGAACTGAACTCGGTACACAGAGAACTGAACACGGTACACAGAGAACTGAACTCGGTACACAGAGAACTGACTCGGTACACAGAGAACTGAACCCGGTACACAGAGATCTGAACCCGGTACACAGAGAACTGACTCGGTACACAGAGAACTGAACCCGGTACACAGAGAACTGAACCTGGTACACAGAGAACTGAACCTGGTACACAGAGAACTGAACCTGGGACACAGAGAACTGAACCCGGTACACAGAGAACTGAACTCGGTACACAGAGAACTGAACTCGGTACACAGAGAGCTGACTCGGTACACAGAGAACTGAACCCGGTACACAGAGAAATGAACTCGGTACACAGAGAACTGAACTCGGTACACAGAGAACTGACTCGGTACACAGAGAGCTGACTCGGTACACAGAGAACTGACTCGGTACACAGAGAACTGACTCGGTACACAGAGAACTGAACTCGGTACACAGAGAACTGACCCCGGTACACAGAGAACTGAACCCGGTACACAGAGAACTGAACCCGGTACACAGAGAACTGAACTCGGTACAAAGAGAACTGAACCCGGTACACAGAGAAATGAACTCGGTACACAGAGAACTGAACTCGGTACACAGAGAACTGACTCGGTACACAGAGAGCTGACTCGGCACACAGAGAACTGACTCGGTACACAGAGAACTGACTCGGTACACAGAGAACTGACTCGGTACACAGAGAACTGAACCCGGTACACAGAGAACTGAACTCGGTACACAGAGAACTGAACCCGGTACACAGAGAACTGACTCGGTACACAGAGAACTGACTCGGTACACAGAGAACTGAACCCGGTACACAGAGAACTGAACTCGGTACACAGAGAACTGAACTCGGTACACAGAGAACTGAACTCGGTACACAGAGAACTGAACCAGGTACACAGAGAACTGAACCCGGTACACAGAGAACTGAACTCGGTACACAGAGAACTGACTCGGTACACAGAGAACTGAACCCGGTACACAGAGAACTGAACTCGGTACACAGAGAACTGAACCTGATACACAGAGAACTGAACTCGGTACACAGAGAACTGAACTCGGTACACAGAGCACTGAACTCGGTACACAGAGAACTGAACTCGGTACACAGAGAACTGAACCCGGTACACAGAGAACTGAACTCGGTACACTGAGAACTGAACTCGGTACAGAGAGAACTGAACCCGGTACACAGAGAACTGAACCCGGTACACAGAAAACTGAACTCGGTACACAGAGAGCTGACTCGGTACACAGAGAATTGAACTCGGTACACAGAGAACTGAACCCGGTACACAGATAACTGAACCCGGTACACAGAGAACTGAACTCGGTACACAGAGAACTGAACCCGGTTCACAGAGAACTGACTCGGTACACAGAGAACTGAACTCGGTACACAGAGAACTGACTCGCTACACAGAGAACTGAACTCGGTGCACAGAGAACTGATCCCGGTACACAGAGAACTGACTCGGTGCACAGAGAACTGAACTCGGTACACAGAGAACTGACTCGGTACACAGAGAACTGAACTCGGTACACAGAGAACTGACTCGGTACACAGAGAAATGAACTCGGTGCACAGAGAACTGATCCCGGTACACAGAGAACTGAACTCGGTACACAGAGAACTGACTCGGTACACAGAGAACTGAACTCGGTACACAGAGAACTGAACCCGGTAAACAGAGAACTGAACCCGGTACACAGAGAACTGACTCGGTACACAGAGAACTGAACCCGGTACACAGAGAACTGAACCCGGTACACAGAGAACTGAACCCGGTACACAGAGAACTGAACCCGGTACACAGAGAACTGAACTCGGTACACAGAGAACTGACTCGGTGCACAGAGAACTGAACCCGGTACACAGAGAACTGACTCGGTGCACAGAGAACTGAACTCGGTACACAGAGAACTGACTCGGTACACAGAGAACTGAACTCGGTACACAGAGAACTGAACTCGGTACACAGAGAACTGAACCCGGTACACAGAGAACTGACTCGGCACACAGAGAACTGAACCCGGTACACAGAGAACTGAACCCGGTACACAGAGAACTGAACCCGGTACACAGAGAAGTGAACCCGGTACACAGTGAACTGAACTCGGTACACAGAGAACTGACTCGGTGCACAGAGAACTGAACCCGGTACACAGAGAACTGACTCGGTGCACAGAGAACTGAACTCGGTACACAGAGAACTGAACCCGGTACACAGAGAACTGACTCGGTGCACAGAGAACTGAACTCGGTACACAGAGAACTGACTCGGTGCACAGAGAACTGAACTCGGTACACAGAGAACTGAACCCGGTACACAGAGAACTGACGCGGTACACAGAGAACTGAACCCGGTACACAGAGAACTGAACCCGGTACACAGAGAACTGAACTCGGTACACAGAGAACTGAACCCGGTACACAGAGAACTGAACCCGGTACACAGAGAACTGAACTCGGTACACAGAGAACTGAACTCGGTACACAGAGAACTGAACCCGGTACACAGAGAACTGAACCCGGTACACAGAGAACTGAACCCGGTACACAGAGAACTGAACTCGGTACACAGAGAACTGAACTCGGTACACAGAGAACTGAACTCAGTACACAGAGAACTGAACCCGGTACACAGAGAACTGACTCGGTACACAGAGAACTGAACCCGGTACACAGAGAACTGAACTCGGTACACAGAGAACTGAACTCGGTACACAGAGAACTGAACTCGGTACACAGAGAACTGAACTCGGTATACAGAGAACTGAACTCGGTACACAGAGAACTGAACTCGGTACACAGAGAACTGAACTCGGTACACAGAGAACTGAACCTGGTACACAGAGAACTGAACTCGGTACACAGAGAACTGAACCTGGTACACAGAGAACTGACTCGGTACACAGAGAACTGTACCTGGTACACAGAGAACTGACTCGGTACACAGAGAACTGAACTCGGTACACAGAGAACTGAACCCGGTACACAGAGAACTGAACCCGGTACACAGAGAACTGAACTCGGTACACAGAGAACTGAACTCGGTACACAGAGAGCTGAACTCGGTACACAGAGAACTGACTCGGTACACAGAGAACTGAACCCGGTACACAGAGAACTGAACCCGGTACACAGAGAACTGAACTCGGTACACAGAGAACTGAACCTGATACACAGAGAACTGAACCCGGTACACAGAGAACTGAACCCGGTACACAGAGAACTGAACCCGGTACACAGAGAACTGAACCTGGTACACAGAGAACTGAACCCGGTACACAGAGAACTGAACTCGGTACACAGAGAACTGAACTCGGTACACAGAGAGCTGAACTCGATACACAGAGAACTGAACCCGGTGCACAGAGAACTGAACCCGGTACACAGAGAGCTGAACCCGGTACACAGAGAACTGAACCCGGTAAACAGAGAACTGAACCCGGTACACAGAGAACTGAACTCGGTACACAGAGAACTGAACCCGGTACACAGAGAACTGAACCCGGTACACAGAGAACTGAACCCGGTACACAGAGAACTGAACCCGGTACACAGAGAACTGACTCGGTACACAGAGAACCGAACCCGGTACACAGAGAACTGACTCGGTACACAGAGAACTGACTCGGTACACAGAGAACTGACTCGGTACACAGAGAACTGAACCCGGTACACAGAGAACTGACTCGGTACACAGAGAACTGACTCGGTACACAGAGAACTGAACTCGGTACACAGAGAACTGAACTCGGTACACAGAGAACTGAACTCGGTACACAGAGAACTGAACCCGGTACACAGAGAACAGAACTCGGTACACAGAGAACTGAACCCGGTACACAGAGAACTGAACCCGGTACACAGAGAACTGACTCGGTACACAGAGAACTGAACCCGGTACACAGAGAACTGACTCGGTACACAGAGAACTGACTCGGTACACAGAGAACTGACTCGGTACACAGGGAACTGAACCCAGTACACAGAGAACTGAACCCGGTACACAGAGAACTGAACCCGGTACACAGAGAACTGAACTCGGTACACAGAGAACTGACTCGGTACACAGAGAACTGAACCCGGTACACAGAGAACTGACTCGGCACACAGAGAACTGAACCCGGTACACAGAGAACTGAACCCGGTACACAGAGAACTGAACCCGGTACACAGAGAAGTGAACCCGGTACACAGTGAACTGAACTCGGTACACAGAGAACTGACTCGGTGCACAGAGAACTGAACCCGGTACACAGAGAACTTACTCGGTGCACAGAGAACTGAACTCGGTACACAGAGAACTGAACCCGGTACACAGAGAACTGACTCGGTGCACAGAGAACTGAACTCGGTACACAGAGAACTGACTCGGTGCACAGAGAACTGAACTCGGTACACAGAGAACTGAACCCGGTACACAGAGAACTGACGCGGTACACAGAGAACTGAACCCGGTACACAGAGAACTGAACCCGGTACACAGAGAACTGAACTCGGTACACAGAGAACTGAACCCGGTAGACAGAGAACTGAACCCGGTACACAGAGAACTGAACTCGGTACACAGAGAACTGAACTCGGTACACAGAGAACTGAACCCGGTACACAGAGAACTGAACCCGGTACACAGAGAACTGAACCCGGTACACAGAGAACTGAACTCGGTACACAGAGAACTGAACTCGGTACACAGAGAACTGAACTCGGTACACAGAGAACTGAACCCGGTACACAGAGAACTGACTCGGTACACAGAGAACTGAACCCGGTACACAGAGAACTGAACCCGGTACACAGAGAACTGAACTCGGTACACAGAGAACTGAACTCGGTACACAGAGAACTGAACTCGGTACACAGAGAACTGAACTCGGTACACAGAGAACTGAACACGGTACACAGAGAACTGAACTCGGTACACAGAGAACTGACTCGGTACACAGAGAACTGAACCCGGTACACAGAGAACTGAACCCGGTACACAGAGAACTGAACCTGGTACACAGAGAACTGAACCTGGTACACAGAGAACTGAACCTGGTACACAGAGAACTGAACCTGGGACACAGAGAACTGAACCCGGTACACAGAGAACTGAACTCGGTACACAGAGAACTGAACTCGGTACACAGAGTGCTGACTCGGTACACAGAGAACTGAACCCGGTACACAGAGAAATGAACTCGGTACACAGAGAACTGAACTCGGTACACAGAGAACTGACTCGGTACACAGAGAGCTGACTCGGTACACAGAGAACTGACTCGGTACACAGAGAACTGACTCGGTACACAGAGAACTGAACTCGGTACACAGAGAACTGACCCCGGTACACAGAGAACTGAACCCGGTACACAGAGAACTGAACCCGGTACACAGAGAACTGAACTCGGTACACAGAGAACTGAACCCGGTACACAGAGAAATGAACTCGGTACACAGAGAACTGAACTCGGTACACAGAGAACTGACTCGGTACACAGAGAGCTGACTCGGTACACAGAGAACTGACTCGGTACACAGAGAACTGACTCGGTACACAGAGAACTGACCCGGTACACAGAGAACTGAACCCGGTACACAGAGAACTGAACACGGTACACAGAGAACTGAACTCGGTACACAGAGAACTGACTCGGTACACAGAGAACTGAACCCGGTACACAGAGAACTGAACCCGGTACACAGAGAACCGAACCCGGTACACAGAGAACTGAACCCGGTACACAGAGAACTGACTCGGTACACAGAGAACTGAACCTGGTACACAGAGAGCTGAACCCGGACACAGAGAACTGAACTCGGTACACAGAGAACTGAACTCGGTACACAGAGAACTGAACTCGGTACACAGAGAACTGAATCCGGTACACAGAGAACTGACTCGGTACACAGAGAGCTGATCTCTGTACACAGAGAACTGAACCCGGTACACAGAGAACTGAACCCGGTACACAGAGAGCTGAACCTGGTACACAGAGAACTGAACTCGGTACACAGAGAACTGAACCCGGTACACAGAGAACTGACTCGGTACACAGAGAACTGAACTCGGTACACAGAGAGCTGAACTCGGTACACAGAGAACTGAACCCGGTACACAGAGAACTGAACACGGTACACAGAGAACTGACTCGGTACACAGACAACTGAACCTGGTACACAGAGAGCTGAACCCGGTACACAGAGAACTGACTCGGTACACAGAGAACTGAACCAGGTATACAGAGAGCTGAACCCGGTACACAGAGAACTGACTCGGTACACAGAGAACTGAACCCGGTACACAGAGAGCTGAACCCGGTACACAGAGAACTGACTCGGTACACAGAGAACTGAACCCGGTACACAGAGAACTGAACTCGGTACTCAGAGAGTTGACTCGGTACACAGAGAACTGAACTCGGTACACAGAGAACTGAACCCGGTACACAGAGAACTGAACCCGGTACACAGAGAACTGAACTCGGTACACAGAGAACTGAACTCGGTACACAGAGAACTGAACCCAATACACAGAGAACTGAACCCGGTACACAGAGAACTGAACTCGGTACACAGAGAACTGAACCCGGTACACAGAGAGCTGAACCCGGTACACAGAGAGCTGAACCCGGTACACAGAGAACTGAACTCGGTACACAGAGAACTGAACCTGGTACACAGAGAACTGAACCCGGTACACAGAGAACTGAACTCGGTACACAGAGAACTGAACCTGGTACACAGAGAACTGAACCCGGTACACAGAGAACTGAACCTGATACACAGAGAACTGAACTCGGTACACAGAGAACTGAACTCGGTACACAGAGCACTGAACTCGGTACACAGAGAACTGAACTCGGTACACAGAGAACTGAACCCGGTACACAGAGAACTGAACTCGGTACACAGAGATCTGAACTCGGTACACAGAGAACTGAACCCGGTACACAGAGAACTGAACCCGGTACACAGAAAACTGAACTCGGTACACAGAGAGCTGACTCGGTACACAGAGAACTGAACTCGGTACACAGAGAACTGAACCCGGTACACAGATAACTGAACCCGGTACACAGAGGACTGAACTCGGTACACAGAGAACTGAACCCGGTTCACAGAGAACTGACTCGGTACACAGAGAACTGAACTCGGTACACAGAGAACTGACTCGGTACACAGAGAACTGAACTCGGTGCACAGAGAACTGATCCCGGTACACAGAGAACTGACTCGGTGCACAGAGAACTGAACTCGGTACACAGAGAACTGACTCGGTACACAGAGAACTGAACTCGGTACACAGAGAACTGACTCGGTACACAGAGAAATGAACTCGGTGCACAGAGAACTGATCCCGGTACACAGAGAACTGAACTCGGTATACAGAGAACTGACTCGGTACACAGAGAACTGAACTCGGTACACAGAGAACTGAACCCGGTAAACAGAGAACTGAACCCGGTACACAGAGAACTGAACCCGGTACACAGAGAACTGAACCCGGTACACAGAGAACTGAACCCGGTACACAGAGAACTGAACTCGGTACACAGAGAACTGACTCGGTGCACAGAGAACTGAACCCGGTAAACAGAGAACTGACTCGGTGCACAGAGAGCTGACTCGGTACACAGAGAACTGAACTCGGTACACAGAGAACTGAACCCGGTACACAGATAACTGAACCCGGTACACAGAGGACTGAACTCGGTACACAGAGAACTGAACCCGGTTCACAGAGAACTGACTCGGTACACAGAGAACTGAACTCGGTACACAGAGAACTGACTCGGTACACAGAGAACTGAACTCGGTGCACAGAGAACTGATCCCGGTACACAGAGAACTGACTCGGTGCACAGAGAACTGAACTCGGTACACAGAGAACTGACTCGGTACACAGAGAACTGAACTCGGTACACAGAGAACTGACTCGGTACACAGAGAAATGAACTCGGTGCACAGAGAACTGATCCCGGTACACAGAGAACTGAACTCGGTATACAGAGAACTGACTCGGTACACAGAGAACTGAACTCGGTACACAGAGAACTGAACCCGGTAAACAGAGAACTGAACCCGGTACACAGAGAACTGAACCCGGTACACAGAGAACTGAACCCGGTACACAGAGAACTGAACCCGGTACACAGAGAACTGAACTCGGTACACAGAGAACTGACTCGGTGCACAGAGAACTGAACCCGGTAAACAGAGAACTGACTCGGTGCACAGAGAACTGAACTCGGTACACAGAGAACTGACTCGGTACACAGAGAACTGAACTCGGTACACAGAGAACTGAACCCGGTACACAGAGAACTGAACCCGGTACACAGAGAACTGACTCGGCACACAGAGAACTGAACCCGGTACACAGAGAACTGATCCCGGTACACAGAGAACTGAACCCGGTACACAGAGAAGTGAACCCGGTACACAGTGAACTGAACTCGGTACACAGAGAACTGACTCGGTGCACAGAGAACTGAACCCGGTACACAGAGAACTGACTCGGTGCACAGAGAACTGAACTCGGTACACAGAGAACTGAACCCGGTACACAGAAAACTGACTCGGTGCACAGAGAACTGAACTCGGTACACAGAGAACTGACTCGGTGCACAGAGAACTGAACTCGGTACACAGAGAACTGAACCCGGTACACAGAGAACTGACGCGGTACACAGAGAACTGAACCCGGTACACAGAGAACTGAACCCGGTACACAGAGAACTGAACTCGGTACACAGAGAACTGAACCCGGTACACAGAGAACTGAACCCGGTACACAGAGAACTGAACTCGGTACACAGAGAACTGAACTCGGTACACAGAGAACTGAACCCGGTACACAGAGAACTGAACCCGGTACACAGAGAACTGAACCCGGTACACAGAGAACTGAACCCGGTACACAGAGAACTGAACTCGGTACACAGAGAACTGAACTCGGTACACAGAGAACTGAACTCGGTACACAGAGAACTGAACCCGGTACACAGAGAACTGACTCGGTACACAGAGAACTGAACCCGGTACACAGAGAACTGAACCCGGTACACAGAGAACTGAACCCGGTACACAGAGAACTGAACTCGGTACACAGAGAACTGAACTCGGTACACAGAGAACTGAACTCGGTACACAGAGAACTGAACTCGGTACACAGAGAACTGAACACGGTACACAGAGAACTGAACTCGGTACACAGAGAACTGACTCGGTACACAGAGAACTGAACCCGGTACACAGAGAACTGAACCCGGTACACAGAGAACTGAACCTGGAACACAGAGAACTGAACCTGGTACACAGAGAACTGAACCTGGTACACAGAGAACTGAACCCGGTACACAGAGAACTGAACCCGGTACACAGAGAACTGACTCGGTACACAGAGAACTGAACCCGGTACACAGAGAACTGAACCTGGTACACAGAGAACTGAACCTGGTACACAGAGAACTGAACCTGGGACACAGAGAACTGAACCCGGTACACAGAGAACTGAACTCGGTACACAGAGAACTGAACTCGGTACACAGAGAGCTGACTCGGTACACAGAGAACTGAACCCGGTACACAGAGAAATGAACTCGGTACACAGAGAACTGAACTCGGTACACAGAGAACTGACTCGGTACACAGAGAGCTGACTCGGTACACAGAGAACTGACTCGGTACACAGAGAACTGACTCGGTACACAGAGAACTGAACTCGGTACACAGAGAACTGACCCCGGTACACAGAGAACTGAACCCGGTACACAGAGAACTGAACCCGGTACACAGAGAACTGAACTCGGTACACAGAGAACTGAACCCGGTACACAGAGAAATGAACTCGGTACACAGAGAACTGAACTCGGTACACAGAGAACTGACTCGGTACACAGAGAGCTGACTCGGCACACAGAGAACTGACTCGGTACACAGAGAACTGACTCGGTACACAGAGAACTGACTCGGTACACAGAGAACTGAACCCGGTACACAGAGAACTGAACTCGGTACACAGAGAACTGAACCCGGTACACAGAGAACTGACTCGGTACACAGAGAACTGACTCGGTACACAGAGAACTGAACCCGGTACACAGAGAACTGAACTCGGTACACAGAGAACTGAACTCGGTACACAGAGAACTGAACTCGGTACACAGAGAACTGAACCAGGTACACAGAGAACTGAACCCGGTACACAGAGAACTGAACCCGGTACACAGAGAACTGAACCCGGTACACAGAGAACTGAACTCGGTACACAGAGAACTGAACCCGGTACACAGAGAAATGAACTCGGTACACAGAGAACTGAACTCGGTACACAGAGAACTGACTCGGTACACAGAGAGCTGACTCGGTACACAGAGAACTGACTCGGTACACAGAGAGCTGACTCGGTACACAGAGAACTGACTCGGTACACAGAGAACTGACTCGGTACACAGAGAACTGAACTCGGTACACAGAGAACTGACCCCGGTACACAGAGAACTGAACCCGGTACACAGAGAACTGAACCCGGTACACAGAGAACTGAACTCGGTACACAGAGAACTGAACCCGGTACACAGAGAACTGAACTCGGTACACAGAGAACTGAACTCGGTACACAGAGAACTGAACTCGGTACACAGAGAACTGAACTCGGTACACAGAGAACTGAACACGGTACACAGAGAACTGAACTCGGTACACAGAGAACTGACTCGGTACACAGAGAACTGAACCCGGTACACAGAGAACTGAACCCGGTACACAGAGAACTGAACCTGGTACACAGAGAACTGAACCTGGTACACAGAGAACTGAACCTGGTACACAGAGAACTGAACCTGGGACACAGAGAACTGAACCCGGTACACAGAGAACTGAACTCGGTACACAGAGAACTGAACTCGGTACACAGAGTGCTGACTCGGTACACAGAGAACTGAACCCGGTACACAGAGAAATGAACTCGGTACACAGAGAACTGAACTCGGTACACAGAGAACTGACTCGGTACACAGAGAGCTGACTCGGTACACAGAGAACTGACTCGGTACACAGAGAACTGACTCGGTACACAGAGAACTGAACTCGGTACACAGAGAACTGACCCCGGTACACAGAGAACTGAACCCGGTACACAGAGAACTGAACCCGGTACACAGAGAACTGAACTCGGTACACAGAGAACTGAACCCGGTACACAGAGAAATGAACTCGGTACACAGAGAACTGAACTCGGTACACAGAGAACTGACTCGGTACACAGAGAGCTGACTCGGTACACAGAGAACTGACTCGGTACACAGAGAACTGACTCGGTACACAGAGAACTGACCCGGTACACAGAGAACTGAACCCGGTACACAGAGAACTGAACACGGTACACAGAGAACTGAACTCGGTACACAGAGAACTGACTCGGTACACAGAGAACTGAACCCGGTACACAGAGAACTGAACCCGGTACACAGAGAACCGAACCCGGTACACAGAGAACTGAACCCGGTACACAGAGAACTGACTCGGTACACAGAGAACTGAACCTGGTACACAGAGAGCTGAACCCGGACACAGAGAACTGAACTCGGTACACAGAGAACTGAACTCGGTACACAGAGAACTGAACTCGGTACACAGAGAACTGAATCCGGTACACAGAGAACTGACTCGGTACACAGAGAGCTGATCTCTGTACACAGAGAACTGAACCCGGTACACAGAGAACTGAACCCGGTACACAGAGAGCTGAACCTGGTACACAGAGAACTGAACTCGGTACACAGAGAACTGAACCCGGTACACAGAGAACTGACTCGGTACACAGAGAACTGAACTCGGTACACAGAGAGCTGAACTCGGTACACAGAGAACTGAACCCGGTACACAGAGAACTGAACACGGTACACAGAGAACTGACTCGGTACACAGACAACTGAACCTGGTACACAGAGAGCTGAACCCGGTACACAGAGAACTGACTCGGTACACAGAGAACTGAACCAGGTACACAGAGAGCTCAACCCGGTACACAGAGAACTGACTCGGTACACAGAGAACTGAACCCGGTACACAGAGAGCTGAACCCGGTACACAGAGAACTGACTCGGTACACAGAGAACTGAACCCGGTACACAGAGAACTGAACTCGGTACTCAGAGAGTTGACTCGGTACACAGAGAACTGAACTCGGTACACAGAGAACTGAACCCGGTACACAGAGAACTGAACCCGGTACACAGAGAACTGAACTCGGTACACAGAGAACTGAACTCGGTACACAGAGAACTGAACCCAATACACAGAGAACTGAACCCGGTACACAGAGAACTGAACTCGGTACACAGAGAACTGAACCCGGTACACAGAGAGCTGAACCCGGTACACAGAGAGCTGAACCCGGTACACAGAGAACTGAACTCGGTACACAGAGAACTGAACCTGGTACACAGAGAACTGAACCCGGTACACAGAGAACTGAACTCGGTACACAGAAACTGAACCTGGTACACAGAGAACTGAACCCGGTACACAGAGAACTGAACCTGATACACAGAGAACTGAACTCGGTACACAGAGAACTGAACTCGGTACACAGAGCACTGAACTCGGTACACAGAGAACTGAACTCGGTACACAGAGAACTGAACCCGGTACACAGAGAACTGAACTCGGTACACAGAGATCTGAACTCGGTACACAGAGAACTGAACCCGGTACACAGAGAACTGAACCCGGTACACAGAAAACTGAACTCGGTACACAGAGAGCTGACTCGGTACACAGAGAACTGAACTCGGTACACAGAGAACTGAACCCGGTACACAGATAACTGAACCCGGTACACAGAGGACTGAACTCGGTACACAGAGAACTGAACCCGGTTCACAGAGAACTGACTCGGTACACAGAGAACTGAACTCGGTACACAGAGAACTGACTCGGTACACAGAGAACTGAACTCGGTGCACAGAGAACTGATCCCGGTACACAGAGAACTGACTCGGTGCACAGAGAACTGAACTCGGTACACAGAGAACTGACTCGGTACACAGAGAACTGAACTCGGTACACAGAGAACTGACTCGGTACACAGAGAAATGAACTCGGTGCACAGAGAACTGATCCCGGTACACAGAGAACTGAACTCGGTATACAGAGAACTGACTCGGTAAACAGAGAACTGAACTCGGTACACAGAGAACTGAACCCGGTAAACAGAGAACTGAACCCGGTACACAGAGAACTGAACCCGGTACACAGAGAACTGAACCCGGTACACAGAGAACTGAACCCGGTACACAGAGAACTGAACTCGGTACACAGAGAACTGACTCGGTGCACAGAGAACTGAACCCGGTAAACAGAGAACTGACTCGGTGCACAGAGAACTGAACTCGGTACACAGAGAACTGACTCGGTACACAGAGAACTGAACTCGGTACACAGAGAACTGAACCCGGTACACAGAGAACTGAACCCGGTACACAGAGAACTGACTCGGCACACAGAGAACTGAACCCGGTACACAGAGAACTGATCCCGGTACACAGAGAACTGAACCCGGTACACAGAGAAGTGAACCCGGTACACAGTGAACTGAACTCGGTACACAGAGAACTGACTCGGTGCACAGAGAACTGAACCCGGTACACAGAGAACTGACTCGGTGCACAGAGAACTGAACTCGGTACACAGAGAACTGAACCCGGTACACAGAAAACTGACTCGGTGCACAGAGAACTGAACTCGGTACACAGAGAACTGACTCGGTGCACAGAGAACTGAACTCGGTACACAGAGAACTGAACCCGGTACACAGAGAACTGACGCGGTACACAGAGAACTGAACCCGGTACACAGAGAACTGAACCCGGTACACAGAGAACTGAACTCGGTACACAGAGAACTGAACCCGGTACACAGAGAACTGAACCCGGTACACAGAGAACTGAACTCGGTACACAGAGAACTGAACTCGGTACACAGAGAACTGAACCCGGTACACAGAGAACTGAACCCGGTACACAGAGAACTGAACCCGGTACACAGAGAACTGAACCCGGTACACAGAGAACTGAACTCGGTACACAGAGAACTGAACTCGGTACACAGAGAACTGAACTCGGTACACAGAGAACTGAACCCGGTACACAGAGAACTGACTCGGTACACAGAGAACTGAACCCGGTACACAGAGAACTGAACCCGGTACACAGAGAACTGAACCCGGTACACAGAGAACTGAACTCGGTACACAGAGAACTGAACTCGGTACACAGAGAACTGAACTCGGTACACAGAGAACTGAACTCGGTACACAGAGAACTGAACACGGTACACAGAGAACTGAACTCGGTACACAGAGAACTGACTCGGTACACAGAGAACTGAACCCGGTACACAGAGAACTGAACCCGGTACACAGAGAACTGAACCTGGAACACAGAGAACTGAACCTGGTACACAGAGAACTGAACCTGGTACACAGAGAACTGAACCCGGTACACAGAGAACTGAACCCGGTACACAGAGAACTGACTCGGTACACAGAGAACTGAACCCGGTACACAGAGAACTGAACCTGGTACACAGAGAACTGAACCTGGTACACAGAGAACTGAACCTGGGACACAGAGAACTGAACCCGGTACACAGAGAACTGAACTCGGTACACAGAGAACTGAACTCGGTACACAGAGAGCTGACTCGGTACACAGAGAACTGAACCCGGTACACAGAGAAATGAACTCGGTACACAGAGAACTGAACTCGGTACACAGAGAACTGACTCGGTACACAGAGAGCTGACTCGGTACACAGAGAACTGACTCGGTACACAGAGAACTGACTCGGTACACAGAGAACTGAACTCGGTACACAGAGAACTGACCCCGGTACACAGAGAACTGAACCCGGTACACAGAGAACTGAACCCGGTACACAGAGAACTGAACTCGGTACACAGAGAACTGAACCCGGTACACAGAGAAATGAACTCGGTACACAGAGAACTGAACTCGGTACACAGAGAACTGACTCGGTACACAGAGAGCTGACTCGGCACACAGAGAACTGACTCGGTACACAGAGAACTGACTCGGTACACAGAGAACTGACTCGGTACACAGAGAACTGAACCCGGTACACAGAGAACTGAACTCGGTACACAGAGAACTGAACCCGGTACACAGAGAACTGACTCGGTACACAGAGAACTGACTCGGTACACAGAGAACTGAACCCGGTACACAGAGAACTGAACTCGGTACACAGAGAACTGAACTCGGTACACAGAGAACTGAACTCGGTACACAGAGAACTGAACCAGGTACACAGAGAACTGAACCCGGTACACAGAGAACTGAACTCGGTACACAGAGAACTGACTCGGTACACAGAGAACTGAACCCGGTACACAGAGAACTGAACTCGGTACACAGAGAACTGAACCTGATACACAGAGAACTGAACTCGGTACACAGAGAACTGAACTCGGTACACAGAGCACTGAACTCGGTACACAGAGAACTGAACTCGGTACACAGAGAACTGAACCCGGTACACAGAGAACTGAACTCGGTACACAGAGAACTGAACTCGGTACACAGAGAACTGAACCCGGTACACAGAGAACTGAACCCGGTACACAGAAAACTGAACTCGGTACACAGAGAGCTGACTCGGTACACAGAGAATTGAACTCGGTACACAGAGAACTGAACCCGGTACACAGATAACTGAACCCGGTACACAGAGAACTGAACTCGGTACACAGAGAACTGAACCCGGTTCACAGAGAACTGACTCGGTACACAGAGAACTGAACTCGGTACACAGAGAACTGACTCGCTACACAGAGAACTGAACTCGGTGCACAGAGAACTGATCCCGGTACACAGAGAACTGACTCGGTGCACAGAGAACTGAACTCGGTACACAGAGAACTGACTCGGTACACAGAGAACTGAACTCGGTACACAGAGAACTGACTCGGTACACAGAGAAATGAACTCGGTGCACAGAGAACTGATCCCGGTACACAGAGAACTGAACTCGGTACACAGAGAACTGACTCGGTACACAGAGAACTGAACTCGGTACACAGAGAACTGAACCCGGTAAACAGAGAACTGAACCCGGTACACAGAGAACTGACTCGGTACACAGAGAACTGAACCCGGTACACAGAGAACTGAACCCGGTACACAGAGAACTGAACCCGGTACACAGAGAACTGAACCCGGTACACAGAGAACTGAACTCGGTACACAGAGAACTGACTCGGTGCACAGAGAACTGAACCCGGTACACAGAGAACTGACTCGGTGCACAGAGAACTGAACTCGGTACACAGAGAACTGACTCGGTACACAGAGAACTGAACTCGGTACACAGAGAACTGAACTCGGTACACAGAGAACTGAACCCGGTACACAGAGAACTGACTCGGCACACAGAGAACTGAACCCGGTACACAGAGAACTGAACCCGGTACACAGAGAACTGAACCCGGTACACAGAGAAGTGAACCCGGTACACAGTGAACTGAACTCGGTACACAGAGAACTGACTCGGTGCACAGAGAACTGAACCCGGTACACAGAGAACTGACTCGGTGCACAGAGAACTGAACTCGGTACACAGAGAACTGAACCCGGTACACAGAGAACTGACTCGGTGCACAGAGAACTGAACTCGGTACACAGAGAACTGACTCGGAGCACAGAGAACTGAACTCGGTACACAGAGAACTGAACCCGGTACACAGAGAACTGACGCGGTACACAGAGAACTGAACCCGGTACACAGAGAACTGAACCCGGTACACAGAGAACTGAACTCGGTACACAGAGAACTGAACCCGGTACACAGAGAACTGAACCCGGTACACAGAGAACTGAACTCGGTACACAGAGAACTGAACTCGGTACACAGAGAACTGAACCCGGTACACAGAGAACTGAACCCGGTACACAGAGAACTGAACCCGGTACACAGAGAACTGAACTCGGTACACAGAGAACTGAACTCGGTACACAGAGAACTGAACTCAGTACACAGAGAACTGAACCCGGTACACAGAGAACTGACTCGGTACACAGAGAACTGAACCCGGTACACAGAGAACTGAACCCGGTACACAGAGAACTGAACCCGGTACACAGAGAACTGAACTCGGTACACAGAGAACTGAACTCGGTACACAGAGAACTGAACTCGGTACACAGAGAACTGAACTCGGTACACAGAGAACTGAACACGGTACACAGAGAACTGAACTCGGTACACAGAGAACTGACTCGGTACACAGAGAACTGAACCCGGTACACAGAGAACTGAACCCGGTACACAGAGAACTGAACCTGGTACACAGAGAACTGAACCTGGTACACAGAGAACTGAACCTGGTACACAGAGAACTGAACCCGGTACACAGAGAACTGAACCCGGTACACAGAGAACTGACTCGGTACACAGAGAACTGAACCCGGTACACAGAGAACTGAACCTGGTACACAGAGAACTGAACCTGGTACACAGAGAACTGAACCTGGGACACAGAGAACTGAACCAGGTACACAGAGAACTGAACTCGGTACACAGAGAACTGAACTCGGTACACAGAGAGCTGACTCGGTACACAGAGAACTGAACCCGGTACACAGAGAAATGAACTCGGTACACAGAGAACTGAACTCGGTACACAGAGAACTGACTCGGTACACAGAGAACTGACTCGGTACACAGAGAACTGACTCGGTACACAGAGAACTGAACTCGGTACACAGAGAACTGACCCCGGTACACAGAGAACTGAACCCGGTACACAGAGAACTGAACCCGGTACACAGAGAACTGAACTCGGTACACAGAGAACTGAACCCGGTACACAGAGAAATGAACTCGGTACACAGAGAACTGAACTCGGTACACAGAGAACTGACTCGGTACACAGAGAGCTGACTCGGTACACAGAGAACTGACTCGGTACACAGAGAACTGACTCGGTACACAGAGAACTGACTCGGTACACAGAGAACTGAACCCGGTACACAGAGAACTGAACTCGGTACACAGAGAACTGAACCCGGTACACAGAGAACTGACTCGGTACACAGAGAACTGACTCGGTACACAGAGAACTGAACCCGGTACACAGAGAACTGAACTCGGTACACAGAGAACTGAACTCGGTACACAGAGAACTGAACTCGGTACACAGAGAACTGAACCCGGTACACAGAGAACTGAACCCGGTACACAGAGAACTGAACTCGGTACACAGAGAACTGACTCGGTACACAGAGAACTGAACCCGGTACACAGAGAACTGAACCCGGTACACAGAGAACTGACTCGGTACACAGAGAACTGAACCCGGTACACAGAGAACTGAACCCGGTACACAGAGAACTGAACTCGGTACATAGAGAACTGAACTCGGTACACAGAGAACTGACTCGGTACACAGAGAACTGAACCCGGTACACAGAGAACTGAACCCGGTACACAGAGAACTGAACCCGGTACACAGAGAACTGAACCCGGTAAAACAGAGAACTGACTCGGTACACAGAGAACTGAACCCGGTACACAGAGAACTGTACTCGGTACACAGAGAGCTGAACCTGGTACACAGAGAACCGAACTCGGTACACAGAGAACTGAACTCGGTACACAGAGAATTGAACTCGGTACACAGAGAACTGAACTCGGTACACAGAGAACTGAACTCGGTATACAGAGAACTGAACTCGGTACACAGAGAACTGAACCCGGTACACAGAGAACTGAACCCGGTACACAGAGAACTGAACTCGGTACACAGAGAACTGAACTCGGTACACAGAGAACTGAACTCGGTACACAGAGAACTGAACACGGTACACAGAGAACTGAACTCGGTACACAGAGAACTGAACCCGGTACACAGAGAACTGAACCCGGTACACAGAGAACTGAACCTGGTACACAGAGAACTGAACCTGGTACACAGAGAACTGAACCTGGTACACAGAGAACTGAACCCGGTACACAGAGAACTGAACCCGTTACACAGAGAACTGACTCGGTACACAGAGAACTGAACCCGGTACACAGAGAACTGAACCTGGTACACAGAGAACTGAACCTGGTACACAGAGAACTGAACCTGGGACACAGAGAACTGAACCAGGTACACAGAGAACTGAACTCGGTACACAGAGAACTGAACTCGGTACACAGAGAGCTGACTCGGTACACAGAGAACTGAACCGGGTACACAGAGAAATGAACTCGGTACACAGAGAACTGAACTCGGTACACAGAGAACTGACTCGGTACACAGAGAGCTGACTCGGTACACAGAGAACTGACTCGGTACACAGAGAACTGACTCGGTACACAGAGAACTGAACTCGGTACACAGAGAACTGACCCCGGTACACAGAGAACTGAACCCGGTACACAGAGAACTGAACCCGGTACACAGAGAACTGAACTCGGTACACAGAGAACTGAACCCGGTACACAGAGAAATGAACTCGGTACACAGAGAACTGAACTCGGTACACAGAGAACTGACTCGGTACACAGAGAGCTGACTCGGTACACAGAGAACTGACTCGGTACACAAAGAACTGACTCGGTACACAGAGAACTGACTCGGTACACAGAGAACTGAACCCGGTACACAGAGAACTGAACTCGGTACACAGAGAACTGAACCCGGTACACAGAGAACTGACTCGGTACACAGAGAACTGACTCGGTACACAGAGAACTGAACCCGGTACACAGAGAACTGAACTCGGTACACAGAGAACTGAACTCGGTACACAGAGAACTGAACTCGGTACACAGAGAACTGAACCCGGTACACAGAGAACTGAACCCGGTACACAGAGAACTGAACTCGGTACACAGAGAACTGACTCGGTACACAGAGAACTGAACCCGGTACACAGAGAACTGAACCCGGTACACAGAGAACTGACTCGGTACACAGAGAACTGAACCCGGTACACAGAGAACTGAACCCGGTACACAGAGAACTGAACTCGGTACATAGAGAACTGAACTCGGTACACAGAGAACTGACTCGGTACACAGAGAACTGAACCCGGTACACAGAGAACTGAACCCGGTACACAGAGAACTGAACCCGGTACACAGAGAACTGAACCCGGTAAAACAGAGAACTGACTCGGTACACAGAGAACTGAACCCGGTACACAGAGAACTGTACTCGGTACACAGAGAGCTGAACCTGGTACACAGAGAACCGAACTCGGTACACAGAGAACTGAACTCGGTACACAGAGAATTGAACTCGGTACACAGAGAACTGAACTCGGTACACAGAGAACTGAACTCGGTATACAGAGAACTGAACTCGGTACACAGAGAACTGAACTCGGTACACAGAGAACTGAACTCGGTACACAGAGAACTGAACCCGGTACACAGAGAACTGACTCGGTACACAGAGAACTGAACCCGGTACACAGAGAACTGAACTCGGTACACAGAGAGCTGAACCTGGTACACAGAGAACTGAACGCGGTACACAGAGAACTGAACTCGGTACACAGAGAACTGAACTCGGTACACAGAGAACTGAACTCGGTACACAGAGAACTGAACTCGGTATACAGAGAACTGAACTCGGTACACAGAGAACTGAACTCGGTACACAGAGAACTGAACTCGGTACACAGAGAGCTGAACCTGGTACACAGAGAACTGAACTCGGTACACAGAGAACTGAACTCGGTACACAGAGAACTGAACTCGGTACACAGAGAACTGAACTCGGTACACAGAGAACTGAACTCGGTATACAGAGAACTGAACTCGGTACACAGAGAACTGAACTCGGTACACAGAGAACTGAACTCGGTACACAGAGAACTGAACCTGGTACACAGAGAACTGAACTCGGTACACAGAGAACTGAACCTGGTACACAGAGAACTGACTCGGTACACAGAGAACTGAACCTGGTACACAGAGAACTGACTCGGTACACAGAGAACTGAACTCGGTACACAGAGAACTGAACCCGGTACACAGAGAACTGAACCCGGTACACAGAGAACTGAACTCGGTACACAGAGAACTGAACTCGGTACACAGAGAGCTGAACTCGGTACACAGAGAACTGACTCGGTACACAGAGAACTGAACCCGGTACACAGAGAACTGAACCCGGTACACAGAGAACTGAACTCGGTACACAGAGAACTGAACCTGATACACAGAAAACTGAACCCGGTACACAGAGAACTGAACCCGGTACACAGAGAACTGAACCCGGTACACAGAGAACTGAACCCGGTACACAGAGAACTGAACCCGGTACACAGAGAACTGACTCGGTACACAGAGAACTGAACCCGGTACACAGAGAGCTGAACTCGGTACACAGAGAACTGAAGCCGGTACACAGAGAACTGAACCTGGTACACAGAGAACTGAACCTGGTACACAGAGAACTGAACCTGGTACACAGAGAACTGAACCCGGTACACAGAGAACTGAACCCGGTACACAGAGAACTGACTCGGTACACAGAGAACTGAACCCGGTACACAGAGAACTGAACCTGGTACACAGAGAACTGAACCTGGTACACAGAGAACTGAACCTGGGACACAGAGAACTGAACCCGGTACACAGAGAGCTGACTCGGTACACAGAGAACTGAACCCGGTACACAGAGAAATGAACTCGGTACACAGAGAACTGAACTCGGTACACAGAGAACTGACTCGGTACACAGAGAGCTGACTCGGTACACAGAGAACTGACTCGGTACACAGAGAACTGACTCGGTACACAGAGAACTGAACTCGGTACACAGAGAACTGACCCCGGTACACAGAGAACTGAACCCGGTACACAGAGAACTGAACCCGGTACACAGAGAACTGAACTCGGTACACAGAGAACTGAACCCGGTACACAGAGAAATGAACTCGGTACACAGAGAACTGAACTCGGTACACAGAGAACTGACTCGGTACACAGAGAGCTGACTCGGTACACAGAGAACTGACTCGGTACACAGAGAACTGACTCGGTACACAGAGAACTGACTCGGTACACAGAGAACTGAACCCGGTACACAGAGAACTGAACTCGGTACACAGAGAACTGAACCCGGTACACAGAGAACTGACTCGGTGCACAGAGAACTGACTCGGTACACAGAGAACTGAACCCGGTACACAGAGAACTGAACTCGGTACACAGAGAACTGAACTCGGTACACAGAGAACTGAACTCGGTACACAGAGAACTGAACCCGGTACACAGAGAACTGAACCCGGTACACAGAGAACTGAACTCGGTACACAGAGAACTGACTCGGTACACAGAGAACTGAACCCGGTACACAGAGAACTGAACCCGGTACACAGAGAACTGACTCGGTACACAGAGAACTGAACCCGGTACACAGAGAACTGAACCCGGTACACAGAGAACTGAACTCGGTACATAGAGAACTGAACTCGGTACACAGAGAACTGACTCGGTACACAGAGAACTGAACCCGGTACACAGAGAACTGAACCCGGTACACAGAGAACTGAACCCGGTACACAGAGAACTGAACCCGGTACAGAGAGAACTGACTCGGTACACAGAGAACTGAACCCGGTACACAGAGAACTGTACTCGGTACACAGAGAGCTGAACCTGGTACACAGAGAACCGAACTCGGTACACAGAGAACTGAACTCGGTACACAGAGAACTGAACTCGGTACACAGAGAACTGAACTCGGTACACAGAGAACTGAACTCGGTACACAGAGAATTGAACTCGGTACACAGAGAACTGAACTCGGTACACAGAGAACTGAACCCGGTACACAGAGAACTGACTCGGTACACAGAGAACTGAACCCGGTACACAGAGAACTGAACTCGGTACACAGAAAGCTGAACCTGGTACACAGAGAACTGAACGCGGTACACAGAGAACTGAACTCGGTACACAGAGAACTGAACTCGGTACACAGAGAACTGAACTCGGTACACAGAGAACTGAACTCGGTATACAGAGAACTGAACTCGGTACACAGAGAACTGAACTCGGTACACAGAGAACTGAACTCGGTACACAGAGAGCTGAACCTGGTACACAGAGAACTGAACTCGGTACACAGAGAACTGAACTCGGTACACAGAGAACTGAACTCGGTACACAGAGAACTGAACTCGGTACACAGAGAACTGAACTCGGTATACAGAGAACTGAACTCGGTACACAGAGAACTGAACTCGGTACACAGAGAACTGAACTCGGTACACAGAGAACTGAACCTGGTACACAGAGAACTGAACTCGGTACACAGAGAACTGAACCTGGTACACAGAGAACTGACTCGGTTCACAGAGAACTGAACCCGGTACACAGAGAACTGACTCGGTACACAGAGAACTGAACTCGGTACACAGAGAACTGAACCCGGTACACAGAGAACTGAACCCGGTACACAGAGAACTGAACTCGGTACACAGAGAACTGAACTCGGTACACAGAGAGCTGAACTCGGTACACAGAGAACTGACTCGGTACACAGAGAACTGAACCCGGTACACAGAGAACTGAACCCGGTACACAGAGAACTGAACTCGGTACACAGAGAACTGAACCTGATACACAGAGAACTGAACCCGGTACACAGAGAACTGAACCCGGTACACAGAGAACTGAACCCGGTACACAGAGAACTGAACCTGGTACACAGAGAACTGAACCCGGTACACAGAGAACTGAACTCGGTACACAGAGAACTGAACTCGGTACACAGAGAGCTGAACTCGATACACAGAGAACTGAACCCGGTGCACAGAGAACTGAACCCGGTACACAGAGAGCTGAACCCGGTACACAGAGAACTGAACCCGGTAAACAGAGAACTGAACCCGGTACACAGAGAACTGAACTCGGTACACAGAGAACTGAACCCGGTACACAGAGAACTGAACCCGGCACACAGAGAACTGAACTCGGTACACAGAGAACTGAACCCGGCACACAGAGAACTGAACCCGGTACACAGAGAACTGACTCGGTACACAGAGAACCGAACCCGGTACACAGAGAACTGACTCGGTACACAGAGAACTGACTCGGTACACAGAGAACTGACTCGGTACACAGAGAACTGAACCCGGTACACAGAGAACTGACTCGGTACACAGAGAACTGACTCGGTACACAGAGAACTGAACTCGGTACACAGAGAACTGAACTCGGTACACAGAGAACTGAACCCGGTACACAGAGAACTGAACTCGGTACACAGAGAACTGAACCCGGTACACAGAGAACTGAACCCGGTACACAGAGAACTGACTCGGTACACAGAGAACTGACTCGGTACACAGAGAACTGAACCCAGTACACAGAGAACTGAACCCGGTACACAGAGAACTGAACCCGGTACACAGAGAACTGAACCCGGTACACAGAGAACTGACTCGGTACACAGAGAACTGACTCGGTACACAGAGAACTGAACCCGGTACACAGAGAACTGAACCCGGTACACAGAGAACTGAACCCGGTACACAGAGAACTGAACCCGGTACACAGAGAACTGACTCGGTACACAGAGAACTGAACCCGGTGCACAGAGAACTGAACTCGGTACACAGAGAACTGAACCCGGTACACAGAGAACTGACTCGGTACACAGAGAACTGAACTCGGTACACAGAGAACTGAACCCGGTACACAGAGAACTGACTCGGTACACAGAGAACTGAACCCGGTACACAGAGAACTGACTCGGTACACAGAGAACTGAACCCGGTACACAGAGAACTGAACTCGGTACACAGAGAACTGAACTCGGTACACAGAGAACTGAACCCGGAACACAGAGAACTGAACCCGGTACACAGAGAACTGAACCCGGTACACAGAGAACTGACTCGGTACACAGAGAACTGAACCCGGTACACAGAGAACTGAACCCGGTACACAGAGAACTGAACCCGGTACACAGAGAACTGAACACGGTACACAGAGAACTGAACTCGGTACACAGAGAACTGACTCGGTACACAGAGAACTGAACCCGGTACACAGAGAACTGAACCCGGTACACAGAGAGCTGAACCCGGTACACAGAGAACTGACTCGGTACACAGAGAACTGAACCCGGTACACAGAGAACTGAACTCGGTACACAGAGAGTTGACTCGGTACACAGAGAACTGAACTCGGTACACAGAGAACTGAACCCGGTACACAGAGAACTGAACCCGGTACACAGAGAACTGAACTCGGTACACAGAGAACTGAACTCGGTACACAGAGAACTGAACCCGGTACACAGAGAACTGAACCCGGTACACAGAGAACTGAACCCGGTACACAGAGAACTGAACTCGGTACACAGAGAACTGAACCTGATACACAGAGAACTGAACCCGGTACACAGAGAACTGAACCCGGTACACAGAGAACTGAACCCGGTACACAGAGAACTGAACCTGGTACACAGAGAACTGAACCCGGTACACAGAGAACTGAACTCGGTACACAGAGAACTGAACTCGGTACACAGAGAGCTGAACTCGATACACAGAGAACTGAACCCGGTGCACAGAGAACTGAACCCGGTACACAGAGAGCTGAACCCGGTACACAGAGAACTGAACCCGGTAAACAGAGAACTGAACCCGGTACACAGAGAACTGAACTCGGTACACAGAGAACTGAACCCGGTACACAGAGAACTGAACCCGGTACACAAAGAACTGAACTCGGTACACAGAGAACTGAACCCGGTACACAGAGAACTGAACCCGGTACACAGAGAACTGACTCGGTACACAGAGAACCGAACCCGGTACACAGAGAACTGACTCGGTACACAGAGAACTGACTCGGTACACAGAGAACTGACTCGGTACACAGAGAACTGAACCCGGTACACAGAGAACTGACTCGGTACACAGAGAACTGACTCGGTACACAGAGAACTGAACTCGGTACACAGAGAACTGAACTCGGTACACAGAGAACTGAACCCGGTACACAGAGAACTGAACTCGGTACACAGAGAACTGAACCCGGTACACAGAGAACTGAACCCGGTACACAGAGAACTGACTCGGTACACAGAGAACTGACTCGGTACACAGAGAACTGAACCCAGTACACAGAGAACTGAACCCGGTACACAGAGAACTGAACCCGGTACACAGAGAACTGACTCGGTACACAGAGAACTGACTCGGTACACAGAGAACTGAACCCGGTACACAGAGAACTGAACCCGGTACACAGAGAACTGAACCCGGTACACAGAGAACTGAACCCGGTACACAGAGAACTGACTCGGTACACAGAGAACTGAACCCGGTGCACAGAGAACTGAACTCGGTACACAGAGAACTGAACCCGGTACACAGAGAACTGACTCGGTACACAGAGAACTGAACTCGGTACACAGAGAACTGAACCCGGTACACAGAGAACTGACTCGGTACACAGAGAACTGAACCCGGTACACAGAGAACTGACTCGGTACACAGAGAACTGAACCCGGTACACAGAGAACTGAACTCGGTACACAGAGAACTGAACTCGGTACACAGAGAACTGAACCCGGAACACAGAGAACTGAACCCGGTACACAGAGAACTGAACCCGGTACACAGAGAACTGACTCGGTACACAGAGAACTGAACCCGGTACACAGAGAACTGAACCCGGTACACAGAGAACTGAACCCGGTACACAGAGAACTGAACACGGTACACAGAGAACTGAACTCGGTACACAGAGAACTGACTCGGTACACAGAGAACTGAACCCGGTACACAGAGAACTGAACCCGGTACACAGAGAGCTGAACCCGGTACACAGAGAACTGACTCGGTACACAGAGAACTGAACCCGGTACACAGAGAACTGAACTCGGTACACAGAGAGTTGACTCGGTACACAGAGAACTGAACTCGGTACACAGAGAACTGAACCCGGTACACAGAGAACTGAACCCGGTACACAGAGAACTGAACTCGGTACACAGAGAACTGAACTCGGTACACAGAGAACTGAACCCGGTACACAGAGAACTGAACCCGGTACACAGAGAACTGAACCCGGTACACAGAGAACTGAACCCGGTACACAGAGAGCTGAACCCGGTACACAGAGAGCTGAACCCGGTACACAGAGAACTGAACTCGGTACACAGAGAACTGAACCTGGTACACAGAGAACTGAACCCGGTACACAGAGAACTGAACTCGGTACACAGAGAACTGAACCTGGTACACAGAGAACTGAACCCGGTAGACAGAGAACTGAACCTGGTACACAGAGAACTGAACTCGGTACACAGAGAACTGAACTCGGTACACAGAGCACTGAACTCGGTACACAGAGAACTGAACTCGGTACACAGAGAACTGAACCCGGTACACAGAGAACTGAACTCGGTACACAGAGAACTGAACTCGGTACACAGAGAACTGAACCCGGTACACAGAGAACTGAATCCGGTACACAGAAAACTGAACTCGGTACACAGAGAGCTGACTCGGTACACAGAGAACATAACTCGGTACACAGAGAACTGAACCCGGTACACAGATAACTGAACCCGGTACACAGAGAACTGAACTCGGTACACAGAGAACTGAACCCGGTTCACAGAGAACTGACTCGGTACACAGAGAACTGAACTCGGTACACAGAGAACTGACTCGGTACACAGAGAACTGAACTCGGTGCACAGAGAACTGATCCCGGTACACAGAGAACTGAACACGGTACACAGACAACTGAACCTGGTACACAGAGAGCTGAACCCGGTACACAGAGAACTGACTCGGTACACAGAGAACTGAACCAGGTACACAGAGAGCTGAACCCGGTACACAGAGAACTGACTCGGTACACAGAGAACTGAACCCGGTACACAGAGAGCTGAACCCGGTACACAGAGAACTGACTCGGTACACAGAGAACTGAACCCGGTACACAGAGAACTGAACTCGGTACACAGAGAGTTGACTCGGTACACAGAGAACTGAACTCGGTACACAGAGAACTGAACCCGGTACACAGAGAACTGAACCCGGTACACAGAGAACTGAACTCGGTACACAGAGAACTGAACTCGGTACACAGAGAACTGAACCCGGTACACAGAGAACTGAACCCGGTACACAGAGAACAGAACTCGGTACACAGAGAACTGAACCCGGTACACAGAGAACTGAACCCGGTACACAGAGAGCTGAACCCGGTACACAGAGAACTGAACTCGGTACACAGAGAACTGAACCTGGTACACAGAGAACTGAACCCGGTACACAGAGAACTGAACTCGGTACACAGAGAACTGTACCTGGTACACAGAGAACTGAACCCGGTAGACAGAGAACTGAACCTGGTACACAGAGAACTGAACTCGGTACACAGAGAACTGAACTCGGTACACAGAGCACTGAACTCGGTACACAGAGAACTGAACTCGGTACACAGAGAACTGAACCCGGTACACAGAGAACTGACTCGGTACACAGAGAACTGAACTCGGTACACAGAGAACTGAACCCGGTACACAGAGAACTGACTCGGTACACAGAAAACTGAACTCGGTACACAGAGAGCTGACTCGGTACACAGAGAACTGAACTCGGTACACAGAGAACTGAACCCGGTACACAGATAACTGAACCCGGTACACAGAGAACTGAACTCGGTACACAGAGAACTGAACCCGGTTCACAGAGAACTGACTCGGTACACAGAGAACTGACTCGGTACACAGAGAACTGAACCCGGTACACAGAGAACTGAACCCGGTACACAGAGAACTGAACCCGGTACACAGAGAACTGAACACGGTACACAGAGAACTGAACTCGGTACACAGAGAACTGACTCGGTACACAGAGAACTGAACCCGGTACACAGAGAACTGAACCCGGTACACAGAGAGCTGAACCCGGTACACAGAGAACTGACTCGGTACACAGAGAACTGAACCCGGTACACAGAGAACTGAACTCGGTACACAGAGAGTTGACTCGGTACACAGAGAACTGAACTCGGTACACAGAGAACTGAACCCGGTACACAGAGAACTGAACCCGGTACACAGAGAACTGAACTCGGTACACAGAGAACTGAACTCGGTACACAGAGAACTGAACCCGGTACACAGAGAACTGAACCCGGTACACAGAGAACTGAACCCGGTACACAGAGAACTGAACTCGGTACACAGAGAACTGAACCTGATACACAGAGAACTGAACCCGGTACACAGAGAACTGAACCCGGTACACAGAGAACTGAACCCGGTACACAGAGAACTGAACCTGGTACACAGAGAACTGAACCCGGTACACAGAGAACTGAACTCGGTACACAGAGAACTGAACTCGGTACACAGAGAGCTGAACTCGATACACAGAGAACTGAACCCGGTGCACAGAGAACTGAACCCGGTACACAGAGAGCTGAACCCGGTACACAGAGAACTGAACCCGGTAAACAGAGAACTGAACCCGGTACACAGAGAACTGAACTCGGTACACAGAGAACTGAACCCGGTACACAGAGAACTGAACCCGGTACACAAAGAACTGAACTCGGTACACAGAGAACTGAACCCGGTACACAGAGAACTGAACCCGGTACACAGAGAACTGACTCGGTACACAGAGAACCGAACCCGGTACACAGAGAACTGACTCGGTACACAGAGAACTGACTCGGTACACAGAGAACTGACTCGGTACACAGAGAACTGAACCCGGTACACAGAGAACTGACTCGGTACACAGAGAACTGAACCCGGTACACAAAGAACTGAACTCGGTACACAGAGAACTGAACCCGGTACACAGAGAACTGAACCCGGTACACAGAGAACTGACTCGGTACACAGAGAACCGAACCCGGTACACAGAGAACTGACTCGGTACACAGAGAACTGACTCGGTACACAGAGAACTGACTCGGTACACAGAGAACTGAACCCGGTACACAGAGAACTGACTCGGTACACAGAGAACTGACTCGGTACACAGAGAACTGAACCCGGTACACAGAGAACTGAACTCGGTACACAGAGAACTGAACCTGGTACACAGAGAACTGAACCCGGTACACAGAGAACTGAACCTGGTACACAGAGAACTGAACTCGGTACACAGAGAACTGAACTCGGTACACAGAGCACTGAACTCGGTACACAGAGAACTGAACTCGGTACACAGAGAACTGAACCCGGTACACAGAGAACTGACTCGGTACACAGAGAACTGAACTCGGTACACAGAGAACTGAACCCGGTACACAGAGAACTGACTCGGTACACAGAGAACTGAACCCGGTACACAGAGAACTGAACCCGGTACACAGAGAACTGACTCGGTACACAGAGAACTGAACTCGGTACACAGAGAACTGAACCCGGTACACAGAGAACTGACTCGGTACACAGAGAACTGAACCCGGTACACAGAGAACTGACTCGGTACACAGAGAACTGAACCCGGTACACAGAGAACTGAACTCGGTACACAGAGAACTGAACTCGGTACACAGAGAACTGAACCCGGAACACAGAGAACTGAACCCGGTACACAGAGAACTGAACCCGGTACACAGAGAACTGACTCGGTACACAGAGAACTGAACCCGGTACACAGAGAACTGAACCCGGTACACAGAGAACTGAACCCGGTACACAGAGAACTGAACACGGTACACAGAGAACTGAACTCGGTACACAGAGAACTGACTCGGTACACAGAGAACTGAACCCGGTACACAGAGAACTGAACCCGGTACACAGAGAGCTGAACCCGGTACACAGAGAACTGACTCGGTACACAGAGAACTGAACCCGGTACACAGAGAACTGAACTCGGTACACAGAGAGTTGACTCGGTACACAGAGAACTGAACTCGGTACACAGAGAACTGAACCCGGTACACAGAGAACTGAACCCGGTACACAGAGAACTGAACTCGGTACACAGAGAACTGAACTCGGTACACAGAGAACTGAACCCGGTACACAGAGAACTGAACCCGGTACACAGAGAACTGAACCCGGTACACAGAGAACTGAACTCGGTACACAGAGAACTGAACCGGATACACAGAGAACTGAACCCGGTACACAGAGAACTGAACCCGGTACACAGAGAACTGAACCCGGTACACAGAGAACTGAACCTGGTACACAGAGAACTGAACCCGGTACACAGAGAACTGAACTCGGTACACAGAGAACTGAACTCGGTACACAGAGAGCTGAACTCGATACACAGAGAACTGAACCCGGTGCACAGAGAACTGAACCCGGTACACAGAGAGCTGAACCCGGTACATAGAGAACTGAACCCGGTAAACAGAGAACTGAACCCGGTACACAGAGAACTGAACTCGGTACACAGAGAACTGAACCCGGTACACAGAGAACTGAACCCGGTACACAAAGAACTGAACTCGGTACACAGAGAACTGAACCCGGTACACAGAGAACTGAACCCGGTACACAGAGAACTGACTCGGTACACAGAGAACCGAACCCGGTACACAGAGAACTGACTCGGTACACAGAGAACTGACTCGGTACACAGAGAACTGACTCGGTACACAGAGAACTGAACCCGGTACACAGAGAACTGACTCGGTACACAGAGAACTGAACCCGGTACACAAAGAACTGAACTCGGTACACAGAGAACTGAACCCGGTACACAGAGAACTGAACCCGGTACACAGAGAACTGACTCGGTACACAGAGAACCGAACCCGGTACACAGAGAACTGACTCGGTACACAGAGAACTGACTCGGTACACAGAGAACTGACTCGGTACACAGAGAACTGAACCCGGTACACAGAGAACTGACTCGGTACACAGAGAACTGACTCGGTACACAGAGAACTGAACCCGGTACACAGAGAACTGAACTCGGTACACAGAGAACTGAACCTGGTACACAGAGAACTGAACCCGGTAGACAGAGAACTGAACCTGGTACACAGAGAACTGAACTCGGTACACAGAGAACTGAACTCGGTACACAGAGCACTGAACTCGGTACACAGAGAACTGAACTCGGTACACAGAGAACTGAACCCGGTACACAGAGAACTGACTCGGTACACAGAGAACTGAACTCGGTACACAGAGAACTGAACCCGGTACACAGAGAACTGACTCGGTACACAGAGAACTGAACCCGGTACACAGAGAACTGACTCGGTACACAGAGAACTGAACCCGGTACACAGAGAACTGAACTCGGTACACAGAGAACTGAACTCGGTACACAGAGAACTGAACCCGGAACACAGAGAACTGAACCCGGTACACAGAGAACTGAACCCGGTACACAGAGAACTGACTCGGTACACAGAGAACTGAACCCGGTACACAGAGAACTGAACCCGGTACACAGAGAACTGAACCCGGTACACAGAGAACTGAACACGGTACACAGAGAACTGAACTCGGTACACAGAGAACTGACTCGGTACACAGAGAACTGAACCCGGTACACAGAGAACTGAACCCGGTACACAGAGAGCTGAACCCGGTACACAGAGAACTGACTCGGTACACAGAGAACTGAACCCGGTACACAGAGAACTGAACTCGGTACACAGAGAGTTGACTCGGTACACAGACAACTGAACTCGGTACACAGAGAACTGAACCCGGTACACAGAGAACTGAACCCGGTACACAGAGAACTGAACTCGGTACACAGAGAACTGAACTCGGTACACAGAGAACTGAACCCGGTACACAGAGAACTGAACCCGGTACACAGAGAACTGAACCCGGTACACAGAGAACTGAACTCGGTACACAGAGAACTGAACCTGATACACAGAGAACTGAACCCGGTACACAGAGAACTGAACCCGGTACACAGAGAACTGAACCCGGTACACAGAGAACTGAACCTGGTACACAGAGAACTGAACCCGGTACACAGAGAACTGAACTCGGTACACAGAGAACTGAACTCGGTACACAGAGAGCTGAACTCGATACACAGAGAACTGAACCCGGTGCACAGAGAACTGAACCCGGTACACAGAGAGCTGAACCCGGTACACAGAGAACTGAACCCGGTAAACAGAGAACTGAACCCGGTACACAGAGAACTGAACTCGGTACACAGAGAACTGAACCCGGTACACAGAGAACTGAACCCGGTACACAAAGAACTGAACTCGGTACACAGAGAACTGAACCCGGTACACAGAGAACTGAACCCGGTACACAGAGAACTGACTCGGTACACAGAGAACCGAACCCGGTACACAGAGAACTGACTCGGTACACAGAGAACTGACTCGGTACACAGAGAACTGACTCGGTACACAGAGAACTGAACCCGGTACACAGAGAACTGACTCGGTACACAGAGAACTGAACCCGGTACACAAAGAACTGAACTCGGTACACAGAGAACTGAACCCGGTACACAGAGAACTGAACCCGGTACACAGAGAACTGACTCGGTACACAGAGAACCGAACCCGGTACACAGAGAACTGACTCGGTACACAGAGAACTGACTCGGTACACAGAGAACTGACTCGGTACACAGAGAACTGAACCCGGTACACAGAGAACTGACTCGGTACACAGAGAACTGACTCGGTACACAGAGAACTGAACCCGGTACACAGAGAACTGAACTCGGTACACAGAGAACTGAACCTGGTACACAGAGAACTGAACCCGGTAGACAGAGAACTGAACCTGGTACACAGAGAACTGAACTCGGTACACAGAGAACTGAACTCGGTACACAGAGCACTGAACTCGGTACACAGAGAACTGAACTCGGTACACAGAGAACTGAACCCGGAACACAGAGAACTGAACCCGGTACACAGAGAGCTGAACCCGGTACACAGAGAACTGACTCGGTACACAGAGAACTGAACCCGGTACACAGAGAACTGAACTCGGTACACAGAGAGTTGACTCGGTACACAGAGAACTGAACTCGGTACACAGAGAACTGAACCCGGTACACAGAGAACTGAACCCGGTACACAGAGAACTGAACTCGGTACACAGAGAACTGAACTCGGTACACAGAGAACTGAACCCGGTACACAGAGAACTGAACCCGGTACACAGAGAACTGAACCCGGTACACAGAGAACTGAACTCGGTACACAGAGAACTGAACCGGATACACAGAGAACTGAACCCGGTACACAGAGAACTGAACCCGGTACACAGAGAACTGAACCCGGTACACAGAGAACTGAACCTGGTACACAGAGAACTGAACCCGGTACACAGAGAACTGAACTCGGTACACAGAGAACTGAACTCGGTACACAGAGAGCTGAACTCGATACACAGAGAACTGAACCCGGTGCACAGAGAACTGAACCCGGTACACAGAGAGCTGAACCCGGTACACAGAGAACTGAACCCGGTAAACAGAGAACTGAACCCGGTACACAGAGAACTGAACTCGGTACACAGAGAACTGAACCCGGTACACAGAGAACTGAACCCGGTACACAAAGAACTGAACTCGGTACACAGAGAACTGAACCCGGTACACAGAGAACTGAACCCTGTACACAGAGAACTGACTCGGTACACAGAGAACCGAACCCGGTACACAGAGAACTGACTCGGTACACAGAGAACTGACTCGGTACACAGAGAACTGACTCGGTACACAGAGAACTGAACCCGGTACACAGAGAACTGACTCGGTACACAGAGAACTGAACCCGGTACACAAAGAACTGAACTCGGTACACAGAGAACTGAACCCGGTACACAGAGAACTGAACCCGGTACACAGAGAACTGACTCGGTACACAGAGAACCGAACCCGGTACACAGAGAACTGACTCGGTACACAGAGAACTGACTCGGTACACAGAGAACTGACTCGGTACACAGAGAACTGAACCCGGTACACAGAGAACTGACTCGGTACACAGAGAACTGACTCGGTACACAGAGAACTGAACCCGGTACACAGAGAACTGAACTCGGTACACAGAGAACTGAACCTGGTACACAGAGAACTGAACCCGGTAGACAGAGAACTGAACCTGGTACACAGAGAACTGAACTCGGTACACAGAGAACTGAACTCGGTACACAGAGCACTGAACTCGGTACACAGAGAACTGAACTCGGTACACAGAGAACTGAACCCGGTACACAGAGAACTGACTCGGTACACAGAGAACTGAACTCGGTACACAGAGAACTGAACCCGGTACACAGAGAACTGACTCGGTACACAGAGAACTGAACCCGGTACACAGAGAACTGACTCGGTACACAGAGAACTGAACCCGGTACACAGAGAACTGAACTCGGTACACAGAGAACTGAACTCGGTACACAGAGAACTGAACCCGGAACACAGAGAACTGAACCCGGTACACAGAGAACTGAACCCGGTACACAGAGAACTGACTCGGTACACAGAGAACTGAACCCGGTACACAGAGAACTGAACCCGGTACACAGAGAACTGAACCCGGTACACAGAGAACTGAACACGGTACACAGAGAACTGAACTCGGTACACAGAGAACTGACTCGGTACACAGAGAACTGAACCCGGTACACAGAGAACTGAACCCGGTACACAGAGAGCTGAACCCGGTACACAGAGAACTGACTCGGTACACAGAGAACTGAACCCGGTACACAGAGAACTGAACTCGGTACACAGAGAGTTGACTCGGTACACAGAGAACTGAACTCGGTACACAGAGAACTGAACCCGGTACACAGAGAACTGAACCCGGTACACAGAGAACTGAACTCGGTACACAGAGAACTGAACTCGGTACACAGAGAACTGAACCCGGTACACAGAGAACTGAACCCGGTACACAGAGAACTGAACCCGGTACACAGAGAACTGAACTCGGTACACAGAGAACTGAACCTGATACACAGAGAACTGAACCCGGTACACAGAGAACTGAACCCGGTACACAGAGAACTGAACCCGGTACACAGAGAACTGAACCTGGTACACAGAGAACTGAACCCGGTACACAGAGAACTGAACTCGGTACACAGAGAACTGAACTCGGTACACAGAGAGCTGAACTCGATACACAGAGAACTGAACCCGGTGCACAGAGAACTGAACCCGGTACACAGAGAGCTGAACCCGGTACACAGAGAACTGAACCCGGTAAACAGAGAACTGAACCCGGTACACAGAGAACTGAACTCGGTACACAGAGAACTGAACCCGGTACACAGAGAACTGAACCCGGTACACAAAGAACTGAACTCGGTACACAGAGAACTGAACCCGGTACACAGAGAACTGAACCCGGTACACAGAGAACTGACTCGGTACACAGAGAACCGAACCCGGTACACAGAGAACTGACTCGGTACACAGAGAACTGACTCGGTACACAGAGAACTGACTCGGTACACAGAGAACTGAACCCGGTACACAGAGAACTGACTCGGTACACAGAGAACTGAACCCGGTACACAAAGAACTGAACTCGGTACACAGAGAACTGAACCCGGTACACAGAGAACTGAACCCGGTACACAGAGAACTGACTCGGTACACAGAGAACCGAACCCGGTACACAGAGAACTGACTCGGTACACAGAGAACTGACTCGGTACACAGAGAACTGACTCGGTACACAGAGAACTGAACCCGGTACACAGAGAACTGACTCGGTACACAGAGAACTGACTCGGTACACAGAGAACTGAACCCGGTACACAGAGAACTGAACTCGGTACACAGAGAACTGAACCTGGTACACAGAGAACTGAACCCGGTAGACAGAGAACTGAACCTGGTACACAGAGAACTGAACTCGGTACACAGAGAACTGAACTCGGTACACAGAGCACTGAACTCGGTACACAGAGAACTGAACTCGGTACACAGAGAACTGAACCCGGTACACAGAGAACTGACTCGGTACACAGAGAACTGAACTCGGTACACAGAGAACTGAACCCGGTACACAGAGAACTGACTCGGTACACAGAGAACTGAACCCGGTACACAGAGAACTGACTCGGTACACAGAGAACTGAACCCGGTACACAGAGAACTGAACTCGGTACACAGAGAACTGAACTCGGTACACAGAGAACTGAACCCGGAACACAGAGAACTGAACCCGGTACACAGAGAACTGAACCCGGTACACAGAGAACTGACTCGGTACACAGAGAACTGAACCCGGTACACAGAGAACTGAACCCGGTACACAGAGAACTGAACCCGGTACACAGAGAACTGAACACGGTACACAGAGAACTGAACTCGGTACACAGAGAACTGACTCGGTACACAGAGAACTGAACCCGGTACACAGAGAACTGAACCCGGTACACAGAGAGCTGAACCCGGTACACAGAGAACTGACTCGGTACACAGAGAACTGAACCCGGTACACAGAGAACTGAACTCGGTACACAGAGAGTTGACTCGGTACACAGAGAACTGAACTCGGTACACAGAGAAC
The DNA here is from genome assembly GCF_047496885.1 of Scyliorhinus torazame. Lineage (NCBI taxonomy): Eukaryota > Metazoa > Chordata > Chondrichthyes > Carcharhiniformes > Scyliorhinidae > Scyliorhinus > Scyliorhinus torazame. The sequence goes on from NC_092720.1 coordinate 2,076,587, forward strand.
TGAACCCGGTACACAGAGAACTGAACCCGGTACACAGAGAACTGAACTCGGTACACAGAGAACTGAACTCGGTACACAGAGAACTGAACCCGGTACACAGAGAACTGAACCCGGTACACAGAGAACTGAACCCGGTACACAGAGAACTGAACTCGGTACACAGAGAACTGAACCTGATACACAGAGAACTGAACCCGGTACACAGAGAACTGAACCCGGTACACAGAGAACTGAACCCGGTACACAGAGAACTGAACCTGGTACACAGAGAACTGAACCCGGTACACAGAGAACTGAACTCGGTACACAGAGAACTGAACTCGGTACACAGAGAGCTGAACTCGATACACAGAGAACTGAACCCGGTGCACAGAGAACTGAACCCGGTACACAGAGAGCTGAACCCGGTACACAGAGAACTGAACCCGGTAAACAGAGAACTGAACCCGGTACACAGAGAACTGAACTCGGTACACAGAGAACTGAACCCGGTACACAGAGAACTGAACCCGGTACACAAAGAACTGAACTCGGTACACAGAGAACTGAACCCGGTACACAGAGAACTGAACCCGGTACACAGAGAACTGACTCGGTACACAGAGAACCGAACCCGGTACACAGAGAACTGACTCGGTACACAGAGAACTGACTCGGTACACAGAGAACTGACTCGGTACACAGAGAACTGAACCCGGTACACAGAGAACTGACTCGGTACACAGAGAACTGAACCCGGTACACAAAGAACTGAACTCGGTACACAGAGAACTGAACCCGGTACACAGAGAACTGAACCCGGTACACAGAGAACTGACTCGGTACACAGAGAACCGAACCCGGTACACAGAGAACTGACTCGGTACACAGAGAACTGACTCGGTACACAGAGAACTGACTCGGTACACAGAGAACTGAACCCGGTACACAGAGAACTGACTCGGTACACAGAGAACTGACTCGGTACACAGAGAACTGAACCCGGTACACAGAGAACTGAACTCGGTACACAGAGAACTGAACCTGGTACACAGAGAACTGAACCCGGTAGACAGAGAACTGAACCTGGTACACAGAGAACTGAACTCGGTACACAGAGAACTGAACTCGGTACACAGAGCACTGAACTCGGTACACAGAGAACTGAACTCGGTACACAGAGAACTGAACCCGGTACACAGAGAACTGACTCGGTACACAGAGAACTGAACTCGGTACACAGAGAACTGAACCCGGTACACAGAGAACTGACTCGGTACACAGAGAACTGAACCCGGTACACAGAGAACTGACTCGGTACACAGAGAACTGAACCCGGTACACAGAGAACTGAACTCGGTACACAGAGAACTGAACTCGGTACACAGAGAACTGAACCCGGAACACAGAGAACTGAACCCGGTACACAGAGAACTGAACCCGGTACACAGAGAACTGACTCGGTACACAGAGAACTGAACCCGGTACACAGAGAACTGAACCCGGTACACAGAGAACTGAACCCGGTACACAGAGAACTGAACACGGTACACAGAGAACTGAACTCGGTACACAGAGAACTGACTCGGTACACAGAGAACTGAACCCGGTACACAGAGAACTGAACCCGGTACACAGAGAGCTGAACCCGGTACACAGAGAACTGACTCGGTACACAGAGAACTGAACCCGGTACACAGAGAACTGAACTCGGTACACAGAGAGTTGACTCGGTACACAGAGAACTGAACTCGGTACACAGAGAACTGAACCCGGTACACAGAGAACTGAACCCGGTACACAGAGAACTGAACTCGGTACACAGAGAACTGAACTCGGTACACAGAGAACTGAACCCGGTACACAGAGAACTGAACCCGGTACACAGAGAACTGAACCCGGTACACAGAGAACTGAACTCGGTACACAGAGAACTGAACCTGATACACAGAGAACTGAACCCGGTACACAGAGAACTGAACCCGGTACACAGAGAACTGAACCCGGTACACAGAGAACTGAACCTGGTACACAGAGAACTGAACCCGGTACACAGAGAACTGAACTCGGTACACAGAGAACTGAACTCGGTACACAGAGAGCTGAACTCGATACACAGAGAACTGAACCCGGTGCACAGAGAACTGAACCCGGTACACAGAGAGCTGAACCCGGTACACAGAGAACTGAACCCGGTAAACAGAGAACTGAACCCGGTACACAGAGAACTGAACTCGGTACACAGAGAACTGAACCCGGTACACAGAGAACTGAACCCGGTACACAAAGAACTGAACTCGGTACACAGAGAACTGAACCCGGTACACAGAGAACTGAACCCGGTACACAGAGAACTGACTCGGTACACAGAGAACCGAACCCGGTACACAGAGAACTGACTCGGTACACAGAGAACTGACTCGGTACACAGAGAACTGACTCGGTACACAGAGAACTGAACCCGGTACACAGAGAACTGACTCGGTACACAGAGAACTGAACCCGGTACACAAAGAACTGAACTCGGTACACAGAGAACTGAACCCGGTACACAGAGAACTGAACCCGGTACACAGAGAACTGACTCGGTACACAGAGAACCGAACCCGGTACACAGAGAACTGACTCGGTACACAGAGAACTGACTCGGTACACAGAGAACTGACTCGGTACACAGAGAACTGAACCCGGTACACAGAGAACTGACTCGGTACACAGAGAACTGACTCGGTACACAGAGAACTGAACCCGGTACACAGAGAACTGAACTCGGTACACAGAGAACTGAACCTGGTACACAGAGAACTGAACCCGGTAGACAGAGAACTGAACCTGGTACACAGAGAACTGAACTCGGTACACAGAGAACTGAACTCGGTACACAGAGCACTGAACTCGGTACACAGAGAACTGAACTCGGTACACAGAGAACTGAACCCGGTACACAGAGAACTGACTCGGTACACAGAGAACTGAACTCGGTACACAGAGAACTGAACCCGGTACACAGAGAACTGACTCGGTACACAGAGAACTGAACCCGGTACACAGAGAACTGACTCGGTACACAGAGAACTGAACCCGGTACACAGAGAACTGAACTCGGTACACAGAGAACTGAACTCGGTACACAGAGAACTGAACCCGGAACACAGAGAACTGAACCCGGTACACAGAGAACTGAACCCGGTACACAGAGAACTGACTCGGTGTACCGAGTTCAGTTCTCTGTGTACCGAGTCAACTCTCTGTGTACCGAGTTCAGTTCTCTGTGTACCGGGTTCAGTTCTCTGTGTACCGAGTCAGTTCTCTGTGTACCGGGTTCAGCTCTCTGTGTACCGGGTTCAGTTCTCTGTGTACCGGGTTCAGTTCTCTGTGTACCGAGTCAGTTCTCTGTGTACCGAGTTCAGTTCTCTGTGTACCGTGTTCAGTTCTCTGTGTACCGGGTTCAGTTCTCTGTGTACCGGGTTCAGTTCTCTGTGTACCGGGTTCAGTTCTCTGTGTACCGGGTTCAGTTCTCTGTGTACCGGGTTCAGTTCTCTGTGTACCGGGTTCAGTTCTCTGTGTTCCGGGTTCAGTTCTCTGTGTACCGAGTTCAGTTCTCTGTGTACCGAGTTCAGTTCTCTGTGTACCGGGTTCAGTTCTCTGTGTACCGAGTACAGTTCTCTGTGTACCGGGTTCAGTTCTCTGTGTACCGAGTCAGTTCTCTGTGTACCGGGTTCAGTTCTCTGTGTATCGGGTTCAGTTCTCTGTGTACCGAGTCAGTTCTCTGTGTACCGGGTTCAGTTCTCTGTGTACCGAGTTCAGTTCTCTGTGTACCGAGTTCAGTGCTCTGTGTACCGAGTTCAGTTCTCTGTGTACCGAGTTCAGTTCTCTGTGTACCAGGTTCAGTTCTCTGTGTACCAGGTTCAGTTCTCTGTGTACCGGGTTCAGTTCTCTGTGTACCGGGTTCAGTTCTCTGTGTACCGGGTTCAGTTCTCTGTGTACCGAGTTCAGTTCTCTGTGTACCAGGTTCAGTTCTCTGTGTACCGGGTTCAGTTCTCTGTGTACCAGTTTCAGTTATCTGTGTACCAGGTTCAGTTCTCTGTGTACCGGGTTCAGTTCTCTGTCTACCAGGTTCAGTTCTCTGTGTACCGGGTTCAGTTCTCTGTGTACCGGGTTCAGTTCTCTGTGTACCGGGTTCAGTTCTCTGTGTACCGAGTTCAGTTCTTTGTGTACCGGGTTCAGTTCTCTGTGTACCGAGTCAGTTCTCTGTGTACCGGGTTCAGTTCTCTGTGTACCGAGTCAGTTCTCTGTGTACCGAGTCAGTTCTCTGTGTACCGAGTCAGTTCTCTGTGTACCGGGTTCGGTTCTCTGTGTACCGAGTCAGTTCTCTGTGTACCGGGTTCAGTTCTCTGTGTACCGGGTTCAGTTCTCTGTGTACCGAGTTCAGTTCTTTGTGTACCGGGTTCAGTTCTCTGTGTACCGGGTTCAGTTCTCTGTGTACCGAGTTCAGTTCTCTGTGTACCGGGTTCAGTTCTCTGTTTACCGGGTTCAGTTCTCTGTGTACCGGGTTCAGCTCTCTGTGTACCGGGTTCAGTTCTCTGTGCACCGGGTTCAGTTCTCTGTGTATCGAGTTCAGCTCTCTGTGTACCGAGTTCAGTTCTCTGTGTACCGAGTTCAGTTCTCTGTGTACCGGGTTCAGTTCTCTGTGTACCAGGTTCAGTTCTCTGTGTACCGGGTTCAGTTCTCTGTGTACCGGGTTCAGTTCTCTGTGTACCGGGTTCAGTTCTCTGTGTATCAGGTTCAGTTCTCTGTGTACCGAGTTCAGTTCTCTGTGTACCGGGTTCAGTTCTCTGTGTACCGGGTTCAGTTCTCTGTGTACCGGGTTCAGTTCTCTGTGTACCGAGTTCAGTTCTCTGTGTACCGAGTTCAGTTCTCTGTGTACCGGGTTCAGTTCTCTGTGTACCGGGTTCAGTTCTCTGTGTACCGAGTTCAGTTCTCTGTGTACCGAGTCAACTCTCTGTGTACCGAGTTCAGTTCTCTGTGTACCGGGTTCAGTTCTCTGTGTACCGAGTCAGTTCTCTGTGTACCGGGTTCAGCTCTCTGTGTACCGGGTTCAGTTCTCTGTGTACCGGGTTCAGTTCTCTGTGTACCGAGTCAGTTCTCTGTGTACCGAGTTCAGTTCTCTGTGTACCGTGTTCAGTTCTCTGTGTACCGGGTTCAGTTCTCTGTGTACCGGGTTCAGTTCTCTGTGTACCGGGTTCAGTTCTCTGTGTACCGAGTCAGTTCTCTGTGTACCGGGTTCAGTTCTCTGTGTACCGGGTTCAGTTCTCTGTGTTCCGGGTTCAGTTCTCTGTGTACCGAGTTCAGTTCTCTGTGTACCGAGTTCAGTTCTCTGTGTACCGGGTTCAGTTCTCTGTGTACCGAGTCAGTTCTCTGTGTACCGGGTTCAGTTCTCTGTGTACCGAGTCAGTTCTCTGTGTACCGGGTTCAGTTCTCTGTGTACCGAGTTCAGTTCTCTGTGTACCGAGTCAGTTCTCTGTGTACCGGGTTCAGTTCTCTGTGTACCGAGTTCAGTTCTCTGTGTACCGAGTTCAGTGCTCTGTGTACCGAGTTCAGTTCTCTGTGTACCGAGTTCAGTTCTCTGTGTACCAGGTTCAGTTCTCTGTCTACCGGGTTCAGTTCTCTGTGTACCAGGTTCAGTTCTCTGTGTACCGAGTTCAGTTCTCTGTGTACCGGGTTCAGTTCTCTGTGTACCGAGTCAGTTCTCTGTGTACCGAGTCAGTTCTCTGTGTACCGGGTTCAGTTCTCTGTGTACCGAGTCAGTTCTCTGTGTACCGAGTCAGTTCTCTGTGTACCGAGTCAGTTCTCTGTGTACCGGGTTCGGTTCTCTGTGTACCGAGTCAGTTCTCTGTGTACCGGGTTCAGTTCTCTGTGTACCGGGTTCAGTTCTCTGTGTACCGAGTTCAGTTCTTTGTGTACCGGGTTCAGTTCTCTGTGTACCGAGTCAGTTCTCTGTGTACCGGGTTCAGTTCTCTGTGTACCGAGTCAGTTCTCTGTGTACCGAGTCAGTTCTCTGTGTACCGAGTCAGTTCTCTGTGTACCGGGTTCGGTTCTCTGTGTACCGAGTCAGTTCTCTGTGTACCGGGTTCAGTTCTCTGTGTACCGGGTTCAGTTCTCTGTGTACCGAGTTCAGTTCTTTGTGTACCGGGTTCAGTTCTCTGTGTACCGGGTTCAGTTCTCTGTGTACCGAGTTCAGTTCTCTGTGTACCGGGTTCAGTTCTCTGTTTACCGGGTTCAGTTCTCTGTGTACCGGGTTCAGCTCTCTGTGTACCGGGTTCAGTTCTCTGTGCACCGGGTTCAGTTCTCTGTGTATCGAGTTCAGCTCTCTGTGTACCGAGTTCAGTTCTCTGTGTACCGAGTTCAGTTCTCTGTGTACCGGGTTCAGTTCTCTGTGTACCAGGTTCAGTTCTCTGTGTACCGGGTTCAGTTCTCTGTGTACCGGGTTCAGTTCTCTGTGTACCGGGTTCAGTTCTCTGTGTATCAGGTTCAGTTCTCTGTGTACCGAGTTCAGTTCTCTGTGTACCGGGTTCAGTTCTCTGTGTACCGGGTTCAGTTCTCTGTGTACCGGGTTCAGTTCTCTGTGTACCGAGTTCAGTTCTCTGTGTACCGAGTTCAGTTCTCTGTGTACCGGGTTCAGTTCTCTGTGTACCGGGTTCAGTTCTCTGTGTACCGAGTTCAGTTCTCTGTGTACCGAGTCAACTCTCTGTGTACCGAGTTCAGTTCTCTGTGTACCGGGTTCAGTTCTCTGTGTACCGAGTCAGTTCTCTGTGTACCGGGTTCAGCTCTCTGTGTACCGGGTTCAGTTCTCTGTGTACCGGGTTCAGTTCTCTGTGTACCGAGTCAGTTCTCTGTGTACCGAGTTCAGTTCTCTGTGTACCGTGTTCAGTTCTCTGTGTACCGGGTTCAGTTCTCTGTGTACCGGGTTCAGTTCTCTGTGTACCGGGTTCAGTTCTCTGTGTACCGAGTCAGTTCTCTGTGTACCGGGTTCAGTTCTCTGTGTACCGGTTTCAGTTCTCTGTGTACCGGGTTCAGTTCTCTGTGTACCGAGGAACTGAACCCGGTACACAGAGAACTGAACCCGGTACACAGAGAACTGAACCCGGTACACAGAGAGCTGAACCCGGTACACAGAGAACTGAACCTGGTACACAGAGAACTGGACTCGGTAAAAAAGAACTGACTCGGTACACAGAGAGCTGAACCCGGTACACAGAGAACTGACTCGGTACACAGAGAACTGAACCCGGTACACAGAGAACTGAACTCGGTACACAGAGAACTGAACCCGGTACACAGAGAACTGAACCCGGTACACAGAGAACTGAACACGGTACACAGAGAACTGAACACGGTACACAGAGAACTGAACCCGGTACACAGAGAACTGAACTCGGTACACAGAGAGTTGACTCGGTACACAGAGAACTGAACTCGGTACACAGAGAACTGAACCCGGTACACAGAGAACTGAACCCGGTACACAGAGAACTGAACTCGGTACACAGAGAACTGAACTCGGTACACAGAGAACTGAACCCGGTACACAGAGAACTGACTCGGTACACAGAGAACTGACTCAGTACACAGAGAACTGAACCTGGTGCACAGAGAACTGAACCCGGTACACAGAGAACTGAACCCGGTACACAGAGAACTGAACCCGGTACACAGAGAACTGAACCCGGTACACAGAGAACTGAACCCGGTACACAGAGAACTGAACCCGGTACACAGAGAACTGAACTCGGTACACAGAGAACTGAACTCGGTACACAGAGAGCTGAACTCGATACACAGAGAACTGAACCCGGTGCACAGAGAACTGAACCCGGTACACAGAGAGCTGAACCCGGTACACAGAGAACTGAACCCGGTAAACAGAGAACTGAACCCGGTACACAGAGAACTGAACTCGGTACACAGAGAACTGAACCCGGTACACAGAGAACTGAACCCGGTACACAAAGAACTGAACTCGGTACACAGAGAACTGAACCCGGTACACAGAGAACTGAACCCGGTACACAGAGAACTGACTCGGTACACAGAGAACCGAACCCGGTACACAGAGAACTGACTCGGTACACAGAGAACTGAACCCGGTACACAGAGAACTGAACCTGGTACACAGATAACTGAAACTGGTACACAGAGAACTGAACCCGGTACACAGAGAACTGAACCTGGTACACAGAGAACTGAACTCGGTACACAGAGAACTGAACCCGGTACACAGAGAACTGAACCCGGTACACAGAGAACTGAACCCGGTACACAGAGAACTGAACCTGGTACACAGAGAACTGAACCCGGTACACAGAGAAATGAACCCGGTACACAGAGAACTGAACTCGGTACACAGAGAACTGAACTCGGTATACAGAGAACTGAACCCGGTACACAGAGAACTGAACCCGGTACACAGAGAACTGACTCGGTACACAGAGAACTGAACCCGATACACAGAGAACTGAACCCGGTACACAGAGAACTGACTCGGTACACAGAGAACTGAACCCGGTACACAGAGAACTGTACCCGGTACACAGAGAACTGAACCCGGTACACAGAGAACTGAACCCGGTACACAGAGAGCTGAACCCGGTACACAGAGAACTGAACCTGGTACACAGAGAACTGGACTCGGTAAAAAAGAACTGACTCGGTACACAGAGAGCTGAACCCGGTACACAGAGAACTGACTCGGTACACAGAGAACTGAAGCTGGTACACAGAGAACTGACTCGGTACACAGAGAACTGAACTCGGTACACAGAGAACTGAACTCGGTACACAGAGAACTGAACCTGGTACACAGAGAACTGACTCGGTACACAGAGAACTGAACCTGGTACACAGAGAACTGACTCGGTACACAGAGAACTGAACTCGGTCCACAGAGAACTGACTCGGTACACAGAGAACTGAACCCGGTACACAGAGAACTGAACTCGGTACACAGAGAACTGACTCGGTACACAGAGAACTGACTCGGTACACAGAGAACTGACTCGGTACACAGAGAACTGAACCCGGTACACAGAGAACTGAACTCGGTACACAGAGAACTGAACTCGGTACACAGAGAACTGAACCCGGTACACAGAGAACTGAACCCGGTACACAGAGAACTGAACCCGGTAGACAGAGAACTGAACCCGGTACACAGAGAACTGAACTCGGTACACAGTGAACTGAACCCGGTACACAGAGAACTGAACCTGGTACACAGAGAACTGACTCGGTACACAGAGAACTGAACTCGGTACACAGAGAACTGAACCTGGTACACAGAGAACTGAACCTGGTACACAGAGAACTGACTCGGTACACAGAGAACTGAACCCGGTACACAGAGAACTGAACTCGGTACACAGAGAACTGACTAGGTACACAGAGAACTGAACCCGGTACACAGAGAACTGACTCGGTACACAGAGAACTGAACCCGGTACACAGAGAACTGAACTCGGTACACAGAGAACTGACTCGGTACACAGAGAACTGAACCCGGTACACAGAGAACTGAACTCGGTACACAGAGAACAGACTCGGTACACAGAGAACTGAACCCGGTACACAGAGAACTGAACTCGGTACACAGAGAACTGACTCGGTACACAGAGAACTGACTCGGTACACAGAGAACTGAACCCGGTACACAGAGAACTGAACTCGGTACACAGAGAACTGACTCGGTACACAGAGAACTGAACCCGGTACACAGAGAACTGAACGCGGTACACAGAGAACTCACTCGGTACACAGAGAACTGAACCCGGTACACAGAGAACTGAACTCGGTACACAGAGAACTGACTCGGTACACAGAGAACTGAACCCGGTACACAGAGAACTGACTCGGTACACAGAGAACTGAACCTGGTACACAGAGAACTGAACACGGTACACAGAGAACTGAACCCGGTACACAGAGAACTGAACTCGGTACACAGAGAACTGACTCGGTACACAGAGAACTGAACCTGGTACACAGAGAACTGAACTCGGTACACAGAGAACTGACTCGGTACACAGAGAACTGAACCCGGTACACAGAGAGCTGAACCCGGTACACAGAGAACTGAACACGGTACACAGAGAACTGACTCGGTACACAGACAACTGAACCTGGTACACAGAGAGCTGAACCCGGTACACAGAGAACTGACTCGGTACACAGAGAACTGAACCAGGTACACAGAGAGCTGAACCCGGTACACAGAGAACTGACTCGGTACACAGAGAACTGAACCCGGTACACAGAGAGCTGAACCCGGTACACAGAGAACTGACTCGGTACACAGAGAACTGAACCCGGTACACAGAGAACTGAACTCGGTACACAGAGAGCTGACTCGGTACACAGAGAACTGAACTCGGTACACAGAGAACTGAACCCGGTACACAGAGAACTGAACCCGGTACACAGAGAACTGAACTCGGTACACAGAGAACTGAACTCGGTACACAGAGAACTGAACCCGGTACACAGAGAACTGAACCCGGTACACAGAGAACTGAACTCGGTACACAGAGAACTGAACCCGGTACACAGAGAGCTGAACCCGGTACACAGAGAGCTGAACCCGGTACACAGAGAACTGAACCCGGTACACAGAGAACTGAACTCGGTACACAGAGAACTGAACCTGGTACACAGAGAACTGAACCCGGTACACAGAGAACTGAACCTGGTACACAGAGAACTGAACTCGGTACACAGAGAACTGAACTCGGTACACAGAGCACTGAACTCGGTACACAGAGAACTGAACTCGGTACACAGAGAACTGAACCCGGTACACAGAGAACTGAACTCGGTACACAGAGAACTGAACTCGGTTCACAGAGAACTGAACCCGGTACACAGAGAACTGAACCCGGTACACAGAGAACTGAACTCGGTACACAGAGAGCTGACTCGGTACACAGAGAACTGAACTCGGTACACAGAGAACTGAACCCGGTACACAGATAACTGAACCCGGTACACAGAGAACTGAACTCGGTACACAGAGAACTGAACCCGGTTCACAGAGAACTGACTCGGTACACAGAGAACTGAACTCGGTACACAGAGAACTGACTCGGTACACAGAGAACTGAACTCGGTGCACAGAGAACTGATCCCGGTACACAGAGAACTGACTCGGTGCACAGAGAACTGAACTCGGTACACAGAGAACTGACTCGGTACACAGAGAACTGAACTCGGTACACAGAGAACTGACTCGGTACACAGAGAAATGAACTCGGTGCACAGAGAACTGATCCCGGTACACAGAGAACTGACTCGGTGCACAGAGAACTGAACTCGGTACACAGAGAACTGAACCCGGTACACAGATAACTGACTCGGTGCACAGAGAACTGAACTCGGTACACAGAGAACTGACTCGGTGCACAGAGAACTGAACTCGGTACACAGAGAACTGACTCGGTACACAGAGAACTGAACTCGGTACACAGAGAACTGAACCCGGTACACAGAGAACTGAACCCGGTACACAGAGAACTGACTCGGTACACAGAGAACTGAACCCGGTACACAGAGAACTGAACCCGGTACACAGAGAACTGACGCGGTACACAGAGAACTGAACCCGGTACACAGAGAACTGAACCCGGTACACAGAGAACTGAACTCGGTACACAGAGAACTGAACCCGGTACACAGAGAACTGAACCCGGTACACAGAGAACTGAACTCGGTACACAGAGAACTGAACTCGGTACACAGAGAACTGAACCCGGTACACAGAGAACTGAACCCGGTACACAGAGAACTGAACCCGGTACACAGAGAACTGAACCCGGTACACAGTGAACTGAACTCGGTACACAGAGAACTGAACTCGGTACACAGAGAACTGAACTCGGTACACAGAGAACTGAACCCGGTACACAGAGAACTGACTCGGTACACAGAGAACTGAACCCGGTACACAGAGAACTGAACCCGGTACACAGAGAACTGAACCCGGTACACAGAGAACTGAACTCGGTACACAGAGAACTGAACTCGGTACACAGAGAACTGAACTCGGTACACAGAGAACTGAACCCGGTACACAGAGAACTGAACCCGGTACACAGAGAACTGAACTCGGTACACAGAGAGCTGACTCGGTACACAGAGAACTGAACTCGGTACACAGAGAACTGAACCCGGTACACAGATAACTGAACCCGGTACACAGAGAACTGTACTCGGTACACAGAGAACTGAACCCGGTTCACAGAGAACTGACTCGGTACACAGAGAACTGAACTCGGTACACAGAGAACTGACTCGGTGCACAGAGAACTGAACTCGGTGCACAGAGAACTGATCCCGGTACACAGAGAACTGACTCGGTGCACAGAGAACTGAACTCGGTACACAGAGAACTGACTCGGTACACAGAGAACTGAACTCGGTACACAGAGAACTGACTCGGGACACAGAGAAATGAACTCGGTGCACAGAGAACTGATCCCGGTACACAGAGAACTGACTCGGTGCACAGAGAACTGAACTCGGTACACAGAGAACTGAACCTGGTACACAGAGAACTGAACCCGGTACACAGAGAACTGAACTCGGTACACAGAGAACTGAACCTGGTACACAGAGAACTGAACCCGGTACACAGAGAACTGAACCTGGTACACAGAGAACTGAACTCGGTACACAGAGAACTGAACTCGGTACACAGAGCACTGAACTCGGTACACAGAGAACTGAACTCGGTACACAGAGAACTGAACCCGGTACACAGAGAACTGAACTCGGTACACAGAGAACTGAACTCGGTACACAGAGAACTGAACCCGGTACACAGAGAACTGAACCCTGTACACAGAGAACTGAACTCGGTACACAGAGAGCTGACTCGGTACACAGAGAACTGAACTCGGTACACAGAGAACTGAACCCGGTACACATATAACTGAACCCGGTACACAGAGAACTGAACTCGGTACACAGAGAACTGAACCCGGTTCACAGAGAACTGACTCGGTACACAGAGAACTGAACTCGGTACACAGAGAACTGACTCGGTACACAGAGAACTGAACTCGGTGCACAGAGAACTGATCCCGGTACACAGAGAACTGACTCGGTGCACAGAGAACTGAACTCGGTACACAGAGAACTGACTCGGTACAGAGAGAACTGAACTCGGTACACAGAGAACTGACTCGGTACACAGAGAAATGAACTCGGTGCACAGAGAACTGATCCCGGTACACAGAGAACTGACTCGGTGCACAGAGAACTGAACTCGGTACACAGAGAACTGAACCCGGTACACAGATAACTGACTCGGTGCACAGAGAACTGAACTCGGTACACAGAGAACTGACTCGGTGCACAGAGAACTGAACTCGGTACACAGAGAACTGACTCGGTACACAGAGAACTGAACTCGGTACCCAGAGAACTGAACCCGGTACACAGAGAACTGAACCCGGTACACAGAGAACTGACTCGGTACACAGAGAACTGAACCCGGTACACAGAGAACTGAACCCGGTACACAGAGAACTGACACGGTACACAGAGAACTGAACCCGGTACACAGAGAACTGAACCCGGTACACAGAGAACTGAACTCGGTACACAGAGAACTGAACCCGGTACACAGAGAACTGAACCCGGTACACAGAGAATTGAACTCGGTACACAGAGAACTGAACTCGGTACACAGAGAACTGAACCCGGTACACAGAGAACTGAACCCGGTACACAGAGAACTGAACCCGGTACACAGAGAACTGAACCCGGTACACAGTGAACTGAACTCGGTACACAGAGAACTGAACTCGGTACACAGAGAACTGAACTCGGTACACAGAGAACTGAACCCGGTACACAGAGAACTGACTCGGTACACAGAGAACTGAACCCGGTACACAGAGAACTGAACCCGGTACACAGAGAACTGAACCCGGTACACAGATAACTGAACTCGGTACACAGAGAACTGAACTCGGTACACAGAGAACTGAACTCGGTACACAGAGAACTGAACTCGGTACACAGAGAACTGAACACGGTACACAGAGAACTGAACTCGGTACACAGAGAACTGACTCGGTACACAGAGAACTGAACCCGGTACACAGAGAACTGAACCCGGTACACAGAGAACTGAACCTGGTACACAGAGAACTGAACCTGGTACACAGAAAACTGAACCTGGTACACAGAGAACTGAACCCGGTACACAGAGAACTGAACCCGGTACACAGAGAACTGACTCGGTACACAGAGAACTGAACCCGGTACACAGAGAACTGAACCTGGTACACAGAGAACTGAACCTGGTACACAGAGAACTGAACCTGGTACACAGAGAACTGAACCCGGTACACAGAGAACTGAACTCGGTACACAGAGAACTGAACTCGGTACACAGAGAGCTGACTCGGTACTCAGAGAACTGAACCCGGTACACAGAGAAATGAACTCGGTACACAGAGAACTGAACTCGGTACACAGAGAACTGACTCGGTACACAGAGAGCTGACTCGGTACACAGAGAACTGACTCGGTACACAGAGAACTGACTCGGTACACAGAGAACTGAACTCGGTACACAGAGAACTGACCCCGGTACACAGAGAACTGAACCCGGTACACAGAGAACTGAACCCGGTACACAGAGAACTGAACTCGGTACACAGAGAACTGAACCCGGTACACAGAGAAATGAACTCGGTACACAGAGAACTGAACTCGGTACACAGAGAACTGACTCGGTACACAGAGAGCTGACTCGGTACACAGAGAACTGACTCGGTACACAGAGAACTGACTCGGTACACAGAGAACTGACTCGCTACACAGAGAACTGAACCCGGTACACAGAGAACTGAACTCGGTACACAGAGAACTGAACCCGGTACACAGAGAACTGACTCGGTACACAGAGAACTGACTCGGTACACAGAGAACTGAACCCGGTACACAGAGAACTGAACTCGGTACACAGAGAACTGAACTCGGTACACAGAGAACTGACCCCGGTACACAGAGTACTGAACCCGGTACACAGAGAACTGAACCCGGTACACAGAGAATTGAACTCGGTACACAGAGAACTGAAACCGGTACACAGAGAACTGAACCCGGTACACAGAGAACTGAACTCGGTACACAGAGAACTGAACCCGGTACACAGAGAACTGAACTCAGTACACAGAGAACTGAACTCGGTACACAGAGAAGTGAACTCGGTACACAGAGAACTGAACCTGGTACACAGAGAACTGAACCCGGTACACAGAGAACAGAACTCGGTACACAGAGAACTGACTCGGTACACAGTGAACTTACTCGGTACACAGAAAGCTGACTCGGTACACAGAGAACTGAACCCGGTACACAGAGAACTGAACTCGGTACACAGAGAACTGACTCGGTACACAGAGAACTGAACCCGGTACACAGAGAACTGAACTCGGTACACAGAGAGCTGACTCGGTACACAGAGAACTGAACCCGGTACACAGAGAACTGTACCCGGTACACAGAGAACTGACTCGGTACACAGAGAACTGACTCGGTACACAGAGAACTGAACCCGGTACACAGAGATCTGAACCCGGTACACAGAGAACTGACTCGGTACACAGAGAACTGAACTCGGTACACAGAGAACTGAACCCGGTACACAGAGAGCTGAACCCGGTACACAGAGAGCTGAACCTGGTACACAGAGAACTGACTCGGTACACAGAGAACTGACTCAGTACACAGAGAACTGATCCTGGTACACAGAGAACTGAACCCGGTACACAGAGAACTGAACCCGGTACACAGAGAACTGACTCGGTACACAGAGAACTGAACCCGGTACACAGAGAACTGAACCCGGTACACAGAGAACTGAACCCGGTACACAGAGATCTGAACCCGGTACACAGAGAACTGAACTCGGTACACAGAGAACTGACTCGGTACACAGAGAACTGACTCGGTACACAGAGAACTGAACCTGGTACACAGAGAACTGAAACCGGTACACAGAGAACTGAACCCGGTACACAGAGAACTGAACCCGGTACACAGAGAACTGAACTCGGTACACAGAGAACTGAACCTGGTACACAGAGAACTGAACCCGGTACACAGATAACTGAACCCGGTACACAGAGAACTGAACTCGGTACACAGAGAACTGAACCCGGTTCACAGAGAACTGACTCGGTACACAGAGAACTGAACTCGGTACACAGAGAACTGACTCGGTGCACAGAGAACTGAACTCGGTGCACAGAGAACTGATCCCGGTACACAGAGAACTGACTCGGTGCACAGAGAACTGAACTCGGTACACAGAGAACTGACTCGGTACACAGAGAACTGAACTCGGTACACAGAGAACTGACTCGGTACACAGAGAAATGAACTCGGTGCACAGAGAACTGATCCCGGTACACAGAGAACTGACTCGGTACACAGTGAACTGACACGGTACACAGAGAACTGAACCCGGTACACAGAGAACTGAACCCGGTACACAGAGAACTGAACTCGGTACACAGAGAACTGAACCCGGTACACAGAGAACTGAACCCGGTACACAGAGAACTGAACTCGGTACACAGAGAACTGAACTCGGTACACAGAGAACTGAACCCGGTACACAGAGAACTGAACCCGGTACACAGAGAACTGAACCCGGTACACAGAGAACTGACTCGGTACACAGAGAACTGACTCGGTACACAGAGAACTGAACCTGGTACACAGAGAACTGAAACCGGTACACAGAGAACTGAACCCAGTACACAGAGAACTGAACCCGGTACACAGAGAACTGAACTCGGTACACAGAGAACTGAACCTGGTACACAGAGAACTGAACTCGGTACACAGAGAACTGAACCCGGTACACAGAGAACTGACTCGGTACACAGAGAACTGAACCCGGTACACAGAGAACTGAACCCGGTACACAGAGAACTGAACCTGGTAGACAGAGAACTGAACCCGGTACACAGAGAACTGAACCTGGTACACAGATAACTGAACCTGGTACACAGAGAACTGAACCCGGTACACAGAGAACTGAACCTGGTACACAGAGAACTGAACTCGGTACACAGAGAACTGAACCCGGTACACAGAGAACTGAACCCGGTACACAGAGAACTGAACCCGGTACACAGAGAACTGAACCTGGTACACAGAGAACTGAACCCGGTACACAGAGAAATGAACCCGGTACACAGAGAACTGAACTCGGTACACAGAGAACTGAACTCGGTACACAGAGAACTGAACCCGGTACACAGAGAACTGAACCCGGTACACAGAGAACTGAACTTGGTACACAGAGAACTGAACTCGGTACACAGAGAACTGAACCCGGTACACAGAGAACTGAACTTGGTACACAGAGAACTGAACCCGGTACACAGAGAACTGAACTCGGTACACAGAGAACTGAACTCGGTACACAGAGAACTGAACCCGGTACACAGAGAACTGAACTTGGTACACAGAGAACTGAACCTGGTACACAGAGAACTGAACTCGGTACACAGAGAACTGAACTTGGTACACAGAGAACTGACTCTGGTACACAGAGAACTGAACCTGGTACACAGAGAACTGAACCTGGTACACAGAGAACTGAACTCGGTACACAGAGAACTGAACTCGGTACACAGAGAACTGAACCCGGTACACAGAGAACTGAACTCGGTACACAGAGAACTGACTCGGTACACAGAGAGCTGAACCCGGTACACAGAGAACTGACTCGGTACACAGAGAACTGAACCCGGTACACAGAGAACTGAACTCGGTACACAGAGAACTGAACCCGGTACACAGAGAACTGAACCCGGTACACAGAGAACTGAACCCGGTAAACAGAGAACTGAACACGGTACACAGAGAACTGAACTCGGTACATAGAGAACTGAACCCGGTACACAGAGAACTGAACCCGGTACACAGAGAACTGAACTCGGTACACAGAGAACTGAAGCTGGTACACAGAGAACTGACTCGGTACACAGAGAACTGAACTCGGTACACAGAGAACTGAACTCGGTACACAGAGAACTGAACTCGGTACACAGAGAACTGAACCTGGTACACAGAGAACTGACTCGGTACACAGAGAACTGAACCTGGTACACAGAGAACTGACTCGGTACACAGAGAACTGAACTCGGTACACAGAGAACTGACTCGGTACACAGAGAACTGAACCCGGTACACAGAGAACTGAACTCGGTACACAGAGAACTGACTCGGTACACAGAGAACTGACTCGGTACACAGAGAACTGAACCCGGTACACAGAGAACTGAACTCGGTACACAGAGAACTGAACTCGGTACACAGAGAACTGAACCCGGTACACAGAGAACTGAACCCGGTACACAGAGAACTGAACCCGGTACACAGAGAACTGAACCCGGTACACAGAGAACTGAACTCGGTACACAGAGAACTGAACCCGGTACACAGAGAACTGAACCTGGTACACAGAGAACTGACTCGGTACACAGAGAACTGAACTCGGTACACAGAGAACTGAACCTGGTACACAGAGAACTGAACCTGGTACACAGAGAACTGACTCGGTACACAGAGAACTGAACCCGGTACACAGAGAACTGAACTCGTTACACAGAGAACTGTCTAGGTACACAGAGAACTGAACCAGGTACACAGAGAACTGACTCGGTACACAGAGAACTGAACCCGGTACACAGAGAACTGAACTCGGTACACAGAGAACTGACTCGGTACACAGAGAACTGAACCCGGTACACAGAGAACTGAACTCGGTACACAGAGAACTGACTCGGTACACAGAGAACTGAACCCGGTACACAGAGAACTGAACTCGGTACACAGAGAACTGACTCGGTACACAGGGAACTGAACCCGGTACACAGAGAACTGAACTCGGTACACAGAGAACTCACTCGGTACACAGAGAACTGAACCCGGTACACAGAGAACTGAACTCGGTACACAGAGAACTGACTCGGTACACAGAGAACTGAAACCGGTACACAGAGAACTGACTCGGTACACAGAGAACTGAACCTGGTACACAGAGAACTGAACACGGTACACAGAGAACTGAACCCGGTACACAGAGAACTGAACTCGGTACACAGAGAACTGACTCGGTACACAGAGAACTGAACCTGGTACACAGAGAACTGAACTCGGTACACAGAGAACTGACTCGGTACACAGAGAACTGAACCCGGTACACAGAGAACTGAACTCGGTACACAGAGAACTGACTCGGTACACAGAGAACTGAACCCGGTACACAGAGAACTGACTCGGTACACAGAGAACTGAACTCGGTACACAGAGAACTGAACACGGTACACAGAGAACTGAACTCGGTACACAGAGAACTGACTCGGTACACAGAGAACTGAACCCGGTACACAGAGAACTGACTCGGTACACAGAGAACTGAACTCGGTACACAGAGAACTGACTCGGTACACAGAGAACTGAACCCGGTACACAGAGAACTGAACTCGGTACACAGAGAACTGAACACGGTACACAGAGAACTGAAGCCGGTACACAGAGAACTGAACCCGGTACA
This sequence comes from Scyliorhinus torazame, assembly GCF_047496885.1. NCBI lineage: Eukaryota > Metazoa > Chordata > Chondrichthyes > Carcharhiniformes > Scyliorhinidae > Scyliorhinus > Scyliorhinus torazame. The sequence goes on from NC_092720.1 coordinate 2,096,205, forward strand.
CAGAGAACTGAACCCGGTACACAGAGAACTGAACTCGGTGCACAGAGAACTGAACCTGGTACACAGAGAACTGAACTCGGTACACAGAGAACTGAACCTGGTACACAGAGAACTGACTCGGTACACAGAGAACTGAACCTGGTACACAGAGAACTGACTCGGAACAGAGAACTGAACCTGGTACACAGAGAACTGACTCGGTACACAGAGAACTGAACCTGGTACACAGAGAACTGACTCGTTACACAGAGAACTGAACCCGGTACACAGAGAACTGAACTCGGTACACAGAGAACTGAACTCGGTACACAGAGAACTGACTCGGTGCACAGAGAACTGAACCCGGTACACAGAGAACTGAACCCGGTACACAGAGAACTGAACCCGGTACACAGAGAGCTGAACCCGGTACACAGAGAACTGAACCCGGTACACAGAGAACTGACTCGGTACACAGAGAACTGAACCCGGTACACAGAGAACTGACTCGGTACACAGAGAACTGACTCGGTACACAGAGAACTGAACTCGGTACACAGAGAACTGAACTCGGTACACAGAGAACTGAACTCGGTACACAGAGAACTGAACCCGGTACACAGAGAACTGACTCGGTACACAGAGAACTGAACCCGGTACACAGAGAACTGACTCGGTACACAGAGAACTGACTCGGTACACAGAGAACTGACTCGGTACACAGAGAACTGAACCCAGTACACAGAGAACTGAACCCGGTACACAGAGAACTGACTCGGTACACAGAGAACTGAACCCGGTACACAGAGAACTGACTCGGTACACAGATAACTGAACCCGGTACACAGAGAACTGAACTCGGTACACAGAGAACTGAACCCGGTACACAGAGAACTGAACACGGTACACAGAGAACTGAACTCGGTACACAGAGAACTTACTCGGTACACAGAGAACTGAACCCGGTACACAGAGAACTGAACCCGGTACACAGAGAACTGACTCGGTACACAGAGAGCTGAACTCGGTACACAGAGAACTGAACCCGGTACACAGAGAACTGAACCCGGTACACAGAGAACTGACTCGGTACACAGAGAACTGAACCTGGTACACAGAGAGCTGAACCCGGTACACAGAGAACTGAACTCGGTACACAGAGAACTGAACTCGGTACACAGAGAACTGAACCCGGTACACAGAGAACTGAATCCGGTACACAGAGAACTGACTCGGTACACAGAGAACTGAACTCGGTACACAGAGAACTGAACCCGGTACACAGAGAACTGACTCGGTACACAGAGAACTGAACTCGGTACACAGAGAGCTGAACTCGGTACACAGAGAACTGAACCCGGTACACAGAGAACTGAACCCGGTTACACAGAGAACTGACTCGGTACACAGAGAACTGAACCTGGTACACAGAGAGCTGAACCCGGTACACAGAGAACTGACTCGGTACACAGAGAACTGAACCTGGTACACAGAGAGCTGAACCCGGTACACAGAGAACTGACTCGGTACACAGAGAACTGAACCCGGTACACAGAGAACTGAACTCGGTACACAGAGAACTGAACCCGGTACACAGAGAACTGACTCGGTACACAGAGAACTGAACCCGGTACACAGAGAACTGAACTCGGTACACAGAGAGCTGACTCGGTACACAGAGAACTGAACTCGGTACACAGAGAACTGACTCGGTACACAGAGAACTGACTCGGTACACAGAGAACTGAACTCGGTACACAGAGAACTGAACCCGGTACACAGAGGACTGAACCCGGTACACAGAGAACTGAACTCGGTACACAGAGAACTGAACTCGGTACACAGAGAACTGAAACCGGTACACAGAGAACTGAACCCGGTACACAGAGAACTGAACTCGGTACACAGAGAACTGAACTCGGTACACAGAGAACTGAACCCGGTACACAGAGAGCTGAACCCGGTACACAGAGAGCTGAACCCGGTACACAGAGAACTGAACTCGGTACACAGAGAACTGAACCTGGTACACAGAGAACTGAACCCGGTACACAGAGAACTGAACTCGGTACACAGAGAACTGAACCTGGTACACAGAGAACTGAACCCGGTACACAGAGAACTGAACCTGGTACACAGAGAACTGAACTCGGTACACAGAGAACTGACTCGGTACACAGAGAACTGAACTCGGTACACAGAGAACTGAACCCGGTACACAGAGAACTGACTCGGTACACAGAGAACTGAACTCGGTACACAGAGAGCTGAACTCGGTACACAGAGAACTGAACCCGGTACACAGAGAACTGAACCCGGTTACACAGAGAACTGACTCGGTACACAGAGAACTGAACCTGGTACACAGAGAGCTGAACCCGGTACACAGGGAACTGACTCGGTACACAGAGAACTGAACCTGGTACACAGAGAGCTGAACCCGGTACACAGAGAACTGACTCGGTACACAGAGAACTGAACCCGGTACACAGAGAACTGAACTCGGTACACAGAGAACTGAACCCGGTACACAGAGAACTGACTCGGTACACAGAGAACTGAACCCGGTACACAGAGAACTGAACTCGGTACACAGAGAGCTGACTCGGTACACAGAGAACTGAACTCGGTACACAGAGAACTGACTCGGTACACAGAGAACTGAACTCGGTACACAGAGAACTGAACCCGGTACACAGAGAACTGAACCCGGTACACAGAGAACTGAACTCGGTACACAGAGAACTGAACTCGGTACACAGAGAACTGAAACCGGTACACAGAGAACTGAACCCGGTACACAGAGAACTGAACTCGGTACACAGAGAACTGAACTCGGTACACAGAGAACTGAACCCGGTACACAGAGAGCTGAACCCGGTACACAGAGAGCTGAACCCGGTACACAGAGAACTGAACTCGGTACACAGAGAACTGAACCTGGTACACAGAGAACTGAACCCGGTACACAGAGAACTGAACTCGGTACACAGAGAACTGAACCTGGTACACAGAGAACTGAACCCGGTGCACAGAGAACTGAACCCGGTACACAGAGAACTGAACTCGGTACACAGAGAACTGAACTCGGTACACAGAGAACTGAACTCGGTACACAGAGAACTGAACTCGGTACACAGAGAACTGAACCCGGTACACAGAGAATTGAACTCGGTACACAGAGAACTGAACTCGGTACACAGAGAACTGAACCCGGTACACAGAGAACTGAACCCGGTACACAGAGAACTGAACTCGGTACACAGAGAGCTGACTCGGTACACAGAGAACTGAACTCGGTACACAGAGAACTGAACCCGGTACACAGAGAACTGAACCCGGTACACAGAGAACTGAACTCGGTACACAGAGAACTGAACCCGGTTCACAGAGAACTGAACTCGGTACACAGAGAACTGAACCTGGTACACAGAGAACTGAACTCGGTACACAGAGAACTGACTCGGTACACAGAGAACTGAACTCGGTACACAGAGAACTGACTCGGTACGCAGAGAAATGAACTCGGTGCACAGAGAACTGATCCCGGTACACAGAGAACTGACTCGGTGCACAGAGAACTGAACTCGGTACACAGAGAACTGACTCGGTACACAGAGAACTGAACTCGGTACACAGAGAACTGAACCCGGTACACAGAGAACTGAACCCGGTACACAGAGAACTGACTCGGTACACAGAGAACTGAACCCGGTACACAGAGAACTGAACCCGGTACACAGAGAACTGAACCCGGTACACAGAGAACTGAACTCGGTACACAGAGAACTGAACTCGGTGCACAGAGAACTGAAGCCGGTACACAGAGAACTGACTCGGTGCACAGAGAACTGAACTCGGTACACAGAGAGCTGAACCCGGTACACAGAGAACTGAACTCGGTACACAGAGAACTGAACCCGGTACACAGAGAACTGAACCCGGTACACAGAGAACTGAACTCGGTACACAGAGAACTGAACCCGGTACACAGAGAACTGACTCGGTACACAGAGAACTGAACCCGGTACACAGAGAACTGAACCCGGTACACAGAGAACTGAACTCTGTACACAGAGAATTGAACCCGGTACACAGAGAACTGAACCCGGTACACAGAGAACTGAACTCGGTACACAGAGAACTGAACGCGGTACACAGAGAACTGAACCCGGTAAACAGAGAACTGAACCTGGTACACAGAGAACTGAACCCGGTACACAGAGAACTGAACCCGGTACACAGAGAACTGAACTCGGTACACAGAGAACTGAACTCGGTACACAGAGAACTGAACTCGGTACACAGAGAACTGAACCCGGTACACAGAGAACTGACTCGGTACACAGAGAACTGAACCCGGTACACAGAGAACTGAACCCGGTATACAGAGAACTGAACTCGGTACACAGAGAACTGAACTCGGTACACAGAGAACTGAACTCGGTACACAGAGAACTGAACACGGTACACAGAGAACTGAACTCGATACACAGAGAACTGACTTGGTACACAGAGAACTGAACCCGGTACACAGAGAACTGAACCCGGTACACAGAGAACTGAACCCGGTACACAGAGAACTGAACCCGGTACACAGAGAACTGAACCTGGTACACAGAGAACTGAACCAGGTACACAGAGAACTGAACCCGGTACACAGAGAACTGAACCCGGTACACAGAGAACTGACTCGGTACCCAGAGAACTGAACCCGGTACACAGAGAACTGAAACCGGTACACAGAGAACTGAACTCGGTACACAGAGAACTGAACTCGGTACACAGAGAACTGAACCCGGTACACAGAGAACTGAACTCGGTACACAGAGAACTGAACCTGGTACACAGAGAACTGAACTCGGTACACAGAGAACTGAACCCGGTACACAGAGAACTGAACTCGGTACACAGAGAACTGAACCCGGTACACAGAGAACTGAACCCGGTACACAGAGAACTGAACCTGGTACACAGAGAACTGAACTCGGTACACAGAGAACTGAACCCGGTACACAGAGAACTGAACTCAGTACACAGAGAACTGAACCCGGTACACAGAGAACTGAACTCGGTACACAGAGAACTGAACCTGGTACACAGAGAACTGAACCCGGTACACAGAGAACTGAACTCGGTACACAGAGAAATGACTCGGTACACAGAGAGCTGACTCGGTACACAGAGAACTGAACCCGGTACACAGAGAACTGAACTCGGTACACAGAGAACTGACTCGGTACACAGAGAACTGAACCCGGTACACAGAGAACTGAACCCGGTACACAGAGAACTGAACTCGGTACACAGAGAACTGAACTCGGTACACAGAGAACTGAAACCGGTACACAGAGAACTGAACCCGGTACACAGAGAACTGAACTCGGTACACAGAGAACTGAACTCGGTACACAGAGAACTGAACCCGGTACACAGAGAGCTGAACCCGGTACACAGAGAGCTGAACCCGGTACACAGAGAACTGAACTCGGTACACAGAGAACTGAACCTGGTACACAGAGAACTGAACCCGGTACACAGAGAACTGAACTCGGTACACAGAGAACTGAACCTGGTACACAGAGAACTGAACCCGGTACACAGAGAACTGAACCCGGTACACAGAGAACTGAACTCGGTACACAGAGAACTGAACTCGGTACACAGAGAACTGAACTCGGTACACAGAGAACTGAACTCGGTACACAGAGAACTGAACCCGGTACACAGAGAACTGAACTCGGTACACAGAGAACTGAACTCGGTACACAGAGAACTGAACCCGGTACACAGAGAACTGAACTCGGTACACAGAGAGCTGACTCGGTACACAGAGAACTGAACTCGGTACACAGAGAACTGAACCCGGTACACAGAGAACTGAACCCGGTACACAGAGAACTGAACTCGGTACACAGAGAACTGAACCCGGTTCACAGAGAACTGAACTCGGTACACAGAGAACTGAACCTGGTACACAGAGAACTGAACTCGGTACACAGAGAACTGACTCGGTACACAGAGAACTGAACTCGGTACACAGAGAACTGACTCGGTACGCAGAGAAATGAACTCGGTGCACAGAGAACTGATCCCGGTACACAGAGAACTGACTCGGTGCACAGAGAACTGAACTCGGTACACAGAGAACTGACTCGGTACACAGAGAACTGAACTCGGTACACAGAGAACTGAACCCGGTACACAGAGAACTGAACCCGGTACACAGAGAACTGACTCGGTACACAGAGAACTGAACCCGGTACACAGAGAACTGAACCCGGTACACAGAGAACTGAACCCGGTACACAGAGAACTGAACCCGGTACACAGAGAACTGAACTCGGTACACAGAGAACTAACTCGGTGCACAGAGAACTGAAGCCGGTACACAGAGAACTGACTCGGTGCACAGAGAACTGAACTCGGTACACAGAGAGCTGAACCCGGTACACAGAGAACTGAACTCGGTACACAGAGAGCTGAACCCGGTACACAGAGAACTGAACTCGGTACACAGAGAACTGAACCCGGTACACAGAGAACTGAACCCGGTACACAGAGAACTGAACTCGGTACACAGAGAACTGAACCCGGTACACAGAGAACTGACTCGGTACACAGAGAACTGAACCCGGTACACAGAGAACTGAACCCGGTACACAGAGAACTGAACTCTGTACACAGAGAATTGCACCCGGTACACAGAGAACTGAACCCGGTACACAGAGAACTGAACTCGGTACACAGAGAACTGAACGCGGTACACAGAGAACTGAACCCGGTAAACAGAGAACTGAACCTGGAACACAGAGAACTGAACCCGGTACACAGAGAACTGAACCCGGTACACAGAGAACTGAACTCGGTACACAGAGAACTGAACTCGGTACACAGAGAACTGAACTCGGTACACAGAGAACTGAACCCGGTACACAGAGAACTGACTCGGTACACAGAGAACTGAACCCGGTACACAGAGAACTGAACCCGGTACACAGAGAACTGAACTCGGTACACAGAGAACTGAACTCGGTACACAGAGAACTGAACTCGGTACACAGAGAACTGAACACGGTACACAGAGAACTGAACCCGGTACACAGAGAACTGAACCCGGTACACAGAGAACTGAACCTGGTACACAGAGAACTGAACTCGGTACACAGAGAACTGAACCCGGTACACAGAGAACTGAACTCAGTACACAGAGAACTGAACCCGGTACACAGAGAACTGAACTCGGTACACAGAGAACTGAACCTGGTACACAGAGAACTGAACCCGGTACACAGAGAACTGAACTCGGTACACAGAGAAATGACTCGGTACACAGAGAGCTGACTCGGTACACAGAGAACTGAACCCGGTACACAGAGAACTGAACTCGGTACACAGAGAACTGACTCGGTACACAGAGAACTGAACCCGGTACACAGAGAACTGAACTCGGTACACAGAGAGCTGACTCGGTACACAGAGAACTGAACCCGGTACACAGAGAACTGAACCCGGTACACAGAGAACTGACTCGGTACACAGAGAACTGAACCCGGTACACAGAGAACTGAACCCGGTACACAGAGAACTGACTCGGTACACAGAGAGCTGAACCCGGTACACAGAGAACTGAACCCGGTACACAGAGAGCTGAACCCGGTACACAGAGAGCTGAACCTGGTACACAGAGAACTGACTCGGTACACAGAGAACTGACTCGGTACACAGAGAACTGAAACTGGTACACAGAGAACTGAACTCGGTACACAGAGAACTGACTCGGTGCACAGAGAACTGACTCGGTGCACAGAGAACTGAACTCGGTACACAGAGAACTGACTCGGTGCACAGAGAACTGAACTCGGTACACAGAGAACTGACTCGGTACACAGAGAACTGAACCCGGTACACAGAGAACTGACTCGGTACACAGAGAACTGAACTCGGTACACAGAGAACTGAATCCGGTACACAGAGAACTGAACCCGGTACACAGAGAACTGAACTCGGTACACAGAGAACTGAACCCGGTACACAGAGAACTGACTCGGTACACAGAGAACTGAACCCGGTACACAGAGAACTGAACCCGGTACACAGAGAACTGAACTCTGTACACAGAGAACTGAACCCGGTACACAGAGAACTGAACCCGGTACACAGAGAACTGAACTCGGTACACAGAGAACTGAACTCGGTACACAGAGAACTGAACCCGGTAAACAGAGAACAGAACCTGGTACACAGAGAACTGAACCCGGTACACAGAGAACTGAACCCGGTACACAGAGAACTGAACTCGGTACACAGAGAACTGAACTCGGTACACAGAGAACTGAACCCGGTACACAGAGAACTGACTCGGTACACAGAGAACTGAACCCGGTACACAGAGAACTGGACCCGGTACACAGAGAACTGAACCCGGTACACAGAGAACTGAACTCGGTACACAGAGAACTGAACTCGGTACACAGAGAACTGAACTCGGTACACAGAGAACTGAACTCGGTACACAGAGAACTGAACACGGTACACAGAGAACTGAACTCGGTACACAGAGAACTGACTCGGTACACAGAGAACTGAACCCGGTACACAGAGAACTGAACCCGGTACACAGAGAACTGAACCCGGTACACAGAGAACTGAACCCGGTACACAGAGAACTGAACCTGGTACACAGAGAACTGAACCTGGTACACAGAGAACTGAACCTGGTACACAGAGAACTGAACCCGGTACACAGAGAACTGAACCCGGTACACAGAGAACTGAACCCGGTACACAGAGAACTGAACCCGGTACACAGAGAACTGAACTCGGTACACAGAGAACTGAACTCGGTACACAGAGAACTGAACCCGGTACACAGAGAACTGAACTCGGTACTCAGAGAACTGAACCTGGTACACAGAGAACTGATCTCGGTACACAGAGAACTGAACCCGGTACACAGAGAACTGAACTCGGTACACAGAGAACTGAACCCGGTACACAGAGAACTGAACCCGGTACACAGAGAACTGAACCTGGTACACAGAGAACTGAACTCGGTACACAGAGAACTGAACCCGGAACACAGAGAACTGAACTCAGTACACAGAGAACTGAACCCGGTACACAGAGAACTGAACTCGGTACACAGAGAACTGAACCTGGTACACAGAGAACTGAACCCGGTACACAGAGAACTGAACTCGGTACACAGAGAACTGACTCGGTACACAGAGAGCTGACTCGGTACACAGAGAACTGAACCCGGTACACAGAGAACTGAACTCGGTACACAGAGAACTGACTCGGTACACAGAGAACTGAACCCGGTACACAGAGAACTGAACTCGGTACACAGAGAGCTGACTCGGTACACAGAAACTGAACGCGGTACACAGAGAACTGAACCCGGTACACAGAGAACTGACTCGGTACACAGAGAACTGAACCCGGTACACAGAGAACTGAACCCGGTACACAGAGAACTGACTCGGTACACAGAGAGCTGAACCCGGTACACAGAGAACTGAACCCGGTACACAGAGAGCTGAACCTGGTACACAGAGAGCTGAACCTGGTACACAGAGAACTGACTCGGTACACAGAGAACTGACTCGGTATACAGAGAACTGAACCTGGTACACCGAGAACTGAACCCGGTACACAGAGAACTGAACCCGGTACACAGAGAACTGAACCCGGTACACAGAGAACTGAACCCGGTACACAGAGAACTGAACCCGGTACACAGAGAACTGACTCGGTACACAGAGAACTGAACCCGGTACACAGAGAACTGAACCCGGTACACAGAGAACTGACTCGGTACACAGAGAACTGAACCCGGTACACAGAGAACTGAACTCGGTACACAGAGAACTGAACCCGGTACACAGAGAACTGAACCCGGTACACAGAGAACTGAACCTGGTACACAGAGAACTGAACTCGGTACACAGAGAACTGACTCGGTACACAGAGAACTGACTCGGTACACAGAGAACTGAACCTGGTACACAGAGAACTGAACCCGGTACACAGAGAACTGAACCCGGTACACAGAGAACTGAACCCGGTACACAGAGAACTGAACTCGGTACACAGAGAATTGAACCTGGTACACAGAGAACTGAACTCAGTACACAGAGAACTGAACCCGGTACACAGAGAACTGACTCGGTACACAGAGAACTGAACCCGGTACACAGAGAACTGAACCCGGTACACAGAGAACTGAACCTGGTACACAGAGAACTGACTCTGGTACACAGAGAACTGAACCTGGTACACAGATAACTGAACCTGGTACACAGAGAACTGAACCCGGTACACAGAGAACTGAACCTGGTACACAGAGAACTGAACTCGGTACACAGAGAACTGAACCCGGTACACAGAGAACTGAACCCGGTACACAGAGAACTGAACCCGGTACACAGAGAACTGAACCTGGTACACAGAGAACTGAACCCGGTACACAGAGAAATGAACCCAATACACAGAGAACTGAACTCGGTACACAGAGAACTGAACTCGGTACACAGAGAACTGAACCCGGTACACAGAGAACTGAACCCGGTACACAGAGAACTGAACTCGGTACACAGAGAACTGAACTCGGTACACAGAGAACTGAATCCGGTACACAGAGAACTGAACTTGGTACACAGAGAACTGAACCTGGTACACAGAGAACTGAACTCGGTACACAGAGCACTGAACTTGGTACACAGAGAACTGACTCTGGTACACAGAGAACTGAACCTTGTACACAGAGAACTGAACCTGGTACACAGAGAACTGAACTCGGTACACAGAGAACTGAACTCGGTACACAGAGAACTGAACCCGGTACACAGAGTACTGAACTCGGTACACAGAGAACTGACTCGGTACACAGAGAGCTGAACCCGGTACACAGAGAACTGACTCGGTACACAGAGAACTGAGCCCGGTACACAGAGAACTGAACTCGGTACACAGAGAACTGAACCCGGTACACAGAGAACTGAACTCGGTACACAGAGAACTGACTCGGTACACAGAGAACTGAACCCGGTACACAGAGAACTGACTCGGTACACAGAGAACTGACTCGGTACACAGAGAACTGAACCCGGTACACAGAGAGCTGAACCCGGTACACAGAGAACTGAACTCGGTACACAGAGAACTGAACCCGGTACACAGAGAACTGAACCCGGTACACAGAGAACTGAACTCGGTACACAGAGAACTGAAGCTGGTACACAGAGAACTGACTCGGTACACAGAGAACTGAACTCGGTACACAGAGAACTGAACTCGGTACACAGAGAACTGAACTCGGTACACAGAGAACTGAACCTGGTACACAGAGAACTGACTCGGTACACAGAGAACTGAACCTGGTACACAGAGAACTGACTCGGTACACAGAGAACTGAACTCGGTACACAGAGAACTGACTCGGTACACAGAGAACTGAACCCGGTACACAGAGAACTGAACTCGGTACACAGAGAACTGACTCGGTACACAGAGAACTGACTCGGTACACAGAGAACTGAACCCGGTACACAGAGAACTGAACTCGGTACACAGAGAACTGAACTCGGTACACAGAGAACTGAACCCGGTACACAGCGAACTGAACCCGGTACACAGAGAACTGAACCCGGTACACAGAGAACTGAACCCGGTACACAGAGAACTGAACTCGGTACACAGAGAACTGAACCCGGTACACAGAGAACTGAACCTGGTACACAGAGAACTGACTCGGTACACAGAGAACTGAACCCGGTACACAGAGAACTGAACCTGGTACACAGAGAACTGACTCGGTACACAGAGAACTGAACTCGGTACACAGAGAACTGAACCCGGTACACAGAGAACTGAACCCGGTACACAGAGAACTGAACCCGGTACACAGAGAACTGAACCCGGTACACAGAGAACTGAACTCGGTACACAGAGAACTGACTCGGTACACAGAGAACTGAACCCGGTACACAGAGAACTGAACTCGGTACACAGAGAACTGAAGCTGGTACACAGAGAACTGAACCCGGTACACAGAGAACTGAACCCGGTACACAGAGAACTGAACCCGGTACACAGAGAACTGAACTCGGTACACAGAGAACTGACTCGGTACACAGAGAACTGAACCCGGTACACAGAGAACTGACTCGGTACACAGAGAACTGAACCCGGTACACAGAGAACTGACTCGGTACACAGAGAACTGACTCGGTACACAGAGAACTGAACTCGGTACACAGAGAACTGACTCGGTACACAGGGAGCTGAAGCCGGTACACAGAGAACTGAACTCTGTACACAGAGAACTGACTCGGTACACACAGAACTGAACCCGGTTCACAGAGAACTGACTCGGTACACAGAGAACTGAACCCGGTACACAGCGAACTGAACCCGGTACACAGAGAACTGAACCCGGTACACAGAGAACTGAACCCGGTACACAGAGAACTGAACTCGGTACACAGAGAACTGAACCCGGTACACAGAGAACTGAACCTGGTACACAGAGAACTGACTCGGTACACAGAGAACTGAACCCGGTACACAGAGAACTGAACCTGGTACACAGAGAACTGACTCGGTACACAGAGAACTGAACTCGGTACACAGAGAACTGAACCCGGTACACAGAGAACTGAACCCGGTACACAGAGAACTGAACCCGGTACACAGAGAACTGAACCCGGTACACAGAGAACTGAACTCGGTACACAGAGAACTGACTCGGTACACAGAGAACTGAACCCGGTACACAGAGAACTGAACCCGGTACACAGAGAACTGAACTCGGTACACAGAGAACTGACTCGGTACACAGAGAACTGAACCCGGTACACAGAGAACTGAACCCGGTACACAGAGAACTGAACTCGGTACACAGAGAACTGACTCGGTACACAGAGAACTGAACCCGGTACACAGAGAACTGACTCGGTACACAGAGAACTGAACCCGGTACACAGAGAACTGACTCGGTACACAGAGAACTGAACCCGGTACACAGAGAACTGAACTCGGTACACAGAGAACTGACTCGGTACACAGGGAGCTGAAGCCGGTACACAGAGAACTGAACTCTGTACACAGAGAACTGACTCGGTACACAGAGAACTGAACCCGGTTCACAGAGAACTGACTCGGTACACAGAGAACTGAACCCGGTACACAGAGAACTGAACTCGGTACACAGAGAACTGACTCGGTACACAGAGAGCTGAACCCGGTACACAGAGAACTGAACTCGGTACACAGAGAACTGACTCGGTACACAGAGAACTGAACCCGGTACACAGAGAACTGACTCGGTACACAGAGAGCTGAACCCGGTACACAGAGAACTGAACTCGGTACACAGAGAACTGACTCGGTACACAGAGAACTGAACCCGGTACACAGAGAACTGACTCGGTACACAGAGAACTGAACCCGGTACACAGAGAACTGAACTCGGTACACAGAGAACTGACTCGGTACACAGAGACCTGAACCCGGTACACAGAGAACTGAACTCGGTACACAGAGAACTGACTCGGTACACAGAGAACTGAACCCGGTACACAGAGAACTGAACTCGGTACACAGAGAACTGACTCGGTACACAGAGAACTGACTCGGTACACAGAGAACTGAACCTGGTACACAGAGAACTGAACTCGGTACACAGAGAACTGACTCGGTACACAGAGAACTGAACCCGGTACACAGAGAACTGAACTCGGTACACAGAGAACTGACTCGGTACACAGAGAACTGAACCCGGTACACAGAGAACTGACTCGGTACACAGAGAACTGAACTCGGTACACAGAGAACTGAACCCGGTACACAGAGAACTGACTCGGTACACAGAGAACTGAACTCGGTACACAGAGAACTGACTCGGTACACAGAGAACTGAACCCGGTACACAGAGAACTGAACTCGGTACACAGAGAACTGAACACGGTACACAGAGAACTGAACACGGTACACAGAGAACTGAACCCGGTACACAGAGAACTGAAACCGGTACACAGAGAACTGAACCCGGTACACAGAGAACTGAACTCGCTACACAGAGAACTGAACCTGGTACACAGAGAACTGACTCGGTACACAGAGAACTGAACCTGGTACACAGAGAACTGACTCGGTACACAGAGAACTGAACCTGGTACACAGAGAACTGACTCGGTACACAGAGAACTGAACCTGGTACACAGAGAACTGACTCGGTACACAGAGAACTGAACCCGGTACACAGAGAACTGACTCGGTACACAGAGAACTGAACTCGGTACACAGAGAACTGAACTCGGTACACAGAGAACTGAACCTGGTACACAGAGAACTGAACTCGGTACACAGTGAACTGAACCTGGTACACAGAGAACTGAACTCGGTACACAGAGAACTGAACCTGGTACACAGAGAACTGAACTCGGTACACAGAGAACTGACTCGGTACACAGAGAACTGAACCTGGTACACAGAGAACTGACTCGGTACACAGAGAACTGACTCGGTACACAGAGAACTGAACCCGGTACACAGAGAACTGAACTCGGTACACAGAGAACTGAACTCGGTACATAGAGAACTGAACTCGGTACACAGAGAACTGAACCTGGTACACAGAGAACTGAACTCGGTACACAGAGAACTGACTCGGTACACAGAGAACTGAACCTGGTACACAGAGAACTGACTCGGTTTACAGAGAACTGAACCTGGTACACAGAGAACTGAACCTGGTACACAGAGAACTGACTCGGTACACAGAGAACTGAACTCGGTACACAGAGAACTGAACTCGGTACACAGAGAACTGAACTCGGTACACAGAGAACTGAACCTGGTACACAGAGAACTGAACTCGGTACACAGTGAACTGAACCTGGTACACAGAGAACTGAACTCGGTACACAGAGAACTGAACCTGGTACACAGAGAACTGAACTCGGTACACAGAGAACTGACTCGGTACACAGAGAACTGAACCTGGTACACAGAGAACTGCCTCGGTACACAGAGAACTGAACCTGGTACACAGAGAACTGACTCGGTACACAGAGAACTGACTCGGTACACAGAGAACTGAACCCGGTACACAGAGAACTGAACTCGGTACACAGAGAACTGAACTCGGTACACAGAGAACTGAACTCGGTACACAGAGAACTGAACCTGGTACACAGAGAACTGAACTCGGTACACAGAGAACTGACTCGGTACACAGAGAACTGAACCTGGTACACAGAGAACTGACTCGGTTTACAGAGAACTGAACCTGGTACACAGAGAACTGAACCCGGTACACAGAGAGCTGAACTCGGTACACAGAGAACTGAACCTGGTACACAGAGAACTGACTCGGTACACAGAGAACTGAACTCGGTACACAGAGAACTGAACTCGGTACACAGAGAACTGAACCCGGTACACAGAGAACTGAACCCGGTACACAGAGAACTGAACCCGGTACACAGAGAACTGAACTCGGTACACAGAGAACTGACTCGGTACACAGAGAACTGAACCCGGTACACAGAGAACTGACTCGGTACACAGAGAACTGAACCCGGTACACAGAGAACTGACTCGGTACACAGAGAACTGAACCCGGTACACAGAGAACTGAACTCGGTACACAGAGAACTGACTCGGTACACAGAGAGCTGAACCCGGAACACAGAGAACTGAACTCTGTACACAGAGAACTGACTCGGTACACAGAGAACTGAACCCGGTACACAGAGAACTGACTCGGTACACAGAGAACTGAACCCGGTACACAGAGAACTGAACTCGGTACACAGAGAACTGACTCGGTACACAGAGAGCTGAACCCGGTACACAGAGAACTGAACTCGGTACACAGAGAACTGACTCGGTACACAGAGAACTGAACCCGGTACACAGAGAACTGACTCGGTACACAGAGAGCTGAACCCGGTACACAGAGAACTGAACTCGGTACACAGAGAACTGACTCGGTACACAGAGAACTGAACCCGGTACACAGAGAACTGACTCGGTACACAGAGAACTGAACCCGGTACACAGAGAACTGAACTCGGTACACAGAGAACTGACTCGGTACACAGAGAACTGAACCCGGTACACAGAGAACTGAACTCGGTACACAGAGAACTGACTCGGTACACAGAGAACTGAACCCGGTACACAGAGAACTGAACTCGGTACACAGAGAACTGACTCGGTACACAGAGAACTGACTCGGTACACAGAGAACTGAACCTGGTACACAGAGAACTGAACTCGGTACACAGAGAACTGACTCGGTACACAGAGAACTGAACCCGGTACACAGAGAACTGAACTCGGTACACAGAGAACTGACTCGGTACACAGAGAACTGAACCCGGTACACAGAGAACTGACTCGGTACACAGAGAACTGAACTCGGTACACAGAGAACTGAACCCGGTACACAGAGAACTGACTCGGTACACAGAGAACTGAACTCGGTACACAGAGAACTGACTCGGTACACAGAGAACTGAACCCGGTACACAGAGAACTGAACACGGTACACAGAGAACTGAACACGGTACACAGAGAACTGAACCCGGTACACAGAGAACTGAACCCGGTACACAGAGAACTGAACTCGGTACACAGAGAACTGAACCTGGTACACAGAGTACTGAACTCGCTACACAGAGAACTGAACCTGGTACACAGAGAACTGACTCGGTACACAGAGAACTGAACCTGGTACACAGAGAACTGACTCGGTACACAGAGAACTGAACCTGGTACACAGAGAACTGACTCGGTACACAGAGAACTGAACCTGGTACACAGAGAACTGACTCGGTACACAGAGAACTGAACCCGGTACACAGAGAACTGACTCGGTACACAGAGAAATGACTCGGTACACAGAGAGCTGACTCGGTACACAGAGAACTGAACCCGGTACACAGAGAACTGAACTCGGTACACAGAGAACTGACTCGGTACACAGAGAACTGAACCCGGTACACAGAGAACTGAACTCGGTACACAGAGAGCTGACTCGGTACACAGAGAACTGAACCCGGTACACAGAGAACTGAACCCGGTACACAGAGAACTGACTCGGTTCACAGAGAACTGAACCCGGTACACAGAGAACTGAACCCGGTACACAGAGAACTGACTCGGTACACAGAGAGCTGAACCCGGTACACAGAGAACTGAACCCGGTACACAGAGAGCTGAACCCGGTACACAGAGAGCTGAACTCGGTACACAGAGAACTGACTCGGTACACAGAGAACTGACTCGGTACACAGAGAACTGAAACTGGTACACAGAGAACTGAACTCGGTACACAGAGAACTGACTTGGTGCACAGAGAACTGACTCGGTGCACAGAGAACTGAACTCGGTACACAGAGAACTGACTCGGTGCACAGAGAACTGAACTCGGTACACAGAGAACTGAACCCGGTACACAGAGAACTGAACTCGGTACACAGAGAACTGACTCGGTACACAGAGAGCTGAACCCGGAACACAGAGAACTGAACTCTGTACACAGAGAACTGACTCGGTACACAGAGAACTGAACCCGGTACACAGAGAACTGACTCGGTACACAGAGAACTGAACCCGGTACACAGAGAACTGAACTCGGTACACAGAGAACTGACTCGGTACACAGGGAGCTGAAGCCGGTACACAGAGAACTGAACTCTGTACACAGAGAACTGACTCGGTACACAGAGAACTGAACGCGGTTCACAGAGAACTGACTCGGTACACAGAGAACTGAACCCGGTACACAGAGAACTGAACTCGGTACACAGAGAACTGACTCGGTACACAGAGAGCTGAACCCGGTACACAGAGAACTGAACTCGGTACACAGAGAACTGACTCGGTACACAGAGAACTGAACCCGGTACACAGAGAACTGACTCGGTACACAGAGAGCTGAACCCGGTACACAGAGAACTGAACTCGGTACACAGAGAACTGACTCGGTACACAGAGAACTGAACCCGGTACACAGAGAACTGACTCGGTACACAGAGAACTGAACCCGGTACACAGAGAACTGAACTCGGTACACAGAGAACTGACTCGGTACACAGAGAGCTGAACCCGGTACACAGAGAACTGAACTCGGTACACAGAGAACTGACTCGGTACACAGAGAACTGAACCCGGTACACAGAGAACTGAACTCGGTACACAGAGAACTGACTCGGTACACAGAGAACTGACTCGGTACACAGAGAACTGAACCTGGTACACAGAGAACTGAACTCGGTACACAGAGAACTGACTCGGTACACAGAGAACTGAACCCGGTACACAGAGAACTGAACTCGGTACACAGAGAACTGACTCGGTACACAGAGAACTGAACCCGGTACACAGAGAACTGACTCGGTACACAGAGAACTGAACTCGGTACACAGAGAACTGAACCCGGTACACAGAGAACTGACTCGGTACACAGAGAACTGAACTCGGTACACAGAGAACTGACTCGGTACACAGAGAACTGAACCCGGTACACAGAGAACTGAACTCGGTACACAGAGAACTGAACACGGTACACAGAGAACTGAACACGGTACACAGAGAACTGAACCCGGTACACAGAGAACTGAAACCGGTACACAGAGAACTGAACCCGGTACACAGAGAACTGAACTCGCTACACAGAGAACTGAACCTGGTACACAGAGAACTGACTCGGTACACAGAGAACTGAACCTGGTACACAGAGAACTGACTCGGTACACAGAGAACTGAACCTGGTACACAGAGAACTGACTCGGTACACAGAGAACTGAACCTGGTACACAGAGAACTGACTCGGTACACAGAGAACTGAACCCGGTACACAGAGAACTGACTCGGTACACAGAGAACTGAACTCGGTACACAGAGAACTGAACTCGGTACACAGAGAACTGAACCTGGTACACAGAGAACTGAACTCGGTACACAGTGAACTGAACCTGGTACACAGAGAACTGAACTCGGTACACAGAGAACTGAACCTGGTACACAGAGAACTGAACTCGGTACACAGAGAACTGACTCGGTACACAGAGAACTGAACCTGGTACACAGAGAACTGACTCGGTACACAGAGAACTGACTCGGTACACAGAGAACTGAACCCGGTACACAGAGAACTGAACTCGGTACACAGAGAACTGAACTCGGTACATAGAGAACTGAACTCGGTACACAGAGAACTGAACCTGGTACACAGAGAACTGAACTCGGTACACAGAGAACTGACTCGGTACACAGAGAACTGAACCTGGTACACAGAGAACTGACTCGGTTTACAGAGAACTGAACCTGGTACACAGAGAACTGAACCTGGTACACAGAGAACTGACTCGGTACACAGAGAACTGAACTCGGTACACAGAGAACTGAACTCGGTACACAGAGAACTGAACTCGGTACACAGAGAACTGAACCTGGTACACAGAGAACTGAACTCGGTACACAGTGAACTGAACCTGGTACACAGAGAACTGAACTCGGTACACAGAGAACTGAACCTGGTACACAGAGAACTGAACTCGGTACACAGAGAACTGACTCGGTACACAGAGAACTGAACCTGGTACACAGAGAACTGCCTCGGTACACAGAGAACTGAACCTGGTACACAGAGAACTGACTCGGTACACAGAGAACTGACTCGGTACACAGAGAACTGAACCCGGTACACAGAGAACTGAACTCGGTACACAGAGAACTGAACTCGGTACACAGAGAACTGAACTCGGTACACAGAGAACTGAACCTGGTACACAGAGAACTGAACTCGGTACACAGAGAACTGACTCGGTACACAGAGAACTGAACCTGGTACACAGAGAACTGACTCGGTTTACAGAGAACTGAACCTGGTACACAGAGAACTGAACCCGGTACACAGAGAGCTGAACTCGGTACACAGAGAACTGAACCTGGTACACAGAGAACTGACTCGGTACACAGAGAACTGAACTCGGTACACAGAGAACTGAACTCGGTACACAGAGAACTGAACTCGGTACACAGAGAACTGAACCCGGTACACAGAGAACTGAACCCGGTACACAGAGAACTGAACCCGGTACACAGAGAACTGAACTCGGTACACAGAGAACTGACTCGGTACACAGAGAACTGAACCCGGTACACAGAGAACTGACTCGGTACACAGAGAACTGAACCCGGTACACAGAGAACTGACTCGGTACACAGAGAACTGAACCCGGTACACAGAGAACTGAACTCGGTACACAGAGAACTGACTCGGTACACAGAGAGCTGAACCCGGAACACAGAGAACTGAACTCTGTACACAGAGAACTGACTCGGTACACAGAGAACTGAACCCGGTACACAGAGAACTGACTCGGTACACAGAGAACTGAACCCGGTACACAGAGAACTGAACTCGGTACACAGAGAACTGACTCGGTACACAGAGAGCTGAACCCGGTACACAGAGAACTGAACTCGGTACACAGAGAACTGACTCGGTACACAGAGAACTGAACCCGGTACACAGAGAACTGACTCGGTACACAGAGAGCTGAACCCGGTACACAGAGAACTGAACTCGGTACACAGAGAACTGACTCGGTACACAGAGAACTGAACCCGGTACACAGAGAACTGACTCGGTACACAGAGAACTGAACCCGGTACACAGAGAACTGAACTCGGTACACAGAGAACTGACTCGGTCCACAGAGAACTGAACCCGGTACACAGAGAACTGAACTCGGTACACAGAGAACTGACTCGGTACACAGAGAACTGAACCCGGTACACAGAGAACTGAACTCGGTACACAGAGAACTGACTCGGTACACAGAGAACTGACTCGGTACACAGAGAACTGAACCTGGTACACAGAGAACTGAACTCGGTACACAGAGAACTGACTCGGTACACAGAGAACTGAACCCGGTACACAGAGAACTGAACTCGGTACACAGAGAACTGACTCGGTACACAGAGAACTGAACCCGGTACACAGAGAACTGACTCGGTACACAGAGAACTGAACTCGGTACACAGAGAACTGAACCCGGTACACAGAGAACTGACTCGGTACACAGAGAACTGAACTTGGTACACAGAGAACTGACTCGGTACACAGAGAACTGAACCCGGTACACAGAGAACTGAACACGGTACACAGAGAACTGAACACGGTACACAGAGAACTGAACCCGGTACACAGAGAACTGAACCCGGTACACAGAGAACTGAACTCGGTACACAGAGAACTGAACCTGGTACACAGAGTACTGAACTCGCTACACAGAGAACTGAACCTGGTACACAGAGAACTGACTCGGTACACAGTGAACTGAACCTGGTACACAGAGAACTGACTCGGTACACAGAGAACTGAACCTGGTACACAGAGAACTGACTCGGTACACAGAGAACTGAACCTGGTACACAGAGAACTGACTCGGTACACAGAGAACTGAACCCGGTACACAGAGAACTGACTCGGTACACAGAGAAATGACTCGGTACACAGAGAGCTGACTCGGTACACAGAGAACTGAACCCGGTACACAGAGAACTGAACTCGGTACACAGAGAACTGACTCGGTACACAGAGAACTGAACCCGGTACACAGAGAACTGAACTCGGTACACAGAGAGCTGACTCGGTACACAGAGAACTGAACCCGGTACACAGAGAACTGAACCCGGTACACAGAGAACTGACTCGGTTCACAGAGAACTGAACCCGGTACACAGAGAACTGAACCCGGTACACAGAGAACTGACTCGGTACACAGAGAGCTGAACCCGGTACACAGAGAACTGAACCCGGTACACAGAGAGCTGAACCCGGTACACAGAGAGCTGAACTCGGTACACAGAGAACTGACTCGGTACACAGAGAACTGACTCGGTACACAGAGAACTGAAACTGGTACACAGAGAACTGAACTCGGTACACAGAGAACTGACTTGGTGCACAGAGAACTGACTCGGTGCACAGAGAACTGAACTCGGTACACAGAGAACTGACTCGGTGCACAGAGAACTGAACTCGGTACACAGAGAACTGACTCGGTACACAGAGAACTGAACCCGGTACACAGAGAACTGACTCGGTACACAGAGAACTGAACTCGGTACACAGAGAACTGAACCCGGTACACAGAGAACTGAACCCGGTACACAGAGAACTGAACTCGGTACACAGAGAACTGAACCCGGTACACAGAGAACTGACTCGGTACACAGAGAACTGAACCCGGTACACAGAGAACTGAACCCGGTACACAGAGAACTGAACTCTGTACACAGAGAACTGAACCCGGTACACAGAGAACTGAACCCGGTACACAGAGAACTGAACTCGGTACACAGAGAACTGAACTCGGTACACAGAGAACTGAACCCGGTAAACAGAGAACTGAACCTGGTACACAGAGAACTGAACCCGGTACACAGAGAACTGAACCCGGTACACAGAGAACTGAACTCGGTACACAGAGAACTGAACTCGGTACACAGAGAACTGAACCCGGTACACAGAGAACTGACTCGGTACACAGAGAACTGAACCCGGTACACAGAGAACTGAACCCGGTACACAGAGAACTGAACCCGGTACACAGAGAACTGAACTCGGTACACAGAGAACTGAACTCGGTACACAGAGAACTGAACTCGGTACACAGAGAACTGAACACGGTACACTGAGAACTGAACTCGGTACACAGAGAACTGACTCGGTACACAGAGAACTGAACCCGGTACACAGAGAACTGAACCCGGTACACAGAGAACTGAACCCGGTACACAGAGAACTGAACCCAGTACACAGAGAACTGAACCTGGTACACAGAGAACTGAACCTGGTACACAGAGAACTGAACCTGGTACACGAGAACTGAACCCGGTACACAGAGAACTGAACCCGGTACACAGAGAACTGACTCGGTACACAGAGAACTGAACCCGGTACACAGAGAACTGAACCCGGTACACAGAGAACTGAACCCGGTACACAGAGAACTGAACTCGGTACACAGAGAACTGAACTCGGTACACAGAGAACTGAACCCGGTACACAGAGAACTGAACTCGGTACACAGAGAACTGAACCTGGTACACAGAGAACTGAACTCGGTACACAGAGAACTGAACCCGGTACACAGAGAACTGAACTCGGTACACAGAGAACTGAACCCGGTACACAGAGAACTGAACCCGGTACACAGAGAACTGAACCTGGTACACAGAGAACTGAATTCGGTACACAGAGAACTGAACCCGGAACACAGAGAACTGAACTCAGTACACAGAGAACTGAACCCGGTACACAGAGAACTGAACTCGGTACACAGAGAACTGAACCCGGTACACAGAGAACTGAACCCGGTACACAGAGAACTGAACTCGGTACACAGAGAACTGGCTCGGTACACAGAGAGCTGACTCGGTACACAGAGAACTGAACCCGGTACACAGAGAACTGAACTCGGTACACAGAGAACTGACTCGGTACACAGAGAACTGAACCCGGTACACAGAGAACTGAACTCGGTACACAGAGAGCTGACTCGGTGCACAGAAACTGAACCCGGTACACAGAGAACTGAACCCGGTACACAGAGAACTGACTCGGTACACAGAGAACTGAACCCGGTACACAGAGAACTGAACCCGGTACACAGAGAACTGACTCGGTACACAGAGAGCTGAACCCGGTACACAGAGAACTGAACCCGGTACACAGAGAGCTGAACCCGGTACACAGAGAGCTGAACCTGGTACACAGAGAACTGACTCGGTACACAGAGAACTGACTCGGTACACAGAGAACTGAACCTGGTACACCGAGAACTGAACCCGGTACACAGAGAACTGAACCCGGTACACAGAGAACTGAACCCGGTACACAGAGAACTGAACCCGGTACACAGAGAACTGAACCCGGTACACAGAGAACTGACTCGGTACACAGAGAACTGAACCCGGTACACAGAGAACTGAACCCGGTACACAGAGAACTGACTCGGTACACAGAGAACTGAACCCGGTACACAGAGAACTGAACTCGGTACACAGAGAACTGAACCCGGTACACAGAGAACTGAACCCGGTACACAGAGAACTGAACTCGGTACACAGAGAACTGACTCGGTACACAGAGAACTGACTCGGTACACAGAGAACTGAACCTGGTACACAGAGAACTGAACCCGGTACACAGAGAACTGAACCCGGTACACAGAGAACTGAACCCGGTACACAGAGAACTGAACTCGGTACACAGAGAACTGAACCTGGTACACAGAGAACTGAACTCAGTACACAGAGAACTGAACCCGGTACACAGAGAACTGACTCGGTACACAGAGAACTGAACCCGGTACACAGAGAACTGAACCCGGTACACAGAGAACTGAACCTGGTACACAGAGAACTGACTCTGGTACACAGAGAACTGAACCTGGTACACAGATAACTGAACCTGGTACACAGAGAACTGAACCCGGTACACAGAGAACTGAACCTGGTACACAGAGAACTGAACTCGGTACACAGAGACCTGAACCCGGTACACAGAGAACTGAACCCGGTACACAGAGAACTGAACCCGGTACACAGAGAACTGAACCTGGTACACAGAGAACTGAACCCGGTACACAGAGAAATGAACCCAATACACAGAGAACTGAACTCGGTACACAGAGAACTGAACTCGGTACACAGAGAACTGAACCCGGTACACAGAGAACTGAACCCGGTACACAGAGAACTGAACTCGGTACACAGAGAACTGAACCCGGTACACAGAGAACTGAACTCGGTACACAGAGAACTGAACTCGGTACACAGAGAACTGAATCCGGTACACAGAGAACTGAACCTGGTACACAGAGAACTGAACTCGGTACACGGAGCACTGAACTTGGTACACAGAGAACTGAACCTGGTACACAGAGAACTGAACTCGGTACACAGAGAACTGAACTCGGTACACAGAGAACTGAACCCGGTACACAGAGTACTGAACTCGGTACACAGAGAACTGACTCGGTACACAGAGAGCTGAACCCGGTACACAGAGAACTGACTCGGTACACAGAGAACTGAACCCGGTACACAGAGAACTGAACTCGGTACACAGAGACCTGAACACGGTACACAGAGAACTGAACTCGGTACACAGAGAACTGACTCGGTACACAGAGAACTGAACCCGGTACACAGAGAACTGACTCGGTACACAGAGAACTGACTCGGTACACAGAGAACTGAACCCGGTACACAGAGAACTGAACCCGGTACACAGAGAACTGAACTCGGTACACAGAGAACTGAACCCGGTACACAGAGAACTGAACCCGGTACACAGAGAACTGAACTCGGTACACAGAGAACTGAAGCTGGTACACAGAGAACTGACTCGGTACACAGAGAACTGAACTCGGTACACAGAGAACTGAACTCGGTACACAGAGAACTGAACTCGGTACACAGAGAACTGAACCTGGTACACAGAGAACTGACTCGGTACACAGAGAACTGAACCTGGTACACAGAGAACTGACTCGGTACACAGAGAACTGAACTCGGTACACAGAGAACTGACTCGGTACACAGAGAACTGAACCCGGTACACAGAGAACTGAACCCGGTACACAGAGAACTGAACCCGGTACACAGAGAACTGACTCGGTACACAGAGAACTGACTCGGTACACAGAGAACTGAACCCGGTACACAGAGAACTGAACCCGGTACACAGAGAACTGACTCGGTACACAGAGAACTGAACCCGGTACACAGAGAACTGAACTCGGTACACAGAGAACTGAACCCGGTACACAGAGAACTGAACCCGGTACACAGAGAACTGAACTCGGTACACAGAGAACTGACTCGGTACACAGAGAACTGACTCGGTACACAGAGAACTGAACCTGGTACACAGAGAACTGAACCCGGTACACAGAGAACTGAACCCGGTACACAGAGAACTGAACCCGGTACACAGAGAACTGAACTCGGTACACAGAGAACTGAACCTGGTACACAGAGAACTGAACTCAGTACACAGAGAACTGAACCCGGTACACAGAGAACTGACTCGGTACACAGAGAACTGAACCCGGTACACAGAGAACTGAACCCGGTACACAGAGAACTGAACCTGGTACACAGAGAACTGACTCTGGTACACAGAGAACTGAACCTGGTACACAGATAACTGAACCTGGTACACAGAGAACTGAACCCGGTACACAGAGAACTGAACCTGGTACACAGAGAACTGAACTCGGTACACAGAGACCTGAACCCGGTACACAGAGAACTGAACCCGGTACACAGAGAACTGAACCCGGTACACAGAGAACTGAACCTGGTACACAGAGAACTGAACCCGGTACACAGAGAAATGAACCCAATACACAGAGAACTGAACTCGGTACACAGAGAACTGAACTCGGTACACAGAGAACTGAACCCGGTACACAGAGAACTGAACCCGGTACACAGAGAACTGAACTCGGTACACAGAGAACTGAACCCGGTACACAGAGAACTGAACTCGGTACACAGAGAACTGAACTCGGTACACAGAGAACTGAATCCGGTACACAGAGAACTGAACCTGGTACACAGAGAACTGAACTCGGTACACGGAGCACTGAACTTGGTACACAGAGAACTGAACCTGGTACACAGAGAACTGAACTCGGTACACAGAGAACTGAACTCGGTACACAGAGAACTGAACCCGGTACACAGAGTACTGAACTCGGTACACAGAGAACTGACTCGGTACACAGAGAGCTGAACCCGGTACACAGAGAACTGACTCGGTACACAGAGAACTGAACCCGGTACACAGAGAACTGAACTCGGTACACAGAGACCTGAACACGGTACACAGAGAACTGAACTCGGTACACAGAGAACTGACTCGGTACACAGAGAACTGAACCCGGTACACAGAGAACTGACTCGGTACACAGAGAACTGACTCGGTACACAGAGAACTGAACCCGGTACACAGAGAACTGAACCCGGTACACAGAGAACTGAACTCGGTACACAGAGAACTGAACCCGGTACACAGAGAACTGAACCCGGTACACAGAGAACTGAACTCGGTACACAGAGAACTGAAGCTGGTACACAGAGAACTGACTCGGTACACAGAGAACTGAACTCGGTACACAGAGAACTGAACTCGGTACACAGAGAACTGAACTCGGTACACAGAGAACTGAACCTGGTACACAGAGAACTGACTCGGTACACAGAGAACTGAACCTGGTACACAGAGAACTGACTCGGTACACAGAGAACTGAACTCGGTACACAGAGAACTGACTCGGTACACAGAGAACTGAACCCGGTACACAGAGAACTGAACTCGGTACACAGAGAACTGACTCGGTACACAGAGAACTGACTCGGTACACAGAGAACTGAACCCGGTACACAGAGAACTGAACTCGGTACACAGAGAACTGAACTCGGTACACAGAGAACTGAACCCGGTACACAGCGAACTGAACCCGGTACACAGAGAACTGAACCCGGTACACAGAGAACTGAACCCGGTACACAGAGAACTGAACTCGGTACACAGAGAACTGAACCCGGTACACAGAGAACTGAACCTGGTACACAGAGAACTGACTCGGTACACAGAGAACTGAACCCGGTACACAGAGAACTGAACCTGGTACACAGAGAACTGACTCGGTACACAGAGAACTGAACTCGGTACACAGAGAACTGAACCCGGTACACAGAGAACTGAACCCGGTACACAGAGAACTGAACCCGGTACACAGAGAACTGAACCCGGTACACAGAGAACTGAACTCGGTACACAGAGAACTGACTCGGTACACAGAGAACTGAACCCGGTACACAGAGAACTGAACCCGGTACACAGAGAACTGAACCCGGTACACAGAGAACTGAACCCGGTACACAGAGAACTGAACCCGGTACACAGAGAACTGAACCCGGTACACAGAGAACTGAACCCGGTACACAGAGAACTGAACTCGGTACACAGAGAACTGACTCGGTACACAGAGAACTGAACCCGGTACACAGAGAACTGACTCGGTACACAGAGAACTGAACCCGGTACACAGAGAACTGACTCGGTACACAGAGAACTGAACCCGGTACACAGAGAACTGAACTCGGTACACAGAGAACTGACTCGGTACACAGGGAGCTGAACCCGGTACACAGAGAACTGAACTCTGTACACAGAGAACTGACTCGGTACACAGAGAACTGAACCCGGTACACAGAGAACTGACTCGGTACACAGAGAACTGAACCCGGTACACAGAGAACTGAACTCGGTACACAGAGAACTGACTCGGTACACAGAGAGCTGAACCCGGTACACAGAGAACTGAACTCGGTACACAGAGAACTGACTCGGTACACAGAGAACTGAACCCGGTACACAGAGAACTGACTCGGTACACAGAGAGCTGAACCCGGTACACAGAGAACTGAACTCGGTACACAGAGAACTGACTCGGTACACAGAGAACTGAACCCGGTACACAGAGAACTGACTCGGTACACAGAGAACTGAACCCGGTACACAGAGAACTGAACTCGGTACACAGAGAACTGACTCGGTACACAGAGACCTGAACCCGGTACACAGAGAACTGAACTCGGTACACAGAGAACTGACTCGGTACACAGAGAACTGAACCCGGTACACAGAGAACTGAACTCGGTACACAGAGAACTGACTCGGTACACAGAGAACTGACTCGGTACACAGAGAACTGAACCTGGTACACAGAGAACTGAACTCGGTACACAGAGAACTGACTCGGTACACAGAGAACTGAACCCGGTACACAGAGAACTGAACTCGGTACACAGAGAACTGACTCGGTACACAGAGAACTGAACCCGGTACACAGAGAACTGACTCGGTACACAGAGAACTGAACTCGGTACACAGAGAACTGAACCCGGTACACAGAGAACTGACTCGGTACACAGAGAACTGAACTCGGTACACAGAGAACTGACTCGGTACACAGAGAACTGAACCCGGTACACAGAGAACTGAACTCGGTACACAGAGAACTGAACACGGTACACAGAGAACTGAACACGGTACACAGAGAACTGAACCCGGTACACAGAGAACTGAACTCGGTACACAGAGAACTGAACCCGGTACACAGAGAACTGAACTCGCTACACAGAGAACTGAACCTGGTACACAGAGAACTGACTCGGTACACAGAGAACTGAACCTGGTACACAGAGAACTGACTCGGTACACAGAGAACTGAACCTGGTACACAGAGAACTGACTCGGTACACAGAGAACTGAACCTGGTACACAGAGAACTGACTCGGTACACAGAGAACTGAACCCGGTACACAGAGAACTGACTCGGTACACAGAGAACTGAACTCGGTACACAGAGAACTGAACTCGGTACACAGAGAACTGAACCTGGTACACAGAGAACTGAACTCGGTACACAGTGAACTGAACCTGGTACACAGAGAACTGAACTCGGTACACAGAGAACTGAACCTGGTACACAGAGAACTGAACTCGGTACACATAGAACTGACTCGGTACACAGAGAACTGAACCTGGTACACAGAGAACTGCCTCGGTACACAGAGAACTGAACCTGGTACACAGAGAACTGACTCGGTACACAGAGAACTGACTCGGTACACAGAGAACTGAACCCGGTACACAGAGAACTGAACTCGGTACACAGAGAACTGAACTCGGTACACAGAGAACTGAACTCGGTACACAGAGAACTGAACCTGGTACACAGAGAACTGAACTCGGTACACAGAGAACTGACTCGGTACACAGAGAACTGAACCTGGTACACAGAGAACTGACTCGGTACACAGAGAACTGAACCTGGTACACAGAGAACTGAACCCGGTACACAGAGAGCTGAACTCGGTACACAGAGAACTGAACCTGGTACACAGAGAACTGACTCGGTACACAGAGAACTGAACTCGGTACACAGAGAACTGAACTCGGTACACAGAGAACTGAACTCGGTACACAGAGAACTGAACCCGGTACACAGAGAACTGAACCCGGTACACAGAGAACTGAACCCGGTACACAGAGAACTGAACTCGGTACACAGAGAACTGACTCGGTACACAGAGAACTGAACCCGGTACACAGAGAACTGACTCGGTACACAGAGAACTGAACCCGGTACACAGAGAACTGACTCGGTACACAGAGAACTGAACCCGGTACACAGAGAACTGAACTCGGTACACAGAGAACTGACTCGGTACACAGAGAGCTGAACCCGGAACACAGAGAGAATTCTGGAGAGAATTCTTCGAGACAGGATCTACTCCCATTTGGAAGCAAATGGACGTATTAGTGAGAGGCAGCACGGTTTTGTGAAGGGGAGGTCGTGTCTCACTAACTTGATCGAGTTTTTCGAGGAGGTCACTAAGATGATTGATGCAGGTAGGGCAGTAGATGTTGTCTATATGGACTTCAGTAAGGCCTTTGACAAGGTCCCTCATGGTAGACTAGTACAAAAGGTGAAGTCACACGGGATCAGGGGTGAACTGGCAAGGTGGATACAGAACTGGCTAGGCCATAGAAGGCAGAGGGTAGCAATGGAGGGATGCTTTTCTAATTGGAGGGCTGTGACCAGTGGTGTTCCACAGGGATCAGTGCTGGGACCTTTGCTCTTTGTAGTATATATAAATGATTTGGAGGAAAATGTAACTGGTCTGATTAGTAAGTTTGCAGACGACACAAAGGTTGGTGGAATTGCGGATAGCGATGAGGACTGTCTGAGGATACAGCAGGATTTAGATTGTCTGGAGACTTGGGCGGAGAGATGGCAGATGGAGTTTAACCTGGACAAATGTGAGGTAATGCATTTTGGAAGGGCTAATGCAGGTAGGGAATATACAGTGAATGGTAGAACCCTCAAGAGTATTGAAAGTCAAAGAGATCTAGGAGTACAGGTCCACAGATCACTGAAAGGGGCTACACAGGTGGAGAAGGTAGTCAAGAAGGCATACGGCATGCTTGCCTTCATTGGCCGGGGCATTGAGTATAAGAATTGGCAAGTCATGTTGCAGCTGTATAGAACCTTAGTTAGGCCACACTTGGAGTATAGTGTTCAATTCTGGTCGCCACACTACCAGAAGGATGTGGAGGCTTTAGAGAGGGTGCAGAAGAGATTTACCAGAATGTTGCCTGGTATGGAGGGCATAAGCTATGAGGAGCGATTGAATAAACTCGGTTTGTTCTCACTGGAACGAAGGAGGTTGAGGGGCGACCTGATAGAGGTATACAAAATTATGAGGGGCATAGACAGAGTGGATAGTCAGAGGCTTTTCCCCAGGGTAGAGGGGTCAATTACTAGGGGGCATAGGTTTAAGGTGAGAGGGGCAAAGTTTAGAGTAGATGTACGAGGCAAGTTTTTTACGCAGAGGGTAGTGGGTGCCTGGAACTCACTACCGGAGGAGGTAGTGGAGGCAGGGACGATAGGGACATTTAAGGGGCATCTTGACAAATATATGAATAGGATGGGAATAGAAGGATACGGACCCAGGAAGTGTAGAAGATTGTAGTTTAGTCGGGCAGTATGGTCGGCACGGGCTTGGAGGGCCGAAGGGCCTGTTCCTGTGCTGTACATTTCTTTGTTCTTTGTTCTTTGTTCTTTGAACTCTGTACACAGAGAACTGACTCGGTACACAGAGAACTGAACCCGGTACACAGAGAACTGACTCGGTACACAGAGAACTGAACCCGGTACACAGAGAACTGAACTCGGTACACAGAGAACTGACTCGGTACACAGAGAGCTGAACCCGGTACACAGAGAACTGAACTCGGTACACAGAGAACTGACTCGGTACACAGAGAACTGAACCCGGTACACAGAGAACTGACTCGGTACACAGAGAGCTGAACCCGGTACACAGAGAACTGAACTCGGTACACAGAGAACTGACTCGGTACACAGAGAACTGAACCCGGTACACAGAGAACTGACTCGGTACACAGAGAACTGAACCCGGTACACAGAGAACTGAACTCGGTACACAGAGAACTGACTCGGTACACAGAGAACTGAACCCGGTACACAGAGAACTGAACTCGGTACACAGAGAACTGACTCGGTACACAGAGAACTGAACCCGGTACACAGAGAACTGAACTCGGTACACAGAGAACTGACTCGGTACACAGAGAACTGACTCGGTACACAGAGAACTGAACCTGGTACACAGAGAACTGAACTCGGTACACAGAGAACTGACTCGGTACACAGAGAACTGAACCCGGTACACAGAGAGCTGAACCCGGTACACAGAGAACTGAACTCGGTACACAGAGAACTGACTCGGTACACAGAGAACTGAACCCGGTACACAGAGAACTGACTCGGTACACAGAGAACTGAACCCGGTACACAGAGAACTGAACTCGGTACACAGAGAACTGACTCGGTACACAGAGAACTGAACCCGGTACACAGAGAACTGAACTCGGTACACAGAGAACTGACTCGGTACACAGAGAACTGAACCCGGTACACAGAGAACTGAACTCGGTACACAGAGAACTGACTCGGTACACAGAGAACTGACTCGGTACACAGAGAACTGAACCTGGTACACAGAGAACTGAACTCGGTACACAGAGAACTGACTCGGTACACAGAGAACTGAACCCGGTACACAGAGAACTGAACTCGGTACACAGAGAACTGACTCGGTACACAGAGAACTGAACCCGGTACACAGAGAACTGACTCGGTACACAGAGAACTGAACTCGGTACACAGAGAACTGAACCCGGTACACAGAGAACTGACTCGGTACACAGAGAACTGAACTCGGTACACAGAGAACTGACTCGGTACACAGAGAACTGAACCCGGTACACAGAGAACTGAACACGGTACACAGAGAACTGAACACGGTACACAGAGAACTGAACCCGGTACACAGAGAACTGAACCCGGTACACAGAGAACTGAACTCGGTACACAGAGAACTGAACCTGGTACACAGAGAACTGAACTCGCTACACAGAGAACTGAACCTGGTACACAGAGAACTGACTCGGTACACAGAGAACTGAACCTGGTACACAGAGAACTGACTCGGTACACAGAGAACTGAACCTGGTACACAGAGAACTGACTCGGTACACAGAGAACTGAACCTGGTACACAGAGAACTGACTCGGTACACAGAGAACTGAACCCGGTACACAGAGAACTGACTCGGTACACAGAGAACTGAACTCGGTACACAGAGAACTGAACTCGGTACACAGAGAACTGAACCTGGTACACAGAGAACTGAACTCGGTACACAGTGAACTGAACCTGGTACACAGAGAACTGAACTCGGTACACAGAAAACTGTACCTGGTACACAGAGAACTGAACTCGGTACACAGAGAACTGACTCGGTACACAGAGAACTGAACCTGGTACACAGAGAACTGCCTCGGTACACAGAGATATGAACCTGGTACACAGAGAACTGACTCGGTACACAGAGAACTGACTCGGTACACAGAGAACTGAACCCGGTACACAGAGAACTGAACTCGGTACACAGAGAACTGAACTCGGTACACAGAGAACTGAACCTGGTACACAGAGAACTGAACTCGGTACACAGAGAACTGACTCGGTACACAGAGAACTGAACCTGGTACACAGAGAACTGACTCGGTACACAGAGAACTGAACCTGGTACACAGAGAACTGAACCCGGTACACAGAGAGCTGAACTCGGTACACAGAGAACTGAACCTGGTACACAGAGAACTGACTCGGTACACAGAGAACTGAACTCGGTACACAGAGAACTGAACTCGGTACACAGAGAACTGAAC
This sequence comes from Scyliorhinus torazame, assembly GCF_047496885.1. NCBI lineage: Eukaryota > Metazoa > Chordata > Chondrichthyes > Carcharhiniformes > Scyliorhinidae > Scyliorhinus > Scyliorhinus torazame. The sequence continues at coordinate 2,130,130 of NC_092720.1, forward strand.
TCGGTACACAGAGAACTGAACCTGGTACACAGAGAACTGACTCGGTACACAGAGAACTGAACCTGGTACACAGAGAACTGACTCGGTACACAGAGAACTGAACTCGGTACACAGAGAACTAAACCTGGTACACAGAGAACTGAACTCGGTACACAGAGAACTGAACCTGGTACACAGAGAACTGAACTCGCTACACAGAGAACTGAACCTGGTACACAGAGAACTGACTCGGTACACAGAGAACTGAACCTGGTACACAGAGAACTGACTCGGTACACAGAGAACTGAACCTGGTACACAGAGAACTGAACCCGGTACACAGAGAGCTGAACTCGGTACACAGAGAACTGAACCTGGTACACAGAGAACTGACTCGGTACACAGAGAACTGAACTCGGTACACAGAGAACTGAACTCGGTACACAGAGAACTGACTCGGTACACAGAGAACTGAACTCGGTACACAGAGAACTGACTCGGTACACAGAGAAATGAACTCGGTGAACAGAGAACTGATCCCGGTACACAGAGAACTGACTCGGTGCACAGAGAACTGAACTCGGTACACAGAGAACTGACTCGGTACACAGAAAACTGAACTCGGTACACAGAGAACTGAACCCGGTACACAGAGAACTGAACCCGGTACACAGAGAACTGACTCGGTACACAGAGAACTGAACCCGGTACACAGAGAACTGAACCCGGTACACAGAGAACTGAACCCGGTACACAGAGAACTGAACTCGGTACACAGAGAACTGACTCGGTGCACAGAGAACTGAAGCCGGTACACAGAGAACTGACTCGCTGCACAGAGAACTGAACTCGGTACACAGAGAGCTGAACCCGGTACACAGAGAACTGAACTCGGTACACAGAGAGCTGAACCCGGTACACAGAGAACTGAACTCGGTACACAGAGAACTGAACCCGGTACACAGAGAACTGAACCCGGTACACAGAGAACTGAACTCGGTACACAGAGAACTGAACCCGGTACACAGAGAACTGACTCGGTACACAGAGAACTGAACCCGGTACACAGAGAACTGAACCCGGTACACCGAGAACTGAACTCTGTACACAGAGAATTGAACCCGGTACACAGAGAACTGAACCCGGTACACAGAGAACTGAACTCGGTACACAGAGAACTGAACGCGGTACACAGAGAACTGAACCCGGTAAACAGAGAACTGAACCTGGTACACAGAGAACTGAACCCGGTACACAGAGAACTGAACCCGGTACACAGAGAACTGAACTCGGTACACAGAGAACTGAACTCGGTACACAGAGAACTGAACTCGGTACACAGAGAACTGAACCCGGTACACAGAGAACTGACTCGGTACACAGAGAACTGAACCCGGTACACAGAGAACTGAACCCGGTACACAGAGAACTGAACCTGGTACACAGAGAACTGAACTCGGTACACAGAGAACTGAACTCGGTACACAGAGAACTGAACTCGGTACACAGAGAACTGAACACGGTACACAGAGAACTGAACTCGGTACACAGAGAACTGACTCGGTACACAGAGAACTGAACCCGGTACACAGAGAACTGAACCCGGTACACAGAGAACTGAACCCGGTACACAGAGAACTGAACCCGGTACACAGAGAACTGAACCTGGTACACAGAGAACTGAACCTGGTACACAGAGAACTGAACCTGGTACACAGAGAACTGAACCCGGTACACAGAGAACTGAACCCGGTACACAGAGAACTGACTCGGTACACAGAGAACTGAACCCGGTACACAGAGAACTGAACTCGGTACACAGAGAACTGAACCCGGTACACAGAGAACTGAACTCGGTACACAGAGAACTGAACCTGGTACACAGAGAACTGAACTCGGTACACAGAGAACTGAACCCGGTACACAGAGAACTGAACTCGGTACACAGAGAACTGAACCCGGTACACAGAGAACTGAACCCGGTACACAGAGAACTGAACCTGGTACACAGAGAACTGAACTCGGTACACAGAGAACGGAACCCGGTACACAGAGAACTGAACTCAGCACACAGAGAACTGAACCCGGTACACAGAGAACTGAACTCGGTACACAGAGAACTGAACTCGGTACACAGAGGACTGACTCGGTACACAGAGAACTGAACTCGGTACACAGAGAACTGACTCGGTACACAGAAAAATGAACTCGGTGCACCGAGAACTGATCCCGGTACACAGAGAACTGACTCGGTGCGCAGAGAACTGAACTCGGTACACAGAGAACTGACTCGGTACACAGAAAACTGAACTCGGTACACAGAGAACTGAACCCGGTACACAGAGAACTGAACCCGGTACACAGAGAACTGACTCGGTACACAGAGAACTGAACCCGGTACACAGAGAACTGAACCCGGTACACAGAGAACTGAACCCGGTACACAGAGAACTGAACTCGGTACACAGAGAACTGAACTCGGTACACAGAGGACTGACTCGGTACACAGAGAACTGAACTCGGTACACAGAGAACTGACTCGGTACACAGAAAAATGAACTCGGTGCACCGAGAACTGATCCCGGTACACAGAGAACTGACTCGGTGCGCAGAGAACTGAACTCGGTACACAGAGAACTGACTCGGTACACAGAAAACTGAACTCGGTACACAGAGAACTGAACCCGGTACACAGAGAACTGAACCCGGTACACAGAGAACTGACTCGGTACACAGAGAACTGAACCCGGTACACAGAGAACTGAACCCGGTACACAGAGAACTGAACCCGGTACACAGAGAACTGAACTCGGTACACAGAGAACTGACTCGGTGCACAGAGAACTGAAGCCGGTACACAGAGAACTGACTCGGTGCACAGAGAACTGAACTCGGTACACAGAGAGCTGAACACGGTACACAGAGAACTGAACTCGGTACACAGAAAGCTGAACCCGGTACACAGAGAACTGAACTCTGTACACAGAGAACTGAACCCGGTACACAGAGAACTGAACCCGGTACACAGAGAACTGAACTCGGTACACAGAGAACTGAACCCGGTACACAGAGAACTGACTCGGTACACAGAGAACTGAACCCGGTACACAGAGAACTGAACCCGGTACACAGAGAACTGAACTCTGTACACAGAGAATTGAACCCGGTACACAGAGAACTGAACCCGGTACACAGAGAACTGAACTCGGTACACAGAGAACTGAACGCGGTACACAGAGAACTGAACCCGGTAAACAGAGAACTGAACCTGGTACACAGAGAACTGAACCCGGTACACAGAGAACTGAACCCGGTACACAGAGAACTGAACTCGGTACACAGAGAAATGAACTCGGTACACAGAGAACTGAACTCGGTACACAGAGAACTGAACCCGGTACACAGAGAACTGACTCGGTACACAGAGAACTGAACCCGGTACACAGAGAACTGAACCCGGTACACAGACAACTGAACCCGGTACACAGAGAACTGAACTCGGTACACAGAGAACTGAACTCGGTACACAGAGAACTGAACTCGGTACACAGAGAACTGAACACGGTACACAGAGAACTGAACTCGATACACAGAGAACTGACTCGGTACACAGAGAACTGAACCTGGTACACAGAGAACTGACTCGGTACACAGAGAACTGAACCTGGTACACAGAGAACTGAACCCGGTACACAGAGAGCTGAACTCGGTACACAGAGAACTGAACCTGGTACACAGAGAACTGACTCGGTACACAGAGAACTGAACTCGGTACACAGAGAACTGAACTCGGTACACAGATAACTGAACTCGGTACACAGAGAACTGAACCTGGTACACAGAGAACTGACTCGGTACACAGAGAACTGAACCTGGTACACAGAGAACTGACTCGGTACACAGAGAACTGAACTCGGTACACAGAGAACTGAACCTGGTACACAGAGAACTGAACTCGGTACACAGAGAACTGAACCTGGTACACAGAGAACTGAACTCGCTACACAGAGAACTGAACCTGGTACACAGAGAACTGACTCGGTACACAGAGAACTGAACCTGGTACACAGAGAACTGACTCGGTACACAGAGAACTGAACCTGGTACACAGAGAACTGAACCCGGTACACAGAGAGCTGAACTCGGTACACAGAGAACTGAACCTGGTACACAGAGAACTGACTCGGTACACAGAGAACTGAACTCGGTACACAGAGAACTGAACTCGGTACACAGAGAACTGAACTCGGTACACAGAGAACTGAACTCGGTACACAGAGGACTGACTCGGTACACAGAGAACTGAACTCGGTACACAGAGAACTGACTCGGTACACAGAAAAATGAACTCGGTGCACCGAGAACTGATCCCGGTACACAGAGAACTGACTCGGTGCACAGAGAACTGAACTCGGTACACAGAGAACTGACTCGGTACACAGAAAACTGAACTCGGTACACAGAGAACTGAACCCGGTACACAGAGAACTGAACCCGGTACACAGAGAACTGACTCGGTACACAGAGAACTGAACCCGGTACACAGAGAACTGAACCCGGTACACAGATAACTGAACCCGGTACACAGAGAACTGAACTCGGTACACAGAGAACTGACTCGGTGCACAGAGAACTGAAGCCGGTACACAGAGAACTGACTCGGTGCACAGAGAACTGAACTCGGTACACAGAGAGCTGAACCCGGTACACAGAGAACTGAACTCGGTACACAGAGAGCTGAACCCGGTACACAGAGAACTGAACTCTGTACACAGAGAACTGAACCCGGTACACAGAGAACTGAACCCGGTACACAGAGAACTGAACTCGGTACACAGAGAACTGAACCCGGTACACAGAGAACTGACTCGGTACACAGAGAACTGAACCCGGTACACAGAGAACTGAACCCGGTACACAGAGAACTGAACTCTGTACACAGAGAATTGAACCCGGTACACAGAGAACTGAACCCGGTACACAGAGAACTGAACTCGGTACACAGAGAACTGAACGCGGTACACAGAGAACTGAACCCGGTAAACAGAGAACTGAACCTGGTACACAGAGAACTGAACCCGGTACACAGAGAACTGAACCCGGTACACAGAGAACTGAACTCGGTACACAGAGAACTGAACTCGGTACACAGAGAACTGAACTCGGTACACAGAGAACTGAACCCGGTACACAGAGAACTGACTCGGTACACAGAGAACTGAACCCGGTACACAGAGAACTGAACCCGGTACACAGACAACTGAACCCGGTACACAGAGAACTGAACTCGGTACACAGAGAACTGAACTCGGTACACAGAGAACTGAACTCGGTACACAGAGAACTGAACACGGTACACAGAGAACTGAACTCGGTACACAGAGAACTGACTCGGTACACAGAGAACTGAACCCGGTACACAGAGAACTGAACCCGGTACACAGAGAACTGAACCCGGTACACAGAGAACTGAACCCGGTACACAGAGAACTGAACCTGGTACACAGAGAACTGAACCTGGTCCACAGAGAACTGAACCCGGTACACAGAGAACTGAACCCGGTACACAGAGAACTGACTCGGTACACAGAGAACTGAACCCGGTACACAGAGAACTGAACCCGGTACACAGAGAACTGAACCCGGTACACAGAGAACTGAACTCGGTACACAGAGAACTGAACTCGGTACACAGAGAACTGAACCCGGTACACAGAGAACTGAACTCGGTACACAGAGAACTGAACCTGGTACACAGAGAACTGAACTCGGTACACAGAGAACTGAACCCGGTACACAGAGAACTGAACTCGGTACACAGAGAACTGAACCCGGTACACAGAGAACTGAACCCGGTACACAGAGAACTGAACCTGGTACACAGAGAACTGAACTCGGTACACAGAGAACTGAACCCGGTACACAGAGAACTGAACTCAGTACACAGAGAACTGAACCCGGTACACAGAGAACTGAACTCGGTACACAGAGAACTGAACCCGGTACACAGAGAACTGAACCCGGTACACAGAGAACTGAACTCGGTACACAGAGAAATGACTCGGTACACAGAGAGCTGACTCGGTACACAGAGAACTGAACCCGGTACACAGAGAACTGAACTCGGTACACAGAGAACTGACTCGGTACACAGAGAACTGAACCCGGTACACAGAGAACTGAACTCGGTACACAGAGAGCTGACTCGGTACACAGAGAACTGTACCCGGTACACAGAGAACTGAACCCGGTACACAGAGAACTGACTCGGTACACAGAGAACTGAACCCGGTACACAGAGAACTGAACCCGGTACACAGAGAACTGACTCGGTACACAGAGAGCTGAACCCGGTACACAGAGAACTGTACCCGGTACACAGAGAGCTGAACCCGGTACACAGAGAGCTGAACCTGGTACACAGAGAACTGACTCGGTACACAGAGAACTGACTCGGTACACAGAGAACTGAAACTGGTACACAGAGAACTGAACTCGGTACACAGAGAACTGACTCGGTGCACAGAGAACTGACTCGGTGCACAGAGAACTGAACTCGGTACACAGAGAACTGACTCGGTGCACAGAGAACTGAACTCGGTACACAGAGAACTGACTCGGTACACAGAGAACTGAACCCGGTACACAGAGAACTGACTCGGTACACAGAGAACTGAACTCGGTACACAGAGAACTGAACCCGGTACACAGAGAACTGAACCCGGTACACAGAGAACTGAACTCGGTACACAGAGAACTGAACCCGGTACACAGAGAACTGACTCGGTACACAGAGAACTGAACCCGGTACACAGAGAACTGAACCCGGTACACAGAGAACTGAACTCTGTACACAGAGAACTGAACCCGGTACACAGAGAACTGAACCCGGTACACAGAGAACTGAACTCGGTACACAGAGAACTGAACTCGGTACACAGAGAACTGAACCCGGTAAACAGAGAACTGAACCTGGTACACAGAGAACTGAACCCGGTACACAGAGAACTGAACCCGGTACACAGAGAACTGAATTCGGTACACAGAGAACTGAACTCGGTACACAGAGAACTGAACCCGGTACACAGAGAACTGACTCGGTACACAGAGAACTGAACCCGGTACACAGAGAACTGAACACGGTACACAGAGAACTGAACCCGGTACACAGAGAACTGAACTCGGTACACAGAGAACTGAACTCGGTACACAGAGAACTGAACTCGGTACACAGAGAACTGAACACGGTACACAGAGAACTGAACTCGGTACACAGAGAACTGACTCGGTACACAGAGAACTGAACCCGGTACACAGAGAACTGAACCCGGTACACAGAGAACTGAACCCGGTACACAGAGAACTGAACCCGGTACACAGAGAACTGAACCTGGTACACAGAGAACTGAACCTGGTACACAGAGAACTGAACCCGGTACACAGAGAACTGAACCCGGTACACAGAGAACTGAACCCGGTACACAGAGAACTGACTCGGTACACAGAGAACTGAACCCGGTACACAGAGAACTGAACCCGGTACACAGAGAACTGAACCCGGTACACAGAGAACTGAACTCGGTACACAGAGAACTGAACTCGGTACACAGAGAACTGAACCCGGTACACAGAGAACTGACTCGGTACACAGAGAACTGAACCTGGTACACAGAGAACTGAACCCGGTACACAGAGAACTGAACTCTGTACACAGAGAATTGAACCCGGTACACAGAGAACTGAACCCGGTACACAGAGAACTGAACTCGGTACACAGAGAACTGAACGCGGTACACAGAGAACTGAACCCGGTAAACAGAGAACTGAACCTGGTACACAGAGAACTGAACCCGGTACACAGAGAACTGAAGCCGGTACACAGAGAACTGAACTCGGTACACAGAGAACTGAACTCGGTACACAGAGAACTGAACTCGGTACACAGAGAACTGAACCCGGTACACAGAGAACTGACTCGGTACACAGAGAACTGAACCCGGTACACAGAGAACTGAACCCGGTACACAGAGAACTGAACCTGGTACACAGAGAACTGAACCCGGTACACAGAGAACTGAACTCGGTACACAGAGAACTGAACCTGGTACACAGAGAACTGAACCCGGTACACAGAGAACTGAACCTGATACACAGAGAACTGAACTCAGTACACAGAGAACTGAACTCGGTACACAGAGCACTGAACTCGGTACACAGAGAACTGAACACGGTACACAGAGAACTGAACTCGGTACACAGAGAACTGACTCGGTACACAGAGAACTGAACCCGGTACACAGAGAACTGAACCCGGTACACAGAGAACTGAACCCGGTACACAGAGAACTGAACCCGGTACACAGAGAACTGAACCTGGTCCACAGAGAACTGAACCTGGTACACAGAGAACTGAACCTGGTACACAGAGAACTGAACCCGGTACACAGAGAACTGAACCCGGTACACAGAGAACTGACTCGGTACACAGAGAACTGAACGCGGTACACAGAGAACTGAACCCGGTACACAGAGAACTGAACCCGGTACACAGAGAACTGAACTCGGTACACAGAGAACTGAACTCGGTACACAGAGAACTGAACCCGGTACACAGAGAACTGAACTCGGTACACAGAGAACTGAACCTGGTACACAGAGAACTGAACTCGGTACACAGAGAACTGAACCCGGTACACAGAGAACTGAACTCGGTACACAGAGAACTGAACCCGGTACACAGAGAACTGAACCCGGTACACAGAGAACTGAACCTGGTACACAGAGAACTGAACTCGGTACACAGAGAACTGAACCCGGTACACAGAGAACTGAACTCAGTACACAGAGAACTGAACCCGGTACACAGAGAACTGAACTCGGTACACAGAGAACTGAACCTGGTACACAGAGAACTGAACCCGGTACACAGAGAACTGAACTCGGTACACAGAGAAATGACTCGGTACACATAGAGCTGACTCGGTACACAGAGAACTGAACCCGGTACACAGAGAACTGAACTCGGTACACAGAGAACTGACTCGGTACACAGAGAACTGAACCCGGTACACAGAGAACTGAACTCGGTACACAGAGAGCTGACTCGGTACACAGAGAACTGTACCCGGTACACAGAGAACTGAACCCGGTACACAGAGAACTGACTCGGTACACAGAGAACTGAACCCGGTACACAGAGAACTGAACCCGGTACACAGAGAACTGACTCGGTACACAGAGAGCTGAACCCGGTACACAGAGAACTGAACCCGGTACACAGAGAGCTGAACCCGGTACACAGAGAGCTGAACCTGGTACACAGAGAACTGACTCGGTACACAGAGAACTGACTCGGTACACAGAGAACTGAAACTGGTACACAGAGAACTGAACTCGGTACACAGAGAACTGACTCGGTGCACAGAGAACTGACTCGGTGCACAGAGAACTGAACTCGGTACACAGAGAACTGACTCGGTGCACAGAGAACTGAACTCGGTACACAGAGAACTGACTCGGTACACAGAGAACTGAACCCGGTACACAGAGAACTGACTCGGTACACAGAGAACTGAACTCGGTACACAGAGAACTGAACCCGGTACACAGAGAACTGAACCCGGTACACAGAGAACTGAACTCGGTACACAGAGAACTGAACCCGGTACACAGAGAACTGACTCGGTACACAGAGAACTGAACCCGGTACACAGAGAACTGAACCCGGTACACAGAGAACTGAACTCTGTACACAGAGAACTGAACCCGGTACACAGAGAACTGAACCCGGTACACAGAGAACTGAACTCGGTACACAGAGAACTGAACTCGGTACACAGAGAACTGAACCCGGTAAACAGAGAACTGAACCTGGTACACAGAGAACTGAACCCGGTACACAGAGAACTGAACCCGGTACACAGAGAACTGAACTCGGTACACAGAGAACTGAACTCGGTACACAGAGAACTGAACCCGGTACACAGAGAACTGACTCGGTACACAGAGAACTGAACCCGGTACACAGAGAACTGAACCCGGTACACAGAGAACTGAACCCGTTACACAGAGAACTGATCTCGGTACACAGAGAACTGAACTCGGTACACAGAGAACTGAACTCGGTACACAGAGAACTGAACTCGGTACACAGAGAACTGAACACGGTACACAGAGAACTGAACTCGGTACACAGAGAACTGACTCGGTACACAGAGAACTGAACCCGGTACACAGAGAACTGAACCCGGTACACAGAGAACTGAACCCGGTACACAGAGAACTGAACCTGGTACACAGAGAACTGAACCTGGTACACAGAGAACTGAACCTGGTACACAGAGAACTGAACCCGGTACACAGAGAACTGAACCCGGTACACAAAGAACTGACTCGGTACACAGAGAACTGAACCCGGTACACAGAGAACTGAACCCGGTACACAGAGAACTGAACCCGGTACACAGAGAACTGAACTCGGTACACAGAGAACTGAACTCGGTACACAGAGAACTGAACCCGGTACACAGAGAACTGAACTCGGTACACAGAGAACTGAACCTGGTACACAGAGAACTGAACTCGGTACACAGAGAACTGAACCCGGTACACAGAGAACTGAAGTCGGTACACAGAGAACTGAACCCGGTACACAGAGAACTGAACACTGTACACAGAGAACTTAACCTGGTACACAGAGAACTGAACTCGGTACACAGAGAACTGAACCCGGTACACAGAGAACTGAACTCAGTACACAGAGAACTGAACCCGGTACACAGAGAACTGAACTCGGTACACAGAGAACTGAACCTGGTACACAGAGAACTGAACCCGGTACACAGAGAACTGAACTCGGTACACAGAGAACTGACTCGGTACACAGAGAGCTGACTCGGTACACAGAGAACTGAACCCGGTACACAGAGAACTGAACTCGGTACACAGAGAACTGACTCGGTACACAGAGAACTGAACCCGGTACACAGAGAACTGAACTCGGTACACAGAGAGCTGACTCGGTACACAGAAACTGAACCCGGTACACAGAGAACTGAACCCGGTACACAGAGAACTGACTCGGTACACAGAGAACTGAACCCGGTACACAGAGAACTGAACCCGGTACACAGAGAACTGACTCGGTACACAGAGAGCTGAACCCGGTACACAGAGAACTGAACCCGGTACACAGAGAGCTGAACCCGGTACACAGAGAGCTGAATCTGGTACACCGAGAACTGAACCCGGTACACAGAGAACTGAACCCGGTACACAGAGAACTGAACCCGGTACACAGAGAACTGAACCCGGTACACAGAGAACTGAACCCGGTACACAGAGAACTGACTCGGTACACAGAGAACTGAACCCGGTTCACAGAGAACTGAACCCGGTACACAGAGAACTGACTCGGTACACAGAGAACTGAACCCGGTACACAGAGAACTGAACCCGGTACACAGAGAACTGAACCCGGTACACAGAGAACTGAACCCGGTACACAGAGAATTGATCCTGGTACACAGAGAACTGAACTCGGTACACAGAGAACTGACTCGGTACACAGAGAACTGACTCGGTACACAGAGAACTGAACCTGGTACACAGAGAACTGAACCCGGTACACAGAGAACTGAACCCGGTACACAGAGAACTGAACCTGGTACACAGAGAACTGAACTCGGTACACAGAGAACTGAACCCGGTACACAGAGAACTGACTCGGTACACAGAGAACTGAACCCGGTACACAGAGAACTGAACCCGGTACACAGAGAACTGAACCTGGTACACAGAGAACTGACTCTGGTACACAGAGAACTGAACCTGGTACACAGATAACTGAACCTGGTACACAGAGAACTGAACCCGGTACACAGAGAACTGAACCTGGTACACAGAGAACTGAACTCGGTACACAGAGAACTGAACCCGGTACACAGAGAACTGAACCCGGTACACAGAGAACTGAACCCGGTACACAGAGAACTGAACCTGGTACACAGAGAACTGAACCCGGTACACAGAGAAATGAACCCAATACACAGAGAACTGAACTCGGTACACAGAGAACTGAACCCGGTACACAGAGAACTGAACCCGGTACACAGAGAACTGAACTCGGTACACAGAGAACTGAACACGGTACACAGAGAACTGAACTCGGTACACAGAGAACTGAACTCAGTACACAGAGAACTGAACCCGGTACACAGAGAACTGAACTCGGTACACAGAGAACTGAACCTGGTACACAGAGAACTGAACCCGGTACACAGAGAACTGAACTCGGTACACAGAGAAATGACTCGGTACACAGAGAGCTGACTCGGTACACAGAGAACTGAACCCGGTACACAGAGAACTGAACTCGGTACACAGAGAACTGACTCGGTACACAGAGAACTGAACCCGGTACACAGAGAACTGAACTCGGTACACAGAGAGCTGACTCGGTACACAGAGAACTGTACCCGGTACACAGAGAACTGAACCCGGTACACAGAGAACTGACTCGGTACACAGAGAACTGAACCCGGTACACAGAGAACTGAACCCGGTACACAGAGAACTGACTCGGTACACAGAGAGCTGAACCCGGTACACAGAGAACTGAACCCGGTACACAGAGAGCTGAACCCGGTACACAGAGAGCTGAACCTGGTACACAGAGAACTGACTCGGTACACAGAGAACTGACTCGGTACACAGAGAACTGAAACTGGTACACAGAGAACTGAACTCGGTACACAGAGAACTGACTCGGTGCACAGAGAACTGACTCGGTGCACAGAGAACTGAACTCGGTACACAGAGAACTGACTCGGTGCACAGAGAACTGAACTCGGTACACAGAGAACTGACTCGGTACACAGAGAACTGAACCCGGTACACAGAGAACTGACTCGGTACACAGAGAACTGAACTCGGTACACAGAGAACTGAACCCGGTACACAGAGAACTGAACCCGGTACACAGAGAACTGAACTCGGTACACAGAGAACTGAACCCGGTACACAGAGAACTGACTCGGTACACAGAGAACTGAACCCGGTACACAGAGAACTGAACCCGGTACACAGAGAACTGAACTCTGTACACAGAGAACTGAACCCGGTACACAGAGAACTGAACCCGGTACACAGAGAACTGAACTCGGTACACAGAGAACTGAACTCGGTACACAGAGAACTGAACCCGGTAAACAGAGAACTGAACCTGGTACACAGAGAACTGAACCCGGTACACAGAGAACTGAACCCGGTACACAGAGAACTGAACTCGGTACACAGAGAACTGAACTCGGTACACAGAGAACTGAACCCGGTACACAGAGAACTGACTCGGTACACAGAGAACTGAACCCGGTACACAGAGAACTGAACCCGGTACACAGAGAACTGAACCCGGTACACAGAGAACTGATCTCGGTACACAGAGAACTGAACTCGGTACACAGAGAACTGAACTCGGTACACAGAGAACTGAACTCGGTACACAGAGAACTGAACACGGTACACAGAGAACTGAACTCGGTACACAGAGAACTGACTCGGTACACAGAGAACTGAACCCGGTACACAGAGAACTGAACCCGGTACACAGAGAACTGAACCCGGTACACAGAGAACTGAACCTGGTACACAGAGAACTGAACCTGGTACACAGAGAACTGAACCTGGTACACAGAGAACTGAACCCGGTACACAGAGAACTGAACCCGGTACACAAAGAACTGACTCGGTACACAGAGAACTGAACCCGGTACACAGAGAACTGAACCCGGTACACAGAGAACTGAACCCGGTACACAGAGAACTGAACTCGGTACACAGAGAACTGAACTCGGTACACAGAGAACTGAACCCGGTACACAGAGAACTGAACTCGGTACACAGAGAACTGAACCTGGTACACAGAGAACTGAACTCGGTACACAGAGAACTGAACCCGGTACACAGAGAACTGAAGTCGGTACACAGAGAACTGAACCCGGTACACAGAGAACTGAACACTGTACACAGAGAACTTAACCTGGTACACAGAGAACTGAACTCGGTACACAGAGAACTGAACCCGGTACACAGAGAACTGAACTCAGTACACAGAGAACTGAACCCGGTACACAGAGAACTGAACTCGGTACACAGAGAACTGAACCTGGTACACAGAGAACTGAACCCGGTACACAGAGAACTGAACTCGGTACACAGAGAACTGACTCGGTACACAGAGAGCTGACTCGGTACACAGAGAACTGAACCCGGTACACAGAGAACTGAACTCGGTACACAGAGAACTGACTCGGTACACAGAGAACTGAACCCGGTACACAGAGAACTGAACTCGGTACACAGAGAGCTGACTCGGTACACAGAAACTGAACCCGGTACACAGAGAACTGAACCCGGTACACAGAGAACTGACTCGGTACACAGAGAACTGAACCCGGTACACAGAGAACTGAACCCGGTACACAGAGAACTGACTCGGTACACAGAGAGCTGAACCCGGTACACAGAGAACTGAACCCGGTACACAGAGAGCTGAACCCGGTACACAGAGAGCTGAATCTGGTACACAGAGAACTGACTCGGTACACAGAGAACTGACTCGGTACACAGAGAACTGAACCTGGTACACCGAGAACTGAACCCGGTACACAGAGAACTGAACCCGGTACACAGATAACTGAACCCGGTACACAGAGAACTGAACCCGGTACACAGAGAACTGAACCCGGTACACAGAGAACTGACTCGGTACACAGAGAACTGAACCCGGTACACAGAGAACTGAACCCGGTACACAGAGAACTGACTCGGTACACAGAGAACTGAACCCGGTACACAGAGAACTGAACCCGGTACACAGAGAACTGAACCCGGTACACAGAGAACTGAACCCGGTACACAGAGAATTGATCCTGGTACACAGAGAACTGAACTCGGTACACAGAGAACTGACTCGGTACACAGAGAACTGACTCGGTACACAGAGAACTGAACCTGGTACACAGAGAACTGAACCCGGTACACAGAGAACTGAACCCGGTACACAGAGAACTGAACCTGGTACACAGAGAACTGAACTCGGTACACAGAGAACTGAACCCGGTACACAGAGAACTGACTCGGTACACAGAGAACTGAACCCGGTACACAGAGAACTGAACCCGGTACACAGAGAACTGAACCTGGTACACAGAGAACTGACTCTGGTACACAGAGAACTGAACCTGGTACACAGATAACTGAACCTGGTACACAGAGAACTGAACCCGGTACACAGAGAACTGAACCTGGTACACAGAGAACTGAACTCGGTACACAGAGAACTGAACCCGGTACACAGAGAACTGAACCCGGTACACAGAGAACTGAACCCGGTACACAGAGAACTGAACCTGGTACACAGAGAACTGAACCCGGTACACAGAGAAATGAACCCAATACACAGAGAACTGAACTCGGTACACAGAGAACTGAACCCGGTACACAGAGAACTGAACCCGGTACACAGAGAACTGAACTCGGTACACAGAGAACTGAACTCGGTACACAGAGAACTGAACCCGGTACACAGAGAACTGAACTTGGTACACAGAGAACTGAACCTGGTACACAGAGAACTGAACTCGGTACACAGAGCACTGAACTTGGTACACAGAGAACTGACTCTGGTACACAGAGAACTGAACCTGGTACACAGAGAACTGAACCTGGTACACAGAGAACTGAACTCGGTACACAGAGAACTGAACTCGGTACACAGAGAACTGAACCCGGTACACAGAGAACTGAACTCGGTACACAGAGAACTGACTCGGTACACAGAGAGCTGAACCCGGTACACAGAGAACTGACTCGGTACACAGAGAACTGAACCCGGTACACAGAGAACTGAACTCGGTACACAGAGAACTGAACCCGGTACACAGAGAACTGAACTCGGTACACAGAGAACTGACTCGGTACACAGAGAACTGAACCCGGTACACAGAGAACTGACTCGGTACACAGAGAACTGACTCGGTACACAGAGAACTGAACTCGGTACACAGAGAACTGACTCGGTACACAGAGAACTGAACCCGGTACACAGAGAACTGAACCCGGTACACAGAGAACTGAACCCGGTACACAGAGAACTGACTCGGTACACAGAGAACTGAACCCGGTACACAGAGAACTGAACCCGGTACACAGAGAACTGAACTCGGTACACAGAGAACTGAACCCGGTACACAGAGAACTGAACCCGGTACACAGAGAACTGAACTCGGTACACAGAGAACTGAAGCTGGTACACAGAGAACTGACTCGGTACACAGAGAACTGAACTCGGTACACAGAGAACTGAACTCGGTACACAGAGAACTGAACCTGGTACACAGAGAACTGACTCGGTACACAGAGAACTGAACCTGGTACACAGAGAACTGACTCGGTACACAGAGAACTGAACTCGGTACACAGAGAACTGACTCGGTACACAGAGAACTGAACCCGGTACACAGAGAACTGAACTCGGTACACAGAGAACTGACTCGGTACACAGAGAACTGACTCGGTACACAGAGAACTGAACCCGGTACACAGAGAACTGAACTCGGTACACAGAGAACTGAACTCGGTACACAGAGAACTGAACCCGGTACACAGAGAACTGAACCCGGTACACAGAGAACTGAACCCGGTACACAGAGAACTGAACCCGGTACACAGAGAACTGAACTCGGTACACAGAGAACTGAACCCGGTACACAGAGAACTGAACCTGGTACACAGAGAACTGACTCGGTACACAGAGAACTGAACCCGGTACACAGAGAACTGAACCTGGTACACAGAGAACTGACTCGGTACACAGAGAACTGAACTCGGTACACAGAGAACTGAACCCGGTACAC
The DNA here is from genome assembly GCF_047496885.1 of Scyliorhinus torazame. NCBI lineage: Eukaryota > Metazoa > Chordata > Chondrichthyes > Carcharhiniformes > Scyliorhinidae > Scyliorhinus > Scyliorhinus torazame. Next base: position 2,147,025 of record NC_092720.1, read on the forward strand.
AGAGAACTGAACCCGGTACACAGAGAACTGAACCCGGTAAACAGAGAACTGAACCCGGTACACAGAGAACTGAACTCGGTACACAGAGAACTGACTCGGTACACAGAGAACTGAACCCGGTACACAGAGAACTGAACCCTGTACACAGAGAACTGAACCCGGTACACAGAGAACTGAACCCTGTACACAGAGAACTGAACCCGGTACACAGAGAACTGAACCCGGTACACAGAGAACTGAACTCGGTACACAGAGAACTGAACCCGGTACACAGAGAACTGAACCCGGTACACAGAGAACTGAACTCTGTACACAGAGAACTGACTCGGTACACAGAGAACTGAACCCGGTACACAGAGAACTGACTCGGTACACAGAGAACTGAACTCGGTACACAGAGAACTGACTCGGTACACAGAGAGCTGAACCCGGTACACAGAGAACTGAACTCGGTACACAGAGAACTGACTCGGTACACAGAGAACTGAACCCGGTACACATAGAACTGACTCGGTACACAGAGAGCTGAACCCGGTACACAGAGAACTGAACTCGGTACACAGAGATCTGACTCGGTACACAGAGAACTGAACCCGGTACACAGAGAACTGACTCGGTACACAGAGAACTGAACCCGGTACACAGAGAACTGAACTCGGTACACAGAGAACTGACTCGGTACACAGAGAACTGAACCCGGTACACAGAGAACTGAACTCGGTACACAGAGAACTGACTCGGTACACAGAGAACTGAACCCGGTACACAGAGAACTGAACTCGGTACACAGAGAACTGAGTCGGTACACAGAGAACTGATTCGGTACACAGAGAACTGAACCTGGTACACAGAGAACTGAACTCGGTACACAGAGAACTGACTCGGTACACAGAGAACTGAACCCGGTACACAGAGAACTGAACTCGGTATACAGAGAACTGACTCGGTACACAGAGAACTGAACCCGGTACACAGAGAACTGACTCGGTACACAGAGAACTGAACTCGGTACACAGAGAACTGAACCCGGTACACAGAGAACTGACTCGGTACACAGAGAACTGAACTCGGTACACAGAGAACTGACTCGGTACACAGAGAACTGAACCCGGTACACAGAGAACTGAACTCGGTACACAGAGAACTGAACACGGTACACAGAGAACTGAACACGGTACACAGAGAACTGAACCCGGTACACAGAGAACTTAACCCGGTACACAGAGAACTGAACTCGGTACACAGAGAACTGAACCTGGTACACAGAGAACGGAACTCGCTACACAGAGAACTGAACCTGGTACACAGAGAACTGACTCGGTACACAGAGAACTGAACCTGGTACACAGAGAACTGAAGTCGGTACACAGAGAACTGAACCCGGTACACAGAGAACTGAACCCGGTACACAGAGAACTGAACCTGGTACACAGAGAACTGAACTCGGTACACAGAGAACTGAACCCGGTACACAGAGAACTGAACTCAGTACACAGAGAACTGAACCCGGTACACAGAGAACTGAACTCGGTACACAGAGAACTGAACCTGGTACACAGAGAACTGAACCCGGTACACAGAGAACTGAACTCGGTACACAGAGAACTGACTCGGTACACAGAGAGCTGACTCGGTACACAGAGAACTGAACCCGGTACACAGAGAACTGAACTCGGTACACAGAGAACTGACTCGGTACACAGAGAACTGAACCCGGTACACAGAGAACTGAACTCGGTACACAGAGAGCTGACTCGGTACACAGAAACTGAACCCGGTACACAGAGAACTGAACCCGGTACACAGAGAACTGACTCGGTACACAGAGAACTGAACCCGGTACACAGAGAACTGAACCCGGTACACAGAGAACTGACTCGGTACACAGAGAGCTGAACCCGGTACACAGAGAACTGAACCCGGTACACAGAGAGCTGAACCCGGTACACAGAGAGCTGAACCTGGTACACAGAGAACTGACTCGGTACACAGAGAACTGACTCGGTACACAGAGAACTGAACCTGGTACACCGAGAACTGAACCCGGTACACAGAGAACTGAACCCGGTACACAGAGAACTGAACCCGGGACACAGAGAACAGAACCCGGTACACAGAGAACTGAACCCGGTACACAGAGAACTGACTCGGTACACAGAGAACTGAACCCGGTACACAGAGAACTGAACCCGGTACACAGAGAACTGACTCGGTACACAGAGAACTGAACCCGGTACACAGAGAACTGAACCCGGTACACAGAGAACTGAACCCGGTACACAGAGAACTGAACCCGGTACACAGAGAATTGATCCTGGTACACAGAGAACTGAACTCGGTACACAGAGAACTGACTCGGTACACAGAGAACTGACTCGGTACACAAAGAACTGAACCTGGTACACAGAGAACTGAACCCGGTACACAGAGAACTGAACCCGGTACACAGAGAACTGAACCCGGTACACAGAGAACTGAACTCGGTACACAGTGAACTGAACCTGGTACACAGAGAACTGAACTCGGTACACAGAGAACTGAACCCGGTACACAGAGAACTGACTCGGTACACAGAGAACTGAACCCGGTACACAGAGAACTGAACCCGGTACACAGAGAACTGAACCTGGTACACAGAGAACTGACTCTGGTACACAGAGAACTGAACCTGGTACACAGATAACTGAACCTGGTACACAGAGAACTGAACCCGGTACACAGAGAACTGAACCTGGTACATAGAGAACTGAACTCGGTACACAGAGAACTGAACCCGGTACACAGAGAACTGAACCCGGTACACAGAGAACTGAACCCGGTACACAGAGAACTGAACCTGGTACACAGAGAACTGAACCCGGTACACAGAGAAATGAACCCAATACACAGAGAACTGAACTCGGTACACAGAGAACTGAACTCGGTACACAGAGAACTGAACCGGTACACAGAGAACTGGACCCGGTACACAGAGAACTGAACTCGGTACACAGAGAACTGAACTCGGTACACAGAGAACTGAACCCGGTACACAGAGAACTGAACTCGGTACACAGAGAACTGAACCCGGTACACAGAGAACTGAACCCGGTACACAGAGAACTGAACTCGGTACACAGAGAACTGAAGCTGGTACACAGAGAACTGACTCGGTACACAGAGAACTGAACTCGGTACACAGAGAACTGAACTCGGTACACAGAGAACTGAACCTGGTACACAGAGAACTGACTCGGTACACAGAGAACTGAACCTGGTACACAGAGAACTGACTCGGTACACAGAGAACTGAACTCGGTACACAGAGAACTGACTCGGTACACAGAGAACTGAACCCGGTACACAGAGAACTGAACTCGGTACACAGAGAACTGACTCGGTACACAGAGAACTGACTCGGTACACAGAGAACTGAACCCGGTACACAGAGAACTGAACTCGGTACACAGAGAACTGAACTCGGTACACAGAGAACTGAACCCGGTACACAGAGAACTGAACCCGGTACACAGAGAACTGAACCCGGTACACAGAGAACTGAACCCGGTACACAGAGAACTGAACTCGGTACACAGAGAACTGAACCCGGTACACAGAGAACTGAACCTGGTACACAGAGAACTGACTCGGTACACAGAGAACTGAACCCGGTACACAGAGAACTGAACCTGGTACACAGAGAACTGACTCGGTACACAGAGAACTGAACTCGGTACACAGAGAACTGAACCCGGTACACAGAGAACTGAACCCGGTACACAGAGAACTGAACCCGGTAAACAGAGAACTGAACCCGGTACACAGAGAACTGAACTCGGTACACAGAGAACTGACTCGGTACACAGAGAACTGAACCCGGTACACAGAGAACTGAACCCTGTACACAGAGAACTGAACCCGGTACACAGAGAACTGAACCCTGTACACAGAGAACTGAACCCGGTACACAGAGAACTGAACCCGGTACACAGAGAACTGAACTCGGTACACAGAGAACTGAACCCGGTACACAGAGAACTGAACCCGGTACACAGAGAACTGAACTCTGTACACAGAGAACTGACTCGGTACACAGAGAACTGAACCCGGTACACAGAGAACTGACTCGGTACACAGAGAACTGAACTCGGTACACAGAGAACTGACTCGGTACACAGAGAGCTGAACCCGGTACACAGAGAACTGAACTCGGTACACAGAGAACTGACTCGGTACACAGAGAACTGAACCCGGTACACATAGAACTGACTCGGTACACAGAGAGCTGAACCCGGTACACAGAGAACTGAACTCGGTACACAGAGATCTGACTCGGTACACAGAGAACTGAACCCGGTACACAGAGAACTGACTCGGTACACAGAGAACTGAACCCGGTACACAGAGAACTGAACTCGGTACACAGAGAACTGACTCGGTACACAGAGAACTGAACCCGGTACACAGAGAACTGAACTCGGTACACAGAGAACTGACTCGGTACACAGAGAACTGAACCCGGTACACAGAGAACTGAACTCGGTACACAGAGAACTGAGTCGGTACACAGAGAACTGATTCGGTACACAGAGAACTGAACCTGGTACACAGAGAACTGAACTCGGTACACAGAGAACTGACTCGGTACACAGAGAACTGAACCCGGTACACAGAGAACTGAACTCGGTATACAGAGAACTGACTCGGTACACAGAGAACTGAACCCGGTACACAGAGAACTGACTCGGTACACAGAGAACTGAACTCGGTACACAGAGAACTGAACCCGGTACACAGAGAACTGACTCGGTACACAGAGAACTGAACTCGGTACACAGAGAACTGACTCGGTACACAGAGAACTGAACCCGGTACACAGAGAACTGAACTCGGTACACAGAGAACTGAACACGGTACACAGAGAACTGAACACGGTACACAGAGAACTGAACCCGGTACACAGAGAACTTAACCCGGTACACAGAGAACTGAACTCGGTACACAGAGAACTGAACCTGGTACACAGAGAACGGAACTCGCTACACAGAGAACTGAACCTGGTACACAGAGAACTGACTCGGTACACAGAGAACTGAACCTGGTACACAGAGAACTGAAGTCGGTACACAGAGAACTGAACCCGGTACACAGAGAACTGAACCCGGTACACAGAGAACTGAACCTGGTACACAGAGAACTGAACTCGGTACACAGAGAACTGAACCCGGTACACAGAGAACTGAACTCAGTACACAGAGAACTGAACCCGGTACACAGAGAACTGAACTCGGTACACAGAGAACTGAACCTGGTACACAGAGAACTGAACCCGGTACACAGAGAACTGAACTCGGTACACAGAGAACTGACTCGGTACACAGAGAGCTGACTCGGTACACAGAGAACTGAACCCGGTACACAGAGAACTGAACTCGGTACACAGAGAACTGACTCGGTACACAGAGAACTGAACCCGGTACACAGAGAACTGAACTCGGTACACAGAGAGCTGACTCGGTACACAGAAACTGAACCCGGTACACAGAGAACTGAACCCGGTACACAGAGAACTGACTCGGTACACAGAGAACTGAACCCGGTACACAGAGAACTGAACCCGGTACACAGAGAACTGACTCGGTACACAGAGAGCTGAACCCGGTACACAGAGAACTGAACCCGGTACACAGAGAGCTGAACCCGGTACACAGAGAGCTGAACCTGGTACACAGAGAACTGACTCGGTACACAGAGAACTGACTCGGTACACAGAGAACTGAACCTGGTACACCGAGAACTGAACCCGGTACACAGAGAACTGAACCCGGTACACAGAGAACTGAACCCGGGACACAGAGAACAGAACCCGGTACACAGAGAACTGAACCCGGTACACAGAGAACTGACTCGGTACACAGAGAACTGAACCCGGTACACAGAGAACTGAACCCGGTACACAGAGAACTGACTCGGTACACAGAGAACTGAACCCGGTACACAGAGAACTGAACCCGGTACACAGAGAACTGAACCCGGTACACAGAGAACTGAACCCGGTACACAGAGAATTGATCCTGGTACACAGAGAACTGAACTCGGTACACAGAGAACTGACTCGGTACACAGAGAACTGACTCGGTACACAAAGAACTGAACCTGGTACACAGAGAACTGAACCCGGTACACAGAGAACTGAACCCGGTACACAGAGAACTGAACCCGGTACACAGAGAACTGAACTCGGTACACAGTGAACTGAACCTGGTACACAGAGAACTGAACTCGGTACACAGAGAACTGAACCCGGTACACAGAGAACTGACTCGGTACACAGAGAACTGAACCCGGTACACAGAGAACTGAACCCGGTACACAGAGAACTGAACCTGGTACACAGAGAACTGACTCTGGTACACAGAGAACTGAACCTGGTACACAGATAACTGAACCTGGTACACAGAGAACTGAACCCGGTACACAGAGAACTGAACCTGGTACATAGAGAACTGAACTCGGTACACAGAGAACTGAACCCGGTACACAGAGAACTGAACCCGGTACACAGAGAACTGAACCCGGTACACAGAGAACTGAACCTGGTACACAGAGAACTGAACCCGGTACACAGAGAAATGAACCCAATACACAGAGAACTGAACTCGGTACACAGAGAACTGAACTCGGTACACAGAGAACTGAACCGGTACACAGAGAACTGGACCCGGTACACAGAGAACTGAACTCGGTACACAGAGAACTGAACTCGGTACACAGAGAACTGAACCCGGTACACAGAGAACTGAACTTGGTACACAGAGAACTGAACCTGGTACACAGAGAACTGAACTCGGTACACAGAGCACTGAACTTGGTACACAGAGAACTGACTCTGGTACACAGAGAACTGAACCTGGTACACAGCGAACTGAACCTGGTACACAGAGAACTGAACTCGGTACACAGAGAACTGAACTCGGTACACAGAGAACTGAACCCGGTACACAGAGAACTGAACTCGGTACACAGAGAACTGACTCGGTACACAGAGAGCTGAACCCGGTACACAGAGAACTGACTCGGTACACAGAGAACTGAACCCGGTACACAGAGAACTGAACTCGGTACACAGAGAACTGAACCCGGTACACAGAGAACTGAACTCGGTACACAGAGAACTGACTCGGTACACAGAGAACTGAACCCGGTACACAGAGAACTGACTCGGTACACAGAGAACTGACTCGGTACACAGAGAACTGAACTCGGTACACAGAGAACTGACTCGGTACACAGAGAACTGAACCCGGTACACAGAGAACTGAACCCGGTACACAGAGAACTGAACCCGGTACACAGAGAACTGACTCGGTACACAGAGAACTGAACCCGGTACACAGAGAACTGAACCCGGTACACAGAGAACTGAACTCGGTACACAGAGAACTGAACCCGGTACACAGAGAACTGAACCCGGTACACAGAGAACTGAACTCGGTACACAGAGAACTGAAGCTGGTACACAGAGAACTGACTCGGTACACAGAGAACTGAACTCGGTACACAGAGAACTGAACTCGGTACACAGAGAACTGAACCTGGTACACAGAGAACTGACTCGGTACACAGAGAACTGAACCTGGTACACAGAGAACTGACTCGGTACACAGAGAACTGAACTCGGTACACAGAGAACTGACTCGGTACACAGAGAACTGAACCCGGTACACAGAGAACTGAACTCGGTACACAGAGAACTGACTCGGTACACAGAGAACTGACTCGGTACACAGAGAACTGAACCCGGTACACAGAGAACTGAACTCGGTACACAGAGAACTGAACTCGGTACACAGAGAACTGAACCCGGTACACAGAGAACTGAACCCGGTACACAGAGAACTGAACCCGGTACACAGAGAACTGAACTCGGTACACAGAGAACTGAACCCGGTACACAGAGAACTGAACCTGGTACACAGAGAACTGACTCGGTACACAGAGAACTGAACCCGGTACACAGAGAACTGAACCTGGTACACAGAGAACTGACTCGGTACACAGAGAACTGAACTCGGTACACAGAGAACTGAACCCGGTACACAGAGAACTGAACCCGGTACACAGAGAACTGAACCCGGTAAACAGAGAACTGAACCCGGTACACAGAGAACTGAACTCGGTACACAGAGAACTGACTCGGTACACAGAGAACTGAACCCGGTACACAGAGAACTGAACCCTGTACACAGAGAACTGAACCCGGTACACAGAGAACTGAACCCGGTACACAGAGAACTGAACCCGGTACACAGAGAACTGAACCCGGTACACAGAGAACTGACTCGGTACACAGAGAACTGAACCCGGTACACAGAGAACTGACTCGGTACACAGAGAACTGAACCCGGTACACAGAGAACTGAACTCGGTACACAGAGAACTTACTCGGTACACAGAGAGCTGAACCCGGTACACAGAGAACTGAACTCGGTACACAGAGAACTGACTCGGTACACAGAGAACTGAACCCGGTACACATAGAACTGACTCGGTGCACAGAGAGCTGAACCCGGTACACAGAGAACTGAACTCGGTACACAGAGAACTGACTCGGTACACAGAGAACTGAACCCGGTACACAGAGAACTGACTCGGTACACAGAGAACTGAACCCGGTACACAGAGAACTGAACTCGGTACACAGAGAACTGACTCGGTACACAGAGAACTGAACCCGGTACACAGAGAACTGAACTCGGTACACAGAGAACTGACTCGGTACAAAGAGAACTGAACCCGGTACACAGAGAACTGAACTCGGTATACAGAGAACTGACTCGGTACACAGAGAACTGACTCGGTACACAGAGAACTGAACCTGGTACAGAGAACTGAACTCGGTACACAGAGATCTGACTCGGTACACAGAGAACTGAACCCGGTACACAGAGAACTGAACTCGGTACACAGAGAACTGACTCGGTACACAGAGAACTGAACCCGGTACACAGAGAACTGACTCGGTACACAGAGAACTGAACTCGGTACACAGAGAACTGAACCCGGTACACAGAGAACTGACTCGGTACACAGAGAACTGAACTCGGTACACAGAGAACTGACTCGGTACACAGAGAACTGAACCCGGTACACAGAGAACTGAACTCGGTACACAGAGAACTGAACACGGTACACAGAGAACTGAACACGGTACACAGAGAACTGAACCCGGTACACAGAGAACTGAACCCGGTACACAGAGAACTGAACTCGGTACACAGAGAACTGAACCTGGTACACAGAGAACTGAACTCGCTACACAGAGAACTGAACCTGGTACACAGAGAACTGACTCGGTACACAGAGAACTGAACCTGGTACACAGAGAACTGACTCGGTACACAGAGAACTGAACCTGGTACACAGAGAACTTACTCGGTACACAGAGAACTGAACCTGGTACACAGAGAACTGACTCGGTACACAGAGAACTGAACCCGGTACACAGAGAACTGACTCGGTACACAGAGAACTGAACTCGGTACACAGAGAACTGAACTCGGTACACAGAGAACTGAACCTGGTACACAGAGAACTGAACTCGGTACACAGTGAACTGAACCTGGTACACAGAGAACTGAACTCGGTACACAGAGAACTGAACCTGGTACACAGAGAACTGAACTCGGTACACAGAGAACTGACTCGGTACACAGAGAACTGAACCTGGTACACAGAGAACTGCCTCGGTACACAGAGAACTGAACCTGGTACACAGAGAACTGACTCGGTACACAGAGAACTGACTCGGTACACAGAGAACTGAACCCGGTACACAGAGAACTGAACTCGGTACACAGAGAACTGAACTCGGTACACAGAGAACTGAACTCGGTACACAGAGAACTGAACCTGGTACACAGAGAACTGAACTCGGTACACAGAGAACTGACTCGGTACACAGAGAACTGAACCTGGTACACAGAGAACTGACTCGGTACACAGAGAACTGAACCTGGTACACAGAGAACTGAACCCGGTACACAGAGAGCTGAACTCGGTACACAGAGAACTGAACCTGGTACACAGAGAACTGACTCGGTACACAGAGAACTGAACTCGGTACACAGAGAACTGAACTCGGTACACAGAGAACTGAACTCGGTACACAGAGAACTGAACCTGGTACACAGAGAACTGACTCGGTACACAGAGAACTGAACCTGGTACACAGAGAACTGACTCGGTACACAGAGAACTGAACTCGGTACACAGAGAACTGAACCTGGTACACAGAGAACTGAACTCGGTACACAGAGAACTGAACCTGGTACACAGAGAACTGAACTCGCTACACAGAGAACTGAACCTGGTACACAGAGAACTGACTCGGTACACAGAGAACTGAACCTGGTACACAGAGAACTGACTCGGTACACAGAGAACTGAACCTGGTACACAGAGAACTGAACCCGGTACACAGAGAGCTGAACTCGGTACACAGAGAACTGAACCTGGTACACAGAGAACTGACTCGGTACACAGAGAACTGAACCCGGTACACAGAGAACTGAACTCGGTACACAGAGAACTGAACTCGGTACACAGAGAACTGAACTCGGTACACAGAGAACTGAACCTGGTACACAGAGAACTGACTCGGTACACAGAGAACTGAACCTGGTACACAGAGAACTGACTCGGTACACAGAGAACTGAACCCGGTACACAGAGAACTGAACCCGGTACACAGGGAACAGAGTGACCACTGGGGCAAAGAGTGACCACCGGGGCAGAGTGACCGCTGGGTCAGTGTGACCGCAGGAGCAGAGTGACCACCAGAGCAGAATGACCACTGGGACAAAGTGACCGCTGGGGCAGAGTGACCGCCGGAGCTGACTAAACGCTGGGGCAGAGTGACCGCCGGGGCAGAGTGACCGCCAGAGCTGAATGACCACTGGGACAGACTGACCGCTGGGGCAGAGTGACCGTCAGAGCAGAGTGACCGCTGGAACAGAATGACCACTGCGATGGAGTGACTGCTGGGGCAGAGTGACCGCTGGGACAGAGAGACCGCTGGGGCAGAGAGACCGCCGGAGCTGAGTGACCGGCGGGGCAGGGTGACCGCTGGAGGTGACTGACCACCAGGGCCGAGTGACCGCCGGGGCAGAGTGACCGCCGGGGCAGAGTGACCGCCGGAGCAGACTGACCGCTGGTGCAGAGTGACCGCCAGAGCAGAGTGACCGCCAGAGCTGACAGACCGCTGGAGCAAAGTGACTGCCGGGGAAGCGTGACCGCCAGGGCAGATTGACCGCCGGGGCAGAGTGACCGCCGGAGCAGACTGACCGCCGGGGCAGACTGACCGCCGATAAGTGTGACCGCCGGAGCAGACTGACCACCAGGGCAGAGTGACCGCTGGAGCAGACTGACCGCCGGCGCAGTGTGACCGCCGGGACAGAGTGACCGCTGGAGCAGACTGACCGCCGGAGAAGACTGACCGCCGGAGCAGAGTGACCGCCGGGGCAGAGTGACCGCCGGGGCAGAGTGACCACCGGGGCAGAGTGACCGCCGGGGCAGAGTGACCACCGGGGCAGAGTGACCGCTGGAGCAGACTGACCGCCGGAGCAGACTGACCGCCGGTGCAGAGTGACCGCCAGAGCAGACTGACCGCCGGAGCAGAGTGACCGCCGGGGCAGAGTGACCGCCGGGGCAGAGTGACCACCGGGGCAGAGTGACCGCCGGGGCAGAGTGACCGCCAGGTCAGAGTGACTGCCGGGGCAGAGTGACCACTGGAGCAGACTGACCACCAGGGCAGAGTGACCACCGGAGCGATGGGGCAGAGTGACCGCCGGAGCAGAGTGACTGCTGGGGCAGAGTGACCGCCGGGGCAGAGTGACTGCCGGGGCAGAGTGACCGCCGGGGCAGAGTGACCGCCAGAGCAGACTGACCGCCGGGGCAGAGTGACCGCCGGGGCAGAGTGACCGCCGGGGCAGAGTGACCGCTGGAGCAGGGTGACCGCCGGGGCAGAGTGACCGCCGGGGCAGAGTGACCGCCGGAGCAGGGTGACCACCAGAGCAGAGCCACCGTGGGAGAGTGACCGCCGGAGCAGAGTGACCGCCAGGGTAGAGTGACCGCTGGGGTAGAGTGACCGCTGGAGGAGAGTGACCGCCAGGGCAGACTGACCGCCGGGGCAGAGTGACCGCCGGAGCAGAGTGACCGCTGGGGTAGAGTGACCGCTGGAGCAGAGTGACCGCCGGGGCAGAGTGACCGCTGGAGCAGGGTGACCGCCGGAGGAGAGCAACCGCCGGGACAGAGTGACCGCCGGGGCAGAGTGACCGCCGGGGCAGAGTGACCGCCAGGGCAGAGTGACCGCCAGGGCAGAGTGACCGCCGGGGCAGAGTGACCGCCAGGGCAGAGTGACCGCCGGGGCAGAGTGACCGCCGGAGCAGAGTGACCACCAGGGTAGAGTGACTGCTGGAGCAGGGTGACCGCCGGAGGAGAGTGACCGCCAGGGCAGAGTGACCGCTGGGGCAGAGTGACCGCCGGAGCAGAGTGACCGCTGGGGTAGAGTGACCGCTGGAGCAGAGTGACCGCCGGGGCAGAGTGACCGCTGGAGCAGGGTGACCGCCGGAGGAGAGCAACCGCCGGGACAGAGTGACCGCCAGGGCACAGTGACCGCCGGGGCAGAGTGACTGCCGGGGCAGTGTGACCGCCGGGGCAGAGTGACCGCCAGGGCAGAGTGACCGCCAGGGCAGAGTGACCGCCGGGGCAGAGTGACTGCCGGTGCAGAGTGACTGCCGGGGCAGTGTGACCGCCGGGGCAGAGTGACCGCCAGGGCAGAGTGATCGCCAGGGCAGATTTTCCGTCAGGGCAGAGTGACCGCCGGGGGAGAGTGACTGCCGGGGCAGAGTGACCGCCGGGGCAGAGTGACCGCTGGGGCAGAGTGACCGCCGGGGCAGAGTGACCGCCGGGGCAGAGTGACCGCCGGGGCAGAGTGACCGCCAGGGCAGAGTGACCACTGGGGCAGAGTGACCGCTGGGGCAGAGTGACCACTGAGGCAGAGTGACCGCCGGGGCAGAGTGCTTGTTGTGAAACAGACAACCTGTTGTCAAGGGTAAAATCTCACAAACGAGGTTGAAATGAAGAGACTGAGATTTCCTGGTTGCTGGTGTGTGTGTTGTGGGCTGAGGGGGGCAAGGCGGGGGTGGAATCCTGGCTCAGGATCCCTGGAATTTGAAATGATTGAATATAAATGGACCCTGATTTGTCAGAGGGACGTCATGCCTGATAAATTAGATAGAATTTTTTGAGCATGTGACTAAGTGGGCAGGAAAGTGGCAGATGGAATTTAACCCTGAAAAGTGTGAGGTGATACACTTCGGAAGGAGCAATTTGACAAGAAAATATTCAATGAATGTCTGACACTGGGAAGTTGTGAGGAACAAAGGGACCTTGGAGTGTTTGTCCACAGATCTCTGAAGGCAGAAGGACAGGTTAATAGGGGGGTGAAAAAGGCATATGGGACACTGGCTTTTATCAATCGGGGCATAGATTACAAAAGCAAGGAGGTCATGTTGGAGTTGTACAGAACTTTGGTGAGGCCACAGCGGGAGTACTGTGTGCAATTCTGGTCACCGCATTATAGGAAATACTTTTCACTGTACCTCGGTACACGTGACAATAAACAAATCCAATCCAACCTAGCTCCATCTGGTGGCTGAAGAGTGGAATCGCACTGGCATAATATTAGAACATAGAACATAGAAAAATACAGCACAGAACAGGCCCTTCGGCCCACGATATTGTGCCGAACCTTTGTCCTAGATTAATCATAGATTATCATAGAATTTGCAGTGCAGAAGGAGGCCATTCAGCCCATCGAGTCTGCACCAGCCTTTGGAAAGAGACCCGTACTTAGCTCACGCCTATACCCTATCCCCATAATCCAGTAACCCCACCAAACATTTTGGACAATAAGGGCCAATTTATCACGGTCAATCCACCTAACCTGCACATCTTTGGACTGTGGGAGGAAACCGGAGCACCCGGATGAAACCCACGCAGACACGGGGAGGACATGCAAACTCCCCACAGACAGTGACCTGAGGCTGGAATTGAACCCGGGTCCCTGGCCCTGTGAGGCAGCAGTGCTAACCATTGTGCCGCCATTCCACCCCCAAGGACACAAAGTAAGGGTTGGTGAGGAATAAAAAAAATTAGATGTGAGAGGCTTGGAGGGATGCCCTATTCCCCAGAGGGTCCCAGAGGGCGAGCCACAGGAAACAGTACAGTCTGTGCTGCCTGGGATGAAGTGACAATGGCCATCAGCTTGCGCAGTATGACCAGGAAGTCAGGCACCTCCAGTGCCACAACCTACACTGGGCTGCACGAGTGAGTTGACAATGCCCCCCCTTCCCCCTGAAACCTTCCCATCACCACATGAACAACCCCCACCCCCACTCAGCCTGTCTTTCCTTTTAACCCTCCACCCCTTCCTTCCTCATCATCCCTCCATGATGAACCATGCGAGCGGCTAACGATTCCCTCTCTTTGTCCGGCAGGAGAAGCTATTCCACAATCGTTGGGAGAGGGCCCAGATTGGTGCCAGCATGCCGGGCATCTCCTCACCACGGTTGCAGGGTAGCATTGTGGATAGCACAATTGCTTCACAGCTCCAGGATCCCAGGTTTGATTCCCGCTGGGTCACTGTCTGTGCAGAGTCTGCACATCCTCCCCGTGTGTGCGTGGGTTTCCTCCAGGTGCTCCGGTTTCCTCCCACAGTCCAAAGATGTGCAGGTGAGGTGGACTGGCCATGGTAAATTGTCCTTAGTGTCCAAAATTGCCCTTAGTGTTGGGTGGGGTTACTGGGTTATGGGGATAGGGTGGAGGTGTTGAGTTTGGGTAGGGTGCTCTTTCCAAGAGCCGGTGCAGACTCAAAGGGCCGAATGGCCTCCTTCTGCACTGTAAGTTCTATGATGATCAAGGAATGGCCGAGGACAGAGCAGTCACCAAAGCGGAGGTCGGACATGCCACTGAGGTGAAGAACCACTGGACCCCAACCAGATGGACTGTCACACGAAGTTGTTATTACCATACTGAATGACCTATCCCACTGATTACATGAGGCGGAGATTTAAAAAGCGCGGGAGCTGCGAGTCGGAGCGGAGATTTAAAAAGATCGTGGCCTAGTTTCGGGAGCCGTTCGGAGGAGGAGGAGCAGTCTCTGTCAGGGAGAGAACCTGAGAACATCTAAGACCCTCAGAAGGTAAGTAAGTGATTTTTACTCATTCTTACTTTTATTACCTTTTCAAATTGTGTGTGTGTGTGTGGAGGGGGGGAACTGAAGTGACATCACAGAAAAGCAGTGACCTGAGTGGCTGATTGGGAATTTAAAAAAATAAGCACGGGGCAGAGTTTGTAAGGAGCATCCAGGAGGGCTTCTTAAAACAATATGTAGACAGTCCAACTAGGGAAGGTGCGGTACTGGACCTGGTATTAGGGAATGAGCCGGCCAGGTGGTAGAAGTTTCAGTAGGGGAGCATTTCGGGAACAGTGACCACAATTCAGTAAGTTTTAAAGTACTGGTGGACAAGGATAATGAAAATGAAATGAAATGAAAATCGCTTATTGTCACAAGTAGGCTTCAAATGAAGTTACTGTGAAAAGCCCCTAGTCGCCACATTCCGGCGCCTGTTCAGGGAGGCTGATATGGGAAGAGTGATTCTAGGATGAATGTGCCAAATTGGGGGAAGGCTAATTATAACAATATTAGGCGGGAACTGAAGAACCTAGATTGGGGGCGGATGTTTGAGGGCAAATCAACATCTGACATGTGGGAGGCTTTCAAGTGTCAGTTGAAAGGAATTCAGGACCGGCATGTTCCTGTGAGGAAGAAAGATAAATACGGCAATTTGCGGGAACCTTGGATAACAAGAGATATTGTAGGCCTCGTCAAAAAGAAAAAGGACGCATCTGTCAGGGCTAAAAGGCTGGGAACAGACGAAGACTGTGTGGCATATAAGGAAAGTAGAAAGGAACTTAAGCAAGGAGTCAGGAGGGCTAGAAGGGGTCATGAAAAGTCATTGGCAAATAGGGTTAAGGAAAATCCCAAGGCTTTTTACACGTACATAAAAAGTAAGAGGGTAGCCAGGGAAAGGATTGGCCCACTGAAGGATAGGCAAGGGAATCTATGTGTGGAGCCAGAAGAAATGGGCGAGGTACTAAACGAATACGTTGCATCAGTATTCACCAAAGAGAAGGAATTGGTCGATGTTGAGTCTAGAGAAGGGTGTGTAGATAGCCTGGGTCACATTGAGATCCAAAAAGACGAGGTGTTGGGTGTCTTAAAAAATATTAAGGTAGATAAGTCCCCAGGGCCTGATGGAATCTACCCCAGAATACTGAAGGAGGTTGAGGGGAGACCTGATAGAGGTATACAAAATTATGAGGGGCATAGACAGAGTGGATAGTCAGAGGCTTTTCCCCAGGGTAGAGGGGTCAATTACTAGGGGGCATAGGTTTAAGGTGAGAGGGGCAAGGTTTAGAGTAGATGTACGAGGCAAGTTTTTTACGCAGAGGGTAGTGGGTGCCTGGAACTCGCTACCGGAGGAGGTAGTGGAAGCAGGGACGATAGTGACATTTAAGGAGCATCTTGACAAATATATGAATAGGATGGGAATAGAAGGATACGGACCCAGAAAGTGTAGAAGATTGTAGTTTAGTCGGGCAGCATGGTCGGCACGGGCTTGGAGGGCCGAAGGGCCTGTTCCTGTGCTGTACATTTCTTTGTTCTTTGTTCTTTGAGGCTGGAGAGGAAATTGCTGAGGCCTTGACAGAAATCTTTGGATCCTCGCTGTCTTCAGGTGATGTTCCGGAGGACTGGAGAATAGCCAATGTTGTTCCTCTGTTTAAGAAGGGTAGCAAGGATAATCCCGGGAACTACAGGCCGGTGAGCCTTACTTCAGTGGTAGGGAAATTACTGGAGAAAATTCTTCGAGACAGGATCTACTCCCATTTGGAAGCAAATGGACATATTAGTGAGAGGCAGCATGGTTTTGTGAAGGGGAGGTCGTGTCTCACTAACTTGATAGAGTTTTTCGATGAGGTCACTAAGATGATTGATGCAGGTAGGGCAGTGGATGTTGTCTATATGGACTTCAGTAAGGCCTTTGACAAGGTCCCTCATGGCAGACTGTTACAAAAGGTGAAGTCACACGGGATCAGAGTTGAGCTGGCAAGATGGAAAGATGGATACAGAACTGGCTAGGTCATAGAAGGCAGAGAGTAGCAATGGAGGGATGCTTTTCTAATTGGAGGGCTGTGACCAGTGGTGTTCCACAGGGATCAGTGCTGGCACCTTTGATGTTCGTAGTATATATAAATGTGGAGGAAAATGTAACTGGTCTGATTCGTAAGTTTGCAGACGACACAAAGATTGGTGGAATTGCAGATAGCGATGAGGAATGTCAGAGGATACAGCAGGATTTAGATTGTTTGGAGACTTGGGCGGAGAGATCGCAGATGGAGTTTAATCCGGACAAATGTGAGGTAATGCATTTTGGAAGGCCTAATGCAGGTAGGGAATATACAGTGAATGGTAGAACCCTCAAGAGTATTGAAAGTCAGAGAGATCTCGGAGTACAGGTCCACAGGTCACTAAAAGGGGCAACACAGGTGGAGAAGATAGTCAAGAAGGCATACGGCATGCTTACCTTCATTGGTCGGGGCATTGAGTGTAAGAATTGGCAAGTCATGTTGCAGCTGTATAGAACCTTAGTTAGGCCACACGTGGAGTATAGTGTTCAATTCTGGTCGCCACACTACCAGAAGGATGTGGAGGCTTTAGAGAGGGTGCAGAAGAGATTTACCAGAACGTTGCCTGGTATGGAGGGCATTAGCTATGAGGAGCGGTTGAATAAACTAGGTTTGTTCTCACTGGAACGACAGAGGTTGAGGGGTGACCTGATAGAGGTCTACAAAATAATGAGGGGCAGAGACAGAGTGGACAGTCAGAGGCTTTTCCCCAGGGTAGAGGGTCAATTACTAGGGGGCATAGGTTTAAGGTGAGAGGGGCAAGGTTTAGAGTAGATGTACGAGGCAAGTTTTTTACACAGAGGGGAGTGGGTGCCTGGAACTCGCTACCGGAGGAGGTAGTGGAGGCAGGGACGATAGGGACATTTAAGGGGCATCTTGACAAATATATGAATAGGATGGGAATAGAGGGATACGGACCCAGGAAGTGTAGAAGATTGTAGTTTAGTTGGGCAGCATGGTCGGCACGGGCTTGGAGGGCCGAAGGGCCTGTTCCTGTGCTGTACATTTCTTTGTTCTTTGTTCTTTGATTCGCCCGCAGGACCTCCAGCTGACGGCACCGGCCTATCCTGGGTGGTCCAAATCCCCCGTTTCCCACCTCGGAGGGGCGCTCTGAGGATACCACCATCAATGCATCACAGCTGTCAGCCTCACCCTCCGCCAACACAGCGACTCGCACCTCAGCAGACAACAACAAACAAAGAACAAAGAAATATACAGCACAGGAACAGGCCCTTCGGCCCTCCAAGCCCGTGCCGACCATGCTGCCCAACTAAACTACAATCTTCTACACTTCCTGGGTCCGTATCCTTCTATTCCCATCCTATTCATGTATTTGTCAAGATGCCCCTTAAAAGTCCCTATCGTCCCTGCTTCCACTACCTCCTCCGGTAGTGAGTTCCAGGCACCCACTACCCTCTGCGTAAAAAACTTGCCTCGTACATCTACTCTAAACCTTGCCCCTCTCACCTTAAACCTATGCCCCCTAGTAATTGACCCCTCTACCCTGGGGAAAAGCCTCTGACTATCCACTCTGTCTATGCCCCTCATAATTTTGTATACCTCTATCAGGTCGCCCCTCAACCTCCTTCGTTCCAGTGAGAACAAACCGAGTTTATTCAATCGCTCCTCATAGCTTATGCCCTCCATACCAGGCAACATTCTGGTAAATCTCTTCTGCACCCTCTCTAAAGCCTCCACATCCTTCTGGTAGTGTGGCGACCAGAATTGAACACTATACTCCAAGTGTGGTCTAACTAAGGTTCTATACAGCTGCAACATGACTTGCCAATTCTTATACTCAATGCCCCGGCCAATGAAGGCAAGCATGCCGTATGCCTTCTTGACTACCTTCTCCACCTGTGTTGCCCCTTTCAATGACCTGTGGACCTGTACTCCTAGATCTCTTTGACTTTCAATACTCTTGAGGGTTCTACCATTCACTGTATATTCCCTACCTGCATTAGCCCTTCCAAAATGCATTACCTCACATTTGTCCGGATTAAACTCCATCTGCCATCTCTCCGCCCAAGTCTCCAGACAATCTAAATCCTGCTGTATCCTCAGACAGTCCTCATCGCTATCCGCAATGTGTTAGTGGACAGCCTTCACGGTCACAATCTGGGGAGTACCAGACAATTACAAATGTCCATGAGGTGGAGGCAGTGTTGGCCAGAACGGCAACAATGCCCACGACGATGACCGCCTTTTCCACCTGCTCACAGGCACGATGAATGGGGGTGGCTAGCAGCCTCCTTCCCAGGCCGCGGTACAGGACCAATCGTCTCTCCTGCACCGCCACTAGGAGGCTCACCAACTCTGCATTGGTGAAGCGTGGAGCTGTTCTCCCTGCTGCCATCTTCTTGGCTGGGATGGTGTGTGTGTGGGGAGTGTGTTGGCTGGGATGGTGTGTGTGGGGAGTGTGTTGGCTGGGGTGAGTGTGTGTGGGGAGAGTGTTGGCTGGGGTGAGTGTGTGTGGGGAGTGTGTTGTCTGGGGTGAGTGTGTGTGGGGAGTGTGTTGTCTGGGGTGAGTGTGTGTGGGGAGTGTGTTGGCTGGGATGGTGTGTGTGGGGAGTGTGTTGGCTGGGATGGTGTGTGTGGGGAGTGTGTTGGCTGGGGTGAGTGTGTGTGGGGAGAGTGTTGGCTGGGGTGAGTGTGTGTGGGGAGTGTGTTGTCTGGGGTGAGTGTGTGTGGGGAGTGTGTTGTCTGGGGTGAGTGTGTGTGGGGTTTTTGTTGGCTGGGATGAGTGTGTGTGGGGAGTGTGTTGGCTGGGAGGAGTGTGTGTGGGGAGTGTGTTGGCTGGGATGGTGTGTGTGGGGAGAGTGTTGGCTGGAGTTAGTATGTGTGGGGAGTGTGTTGGCTGGGAGGAGTGTGTGTGGGGAGTGTGTTGGCTGGGATGGTGTGTGTGGGGAGTGTGTTGGCTGGGATGAGTGTGTGTGGGGAGTGTGTTGGCTGGGAGGAGTGTGTGTGGGGAGTGTGTTGTCTGGGATGGTGTGTGTGGGGAGTGTGTTGGCTGTGGTGAGTGTGTGTGGGGAGTGTGTTGTCTGGGGTGAGTGTGTGTGGGGAGTGTGTTGGCTGGGATGAGTGTGTGTGGGGAGTGTGTTGTCTGGGGTGAGTGTGTGTGGGGAGTGTGTTGTCTGGGGTGAGTGTGTGTGGGGAGTGTGTTGGCTGGGAGGAGTGTGTGTGGGGAGTGTGTTGGCTGGGATGAGTGTGTGTGGGGAGTGTGTTGTCTGGGGTGAGTGTGTGTGGGGAGTGTGTTGTCTGGGGTGAGTGTGTGTGGGGAGTGTGTTGGCTGGGAGGAGTGTGTGTGGGGAGAGTGTTGGCTGGGATGATGTGTGTGGGGAGTGTGTTGGCTGGGATGAGTGTGTGTGGGGAGTGTGTTGGCTGGGAGGAGTGTGTGTGGGGAGTGTGTTGGCTGGGATGAGTGTGTGTGGGGAGTGTGTTGTCTGGGGTGAGTGTGTGTGGGGAGTGTGTTGGCTGGGATGAGTGTGTGTGGGGAGTGTGTTGTCTGGGGTGAGTGTGCGTGGGGAGTGTGTTGGCTGGGATGAGTGTGTGTGGGGAGTGTGTTGGCTGGGAGGAGTGTGTGTGGGGAGTGTGTTGGCTGGGAGGAGTGTGTGTGGGGAGTGTGTTGGCTGGGAGGAGTGTGTGTGGGGAGTGTGTTGGCTGGGATGGTGTGTGTGGGGAGTGTGTTGGCTGGGATGAGTGTGTGTGGGGAGTGTGTTGGCTGGGGTGAGTGTGTGTGGGGAGTGTGTTGGCTGGGATGAGTGTGTGTGGGGAGTGTGTTGGCTGGGTTGGTGTGTGTGGGGAGTGTGTGCGGCTGGGATGAGTGTGCGTGGGGAGTGTAATGTGTGTGTGCGGCTGGGATGAGTGTGCGTGGGGAGTGTAATGTGTGTGTGCGGCTGGGATGAGTGTGCGTGGGGAGTGTGTTGGCTGGGATGGTGTGTGTGGGGAGTGTGTTGGCTGGGATGAGTGTGTGTGGGGAGTGTGTTGGCTGGGATGGTGTGTGTGGGGAGTGTGTTGGCTGTGGTGAGTGTGTGTGGGGAGTGTGTTGTCTGGGATGAGTGTGTGTGGGGAGCGTGTTGGCTGGGATGAGTGTGCGTGGGGAGTGTGTTGGCTGTGGTGAGTGTGTGTGGGGAGTGTGTTGGCTGGGATGAGTGTGTGTGGGGAGTGTGTTGGCTGGGATGGTGTGTGTGGGGAGTGTGTTGGCTGTGGTGAGTGTGTGTGGTGAGAGTGTTGGCTGTGGTGAGTGTGTGTGGGGAGTGTGTTGGCTGGGATGAGTGTGTGTGGGGAGTGTGTTGGCTGGGATGAGTGTGTGTGGGGAGTGTGTTGGCTGGGGTGAGTGTGTGTGGGGAGCGTGTTGACTGTGGTGAGTGTGTGTGGTGAGAGTGTGTGGGGAGTGTGTTGGCTGTGGTGAGTGTGTGTGGGGAGTGTGTTGGCTGGGATGAGTGTGTGTGGGGAGCATGTTGGCTGTGGTGAGTGTGTGTGGGGAGCGTGTTGGCTGGGATGGTGTGTGTGGGGAGTGTAATGTGTGTGTGCTGCTGGGATGAGTGTGTGTGGGGAGTGTAATGTGTGTGTGCGGCTGGGATGAGTGTGCGTGGGGAGTGTGTTGGCTGGGAGGAGTGTGTGTGGGGAGTGTGTTGGCTGGGATGAGTGTGTGTGGGGAGTGTGTTGGCTGGGGTGAGTGTGTGTGGGGAGTGTGTTGTCTGGGGTGAGTGTGTGTGGGGTTTTTGTTGGCTGGGATGAGTGTGTGTGGGGAGTGTGTTGGCTGGGAGGAGTGTGTGTGGGGAGTGTGTTGGCTGGGATGGTGTGTGTGGGGAGAGTGTTGGCTGGAGTTAGTATGTGTGGGGAGTGTGTTGGCTGGGAGGAGTGTGTGTGGGGAGTGTGTTGTCTGGGATGGTGTGTGTGGGGAGTGTGTTGGCTGTGGTGAGTGTGTGTGGGGAGTGTGTTGTCTGGGGTGAGTGTGTGTGGGGGGTGTGTTTTCTGGAGTGAGTGTGTGTGGGGAGTGTGTTGGCTGGGATGAGTGTGTGTGGGGAGTGTGTTGTCTGGGGTGAGTGTGTGTGGGGAGTGTGTTGTCTGGGGTGAGTGTGTGTGGGGAGTGTGTTGGCTGGGAGGAGTGTGTGTGGGGAGTGTGTTGGCTGGGATGAGTGTGTGTGGGGAGTGTGTTGTCTGGGGTGAGTGTGTGTGGGGAGTGTGTTGTCTGGGGTGAGTGTATGTGGGGAGTGTGTTGGCTGGGAGGAGTGTGTGTGGGGAGTGTGTTGGCTGGGATGATGTGTGTGGGGAGTGTGTTGGCTGGGATGAGTGTGTGTGGGGAGTGTGTTGTCTGGGGTGAGTGTGTGTGGGGAGTGTGTTGGCTGGGAGGAGTGTGTGTGGGGAGTGTGTTGTCTGGGGTGAGTGTGTGTGGGGAGTGTGTTGGCTGGGATGAGTGTGTGTGGGGAGTGTGTTGTCTGGGGTGAGTGTGCGTGGGGAGTGTGTTGGCTGGGATGAGTGTGTGTGGGGAGTGTGTTGGCTGGGAGGAGTGTGTGTGGGGAGTGTGTTGGCTGGGAGGAGTGTGTGTGGGGAGTGTGTTGGCTGGGAGGAGTGTGTGTGGGGAGTGTGTTGGCTGGGATGGTGTGTGTGGGGAGTGTGTTGGCTGGGATGAGTGTGTGTGGGGAGTGTGTTGGCTGGGGTGAGTGTGTGTGGGGAGTGTGTTGGCTGGGATGAGTGTGTGTGGGGAGTGTGTTGGCTGGGTTGGTGTGTGTGGGGAGTGTGTGCGGCTGGGATGAGTGTGCGTGGGGAGTGTAATGTGTGTGTGCGGCTGGGATGAGTGTGCGTGGGGAGTGTAATGTGTGTGTGCGGCTGGGATGAGTGTGCGTGGGGCGTGTGTTGGCTGGGATGGTGTGTGTGGGGAGTGTGTTGGCTGGGATGAGTGTGTGTGGGGAGTGTGTTGTCTGGGATGGGTGTGTGTGGGGAGCGTGTTGGCTGGGATGAGTGTGCGTGGGGAGTGTGTTGGCTGTGGTGAGTGTGTGTGGGGAGTGTGTTGGCTGGGATGAGTGTGTGTGGGGAGTGTGTTGGCTGGGATGGTGTGTGTGGGGAGTGTGTTGGCTGTGGTGAGTGTGTGTGGTGAGAGTGTGTGGGGAGTGTGTTGGCTGTGGTGAGTGTGTGTGGGGAGTGTGTTGGCTGGGATGAGTGTGTGTGGGGAGTGTGTTGGCTGGGATGGTGTGTGTGGGGAGTGTAATGTGTGTGTGCGGCTGGGTTGAGTGTGCGTGGGGAGTGTGTTGGCTGGGAGGAGTGTGTGTGGGGAGTGTGTTGGCTGGGATGAGTGTGTGTGGGGAGTGTGTTGGCTGGGATGAGTGTGTGTGGGGAGTGTGTTGGCTGGGGTGAGTGTGTGTGGGGAGTGTGTTGGCTGGGATGAGTGTGTGTGGGGAGTGTGTTGGCTGGGTTGGTGTGTGTGGGGAGTGTGTGCGGCTGGGATGAGTGTGCGTGGGGAATGTAATGTGTGTGTGCGGCTGGGATGAGTGTGCGTGGGGAGTGTAATGTGTGTGTGCGGCTGGGATGAGTGTGCGTGGGGAGTGTGTTGGCTGGGATGGTGTGTGTGGGGAGTGTGTTGGCTGGGATGAGTGTGTGTGGGGAGTGTGTTGGCTGTGGTGAGTGTGTGTGGGGAGTGTGTTGTCTGGGATGAGTGTGTGTGGGGAGCGTGTTGGCTGGGATGAGTGTGCATGGGGAGTGTGTTGGCTGTGGTGAGTGTGTGTGGGGAGTGTGTTGGCTGGGATGAGTGTGTGTGGGGAGTGTGTTGGCTGGGATGGTGTGTGTGGGGAGTGTGTTGGCTGGGATGAGTGTGTGTGGGGAGTGTGTTGGCTGGGATGAGTGTGTGTGGGGAGTGTGTTGGCTGGGATGAGTGTGTGTGGGGAGTGTGTTGGCTGGGATGAGTGTGTGTGGGGAGTGTGTTGGCTGTGGTGAGTGTGTGTGGGGAGTGTGTTGGCTGGGATGAGTGTGTGTGGGGAGTGTGTTGGCTGGGATGAGTGTGTGTGGGGAGTGTGTTGGCTGTGGTGAGTGTGTGGGGGGAGCATGTTGGCTGTGGTGAGTGTGTGTGGGGAGCGTGTTGGCTGTGGTGAGTGTGTGTGGGGAGTGTAATGTGTGTGTGCTGCTGGGATGAGTGTGTGTGGGGAGTGTAATGTGTGTGTGCGGCTGGGATGAGTGTGCGTGGGGAGTGTGTTGGCTGGGAGGAGTGTGTGTGGGGAGTGTGTTGGCTGGGATGAGTGTGTGTGGGGAGTGTGTTGGCTGGGGTGAGTGTGTGTGGGGAGTGTGTTGTCTGGGGTGAGTGTGTGTGGGGTTTTTGTTGGCTGGGATGAGTGTGTGTGGGGAGTGTGTTGGCTGGGAGGAGTGTGTGTGGGGAGTGTGTTGGCTGGGATGGTGTGTGTGGGGAGAGTGTTGGCTGGAGTTAGTATGTGTGGGGAGTGTGTTGGCTGGGAGGAGTGTGTGTGGGGAGTGTGTTGTCTGGGATGGTGTGTGTGGGGAGTGTGTTGGCTGTGGTGAGTGTGTGTGGGGAGTGTGTTGTCTGGGGTGAGTGTGTGTGGGGGGTGTGTTTTCTGGAGTGAGTGTGTGTGGGGAGTGTGTTGGCTGGGATGAGTGTGTGTGGGGAGTGTGTTGTCTGGGGTGAGTGTGTGTGGGGAGTGTGTTGTCTGGGGTGAGTGTGTGTGGGGAGTGTGTTGGCTGGGAGGAGTGTGTGTGGGGAGTGTGTTGGCTGGGATGAGTGTGTGTGGGGAGTGTGTTGTCTGGGGTGAGTGTGTGTGGGGAGTGTGTTGTCTGGGGTGAGTGTATGTGGGGAGTGTGTTGGCTGGGAGGAGTGTGTGTGGGGAGTGTGTTGGCTGGGATGATGTGTGTGGGGAGTGTGTTGGCTGGGATGAGTGTGTGTGGGGAGTGTGTTGTCTGGGGTGAGTGTGTGTGGGGAGTGTGTTGGCTGGGAGGAGTGTGTGTGGGGAGTGTGTTGTCTGGGGTGAGTGTGTGTGGGGAGTGTGTTGGCTGGGATGAGTGTGTGTGGGGAGTGTGTTGTCTGGGGTGAGTGTGCGTGGGGAGTGTGTTGGCTGGGATGAGTGTGTGTGGGGAGTGTGTTGGCTGGGAGGAGTGTGTGTGGGGAGTGTGTTGGCTGGGAGGAGTGTGTGTGGGGAGTGTGTTGGCTGGGAGGAGTGTGTGTGGGGAGTGTGTTGGCTGGGATGGTGTGTGTGGGGAGTGTGTTGGCTGGGATGAGTGTGTGTGGGGAGTGTGTTGGCTGGGGTGAGTGTGTGTGGGGAGTGTGTTGGCTGGGATGAGTGTGTGTGGGGAGTGTGTTGGCTGGGTTGGTGTGTGTGGGGAGTGTGTGCGGCTGGGATGAGTGTGCGTGGGGAGTGTAATGTGTGTGTGCGGCTGGGATGAGTGTGCGTGGGGAGTGTAATGTGTGTGTGCGGCTGGGATGAGTGTGCGTGGGGCGTGTGTTGGCTGGGATGGTGTGTGTGGGGAGTGTGTTGGCTGGGATGAGTGTGTGTGGGGAGTGTGTTGTCTGGGATGGGTGTGTGTGGGGAGCGTGTTGGCTGGGATGAGTGTGCGTGGGGAGTGTGTTGGCTGTGGTGAGTGTGTGTGGGGAGTGTGTTGGCTGGGATGAGTGTGTGTGGGGAGTGTGTTGGCTGGGATGGTGTGTGTGGGGAGTGTGTTGGCTGTGGTGAGTGTGTGTGGTGAGAGTGTGTGGGGAGTGTGTTGGCTGTGGTGAGTGTGTGTGGGGAGTGTGTTGGCTGGGATGAGTGTGTGTGGGGAGTGTGTTGGCTGGGATGGTGTGTGTGGGGAGTGTAATGTGTGTGTGCGGCTGGGTTGAGTGTGCGTGGGGAGTGTGTTGGCTGGGAGGAGTGTGTGTGGGGAGTGTGTTGGCTGGGATGAGTGTGTGTGGGGAGTGTGTTGGCTGGGATGAGTGTGTGTGGGGAGTGTGTTGGCTGGGGTGAGTGTGTGTGGGGAGTGTGTTGGCTGGGATGAGTGTGTGTGGGGAGTGTGTTGGCTGGGTTGGTGTGTGTGGGGAGTGTGTGCGGCTGGGATGAGTGTGCGTGGGGAATGTAATGTGTGTGTGCGGCTGGGATGAGTGTGCGTGGGGAGTGTAATGTGTGTGTGCGGCTGGGATGAGTGTGCGTGGGGAGTGTGTTGGCTGGGATGGTGTGTGTGGGGAGTGTGTTGGCTGGGATGAGTGTGTGTGGGGAGTGTGTTGGCTGTGGTGAGTGTGTGTGGGGAGTGTGTTGTCTGGGATGAGTGTGTGTGGGGAGCGTGTTGGCTGGGATGAGTGTGCATGGGGAGTGTGTTGGCTGTGGTGAGTGTGTGTGGGGAGTGTGTTGGCTGGGATGAGTGTGTGTGGGGAGTGTGTTGGCTGGGATGGTGTGTGTGGGGAGTGTGTTGGCTGGGATGAGTGTGTGTGGGGAGTGTGTTGGCTGGGATGAGTGTGTGTGGGGAGTGTGTTGGCTGGGATGAGTGTGTGTGGGGAGTGTGTTGGCTGGGATGAGTGTGTGTGGGGAGTGTGTTGGCTGTGGTGAGTGTGTGTGGGGAGTGTGTTGGCTGGGATGAGTGTGTGTGGGGAGTGTGTTGGCTGGGATGAGTGTGTGTGGGGAGTGTGTTGGCTGTGGTGAGTGTGTGGGGGGAGCATGTTGGCTGTGGTGAGTGTGTGTGGGGAGCGTGTTGGCTGTGGTGAGTGTGTGTGGAGAGTGTAATGTGTGTGTGCGGCTGGGGTGAGTGTGTGTGGGGAGTGTAATGTGTGTGTGCTGCTGGGATGAGTGTGTGTGGGGAGTGTAATGTGTGTGTGCGACTGGGGTGAGTGTGTGTGGGGAGTGTAATGTGTGTGTGCGGCTGGGATGAGTGTGTGTGGGGAGTGTAATGTGTGTGTGCGGCTGGGGTGAGTGTGTGTGGGGAGTGTAATGTGTGTGTGCGGCTGGGGTGAGTGTGTGTGGGGAGTGTAATGTGTGTGTGCGGCTGGGGTGAGTGTGTGTGGGGAGTGTAATGTGTGTGTGCGGCTGGGATGAGTGTGTGTGGGGAGTGTAATGTGTGTGTGCGGCTGGGGTGAGTGTGTGTGGGGAGTGTAATGTGTGTGTGCGGCTGGGGTGAGTGTGCGCGGGGAGTGTAATGTGTGTTTGCGGCTGGGATGAGTGTGTGTGGGGAGTGTAATGTGTGTGTGCAACTGGGATGAGTGTGTGTGGGGAGTGTAATGTGTGTGTGTGGCTGGGATGAGTGTGTGTAGGTAGTGTAATGTGTGTGTGTAGCTGGGATGAGTGTGTGTGAGGAGTGTAATGTGTGTGTGTGGCTGGGATGAGTCTGCGTGGGGAGTGTAATATGTGTGTGGCTGGGATGAGTGTGTGTGGGGAGTGTAATGTGTGTGTGCGGCTGGGATGAGTGTGTGTGGGGAGTGTAATGTGTGTGTGTGGCTGGGATGAGTGTGCGTGGCGAGTGTAATGTGTGTGTGGCTGGGATGAGTGTGCGTGGGGAGTGTAATGTGTGTGTGCGGCTGGGATGAGTGTGCATGGGGAGTGTAATGTGTGTGTGTGGCTGGGATGAGTGTGCGTGGGGAGTGTAATGTGTGTGTGGCTGGGACGAGTGTGCGTGGGGAGTGTAATGTGTGTGTGCGGCTGGGATGAGTGTGTGTGGGGAGTGTAATGTGTGTGTGCGGCTGGGATGAGTGTGTGTGGGGAGTGTAATGTGTGTGTGGCTGGGATGAGTGTGTGTGGGGAGTGTAATGGGTGTGTGCGGCTGGGATGAGTGTGTGTGGGGAGTGTAATGTGTGTGTGCTGCTGGGATGAGTGTGTGTGGGGAGTGTAATGTGTGTGTGCGGCTGGGTTGAGTGTGCGTGGGGAGTGTAATGTGTGTGTGCGGCTGGGATGAGTGTGCGTGGGGAGTGTGTTGGCTGGGAGGAGTGTGTGTGGGGAGTGTGTTGGCTGGGATGAGTGTGTGTGGGGAGTGTGTTGGCTGGGGTGAGTGTGTGTGGGGAGTGTGTTGTCTGGGGTGAGTGTGTGTGGGGTTTTTGTTGGCTGGGATGAGTGTGTGTGGGGAGTGTGTTGGCTGGGAGGAGTGTGTGTGGGGAGTGTGTTGGCTGGGATGGTGTGTGTGGGGAGAGTGTTGGCTGGAGTTAGTATGTGTGGGGAGTGTGTTGGCTGGGAGGAGTGTGTGTGGGGAGTGTGTTGTCTGGGATGGTGTGTGTGGGGAGAGTGTTGGCTGGAGTTAGTATGTGTGGGGAGTGTGTTGGCTGGGAGGAGTGTGTGTGGGGAGTGTGTTGTCTGGGATGGTGTGTGTGGGGAGTGTGTTGGCTGTGGTGAGTGTGTGTGGGGAGTGTGTTGTCTGGGGTGAGTGTGTGTGGGGGGTGTGTTTTCTGGAGTGAGTGTGTGTGGGGAGTGTGTTGGCTGGGATGAGTGTGTGTGGGGAGTGTGTTGTCTGGGGTGAGTGTGTGTGGGGAGTGTGTTGTCTGGGGTGAGTGTGTGTGGGGAGTGTGTTGGCTGGGAGGAGTGTGTGTGGGGAGTGTGTTGGCTGGGATGAGTGTGTGTGGGGAGTGTGTTGTCTGGGGTGAGTGTGTGTGGGGAGTGTGTTGTCTGGGGTGAGTGTATGTGGGGAGTGTGTTGGCTGGGAGGAGTGTGTGTGGGGAGTGTGTTGGCTGGGATGATGTGTGTGGGGAGTGTGTTGGCTGGGATGAGTGTGTGTGGGGAGTGTGTTGTCTGGGGTGAGTGTGTGTGGGGAGTGTGTTGGCTGGGAGGAGTGTGTGTGGGGAGTGTGTTGTCTGGGGTGAGTGTGTGTGGGGAGTGTGTTGGCTGGGATGAGTGTGTGTGGGGAGTGTGTTGTCTGGGGTGAGTGTGCGTGGGGAGTGTGTTGGCTGGGATGAGTGTGTGTGGGGAGTGTGTTGGCTGGGAGGAGTGTGTGTGGGGAGTGTGTTGGCTGGGAGGAGTGTGTGTGGGGAGTGTGTTGGCTGGGAGGAGTGTGTGTGGGGAGTGTGTTGGCTGGGATGGTGTGTGTGGGGAGTGTGTTGGCTGGGATGAGTGTGTGTGGGGAGTGTGTTGGCTGGGGTGAGTGTGTGTGGGGAGTGTGTTGGCTGGGATGAGTGTGTGTGGGGAGTGTGTTGGCTGGGTTGGTGTGTGTGGGGAGTGTGTGCGGCTGGGATGAGTGTGCGTGGGGAGTGTAATGTGTGTGTGCGGCTGGGATGAGTGTGCGTGGGGAGTGTAATGTGTGTGTGCGGCTGGGATGAGTGTGCGTGGGGCGTGTGTTGGCTGGGATGGTGTGTGTGGGGAGTGTGTTGGCTGGGATGAGTGTGTGTGGGGAGTGTGTTGGCTGGGATGAGTGTGTGTGGGGAGTGTGTTGGCTGGGATGGTGTGTGTGGGGAGTGTGTTGGCTGTGGTGAGTGTGTGTGGTGAGAGTGTGTGGGGAGTGTGTTGGCTGTGGTGAGTGTGTGTGGGGAGTGTGTTGGCTGGGATGAGTGTGTGTGGGGAGTGTGTTGGCTGGGATGGTGTGTGTGGGGAGTGTAATGTGTGTGTGCGGCTGGGTTGAGTGTGCGTGGGGAGTGTGTTGGCTGGGAGGAGTGTGTGTGGGGAGTGTGTTGGCTGGGATGAGTGTGTGTGGGGAGTGTGTTGGCTGGGATGAGTGTGTGTGGGGAGTGTGTTGGCTGGGGTGAGTGTGTGTGGGGAGTGTGTTGGCTGGGATGAGTGTGTGTGGGGAGTGTGTTGGATGGGTTGGTGTGTGTGGGGAGTGTGTGCGGCTGGGATGAGTGTGCGTGGGGAATGTAATGTGTGTGTGCGGCTGGGATGAGTGTGCGTGGGGAGTGTAATGTGTGTGTGCGGCTGGGATGAGTGTGCGTGGGGAGTGTGTTGGCTGGGATGGTGTGTGTGGGGAGTGTGTTGGCTGGGATGAGTGTGTGTGGGGAGTGTGTTGGCTGTGGTGAGTGTGTGTGGGGAGTGTGTTGTCTGGGATGAGTGTGTGTGGGGAGCGTGTTGGCTGGGATGAGTGTGCATGGGGAGTGTGTTGGCTGTGGTGAGTGTGTGTGGGGAGTGTGTTGGCTGGGATGAGTGTGTGTGGGGAGTGTGTTGGCTGGGATGGTGTGTGTGGGGAGTGTGTTGGCTGTGGTGAGTGTGTGTGGGGAGTGTGTTGGCTGGGATGAGTGTGTGTGGGGAGTGTGTTGGCTGGGATGAGTGTGTGTGGGGAGTGTGTTGGCTGGGGTGAGTGTGTGGGGGGAGCATGTTGGCTGTGGTGAGTGTGTGTGGGGAGCGTGTTGGCTGTGGTGAGTGTGTGTGGGGAGTGTGTTGACTGTGATGGTGTGTGTGGGGAGTGTAATGTGTGTGTGCTGCTGGGATGAGTGTGTGTGGGGAGTGTAATGTGTGTGTGCGGCTGGGATGAGTGTGTGTGGGGAGTGTAATGTGTGTGTGCGACTAGGATGAGTGTGTGTGGGGAGTGTAATGTGTGTGTGCGGCTGGGATGAGTGTGTGTGGGGAGTGTAATGTGTGTGTGCGGCTGGGATGAGTGTGTGTGGGGAGTGT
This sequence comes from Scyliorhinus torazame, assembly GCF_047496885.1. Taxonomy (NCBI): domain Eukaryota; kingdom Metazoa; phylum Chordata; class Chondrichthyes; order Carcharhiniformes; family Scyliorhinidae; genus Scyliorhinus; species Scyliorhinus torazame. Next base: position 2,177,801 of record NC_092720.1, read on the forward strand.
AATGTGTGTGTGTGGCTGGGATGAGTGTGTGTGGGGAGTGTAATGTGTGTGTGCGGCTGGGGTGAGTGTGTGTGGGGAGTGTAATGTGTGTGTGCGGCTGGGGTGAGTGTGTGTGGGGAGTGTAATGTGTGTGTGCGGCTGGGGTGAGTGTGTGTGGGGAGTGTAATGTGTGTGTGCGGCTGGGATGAGTGTGTGTGGGGAGTGTAATGTGTGTGTGCGGCTGGGGTGAGTGTGTGTGGGGAGTGTAATGTGTGTGTGCGGCTGGGGTGAGTGTGCGCGGGGAGTGTAATGTGTGTTTGCGGCTGGGATGAGTGTGTGTGGGGAGTGTAATGTGTGTGTGCAACTGGGATGAGTGTGTGTGGGGAGTGTAATGTGTGTGTGTGGCTGGGATGAGTGTGTGTAGGTAGTGTAATGTGTGTGTGTAGCTGGGATGAGTGTGTGTGAGGAGTGTAATGTGTGTGTGTGGCTGGGATGAGTCTGCGTGGGGAGTGTAATATGTGTGTGGCTGGGATGAGTGTGTGTGGGGAGTGTAATGTGTGTGTGCGGCTGGGATGAGTGTGTGTGGGGAGTGTAATGTGTGTGTGTGGCTGGGATGAGTGTGCGTGGCGAGTGTAATGTGTGTGTGGCTGGGATGAGTGTGCGTGGGGAGTGTAATGTGTGTGTGCGGCTGGGATGAGTGTGCATGGGGAGTGTAATGTGTGTGTGTGGCTGGGATGAGTGTGCGTGGGGAGTGTAATGTGTGTGTGGCTGGGACGAGTGTGCGTGGGGAGTGTAATGTGTGTGTGCGGCTGGGATGAGTGTGTGTGGGGAGTGTAATGTGTGTGTGGCTGGGATGAGTGTGTGTGGGGAGTGTAATGTGTGTGTGCGGCTGGGATGAGTGTGTGTGGGCAGTTAATGTGTGTGTGCGGCTGGGATGAATGTGTGTGGGGAGTGTAATGTGTGTGTGCGGCTGGGATGAGTGTGTGTGGGGAGTGTAATGTGGGTGTGCGGCTGGGATGAATGTGTGTGGGGAGTGTAATGTGTGTGTGCGACTGGGATGAGTGTGTGTGGGGAGTGTAATGTGTGTGTGCGGCTGGGATGAGTGTGTGTGGGGAGTGTAATGTGTGTGCGCGGCTGGGATGAGTGTGTGTGGGGAGTGTAATGTGTGTGTGCGGCTGGGATGAGTGAGTGTGGGTAGTGTAATGTGTGTGTGCGACTGGGATGAGTGTGTGTGGGGAGTGTAATGTGTGTGTCTGGCTGGGATGAGTGTGTGTGGGCAGTGTAATGTGTGTGACTGGCTGGGATGAGTGTGGGTGGGGAGTGTTATGTGTGTGCGGCTGGGATGAGTGTGTGTGGGGAGTGTAATGTGTGTGTGCGGCTGGGATGAGTGTGTGTGGGGAGTGTAATGTGTGTGTGGCTGGGATGAGTGTGTGTGGGGAGTGTAATGTGTGTGTGCGGCTGGGATGAGTGTGCATGGGGAGTGTAATGTGTGTGTGCGGCTAGGATGAGTGTTTTTGGGGAGTGTAATGTGTGTGTGCGGCTGGGATGAGTGTGTGTGGGGAGTGTAATGTGTGTGTGGCTGGGATGAGTGTGCGTGGGGAGTGTAATGTGTGTGTGCGGCTGGGATGAGTGTGTGTGGGGAGTGTAATGTGTGTGTGCGGCTGGGGTGAGTGTGCGCGGGGAGTGTAATGTGTGTGTGCGGCTAGGATGAGTGTGTGTGGGGAGTGTAATGTGTGTGTGCAACTGGGATGAGTGTGTGTGGGGAGTGTAATGTGTGTGTGTGGCTGGGATGAGTGTGTGTGGGGAGCGTAATGTGTGTGTGTAGCTGGGATGAGTGTGTGTAGGGAGTGTAATGTGTGTGTGTAGCTGGGATGAGTGTGTGTGAGGAGTGTAATGTGTGTGTGCGGCTGGGATGAGTGTGCATGGGGAGTGTAATGTGTGTGTGTGGCTGGGATGAGTGTGCGTGGGGAGTGTAATGTGTGTGTGGCTGGGATGAGTGTGCGTGGGGAGTGTAATGTGTGTGTGCGGCTGGGATGAGTGTGCATGGGGAGTGTAATGTGTGTGCGGCTGGGATGAGTGTGTGTGGGGAGTGTAATGTGTGTGTGCGGCTGGGATGAATGTGTGTGGGGAGTGTAATGTGTGTGTGCGGCTTGGATGAGTGTGTGTGGGGAGTGTAATGTGTGTGTGCGGCTGGGATGAATGTGTGTGGGGAGTGTAATGTGTGTGTGCGACTGGGATGAGTGTGTGTGGGGAGTGTAATGTGTGTGTGCGGCTGGGATGAGTGTGTGTGGGGAGTGTAATGGGTGTGCGCGGCTGGGATGAGTGTGTGTGGGGAGTGTAATGTGTGTGTGCGGCTGGGATGAGTGTGTGTGGGGAGTGTAATGTGTGTGTGCGACTGGGATGAGTGTGTGTGGGGAGTGTAATGTGTGTGTCTGGCTGGGATGAGTGTGTGTGGGGAGTGTAATGTGTGTGTCTGGCTGGGATGAGTGTGTGTGGGGAGTGTTATGTGTGTGCGGCTGGGATGAGTGTGTGTGGGGAGTGTAATGTGTGTGTGCGGCTGGGATGAGTGTGTGTGGGGAGTGTAATGTGTGTGTGGCTGGGATGAGTGTGTGTGGGGAGTGTAATGTGTGTGTGCGGCTGGGATGAGTGTGCATGGGGAGTGTAATGTGAGTGTGCGGCTAGGATGAGTGTTTTTGGGGAGTGTAATGTGTGTGTGCGGCTGGGATGAGTGTGTGTGGGGAGTGTAATGTGTGTGTGCGGCTGGGGTGAGTGTGTGTGGGGAGTGTAATGTGTGTGTGGCTGGGATGAGTGTGCGTGGGGAGTGTAATGTGTGTGTGCGGCTGGGATGAGTGTGTGTGGGGAGTGTAATGTGTGTGTGCGGCTGGGATGAGTGTGCGCGGGGAGTGTAAAGTGTGTGTGCGGCTGGGATGAGTGTGTGTGAGGAGTGTAATGTGTGTGTGTGGCTGGGATGAGTGTGCGTGGGGAGTGTAATGTGTGTGTGGCTGGGATGAGTGTGCGTGGGGAGTGTAATGTGTGTGTGCGGCTGGGATGAGTGTGCGTGGGGAGTGTAATGTGTGTGTGTTGGCTGGGATGAGTGTGTGTGGGTAGTGTAATGTGTGTGTGCGGTTGGGATGAGTGTGTGTGGGGAGTGTAATGTGTGTGTGCGGTTGGGATGAGTGTGTGTGGGGAGTGTAATGTGTGTGTGCGGCTGGGATGAGTGTGTGTGGGGAGTGTAACGTGTGTGTGCGGCTGGGATGAGTGTGTGTGGTGAGTGTAATGTGGGTGTGCGGCTGGGGTGAGTGTGTGTGGGGAGTGTAATGTGGGTGTGCGGCTGGGGTGAGTGTGTGTGGGGAGTGTAATGAGTGTGTGCGGCTGGGATGAGTGTGTGTGGGGAGTGTAATGTGTGTGTGCGGCTGGGATGAGTGTGTGTGGGGAGTGTAATGTGTGTGTGCGGCTGGGATGAGTGTGTGTGGGGAGTGTAATGTGTGTGTGTTGGCTGGGATGAGTGTGTGTGGGTAGTGTAATGTGTGTGTGCGGTTGGGATGAGTGTGTGTGGGGAGTGTAATGTGTGTGTGCGGTTGGGATGAGTGTGTGTGGGGAGTGTAATGTGGGTGCGCGGCTGGGGTGAGTGTGTGTGGGGAGTGTAATGTGGGTGTGCGGCTGGGGTGAGTGTATGTGGGGAGTCTAATGTGTGTGTGTGGCTGGGATGAGTGTGTGTGGGGAGTGTAATGTGGGTGCGCGGCTGGGGTGAGTGTGTGTGGGGAGTGTAATGTGGGTGTGCGGCTGGGGTGAGTGTATGTGGGGAGTGTAATGTGGGTGCGCGGCTGGGGTGAGTGTGTGTGGGGAGTGTAATGTGGGTGTGCGGCTGGGGTGAGTGTATGTGGGGAGTCTAATGTGTGTGTGTGGCTGGGATGAGTGTGTGTGGGGAGTGTAATGTGTGTGTGCGGCTGGGATGAGTGGGATTTGGGAGTGTAAAGTGTGTGTCCGGCTGGGTTGAGTGTTTGTGGGGAGTGTAATGTGTGTGTGCGGCTGGGATGAGTGTGTGTGGGGAGTGTAATGTGTGTGTGCGGCTGGGGTGAGTGTGTGTGGGGAGTGTAATGTGTGTGTGCGGCTGGGATGAGTGTGTGTGGGGAGTGTAATGTGTGTGTGCGGCTGGGGTGAGTGTGTGTGGGGAGTGTAATGTGTGTGTGCGGCTGGGATGAGTGTGCGCGGGGAGTGTAATGTGTGTGTGCGTCTGGGATGAGTGTGTGTGGGGAGTGTAATGTGTGTGTGCAACTGGGATGAGTGTGTGTGGGGAGTGTAATGTGTGTGTGCGGCTGGGATGAGTGTGTGTGGGGAGTGTAATGTGTGTGTGTAGCTGGGATGAGTGTGTGTAGGGAGTGTAATGTGTGTGTGTAGCTGGGATGAGTGTGTGTGGGGAGTGTAATGTGTGTGTGCAGCTGGGATGAGTGTGTGTGGGGAGTGTAATGTGTGTGTGTGGATGGGATGAGTGTGCGTGGGGAGAGTTATGTGTGTGCGGCTGGGATGAGTGTGTGTGGGGAGTGTAATGTGTGTGTGCGGCTGGGATGAATGTGTGTGGGGAGTGTAATGGGTGTGTGCGGCTGGGATGAGTGTGTGTGGGGAGTGTAATGTGTGTGTGCGGCTGGGATGAGTGTGTGAGGGGAGTGTAATGCGTGTGTGCGGCTGGGATGAGTGTGTGTGGGGAGTGTAATGTGTGTGTGGCTGGGATGAGTGTGTGTGGGGAGTGTAATGTGTGTGTGCGGCTGGGATGAGTGTGCATGGGGAGTGTAATGTGTGTGTGCGGCTGGGTTGAGTGTGTGTGGGGAGTGTAATGTGTGTGTGGCTGGGATGAGTGTGTGTGGGGAGTGTAGTGTGTGTGTGTGGCTGGGATGAGTGTGCGTGGGGAGTGTAATGTGTGTGTGGCTGGGATGAGTGTGCGTGGGGAGTGTAATGTGTGTGTGCGGCTGGGAAGAGTGTGTGTGGGGAGTCTAATGTGTGTGTGCGGGTGGGATGCGTGTGTGTGGGGAGTGTAATGTGTGTGTGCGGCTGGGATGAGTGTGTGTGGGGAGTGTAATGTGTGTGTGCGGCTGGGATGAGTGTGTGTGAGGAGTGTAATGTGTGTGTGCGGCTGGGATGAGTGTGCGCGGGGAGTGTAATGTGTGTGTGCGGCTGGGATGAGTGTGTGTGGGGAGTGTAATGTGTGTGTGCAGCTGAAATGAGTGTGTGTGGGGAGTGTAATTTGTGTGTGCGGCTGGGATGAGTGTGTGTGGGGAGTGTAATGTGTGTGTGCAGCTGGGATGAGTGTGTGTGGGGAGTGTAATGTGTGTGTGCGGCTGGGATGAGTGTGTGTGGGGAGTGTAATGTGTGTGTGCGGCTGAATGAGTGTGTGTGGGGAGTGTAATGTGTGTGTGCGGCTGGGATGAGAGTGTGTGGGGAGTGTAATGTGTGTGTGCAGCTGGGATGAGTGTGTCTGGGGAGTGTAATGTGTGTGTGTAGCTGGGATGAGTGTGTGTGGGGAGTGTAATGTGTGTGTGCAGCTGGGATGAGTGTGTGTGGGGAGTGTAATGTGTGTGTGTGGATGGGATGAGTGTGCGTGGGGAGAGTTATGTGTGTGCGGCTGGGATGAGTGTGTGTGGGGAGTGTAATGTGTGTGTGCGGCTGGGATGAATGTGTGTGGGGAGTGTAATGGGTGTGTGCGGCTGGGATGAGTGTGTGTGGGGAGTGTAATGTGTGTGTGCGGCTGGGATGAGTGTGTGAGGGGAGTGTAATGCGTGTGTGCGGCTGGGATGAGTGTGTGTGGGGAGTGTAATGTGTGTGTGGCTGGGATGAGTGTGTGTGGGGAGTGTAATGTGTGTGTGCGGCTGGGATGAGTGTGCATGGGGAGTGTAATGTGTGTGTGCGGCTGGGTTGAGTGTGTGTGGGGAGTGTAATGTGTGTGTGGCTGGGATGAGTGTGTGTGGGGAGTGTAGTGTGTGTGTGTGGCTGGGATGAGTGTGCGTGGGGAGTGTAATGTGTGTGTGGCTGGGATGAGTGTGCGTGGGGAGTGTAATGTGTGTGTGCGGCTGGGAAGAGTGTGTGTGGGGAGTCTAATGTGTGTGTGCGGGTGGGATGCGTGTGTGTGGGGAGTGTAATGTGTGTGTGCGGCTGGGATGAGTGTGTGTGGGGAGTGTAATGTGTGTGTGCGGCTGGGATGAGTGTGTGTGAGGAGTGTAATGTGTGTGTGCGGCTGGGATGAGTGTGCGCGGGGAGTGTAATGTGTGTGTGCGGCTGGGATGAGTGTGTGTGGGGAGTGTAATGTGTGTGTGCAGCTGAAATGAGTGTGTGTGGGGAGTGTAATTTGTGTGTGCGGCTGGGATGAGTGTGTGTGGGGAGTGTAATGTGTGTGTGCAGCTGGGATGAGTGTGTGTGGGGAGTGTAATGTGTGTGTGCGGCTGGGATGAGTGTGTGTGGGGAGTGTAATGTGTGTGTGCGGCTGAATGAGTGTGTGTGGGGAGTGTAATGTGTGTGTGCGGCTGGGATGAGAGTGTGTGGGGAGTGTAATGTGTGTGTGCAGCTGGGATGAGTGTGTCTGGGGAGTGTAATGTGTGTGTGCGGCTGGGATGACTGTGTGTGGGGAGTGTAATGTGTGTGTGCGGTTGGGATGAGTGTGTGTGGGGAGTGGAATGTGTGTGTGCGGCTGGGATGAGTGTGTGTGGGGGGGTGTAACGTGTGTGTGCGGCTGGGATGAGTGTGTGCGGGGAGTGTAATGTGTGTGTGCGGCTGGGATGAGTGTGTGTGGGGAGTGTAATGTGTGTGTGCGGCTGGGATGAGTGTGCGTGGGGAGTGTAATGTGGGTGTGTGGCTGGGGTGAGTGTGTGTGGGGAGTGTAATGTGTGTGTGCGGCTGGAATGAGTGTGTGTGGGGAGTGTAATGTGTGTGCGGCTGGGATGTGTGTGTGTGGGGAGTGTACTGTGTGTGTGCGGCTGGGATGAGTGTGTGTGGGGAGTGTAATGTGTGTGTGCGGCTGGGGTGAGTGTGTGTGGGGAGTGTAATGTGTGTGTGCAGCTGGGATGAGTGTGTGTGGGGAGTGTAATGTGTGTGTGCGGCTGGGGTGAGTGTGTGTGGGGAGTGTTATGTGTGTGTGCGGCTAGGGTGGGTGTGTGTGGGGAGTATAATGTGTGTGTGCGGCTGGGATGAGTGTGTGTGGGGAGTGTAATATCTCGGTGCGGCTGGGATGAGTGTGTGGGGAGTGTAATGTGTGTGTGCGGCTGGGATTAGTGTGTGTGGGGAGTGTAATGTGTGTGTGCGGCTGGGATGAGTGTGTGTGGGGAGTGTAATGTGTGTGTGCGGCTGGGATGAGTGTGTGTGGGGAGTGTAATGTGTGTGTGCGGCTGGGATGAATGTGTGTGGGGAGTGTAATTGGTGTGTGCGGCTGGGATGAGTGTGTGTGGGGAGTGTAATGTGTGTGTGCGGCTGGGATGAGTGTGTGAGGGGAGTGTAATGCGTGTGTGCGGCTGGGATGAGTGTGTGTGGGGAGTGTAATGTGTGTGTGGCTGGGATCAGTGTGTGTGGGGAGTGTAATGTGTGTGTGCGGCTGGGATGAGTGTGCATGGGGAGTGTAATGTGTGTGTGCGGCTGGGTTGAGTGTGTGTGGGGAGTGTAATGTGTGTGTGGCTGGGATGAGTGTGTGTGGGGAATGTAATGTGTGTGTGTGGCTGCGATGAGTGTGCGTGGGGAGTGTAATGTGTGTGTGGCTGCAATGAGTGTGCGTGCGGAGTGTAATGTGTGTGTGCGGCTGGGAAGAGTGTGTGTGGGGAGTGTAATGTGTGTGTGCGGGTGGGATGCGTGTGTGTGGGGAGTGTAATGTGTGTGTGCGGCTGGGATGAGTGTGTGTGGGGAGTGTAATGTGTGTGTGCGGCTGGGATGAGTGTGTGTGAGGAGTGTAATGTGTGTGTGCGGCTGGGATGAGTGTGCGCGGGGAGTGTAATGTGTGTGTGCGGCTGGGATGAGTGTGTGTGGGGAGTGTAATGTGTGTGTGTTGGCTGGGATGAGTGTGTGTGGGGAGTGTAATGTGTGTGTGCAGCTGGGATGAGTGTGTCTGGGGAGTGTAATGTGTGTGTGCGGCTGGGATGACTGTGTGTGGGGAGTGTAATGTGTGTGTGCGGTTGGGATGAGTGTGTGTGGGGAGTGGAATGTGTGTGTGCGGCTGGGATGAGTGTGTGTGGGGGGGTGTAACGTGTGTGTGCGGCTGGGATGAGTGTGTGCGGGGAGTGTAATGTGTGTGTGCGACTGGGATGAGTGTGTGTGGGGAGTGTCATGTGTGTGTGCGGCTGGGATGAGTGTGCGTGGGGAGTGTAATGTGGGTGTGCGGCTGGGGTGAGTGTGTGTGGGGAGTGTAATGTGTGTGTGCGGCTGGAATGAGTATGTGTGGGGAGTGTAATGTGTGTGTGCGGCTGGGATGTGTGTGTGTGGGGAGTGTACTGTGTGTGTGCGGCTGGGATGAGTGTGTGTGGGGAGTGTAATGTGTGTGTGCGGCTGGGGTGAGGGTGTGTGGGGAGTGTAATGTGTGTGTGCAGCTGGGATGAGTGTGTGTGGGGAGTGTAATGTGTGTGTGCGGCTGGGGTGAGTGTGTGTGGGGAGTGTAATGTGTGTGTGCGGCTAGGGTGGGTGTGTGTGGGGAGTATAATGTGTGTGTGCGGCTGGGATGAGTGTGTGTGGGGAGTGTAATGTGTGGGTGCGGCTGGGATGAGTGTGTGTGGGGAGTGTAATGTGTGTGTGCGGCTGGGGTGAGTGTGTGTGGGGAGTGTAATGTGTGTGTGGGGAGTGTAATGTGTGTGTGTGGCTGGGATGAGTGTGTGTGCGGAGTGTAATGTGTGTGTGCGGCTGGGATGAGTGTGTGTGGGGAGTGTAATGTGTGTGTGCGGCTGGGATGAGTGTGTGTGGCGAGTGAAATGTGTGTGTGCGGCTGGGATGAGTGTGTGTGGGGAGTGTAATGTGTGTGTGCGGCTGGGATGAGTGTGTGTGGGGAGTGTAATGTGTGCGCGGCTGGGATGAGTTTGTGCGGGGAGTGTAATGAGTGTGTGCGGCTGGGATGAGTGTGTGTGGGGAGTGTAATGTGTGTGTGTGGCTGGGGTGAGTGTGTGCGGGGAGTGTAATGTGTGTGTGTGGCTGGGATGAGTGTGTGTGTGGAGTGTAATGTGTTTTTGCGGCTGGGATGAGTGTGTGCGGGGAGTGTAATGAGTGTGTGTGGCTGGGATGAGTGTGTGTGGGGAGTGTAATGTGTGGGTGCGGCTGGGATGAGTGTGTGTGCGGAGTTTAATGTGTGTGTGCAGCTGGGATGAGTGTGTGTGGGGAGTGTAATGTGTGTGTGCGGCTGGGATGAGTGTGTGTGGGGAGTGTAATGTGTGTGTGTGGCTGGGATGAGTGTGCGTGGGGAGTGTAATGTGTGTATGCGGCTGGGATGAGTGTGTGTGGGGAGTGTAATGTGTGTGTGCGGCTGGGATGAGTGTGTGTGGGGAGTGTAATGTGTGTGTGTGGCTGGGATGAGTGTGTGTGGGGAGTGTAATGTGTGTGTGCGGCTGGGATGAGTGTGTGTGGGGAGTGTAATGTGTGTGTGTGGCTGGGATGAGTGTGCGTGGGGAGTGTAATGTGTGTATGCGGCTGGGATGAGTGTGCGTGGGGAGTGTAATGTGTGTGTGTGGCTGGGATGAGTGTGCGTGGGGAGTGTAATGTGTGTATGCGGCTGGGATGAGTGTGCGTGGGGAGTGTAATGTGTGTGTGCGGCTGGGATGAGTGTGTGTGGGGAGTGTAATGTGTGTGTGGGGAGTGTAATGTGTGTGTGGGGCTGGGATGAGTGTGTGTGGGAGTGTAATGTGTGAGTGCGGCTGGGATGAGTGTGTGTGGGGAGTGTAATGTGTGTGTGCGGCTGGGATGAGTGTGTGTGGGGAGTGTAATGTGTGTGTGTGGCTGGGATGAGTGTGCGTGGCGAGTGTAATGTGTGTGTGCGGCTGGGATGAGTGTGTGTGGCGAGTGTAATGTGTGTGTGCCGCTGGGATGAGTGTGTGTGGGGAGTGTAATGTGTGTGTGTGGCTGGGATGAGTGTGTGTGGGGAGTGTAATGTGTGTGTGCAGCTGGGATGAGTGTGTGTGTGGAGTGTAATGTGTGTGTGCGGCTGGGATGTGTGTGTGTGGGGAGTGTAATGTGTGTGTGTGGCTGGGATGAGTGTGTGTGGGGAGTGTAATGTGTGTGTGCGTCAGGGATGAGTGTGTGTGGGGAGTGTAATGTGTGTGTGCAGCTGGGATGAGTGTGTGTGTGGAGTGTAATGTGTGTGTGCGGCTGGGATGAGTGTGTGTGGGGAGTGTAATGTGTGTGTGCGACTGGGATGAGTGTGTGTGGGGAGTGTAATGTGTGTGTGCGGGTGGGATGAGTGTGCGTGGGGAGTGTAATGTGTGTGTGTGGTTGGGATGAGTGTGTGTGGGGAGTGGAATGTGTGTGTGCGGCTGGGATGAGTGTGTGTGGGGGGGGGTGTAACGTGTGTGTGCGGCTGGGATGAGTGTGTGTGGGGAGTGTAATGTGGGTGCGCGGCTGGGGTGAGTGTGTGTGGGGAGTGTAATGTGGGTGTGCGGCTGGGGTGAGTGTATGTGGGGAGTCTAATGTGTGTGTGTGGCTGGGATGAGTGTGTGTGGGGAGTGTAATGTGGGTGTGCGGCTGGGGTGAGTGTGTGTGGGGAGTGTAATGTGTGTGTGCGGCTGGAATGAGTGTGTGTGGGGAGTGAAATGTGTGTGCGGCTGGGATGTGTGTGTTTGGGGAGTGTAATGTGTGTGTGCGGCTGGGATGAGTGGGATTTGGGAGTGTAAAGTGTGTGTGCGGCTGGGTTGAGTGTTTGTGGGGAGTGTAATGTGTGTGTGCGGCTGGGATGAGTGTGTGTGGGGAGTGTAATGTGTGTGTGCGGCTGGGGTGAGTGTGTGTGGGGAGTGTAATGTGTGTGTGCGGCTGGGATGAGTGTGTGTGGGGAGTGTAATGTGTGTGTGCGGCTGGGGTGAGTGTGTGTGGGGGTGTAATGTGTGTGTACGGCTGGGATGAGTGTGCGCGGGGAGTGTAATGTGTGTGTGCGGCTGGGATGAGTGTGTGTGGGGAGTGTAATGTGTGTGTGCGACTGGGATGAGTGTGTGTGGGGAGTGTAATGTGTGTGTGCGGCTGGGATGAGTGTGTGTGGGGAGTGTAATGTGTGTGTGTAGCTGGGATGAGTGTGTGTAGGGAGTGTAATGTGTGTGTGTAGCTGGGATGAGTGTGTGTGGGGAGTGTAATGTGTGTGTGCAGCTGGGATGAGTGTGTGTGGGGAGTGTAATGTGTGTGTGTGGCTGGGATGAGTGTGCGTCGGGAGAGTTATGTGTGTGCGGCTGGGGTGAGTGTGTGGGGAGTGTAATGTGTGTGTGCGGCTGGGATGAATGTGTGTGGGGAGTGTAATGGGTGTGTGCGGCTGGGATGAGTGTGTGTGGGGAGTGTAATGTGTGTGTGCGGCTGGGATGAGTGTGTGAGGGGAGTGTAATGCGTGTGTGCGGCTGGGATGAGTGTGTGTGGGGAGTGTAATGTGTGTGTGGCTGGGATGAGTGTGTGTGGGGAGTGTAATGTGTGTGTGCGGCTGGGATGAGTGTGCATGGGGAGTGTAATGTGTGTGTGCGGCTGGGTTGAGTGTGTGTGGGGAGTGTAATGTGTGTGTGGCTGGGATGAGTGTGTGTGGGGAGTGTAGTGTGTGTGTGTGGCTGCGATGAGTGTGCGTGGGGAGTGTAATGTGTGTGTGGCTGGGATGAGTGTGCGTGGGGAGTGTAATGTGTGTGTGCGGCTGGGATGAGTGTGTGTGGGGAGTGTAATGTGTGTGTGCGGCTGGGATGTGTGTGTGTGAGGAGTGTAATGTGTGTGTGCGGCTGGGATGAGTGTGCGCGGGGAGTGTAATGTGTGTGTGCGGCTGGGATGAGTGTGTGTGGGGAGTGTAATGTGTGTGTGTTGGCTGGGATGAGTGTGTGTGGGGAGTGTAATGTGTGTGTGCGGCTGGGATGAGTGTGCGTGGGGAGTGTAATGTGGGTGTGCGGCTGGGGTGAGTGTGTGTGGGGAGTGTAATGTGTGTGTGCGGCTGGAATGAGTGTGTGTGGGGAGTGTAATGTGTGTGCGGCTGGGATGTGTGTGTGTGGGGAGTGTACTGTGTGTGTGCGGCTGGGATGAGTGTGTGTGGGGAGTGTAATGTGTGTGTGCGGCTGGGGTGAGTGTGTGTGGGGAGTGTAATGTGTGTCTGCAGCTGGGATGAGTGTGTGTGGGGAGTGTAATGTGTGTGTTTGCGGCTGGGGTGAGTGTGTGTGGGGAGTGTAATGTGTGTGTGCGGCTAGGGTGGGTGTGTGTGGGGAGTATGTGTGTGCGGCTGGGATGAGTGTGTGTGGGGAGTGTAATGTGTGTGTGCGGCTGGGATTAGTGTGTGTGGGGAGTGTAATGTGTGTGTGCGGCTGGGATGAGTGTGTGTGGGGAGTGTAATGTGTGTGTGCGGCTGGGATGAGTGTGTGTGGGGAGTGTAATGTGTGTGTGCGGCTGGGATGAATGTGTGTGGGGAGTGTAATGGGTGTGTGCGGCTGGGATGAGTGTGTGTGGGGAGTGTAATGTGTGTGTGCGGCTGGGATGAGTGTGTGAAGGGAGTGTAATGCGTGTGTGCGGCTGGGATGAGTGTGTGTGGGGAGTGTAATGTGTGTGTGTGGCTGGGATGAGTGTGCGTGGGGAGAGTTATGTGTGTGCGGCTGGGATGAGTGTGTGGGGAGTGTAATGTGTGTGTGCGGCTGGGATGAATGTGTGTGGGGAGTGTAATGGGTGTGTGCGGCTGGGATGAGTGTGTGTGGGGAGTGTAATGTGTGTGTGCGGCTGGGATGAGTGTGTGAGGGGAGTGTAATGCGTGTGTGCGGCTGGGATGAGTGTGTGTGGGGAGTGTAATGTGTGTGTGGCTGGGATGAGTGTGTGTGGGGAGTGTAATGTGTGTGTGCGGCTGGGATGAGTGTGCATGGGGAGTGTAATGTGTGTGTGCGGCTGGGTTGAGTGTGTGTGGGGAGTGTAATGTGTGTGTGCGGCTGGGATGAGTGTGTGTGGGGAGTGTAATGTGTGTGTGTTGGCTGGGATGAGTGTGTCTGGGGAGTGTAATGTGTGTGTGCGGCTGGGATGACTGTGCGCGGGGAGTGTAATGTGTGTGTGCGGCTGGGATGAGTGTGTGTGGGGAGTGTAATGTGTGTGTGTTGGCTGGGATGAGTGTGTGTGGGGAGTGTAATGTGTGTGTGCAGCTGGGATGAGTGTGTCTGGGGAGTGTAATGTGTGTGTGCGGCTGGGATGACTGTGTGTGGGGAGTGTAATGTGTGTGTGCGGTTGGGATGAGTGTGTGGGGAGTGGAATGTGTGTGTGCGGCTGGGATGAGTGTGTGTGGGGGGGTGTAACGTGTGTGTGCGGCTGGGATGAGTGTGTGCGTGGAGTGTAATGTGTGTGTGCGGCTGGGATGAGTGTGTGTGGGGAGTGTCATGTGTGTGTGCGGCTGGGATGAGTGTGCGTGGGGAGTGTAATGTGGGTGTGCGGCTGGGGTGAGTGTGTGTGGGGAGTGTAATGTGTGTGTGCAGCTGGAATGAGTGTGTGTGGGGAGTGTAATGTGTATGTGCGGCTGGGATGTGTGTGTGTGGGGAGTGTACTGTGTGTGTGCGGCTGGGATGAGTGTGTGTGGGGAGTGTAATGTGTGTGTGCGGCTGGGGTGAGTGTGTGTGGGGAGTGTAATGTGTGTGTGCAGCTGGGATGAGTGTGTGTGGGGAGTGTAATGTGTGTGTGCGGCTGGGATGTGTGTGTGTGGGGAGTGTACTGTGTGTGTGCGGCTGGGATGAGTGTGTGTGGGGAGTGTAATGTGTGTGTGCGGCTGGGGTGAGTGTGTATGGGGAGTGTAATGTGTGTGTGCAGCTGGGATGAGTGTGTGTGGGGAGTGTAATGTGTGTGTGCGGCTGGGGTGAGTGTGTGTGGGGAGTGTAATGTGTGTGTGCGGCTAGGGTGGGTGTGTGTGGGGAGTATAATGTGTGTGTGCGGCTGGGATGAGTGTGTGTGGGGAGTGTAATGTGTGGGTGCGGCTGGGATGAGTGTGTGTGGGGAGTGTAATGTGTGTGTGCGGCTGGGATTAGTGTGTGTGGGGAGTGTAATGTGTGTGTGCGGCTGGGATGAGTGTGTGTGGGGCGTGTAATGTGTGTGTGCGGCTGGGGTGAGTGTGTGTGGTGAGTGTAATGTGTGTGTGGGGAGTGTAATGTGTGTGTGCAGCTGGGATGAGTGTGTGTGGGGAGTGTAATGTGTGTGTGTGGCTGGGATGAGTGTGCGTGGGGAGAGTTATGTGTGTGCGGCTGGGATGAGTGTGTGTGGGGAGTGTAATGTGTGTGTGCGGCTGGGATGAATGTGTGTGGGGAGTGTAATGGGTGTGTGCGGCTGGGATGAGTGTGTGTGGGGAGTGTAATGTGTGTGTGCGGCTGGGATGAGTGTGTGAGGGGAGTGTAATGCGTGTGTGCGGCTGGGATGAGTGTGTGTGGGGAGTGTAATGTGTGTGTGGCTGGGATGAGTGTGTGTGGGGAGTGTAATGTGTGTGTGCGGCTGGGATGAGTGTGCATGGGGAGTGTAATGTGTGTGTGCGGCTGGGTTGAGTGTGTGTGGGGAGTGTAATGTGTGTGTGGCTGGGATGAGTGTGTGTGGGGTGTGTAGTGTGTGTGTGTGGCTGCGATGAGTGTGCGTGGGGAGTGTAATGTGTGTGTGGCTGGGATGAGTGTGCGTGGGGAGTGTAATGTGTGTGTGCGGCTGGGAAGAGTGTGTGTGGGGAGTGTAATGTGTGTGTGCGGGTGGGATGCGTGTGTTTGGGGAGTGTAATGTGTGTGTGCGGCTGGGATGAGTGTGTGTGGGGAGTGTAATGTGTGTGTGCGGCTGGGATGAGTGTGTGTGAGGAGTGTAATGTGTGTGTGCGGCTGGGATGAGTGTGCGCGGGGAGTGTAATGTGTGTGTGCGGCTGGGATGAGTGTGTGTGGGGAGTGTAATGTGTGTGTGTTGGCTGGGATGAGTGTGTGTGGGGAGTGTAATGTGTGTGTGCAGCTGGGATGAGTGTGTCTGGGGAGTGTAATGTGTGTGTGCGGCTGGGATGACTGTGTGTGGGGAGTGTAATGTGTGTTTACGGTTGGGATGAGTGTGTGTGGGGAGTGTAATGTGTGTGTGCGGCTGGGATGAGTGTGCGTGGGGAGTGTAATGTGGGTGTGCGGCTGGGGTGAGTGTGTGTGGGGAGTGTAATGTGTGTGTGCGGCTGGAATGAGTATGTGTGGGGAGTGTAATGTTTGTGCGGCTGGGATGTGTGTGTGGGGGGAGTGTACTGTGTGTGTGCGGCTGGGATGAGTGTGTGTGGGGAGTGTAATGTGTGTGTGCGGCTGGGGTGAGTGTGTGTGGGGAGTGTAATGTGTGTGTGCAGCTGGGATGAGTGTGTGTGGGGAGTGTAATGTGTGTGTGCGGCTGGGGTGAGTGTGTGTGGGGAGTGTAATGTGTGTTTGCGGCTAGGGTGGGTGTGTGTGGGGAGTATAATGTGTGTGTGCGGCTGGGATGAGTGTGTGTGGGGAGTGTAATGTGTGGGTGCGGCTGGGATGAGTGTGTGTGGGGAGTGTAATGTGTGTGTGCGGCTGGGATTAGTGTGTGTGGGGAGTGTAATGTGTGTGTGCGGCTGGGATGAGTGTGTGTGGGGAGTGTAATGTGTGTGTGCGGCTGGGATGAGTGTGTGTGGGGAGTGTAATGTGTGTGTGCGGCTGGGATGAATGTGTGTGGGGAGTGTAATGGGTGTGTGCGGCTGGGATGAGTGTGTGTGGGGAGTGTAATGTGTGTGTGCGGCTGGGATGAGTGTGTGAGGGGAGTGTAATGCGTGTGTGCGGCTGGGATGAGTGTGTGTGGGGAGTGTAATGTGTGTGTGGCTGGGATGAGTGTGTGTGGCGAGTGTAATGTGTGTGTGCGGCTGGGATGAGTGTGCATGGGGAGTGTAATGTGTGTGTGCGGCTGGGTTGAGTGTGTGTGGGGAGTGTAATGTGTGTGTGGCTGGGATGAGTGTGTGTGGGGAATGTAATGTGTGTGTGTGGCTGCGATGAGTGTGCGTGGGGAGTGTAATGTGTGTGTGGCTGGGATGAGTGTGCGTGGGGAGTGTAATGTGTGTGTGCGGCTGGGAAGAGTGTGTGTGGGGAGTGTACTGTGTGTGTGCGGGTGGGATGCGTGTGTGTGGGGAGTGTAATGTGTGTGTGCGGCTGGGATGAGTGTGTGTGGGGAGTGTAATGTGTGTGTGCGGCTGGGATGAGTGTGTGTGAGGAGTGTAATGTGTGTGTGCGGCTGGGATGAGTGTGCGCGGGGAGTGTAATGTGTGTGTGCGGCTGGGATGAGTGTGTGTGGGGAGTGTAATGTGTGTGTGTTGGCTGGGATGAGTGTGTGTGGGGAGTGTAATGTGTGTGTGCAGCTGGGATGAGTGTGTCTGGGGAGTGTAATGTGTGTTTGCGGCTGGGATGACTGTGTGTGGGGAGTGTAATGTGTGTGTGCGGTTGGGATGAGTGTGTGGGGAGTGGAATGTGTGTGTGCGGCTGGGATGAGTGTGTGTGGGGGGGTGTAACGTGTGTGTGCGGCTGGGATGAGTGTGTGCGTGGAGTGTAATGTGTGTGTGCGGCTGGGATGAGTGTGTGTGGGGAGTGTCATGTGTGTGTGCGGCTGGGATGAGTGTGCGTGGGGAGTGTAATGTGGGTGTGCGGCTGGGGTGAGTGTGTGTGGGGAGTGTAATGTGTGTGTGCAGCTGGAATGAGTGTGTGTGGGGAGTGTAATGTGTGTGTGCGGCTGGGATGTGTGTGTGTGGGGAGTGTACTGTGTGTGTGCGGCTGGGATGAGTGTGTGTGGGGAGTGTAATGTGTGTGTGCGGCTGGGGTGAGTGTGTGTGGGGAGTGTAATGTGTGTGTGCAGCTGGGATGAGTGTGTGTGGGGAGTGTAATGTGTGTGTGCGGCTGGGGTGAGTGTGTGTGGGGAGTGTAATGTGTGTGTGCGGCTAGGGTGGGTGTGTGTGGGGAGTATAATGTGTGTGTGCGGCTGGGATGAGTGTGTGTGGGGAGTGTAATGTGTGGGTGCGGCTGGGATGAGTGTGTGTGGGGAGTGTAATGTGTGTGTGCGGCTGGGATTAGTGTGTGTGGGGAGTGTAATGTGTGTGTGCGGCTGGGATGAGTGTGTGTGGGGCGTGTAATGTGTGTGTGCGGCTGGGGTGAGTGTGTGTGGGGAGTGTAATGTGTGTGTGGGGAGTGTAATGTGTGTGTGTGGCTGGGGTGAGTGTGTGTGGGGAGTGTAATGTGTGTGTGCGGCTGGAATGAGTGTGTGTGGGGAGTGTAATGTGTGTGCGGCTGGGATGTGTGTGTGTGGGGAGTGTACTGTGTGTGTGCGGCTGGGATGAGTGTGTGTGGGGAGTGTAATGTGTGTGTGCGGCTGGGGTGAGTGTGTGTGGGGAGTGTAATGTGTGTGTGCAGCTGGGATGAGTGTGTGTGGGGAGTGTAATGTGTGTGTGCGGCTGGGGTGAGTGTGTGTGGGGAGTGTAATGTGTGTTTGCGGCTAGGGTGGGTGTGTGTGGGGAGTATAATGTGTGTGTGCGGCTGGGATGAGTGTGTGTGGGGAGTGTAATGTGTGGGTGCGGCTGGGATGAGTGTGTGTGGGGAGTGTAATGTGTGTGTGCGGCTGGGATTAGTGTGTGTGGGGAGTGTAATGTGTGTGTGCGGCTGGGATGAGTGTGTGTGGGGAGTGTAATGTGTGTGTGCGGCTGGGATGAGTGTGTGTGGGGAGTGTAATGTGTGTGTGCGGCTGGGATGAATGTGTGTGGGGAGTGTAATGGGTGTGTGCGGCTGGGATGAGTGTGTGTGGGGAGTGTAATGTGTGTGTGCGGCTGGGATGAGTGTGTGAGGGGAGTGTAATGGGTGTGTGCGGCTGGGATGAGTGTGTGTGGGGAATGTAATGTGTGTGTGTGGCTGCGATGAGTGTGCGTGGGGAGTGTAATGTGTGTGTGGCTGGGATGAGTGTGCGTGGGGAGTGTAATGTGTGTGTGCGGCTGGGAAGAGTGTGTGTGGGGAGTGTACTGTGTGTGTGCGGGTGGGATGCGTGTGTGTGGGGAGTGTAATGTGTGTGTGCGGCTGGGATGAGTGTGTGTGGGGAGTGTAATGTGTGTGTGCGGCTGGGATGAGTGTGTGTGAGGAGTGTAATGTGTGTGTGCGGCTGGGATGAGTGTGCGCGGGGAGTGTAATGTGTGTGTGCGGCTGGGATGAGTGTGTGTGGGGAGTGTAATGTGTGTGTGTTGGCTGGGATGAGTGTGTGTGGGGAGTGTAATGTGTGTGTGCAGCTGGGATGAGTGTGTCTGGGGAGTGTAATGTGTGTGTGCGGCTGGGATGACTGTGTGTGGGGAGTGTAATGTGTGTGTGCGGTTGGGATGAGTGTGTGTGGGGAGTGGAATGTGTGTGTGCGGCTGGGATGTGTGTGTGTGGGGGGTGTAACGTGTGTGTGCGGCTGGGATGAGTGTGTGCGTGGAGTGTAATGTGTGTGTGCGGCTGGGATGAGTGTGTGTGGGGAGTGTCATGTGTGTGTGCGGCTGGGATGAGTGTGCGTGGGGAGTGTAATGTGGGTGTGCGGCTGGGGTGAGTGTGTGTGGGGAGTGTAATGTGTGTGTGCAGCTGGAATGAGTGTGTGTGGGGAGTGTAATGTGTGTGTGCGGCTGGGATGTGTGTGTGTGGGGAGTGTACTGTGTGTGTGCGGCTGGGATGAGTGTGTGTGGGGAGTGTAATGTGTGTGTGCGGCTGGGGTGAGTGTGTGTGGGGAGTGTAATGTGTGTGTGCAGCTGGGATGAGTGTGTGTGGGGAGTGTAATGTGTGTGTGCGGCTGGGATGAGTGTGTCTGGGGAGTGTAATGTGTGGGTGCGGCTGGGATGAGTGTGTGTGGGGAGTGTAATGTGTGTGTGCGGCTGGGATTAGTGTGTGTGGGGAGTGTAATGTGTGTGTGCGGCTGGGATGAGTGTGTGTGGGGCGTGTAATGTGTGTGTGCGGCTGGGGTGAGTGTGTGTGGGGAGTGTAATGTGTGTGTGCGGCTGGGATGAGTGTGTGTGGGGAGTGTAATGTGTGTGTGTTGCTGGGATGAGTGTGTGTAGGGAGTGTAATGTGTGTGTGTAGCTGGGATGAGTGTGTGTGGGGAGTGTAATGTGTGTGTGCAGCTGGGATGAGTGTGTGTGGGGTGTGTAATGTGTGTGTGTGGCTGGGATGAGTGTGCGTGGGGAGAGTTATGTGTGTGCAGCTGGGATGAGTGTGTGTGGGGAGTGTAATGTGTGTGTGCGGCTGGGATGAGTGTGTGTGGGGAGTGTAATGTGTGTGTGTTGGCTGGGATGAGTGTGTGTGGGGAGTGTAATGTGTGTGTGCAGCTGGAATGAGTGTGTCTGGGGAGTGTAATGTGTGTGTGCGGCTGGGATGACTGTGTGTGGGGAGTGTAATGTGTGTGTGCGGTTGGGATGAGTGTGTGTGGGGAGTGGAATGTGTGTGTGCAGCTGGGATGAGTGTGTGTGGGGTGTGTAATGTGTGTGTGTGGCTGGGATGAGTGTGCGTGGGGAGAGTTATGTGTGTGCAGCTGGGATGAGTGTGTGTGGGGAGTGTAATGTGTGTGTGCGGCTGGGATGAATGTGCGCGGGGAGTGTAATGTGTGTGTGCGGCTGGGATGAGTGTGTGTGGGGAGTGTAATGTGTGTGTGTTGGCTGGGATGAGTGTGTGTGGGGAGTGTACTGTGTGTGTGCGGCTGGGATGAGTGTGTGTGGGGAGTGTAATGTGTGTGTGCGGCTGGGATGAGTGTGTGTGGGGAGTGTAATGTGTGTGTGCGGCTGGGATGAGTGTGCGTGGGGAGTGTAATGTGGGTGTGCGGCTGGGGTGAGTGTGTGTGGGGAGTGTAATGTGTTTGTGCGGCTGGGATGAGTGTGTGTGGGGAGTGTAATGTGTGTGTGCGGCTGGGATGAGTGTGTGTTGGGAGTGTAATGTGTGTGTGCGGCTGGGATGAGTTTGTGCGGGGAGTGTAATGTGTGTGTGTGGCTGGGATGAGTGTGCGTGGGGAGTGTAATGTGTGTGTGCGGCTGGGATGAGTGTGTGTGGCGTGTGTAATGTGTGTGTGCGGCTGGGATGAGTGTGTGTGGCGAGTGTAATGTGTGTGTGCGGCTGGGATGAGTGTGTGTTGGGAGTGTAATGTGTGTGTGCGGCTGGGATGAGTGTGCGTGGGGAGTGTAATGTGTGTGTGCGGCTGGGATGAGTGTGTGTGGCGTGTGTAATGTGTGTGTGCGGCTGGGATGAGTGTGTGTGGCGAGTGTAATGTGTGTGTGCGGCTGGGATGAGTGTGCGTGGGGAGTGTAATGTGTGTGTGCGGCTGGGATGAGTGTGCGTGGCAAGTGTAATGTGTGTGTGCGGCTGGGATGAGTGTGTGTGGGGAGTGTAATGTGTGTGTGGCTGGGATGAGTGTGTGTTGGGAGTGTAATGTGTGTGTGCGGCTGGGATGAGTGTGCGTGGGGAGTGTAATGTGTGTGTGCGGCTGGGATGAGTGTGTGTGGCGTGTGTAATGTGTGTGTGCGGCTGGGATGAGTGTGTGTGGCGAGTGTAATGTGTGTGTGCGGCTGGGATGAGTGTGCGTGGGGAGTGTAATGTGTGTGTGCGGCTGGGATGAGTGTGCGTGGCAAGTGTAATGTGTGTGTGCGGCTGGGATGAGTGTGTGTGGGGAGTGTAATGTGTGTGTGCGGGTGGGATGAGTGTGCGTGGGGAGTGTAATGTATGTGGTGTGGCTGAGGTGAGTGTGTGTGGGGAGTGTAATGTGTGTGTGCGGCTGGGATGAGTGTGTGTGGGGAGTGTAATGTGTGTGTGCGGCTGGGATGAGTGTGTGCGGGGAGTGTAATGTGTGTGTGCGGCTGGGATGAGTGTGTGCGGGGAGTGTAATGTGTGTGTGCGGCTGGGATGAGTGTGTGTGGGGAGTGTAATGTGTGTGCGCGGCTGGGATGAGTGTGAGTGGGGAGTGTAATGTGTGTGCGCGGCTGGGATGAGTGTGCGTGGGGAGTGTAATGTGTGTGTGCGGCTGGGATGAGTGTGCGTGGGGAGTGTAATGTGTGTGTGCGGCTGGGATGAGTGTGTGTGGGGAGTGTAATGTGTGTGTGCGGCTGGGATGAGTGTGTGCGGGGAGTGTAATGTGTGTGTGAGGCTGGGCTGAGTGTGTGCGGGGAGTGTAATGTGTGTGTGCGGCTGGGATGAGTGTGTGTGGGGAGTGTAATGTGTGTGTGCGGCTGGGATGAGTGTGTGTGGGGAGTGTAATGTGTGTGCGCGGCTGGGATGAGTGTGCGTGGGGAGTGTAATGTGTGTGTGTGGCTGGGATGAGTGTGCGTGGGGAGTGTAATGTGTGTGTGCGGCTGGGATGAGTGTGTGTGGGGAGTGTAATGTGTATGTGCGGCTGGGATGAGTGTGTGTGGGGAGTGTAATGTGTGTGTGCGGCTGGGATGAGTGTGTGTGGGGAGTGTAATGTGTGTGTGCGGCTGGGGTGAGTGTGTGTGGGGAGTGTAATGTGTGTGTGTGGCTGGGATGAGTGTGTGTGGGGAGTGTAATGTGTGTGTGCGGCTGGGATGAGTGTGTGTGGGGAGTGTAATGTGTGTGTGCGGCTGGGGTGAGTGTGTGTGGAGTGTAGTGTGTGTGCGGCTGGGATGAGTGTGCGTGGGGAGTGGAATGTGTGTGTGCGGCTGGGATGAGTGTGTGTGGGGGGGTGTAACGTGTGTGTGCGGCTGGGATGAGTGTGTGCGTGGAGTGTAATGTGTGGTTGCGGCTGGGATGAGTGTGTGTGGGGAGTGTCATGTGTGTGTGCGGCTGGGATGAGTGTGCGTGGGGAGTGTAATGTGGGTGTGCGGCTGGGGTGAGTGTGTGTGGGGAGTGTAATGTGTGTGTGCAGCTGGAATGAGTGTGTGTGGGGAGTGTAATGTGTGTGTGCGGCTGGGATGTGTGTGTGTGGGGAGTGTACTGTGTGTGTGCGGCTGGGATGAGTGTGTGTGGGGAGTGTAATGTGTGTGTGCGGCTGGGGTGAGTGTGTGTGGGGAGTGTAATGTGTGTGTGCAGCTGGGATGAGTGTGTGTGGGGAGTGTAATGTGTGTGTGCGGCTGGGGTGAGTGTGTGTGGGGAGTGTAATGTGTGTGTGCGGCTAGGGTGGGTGTGTGTGGGGAGTATAATGTGTGTGTGCGGCTGGGATGAGTGTGTGTGGGGAGTGTAATGTGTGGGTGCGGCTGGGATGAGTGTGTGTGGGGAGTGTAATGTGTGTGTGCGGCTGGGATTAGTGTGTGTGGGGAGTGTAATGTGTGTGTGCGGCTGGGATGAGTGTGTGTGGGGCGTGTAATGTGTGTGTGCGGCTGGGGTGAGTGTGTGTGGGGAGTGTAATGTGTGTGTGGGGAGTGTAATGTGTGTGTGTGGATGGGGTGAGTGTGTGTGGGGAGTGTAATGTGTGTGTGCGGCTGGAATGAGTGTGTGTGGGGAGTGTAATGTGTGTGCGGCTGGGATGTGTGTGTGTGGGGAGTGTACTGTGTGTGTGCGGCTGGGATGAGTGTGTGTGGGGAGTGTAATGTGTGTGTGCGGCTGGGGTGAGTGTGTGTGGGGAGTGTAATGTGTGTGTGCAGCTGGGATGAGTGTGTGTGGGGAGTGTAATGTGTGTGTGCGGCTGGGGTGAGTGTGTGTGGGGAGTGTAATGTGTGTTTGCGGCTAGGGTGGGTGTGTGTGGGGAGTATAATGTGTGTGTGCGGCTGGGATGAGTGTGTGTGGGGAGTGTAATGTGTGGGTGCGGCTGGGATGAGTGTGTGTGGGGAGTGTAATGTGTGTGTGCGGCTGGGATTAGTGTGTGTGGGGAGTGTAATGTGTGTGTGCGGCTGGGATGAGTGTGTGTGGGGAGTGTAATGTGTGTGTGCGGCTGGGATGAGTGTGTGTGGGGAGTGTAATGTGTGTGTGCGGCTGGGATGAATGTGTGTGGGGAGTGTAATGGGTGTGTGCGGCTGGGATGAGTGTGTGTGGGGAGTGTAATGTGTGTGTGCGGCTGGGATGAGTGTGTGAGGGGAGTGTAATGCGTGTGTGCGGCTGGGATGAGTGTGTGTGGGGAGTGTAATGTGTGTGTGGCTGGGATGAGTGTGTGTGGGGAGTGTAATGTGTGTGTGCGGCTGGGATGAGTGTGCATGGGGAGTGTAATGTGTGTGTGCGGCTGGGTTGAGTGTGTGTGGGGAGTGTAATGTGTGTGTGGCTGGGATGAGTGTGTGTGGGGAATGTAATGTGTGTGTGTGGCTGCGATGAGTGTGCGTGGGGAGTGTAATGTGTGTGTGGCTGGGATGAGTGTGCGTGGGGAGTGTAATGTGTGTGTGCGGCTGGGAAGAGTGTGTGTGGGGAGTGTACTGTGTGTGTGCGGGTGGGATGCGTGTGTGTGGGGAGTGTAATGTGTGTGTGCGGCTGGGATGAGTGTGTGTGGGGAGTGTAATGTGTGTGTGCGGCTGGGATGAGTGTGTGTGAGGAGTGTAATGTGTGTGTGCGGCTGGGATGAGTGTGCGCGGGGAGTGTAATGTGTGTGTGCGGCTGGGATGAGTGTGTGTGGGGAGTGTAATGTGTGTGTGTTGGCTGGGATGAGTGTGTGTGGGGAGTGTAATGTGTGTGTGCAGCTGGGATGAGTGTGTCTGGGGAGTGTAATGTGTGTGTGCGGCTGGGATGACTGTGTGTGGGGAGTGTAATGTGTGTGTGCGGTTGGGATGAGTGTGTGTGGGGAGTGGAATGTGTGTGTGCGGCTGGGATGAGTGTGTGTGGGGGGTGTAACGTGTGTGTGCGGCTGGGATGAGTGTGTGCGTGGAGTGTAATGTGTGTGTGCGGCTGGGATGAGTGTGTGTGGGGAGTGTCATGTGTGTGTGCGGCTGGGATGAGTGTGCGTGGGGAGTGTAATGTGGGTGTGCGGCTGGGGTGAGTGTGTGT
Source organism: Scyliorhinus torazame (assembly GCF_047496885.1). Taxonomy (NCBI): domain Eukaryota; kingdom Metazoa; phylum Chordata; class Chondrichthyes; order Carcharhiniformes; family Scyliorhinidae; genus Scyliorhinus; species Scyliorhinus torazame. The sequence continues at coordinate 2,201,815 of NC_092720.1, forward strand.
GGGGAGTGTAATGTGTGTGTGCAGCTGGAATGAGTGTGTGTGGGGAGTGTAATGTGTGTGTGCGGCTGGGATGTGTGTGTGTGGGGAGTGTACTGTGTGTGTGCGGCTGGGATGAGTGTGTGTGGGGAGTGTAATGTGTGTGTGCGGCTGGGGTGAGTGTGTGTGGGGAGTGTAATGTGTGTGTGCAGCTGGGATGAGTGTGTGTGGGGAGTGTAATGTGTGTGTGCGGCTGGGGTGAGTGTGTGTGGGGAGTGTAATGTGTGTGTGCGGCTAGGGTGGGTGTTTGTGGGGAGTATAATGTGTGTGTGCGGCTGGGATGAGTGTGTGTGGGGAGTGTAATGTGTGGGTGCGGCTGGGATGAGTGTGTGTGGGGAGTGTAATGTGTGTGTGCGGCTGGGATTAGTGTGTGTGGGGAGTGTAATGTGTGTGTGCGGCTGGGATGAGTGTGTGTGGGGCGTGTAATGTGTGTGTGCGGCTGGGGTGAGTGTGTGTGGGGAGTGTAATGTGTGTGTGCGGCTGGGATGAGTGTGTGTGGGGAGTGTAATGTGTGTGTGTTGCTGGGATGAGTGTGTGTAGGGAGTGTAATGTGTGTGTGTAGCTGGGATGAGTGTGTGTGGGGAGTGTAATGTGTGTGTGCAGCTGGGATGAGTGTGTGTGGGGAGTGTAATGTGTGTGTGCGGCTGGGATGAGTGTGTGTGGGGAGTGTAATGTGTGTGTGCGGCTGGGATGAATGTGCGCGGGGAGTGTAATGTGTGTGTGCGGCTGGGATGAGTGTGTGTGGGGAGTGTAATGTGTGTGTGCGGCTGGGATGAGTGTGTGTGGGGAGTGTAATGTGTGTGTGCGGCTGGGATGAATGTGCGCGGGGAGTGTAATGTGTGTGTGCGGCTGGGATGAGTGTGTGTGGGGAGTGTAATGTGTGTGTGTTGGCTGGGATGAGTGTGTGTGGGGAGTGTAATGTGTGTGTGCAGCTGGAATGAGTGTGTCTGGGGAGTGTAATGTGTGTGTGCGGCTGGGATGACTGTGTGTGGGGAGTGTAATGTGTGTGTGCGGTTGGGATGAGTGTGTGTGGGGAGTGGAATGTGTGTGTGCAGCTGGGATGAGTGTGTGTGGGGTGTGTAATGTGTGTGTGTGGCTGGGATGAGTGTGCGTGGGGAGAGTTATGTGTGTGCAGCTGGGATGAGTGTGTGTGGGGAGTGTAATGTGTGTGTGCGGCTGGGATGAATGTGCGCGGGGAGTGTAATGTGTGTGTGCGGCTGGGATGAGTGTGTGTGGGGAGTGTAATGTGTGTGTGTTGGCTGGGATGAGTGTGTGTGGGGAGTGTAATGTGTGTGTGTTGGCTGGGATGAGTGTGTGTGGGGAGTGTACTGTGTGTGTGCGGCTGGGATGAGTGTGTGTGGGGAGTGTAATGTGTGTGTGCGGCTGGGATGAGTGTGTGTGGGGAGTGTAATGTGTGTGTGCGGCTGGGATGAGTGTGCGTGGGGAGTGTAATGTGGGTGTGCGGCTGGGGTGAGTGTGTGTGGGGAGTGTAATGTGTGTGTGTGGCTGGGATGAGTGTGCGTGGGGAGAGTTATGTGTGTGCAGCTGGGATGAGTGTGTGTGGGGAGTGTAATGTGTGTGTGCGGCTGGGATGAATGTGCGCGGGGAGTGTAATGTGTGTGTGCGGCTGGGATGAGTGTGCGTGGGGAGAGTTATGTGTGTGCAGCTGGGATGAGTGTGTGTGGGGAGTGTAATGTGTGTGTGCGGCTGGGATGAATGTGCGCGGGGAGTGTAATGTGTGTGTGCGGCTGGGATGAGTGTGTGTGGGGAGTGTAATGTGTGTGTGTTGGCTGGGATGAGTGTGTGTGGGGAGTGTACTGTGTGTGTGCGGCTGGGATGAGTGTGTGTGGGGAGTGTAATGTGTGTGTGCGGCTGGGATGAGTGTGTGTTGGGAGTGTAATGTGTGTGTGCGGCTGGGATGAGTTTGTGCGGGGAGTGTAATGTGTGTGTGTGGCTGGGATGAGTGTGCGTGGGGAGTGTAATGTGTGTGTGCGGCTGGGATGAGTGTGCGTGGGGAGTGTAATGTGTGTGTGCGGCTGGGATGAGTGTGTGTGGCGTGTGTAATGTGTGTGTGCGGCTGGGATGAGTGTGTGTGGCGAGTGTAATGTGTGTGTGCGGCTGGGATGAGTGTGCGTGGGGAGTGTAATGTGTGTGTGCGGCTGGGATGAGTGTGCGTGGCAAGTGTAATGTGTGTGTGCGGCTGGGATGAGTGTGTGTGGGGAGTGTAATGTGTGTGTGCGGGTGGGATGAGTGTGCGTGGGGAGTGTAATGTATGTGGTGTGGCTGAGGTGAGTGTGTGTGGGGAGTGTAATGTGTGTGTGCGGCTGGGATGAGTGTGTGTGGGGAGTGTAATGTGTGTGTGCGGCTGGGATGAGTGTGTGCGGGGAGTGTAATGTGTGTGTGCGGCTGGGATGAGTGTGTGCGGGGAGTGTAATGTGTGTGTGCGGCTGGGATGAGTGTGTGTGGGGAGTGTAATGTGTGTGCGCGGCTGGGATGAGTGTGAGTGGGGAGTGTAATGTGTGTGCGCGGCTGGGATGAGTGTGCGTGGGGAGTGTAATGTGTGTGTGCGGCTGGGATGAGTGTGCGTGGGGAGTGTAATGTGTGTGTGCGGCTGGGATGAGTGTGTGTGGGGAGTGTAATGTGTGTGTGCGGCTGGGATGAGTGTGTGCGGGGAGTGTAATGTGTGTGTGAGGCTGGGATGAGTGTGTGCGGGGAGTGTAATGTGTGTGTGCGGCTGGGATGAGTGTGTGTGGGGAGTGTAATGTGTGTGTGCGGCTGGGATGAGTGTGTGTGGGGAGTGTAATGTGTGTGCGCGGCTGGGATGAGTGTGCGTGGGGAGTGTAATGTGTGTGTGTGGCTGGGATGAGTGTGCGTGGGGAGTGTAATGTGTGTGTGCGGCTGGGATGAGTGTGTGTGGGGAGTGTAATGTGTATGTGCGGCTGGGATGAGTGTGTGTGGGGAGTGTAATGTGTGTGTGCGGCTGGGATGAGTGTGTGTGGGGAGTGTAATGTGTGTGTGCGGCTGTGGTGAGTGTGTGTGGGGAGTGTAATGTGTGTGTGTGGCTGCGATGAGTGTGTGTGGGGAGTGTAATGTGTGTGTGCGGCTGGGATGAGTGTGTGTGGGGAGTGTAATGTGTGTGTGCGGCTGGGGTGAGTGTGTGTGGGGAGTGTAGTGTGTGTGCAGCTGGGATGAGTGTGCGTGGGGAGTGTAATGTGTTTGCGCGGCTGCAGTTTGTCAGCCTCCCGAGTGTCAATCACGGTCCCCGCGAATCCGGCCCCGTGTCCCATTGGAATCGATTGTGTTCCCCGTGGCCCAACGCGGTGCTAGCCCCTCCACAGTCCCTGATTCGGTCCGAGTGCGGCCCCAGTTTTGCTGTCATGAAAGTTCACGAATTCTGCGTTGGCATCAAGTCTTAGTCTCTTAAATGGAGAATCCTGCCGACTATCGCTGATGTTCCCTGTAAGCCAGGGTTTGGCCACAGTTCCCTTTGTACCCTGGCACCAAATAGGAATGAACAACTTTTGTATTTCATCTATTCATTCATAGTTCATAGAACATAGAACATAGAACAGTACAGCACAGTACAGGCCCTTCAGCCCACGATGTTGTGCCGACCATTTATCCTAATCTAAGATCAACCTAACCTACACCCCTTCAATTTACTGCTGTCCATGTGCCTGTCCAAGAGTCGCTTAAATGTCCCTAATGACCCTGACTCCACCACCTCTGCTGGCAGTGCATTCCACACACCCACCACTCTCTGTGTAAAGAACCTCTGACATCTTCCCTATACCTTCCTCCAATCACCTTAAAATTATGTCCCCTTGTGACAGCCATTTCCACCCTGAGGAAATGTCTCTGGCTATCCACTCTATCTATGCCTCTTCCTTGAATACCTGCTATTGGCTGTCCGCTGTCCTCCCTTTCAGTAATGTTCCCAGTCCGTCACAGCCAGCTCATGCCTCAGACCATCATAGTTACCTTTACTGAGATTCAGGATCCTGGGGCGTCATTCTCCGACCCCCCGCCGGGTCGGAGAATGGCCGTTGGCCGCCGTGAATCCCGCCCCCGCCCCCGCCGAAGTCTCCGGTACCGGAGATTGGGCGGGGGCGGGAATCGGGCCGTGCCGGTTGGCGGCACCCCCCGCTCAATTCTCCGGCCCGGATGGGCCGAAGTCCCGCCCAGAAATTGCCTGTCCCGCCGGCCTAAATCAAAGCTGGTATTTACCGGCGGGACCAGGCGGCGCGGGCGGGCTCCGGGGTCCTGGGGGGGGCGCGGGGCGATCTGACCCCGGGGGGTGCCCCCACGGTGGCCTGGCCCCCGATCGGGGCCCACCGATCCGCGGGCGGGCCTGTGCCGTGGGGGCACTCTTTCCCTTCCGCCTCCGCCACGGTCTCCACCATGGCGGAGGCGGAAGAGACTCTCCCCACTGCGCATGTGCGGGAAACTGTCGGCGGCCGCTGACGCTCCCACGCATGCGCCGCATTTCCGCGCCAGCTGGCGAGGCAACAAACGCCATTTCCACCAGCTGGCGGGGCAACAAACACCATTCCCGCCAGCTGGCGGGGCAGAAATCCCTCCGGCGCCGGCCTAGCCCCTCAATGTTGGGGCTCGGCCCCCCAAAACATTCCGCACCTTTGGGCCGACGTGATGCCCGTCTGATTGGCGCCGTTTTTGGCGCCAGTCGGCGGACATCGGGCCTTTGGCGAGAATTTCGCCCCTTGTCTCAGAATCAACCACCTCACTATTCACCTTGATGAAGGATTCTACCATATTATGGTCACTCATCCCCAAGGGTTCTCTCACAACTAGATTGCCAACTAGTCCTTTCTCATTGCACAACACCCAGTCCCCGATGGTCTGTTCCCTTGTTGGTTCCTCAACAAACTGATCCAGAAAACCATCCCGTACACTCCCCAGAAATTCCTCCTCCGTTGCACTGTGACTAATTTGAGTACCCAATCTGTCTGCAGATTAAAGTCACCCAGAATCACTAGTGTTCTTTGAGCACACACATCTCTGATACCCTAAAGTGCTCCATAAATCCAAGGTTGTCTTTTTGTAAAACTGGAAAATATTTTGCTCTAAATATTTGCACCGAAATTGTGAGTCTGGGAATTCGGAAATGTATTATTTATTACTAATTAAAATGTAATCAGTTTGAAGTTTACCTTCTTGAACTTATGTATCAGAAAGACAAATGAAGCAAGAAGCATGAACAAATTGAGTTTCTAGCCCGCCTACACATTGTCAGGGATTTGATCTCAAGATTTCTATTTAACAAACACTCTGGAATAATTTGAAATGTTAATGTGAACAAATAATTCCTGTCAGTTTGTGGGGCCATTGGCGGCTGTCTGATTTTTTCACTTATCTAAATTTGGAAAAGAAATTCTGCTGTTTACTTTCCAAAGTGGCTGTTCTGCTGACTGGCCTCCTGAGCTTGTCTCAGCTTCATTGTCAGATGCAAAGTGCTCGTCAAACAGATAAGCAGAATCCGACTAAAAGGCAAAATTACAGAAATATACAATTCGAACGAGCTGTGAACTCTCTGAATTCAGGAGCGTCAGTCCAGATAACGACTCTGTGATGAGTGTTGGGGTGCAACATTTCTCTGCTGGGATGCTGGGGAGTGTGAAGATAAAAGTGTGAGTGGGTTTATCACATTGAAACTACTGACAGCTAAACGCCCATCAGAGAAACAGACTGTGATCTTGTTGTCACTTCAGGTGATGTGAAATCCTCACAGCTGACAAATCATTCCATTCTAACTTTACAAAGTATTGTACAATATTCACAACAAAGACACCGGCCATTCAGCCCATCTGCTCAGTGCCTCTTCCCACCCACTTTTCCATCTCACCAATAATCTTCTATTCCTTCCTCCTCTTGTCTTCACCAAGCTTCCTCTTTAACACATTAATGCCTCAAAGAAAACGGTCCAATCCTTCATCTTTTCTGAGAGATAATTCTAGTTAATCCCGCCCCCCAATGAGAGCTGTTCACTGTTCTGTCTGGGAAGATATCTTTCCCTCTTGTGGTGGCTGAGTCAGAAACACACTTTTAAGATTAATCATCCTAAGATTAAAAATCCTAAATCATTCACACGAGTTTAGGCACTCCTCCAAATATTTCTATTGGGCTCAATTAAGCCATTTTACAACAGGGCTGGATTCTCCGGTTCTGGAGCTGTGTCCCCGGATTCTCCGGTTCTGGAGCTATATCCCTGGATTCTCCGGTTCTGGAGCTATATCCCTGGATTCTCCGGTTCTGGAGCTGTGTCCCTGGATTCTCCGGTTCTGGAGCTGTGTCCCTGGATTCTCCGGTTCTGGAGCTATATCCCTGGATTCTGCGGTTCTGGAGCTATATCCCTGGATTCTCCGGTTCTGGAACTGTGTCCCTGGATTCTCCGGTTCTGGAGCTGTGTCCCTGGATTCTCCGGTTCAGGAACTGTTACCCTGGATGCTCCGGTTCTGGAGCTGTGTCCCTGGATTCTCCGGTTCTGGAGCTGTGTCCCTGGCTTCTCCGGTTCTGGAGCTATATCCCTGGATTCTGCGGTTCTGGAGCTATATCCCTGGATTCTCCGGTTCTGGAGCTGTGTCCCTGGATGCTCCGGTTCTGGAGCTGTGTCCCTGGATTCTCCGGTTCAGGAACTGTTACCCTGGATTCTCCGGTTCTGGAGCTGTGTCCCTGGATTCTCCGGTTCTGGAGCTGTGTCCCTGGATTCTCCGGTTCTGGAGCTGTGTCCCTGGATTCTCCGTTTCTGGAGCTGTGTCCCTGGATTCTCCGGTTCTGGAGCTGTGTCCCTGGATTCTCCGGTTCTGGAGCTGTGTCCCTGGATGCTCCGGTTCTGGAGCTGTGTCCCTGGATTCTCCGGTTCTGGAGCTGTGACCCCACGCTGGTGTGGAAACAATGGCCGTTTTATGCCATTTTTTCGGGTGTAAAACTGTACCGCCCCCACCCCCTCCGTTTTGCTGGGGGTGAGCATGCTGGCAGTGTAGAGCACCTGACTCAAGCTGCCGCTATGGCCCAGAGAATTGCCGGGTTTGTGACTGCGCTTGCGCACGGCTACCGTGCTACATGACCGCAGCTGCTCATGGCCCCGGCCTACGGAATAGCGCCCCCCACTTTGGCCGGTTCGCACGCCCCAGACCACCACCCAGTGCCCCCGGCCCCTGATAAAGCTCCCCCCTGCCCGCGGATCGGCCCTCCCCCGACTGAGGCGGCCCTGGACTGAGCCCGCAGCCCCCACGCCGAATTCCCGACGGTTGAGACCACACGATATAGTTTTGCACATGCGCAATGCGGCCAATCTTTAAAAATATATTCGCGGCCGTTTTGAAGGCTGCTTGCAGCCAACGTTATTCAAAGCCGGCTGCTGCTGAGACACAGAAGACTTTTTTTACCTGATCTATCTAATCTTCCTGCTTAAAGGGAGGCAGAGGGGAGGTCACGCCCCCCCGAACGCCGACGTCGCGTGCTTTGGGCGCGATTGTGATTCCTCCATTTTGTAAGCAGTAAACAAGCAACAGGACAGTAACATTTAAAATGGATCGCATTGTTATAAGGAAGAGAGGACCAGAGACACAAACACAAGATCTCACAACTAAACCTGCTGAAGAGAGTGACTCAGGACAATCCACAGCAGGACAAAGCAGTGTTGGTGTGAGCTGTTCAGGAGGGTCCACACCAGGACAAAGCAGTGTTGGTGTGAGCTGTTCAGGAGGGTCCACAACAGGACAAAGCAGTGTTGGTGTGAGCTGTTCAGGGGAGTCCACAACAGGACAAAGCAGTGTTGGTGTGAGCTGTTCAGGAGGGTCCACACCAGGACAGAGCAGTGTTGGTGTGAGCTGTTCAGGGGAGTCCACAACAGGACAAAGCAGTGTTGGTGTGAGCTGTTCAGGAGGGTCCACACCAGGACAAAGCAGTGTTGGTGTGAGCTGTTCGGGAGAATCCACACCAGGACAAAGCAGTGTTGGTGTGAGCTGGTCAGGAGAATCCACACCAGGACAGAGCAGTGTTGGTGTGAGCTGTTCAGGAGAGTCCACACCAGGACAAAGCAGTGTTGGTGTGAGCTGTTCAGGGGAGTCCACAACAGGACAAAGCAGTGTTGGTGTGAGCTGTTCAGGACAATCCACACCAGGACAAAGCAGTGTTGGTGTGAGCTGTTCAGGAGAGTCCACACCAGGACAAAGCAGTGCTGGTGTGAGCTGTTCAGGAGGGTCCACACCAGGACAGAGCAGTGTTGGTGTGAGCTGGTCAGGAGGGTCCACAACAGGACAAAGCAGTGTTGGTGTGAGCTGTTCAGGAGAATCCACACCAGGACAAAGCAGTGTTGGTGTGAGCTGTTCAGGAGAGTCCACACCAGGACAAAGCAGTGCTGGTGTGAGCTGTTCAGGAGGGTCCACACCAGGACAAAGCAGTGTTGGTGTGAGCTGTTCAGGAGAGTCCACACCAGGACAAAGCAGTGTTGGTGTGAGCTGTTCAGGACAATCCACACCAGGACAAAGCAGTGTTGGTGTGAGCTGTTCAGGAGAGTCCACACCAGGACAAAGCAGTGTTGGTGTGAGCTGTTCAGGAGAGTCCACACCAGGACAAAGCAGTGTTGGTGTGAGCTGTTCAGGACAATCCACACCAGGACAAAGCAGTGTTGGTGTGAGCTGTTCGGGAGAATCCACACCAGGACAGAGCAGTGTTGGTGTGAGCTGGTCAGGAGGGTCCACACCAGGACAAAGCAGTGTTGGTGTGAGCTGTTCAGGAGAGTCCACACCAGGACAAAGCAGTGCTGGTGTGAGCTGGTCAGGGGAGTCCACACCAGGACAAAGCAGTGTTGGTGTGAGCTGTTCAGGAGAGTCCACACCAGGACAAAGCAGTGTTGGTGTGAGCTGTTCAGGAGAGTCCACACCAGGACAAAGCAGTGTTGGTGTGAGCTGTTCAGGAGAGTCCACACCAGGACAAAGCAGTGTTGGTGTGAGCTGTTCAGGACAATCCACACCAGGACAAAGCAGTGTTGGTGTGAGCTGTTCGGGAGAATCCACACCAGGACAGAGCAGTGTTGGTGTGAGCTGGTCAGGAGGGTCCACACCAGGACAAAGCAGTGTTGGTGTGAGCTGTTCAGGAGAGTCCACACCAGGACAAAGCAGTGTTGGTGTGAGCTGTTCAGGACAATCCACACCAGGACAAAGCAGTGTTGGTGTGAGCTGTTCGGGAGAATCCACACCAGGACAGAGCAGTGTTGGTGTGAGCTGGTCAGGAGGGTCCACACCAGGACAAAGCAGTGTTGGTGTGAGCTGTTCAGGAGAGTCCACACCAGGACAAAGCAGTGTTGGTGTGAGCTGTTCAGGACAATCCACACCAGGACAAAGCAGTGTTGGTGTGAGCTGTTCGGGAGAATCCACACCAGGACAGAGCAGTGTTGGTGTGAGCTGTTCAGGAGAGTCCACAACAGGACAAAGCAGTGTTGGTGTGAGCTGTCAAGGAGAGTCCACAACAGGACAAAGCAGTGTTGGTGTGAGCTGGTCAGGGGAGTCCACACCAGGACAAAGCAGTGTTGGTGTGAGCTGGTCAGGGGAGTCCACACCAGGACAAAGCAGTGTTGGTGTGAGCTGTCAAGGAGAGTCCACACCAGGACAAAGCAGTGTTGGTGTGAGCTGTTCAGGACAATCCACACCAGGACAAAGCAGTGTTGGTGTGAGCTGGTCAGGAGGGTCCACAACAGGACAAAGCAGTGTTGGTGTGAGCTGTTCAGGACAATCCACACCAGGACAAAGCAGTGTTGGTGTGAGCTGGTCAGGAGGGTCCACACCAGGACAAAGCAGTGTTGGTGTGAGCTGGTCAGGGGAGTCCACACCAGGACAGAGCAGTGTTGGTGTGAGCTGTTCAGGAGGGTCCACACCAGGACAAAGCAGTGCTGGTGTGAGCTGTTCAGGAGAGTCCACACCAGGACAAAGCAGTGTTGGTGTGAGCTGTTCAGGAGAGTCCACACCAGGACAAAGCAGTGTTGGTGTGAGCTGGTCAGGAGAGTCCACACCAGGACAAAGCAGTGTTGGTGTGAGCTGGTCAGGAGAGTCCACACCAGGACAAAGCAGTGTTGGTGTGAGCTGTTCAGGAGAATCCACACCAGGACAAAGCAGTGTTGGTGTGAGCTGTTCAGGAGGGTCCACACCAGGACAAAGCAGTGTTGGTGTGAGCTGTTCAGGGGAGTCCACACCAGGACAAAGCAGTGTTGGTGTGAGCTGTTCAGGAGGGTCCACACCAGGACAAAGCAGTGTTGGTGTGAGCTGGTCAGGGGAGTCCACACCAGGAGGACAAAGCAGTGTTGGTGTGAGCTGTTCAGGAGGGTCCACACCAGGACAAAGCAGTGTTGGTGTGAGCTGGTCAGGAGAGTCCACAGCAGGACAAAGCAGTGTTGGTGTGAGCTGTTCAGGAGAGTCCACACCAGGACAAAGCAGTGTTGGTGTGAGCTGGTCAGGAGAGTCCACACCAGGACAAAGCAGTGTTGGTGTGAGCTGGTCAGGAGAGTCCACACCAGGACAAAGCAGTGTTGGTGTGAGCTGTTCAGGACAATCCACACCAGGACAAAGCAGTGTTGGTGTGAGCTGTTCAGGACAATCCACACCAGGACAAAGCAGTGTTGGTGTGAGCTGTTCAGGACAATCCACACCAGGACAAAGCAGTGTTGGTGTGAGCTGGTCAGGAGGGTCCACACCAGGACAAAGCAGTGTTGGTGTGAGTTCCAGGACCTCTGGTGAACAGCCCATTTAGAAGAAACTGAAATCAGGCACAAAGCAGTATCAAGACGATTTTTTAAGGTATGGATTTATGAATTGTGCCAATGCGAATCAGGATGCAGAGCCCATGTGCGTTATATGCTGGGAAGTGCTGGCAAATGAAAGTTTAAACCCCTCAAAACTTCAAAGGCATTTGAAGACTAAGCATGGCGAGTTCGAGGACAAACCTCTTGATTTTTTTCAAAGGAAGCAACGAGAACTTAAATCGTCGGCTGAAGTCCTCAGCAGAAATGTTACATTGAACGACAAAGTACAATTAGCCCCTTACATGATGCTTACCGTGTAGCTAAAGAGAAAATGCCCCACACAATAGCAGAGAGGTTAATTCTCCCTGCAGCATGAGATATAGTTCATACGGACATAGATGAGAGGTTCGTTGAAAAAGTGAAATGCATCCCACTTAGTGACAGCACAGTGGCTTGCCGAATTTCTGATATTGCTGAGAATCTAGAAACCCAGCTTATTTCCCATTGAAAATCAGCGCAGGCATTCTCAATACAACTGGATGAAAGTACAGACATTTCAGATATAGAACATAGAAAAATACAGCACAGAACAGGCCCTTCGGCCCACGATGTTGTGCCAAACCTTTGTCCTAGATTAATCATAGATTATCATTGAATTTACAGTGCAGAAGGAGGCCATTCGGCCCTTTGAGTCTGCACCGGCTCTTGGAAAGAGCACCCTACCCAAACTCAACACCTCCACCCAACACCAAGGGCAATTTGGACATTAAGGGCAATTTATCATTGGCCAATTCACCTAACCCGCACATCTTTGGACTGTGGGAGGAAACCGGAGCACCCGGAGGAAACCCACGCAGACACGGGGAGGACATGCAGACTCCGCACAGACAGTGACCCAAGCCGGAATCGAACCTGGGACCCTGGAGCTGTGAAGCAATTGTGCTAACCACTATGCTACCGTGCTGCCCTTGAGAACAAATAAATCTACACTATATCATTTTACCGTAATCCATGTACCTATCCAACAGCTGCTTGAAGGTCCCTAATGTTTCCGACTCAACTACTTCCACAGGCAGTGCATTCCATGCCCCCACTACTCTCTGGGTAAAGAACCTACCTCTGACATCCCTCCTATATCTTCCACCTTTCACCTTAAATTTATGTCCCCTTGTAATGGTTTGTTCCACCCGGGGAAAAAGTCTCTGACTGTCTACTCTATCTATTCCCCTGATCATCTTATAAACCTCTATCAAGTCGTCCCTCATCCTTCTCCGTTCTAATGAGAAAAGGCCTAGCACCCTCAACCTTTCCTCGTAAGACCTACTCTCCATTCCAGGCAACATCCTGGTAAATCTCCTTTGCACCTTTTCCAAAGCTTCCACATCCTTCCTAAAATGAGGCGACCAGAACTGTACACAGTACTCCAAATGTGGCCTTACCAAAGTTTTGTACAGCTGCTTAATCACCTCTCGGCTCTTAAATTCAATCCCTCTGTTAATGAACGCTAGCACACCATAGGCCTTCTTTACAGCTCTATCCACTAGAGTGGCAACTTTCAAAGATGTATGAACATAGACCCCAAGATCTCTCTGCTCCTCCACGTTGCCAAGAACTCTACCGTTAACCCTGTATTCCGCATTCATATTTGTCCTTCCAAAATGGACAACCTCACACTTTTCAGGGTTAAACTCCATCTGCCACTTGTCAGCCCAGCTCTGCATCCTATCTATGTCTCTTTGCAGCCGACAACAGCCCTCCTCACTATCCACAACTCCACCAATCTTCGTATCATCTGCAAATTTACTGACCCACCCTTCAACTCCCTCATCCAAGTCATTAATGAAAATCACAAGCAGCAGAGGACCCAGAACTGATCCCTGCGGTACGCCACTGGTAGCTGGGATCCAGGCTGAATATTCGCCATCTACCACAACTCTCTGACTTCTATCGGTTAGCCAGTTCGTTATCCAACTGGCCAAATTTCCCACTATCCCATGCCTCCTTACTTTCTGCAGGGGTCTACCATGGGGAACCTTATCAAATGCCTTACTAAAATCCATGTACACTACATTCACTGCTTTACCTTCATCCACATGCTTGGTCACCTCCTCAAAGAATTCAATAAGACTTGTAAGGCAAGACCTACCCCTCACAAATCCGTGCTGACTATCCCTAATCAAGCAGTGTCTTTCCAGATGCTCAGAAATCCTATCCTTCAGTACCCTATTCCATGACTTTGCCTACCACCGAAGTAAGACTAACTGGCCTGTAATTCCCAGGGTTATCCCTATACCCTTTTTTTGAACAGGGGCACGACATTCGCCACTCTCCAATCCCCTGGTACCACCCCTGTTGACAGTGAGGACGAAAAGATCATTGCCAACGGCTCTGCAATTTCATCTTTGCTTGCCATAGAATCCTTGGATATATCCCGTCAGGCCCGGGGGACTTGTCTATCCTCAAGTTTTTCAAAATGCCCAACGCATCTTCCTTCCTAACAAGTATTTCCTTGAGCTTACCAGTCTGTTTCACACTGTCCTCTCCAACAATATCGCCCCTCTCATTTGTAAATACAGAAGAAAAGTACTCGTTCAAGACCTCTCCTATCTCTTCAGACTCCATACACAATCTCCCGCTACTGTCCTTGATCGGACCTACCCTCGCTCTAGTCATTCTCATATTTCTCACATATGTGTAAAAGGCCTTGGGGTTTTCCTTGATCCTACCCGCCAAAGATTGTTCATGCCCTCTCTTAGCTCTCCTAATACCTTTCTTCAGTTCCCTCCTGGCTATCTTGTATCCCTCCAATGCCCTGTCTGAACCTTGTTTCCTCAGCCTTACATAAGTCTCTTTTTTCCTCTTAACAAAACATTCAACCTCTCTTGTCAACCATGGTTCCCTCACTCGACCATCTCTTCCCTGCCTGACAGGGACATACATATCAAGGACACGTAGTACCTGTTCCTTGAACAAGTTCCACATTTCACTTGTGTCCTTCCCTGACAGCCTATGTTCCCAACTTATGCACTTCAATTCTTGTCTGACAACATCGTATTTACCCTTCCCCCAATTGTAAACCTTGCCCTGTTGCACGCACCTATCCCTCTCCATTACTAAAGTGAAAGTCACAGAATTGTGGTCACTATCTCCAAAATGCTCCCCCACTAACAAATCTATCACTTGTCCTGGTTCATTACCAAGTATTGAATCCAATATTGCCCCTCCTCTGGTCGGACAATCTACCTACTGTGTTAGAAAAGCTTCCTGGACACACTGCATAAACACCACCCCATCCAAACTATTTGATCTAAAGAGTTTCCACTCAATATTTGGGAAGTTAAAGTCACCCATGACTACTACCCTGTGACTTCTGCACCTTTCCAAAATCTGTTTCCCAATCTGTTCCTCCACATCTCTGCTACTATTGGGGGGCCTATAGAAAACTCCTAACAAGGTGACTGCTCCTTTCCTATTTCTGACTTCAACCCATACTGCCTCAGTAGGCTGATACTCCTCGAACTGCCTTTCTGCAGCTGTTATACTATCTCTAATTAATAATGCCACCCCCCACCTCTTTTACCATCTTCCCTAATCTTATTGAAACATCTATAACCAGGGACCTCCAACAACCATTTCTGCCCCCTTCTATCCAAGTTTCCGTGATGGCCACCACATCGTAGCCCCAAGTACCGATCCATGCCTTAAGTTCACCGACCTTATTCCTGATGCTTCTTGCGTTGAAGTATACACACTTCAACCCATTTCCGTGCCTGCAAGTACTCTCCTTTGTCAGTGTTCCCTTCCCCACTGCCTCATTACACTCTTTGGCGACCTGAATATCGGCTACCTTAGTTGCTGGACTACAAATCCGGTTCCCATTCCCCTGCCAAATTAGTTTAAACCCTCCCGAAGAGTACTAGAAAACCTCCCTCCCAGGATATTGGTGCCCCTCTGGTTCAGATGCAACCCGTCCTGCTTGTACAGGTCCCACCTTCCCCAGAATGCGCTCCAATTATCCAAATACCTGAAGCCCTCCCTCCTACACCATTCCTGCAGCCACGTGTTCAGCTGCACTCTCTCCCTATTCCGAGCCTCGCTATCACGTGGCACCGGCAACAAACCAGAGATGACAACTCTGTCTGTCCTGGCTTTTAACTTCCAGCCTAACTCCCTCAACTCATTTATTACCTCCACACCCCTTTTCCTACCTACGTCGTTGGTACCAATGTGCACCATGACTTCTGGCTGCTCCCCCTCCCCCTTAAGGATCCTGAAGACACGATCCGAGACATCCCTGGCCCTGGCACCCGGGAGGCAACATACCTTCCGGGAGTCTCGCTCGCGACCACAGAATCTCCTATCTATTTCCCTAACCATTGAATCTCCGACAACTATTGCTTTTCTATTCTCCCCCCTTCCCTTCTGAGCCCCAGAGCCAGACTCAGTGCCAGAGACCTGGCCGCTAGGGCCTTCCCCCGGTAGGTCATCCCCCCCAACAGCATCCAAAACGGTATACTTGTTTTGAAGGGGAACGGCCACGAGGGATCCCTGCACTGTCTGCCTGTTTTTTTTCTCCTGACTGTAACCCAGCTATTCTTGTCCTGTACCTTGGGTGTGGTTACCTCCCTGTAACTCTTCTCTATCACCCCCTCTGCCTCCCGGATGATCCGAAGTTCATCCAGCTTCAGCTCCAGTTCCCTAACACGGTCTTTGAGCAGCTGGAGTTGGGTGCACTTCCCGCAGGTATAGTCAGCGGGGACACCGGTGGTATCCCTCACCACCCACATCCTACAGGAGGAGCATACAACTGTCCTAGCCTCCATCCCCTCTTACCTTACAGAATATAGCTGCCCTGTGGACCAACTGGATCTCCGCCCCCCGATTCTGCTCCCAGTCAGCTGCACTCTCTGTAAAGTCCTGGCTCTCTTCTCACTCTTTGCGGAAATGTAGGAAACAAAATGAAAGGAGCACCTTACTCCCTCCTCACCTAACTCCCTCAGTCACCAAACTCTCACTATGGCACTCAAATGCACCAAATTCAGCAATCCTTCAGTCACCAAACTCTCACTATCGCACTCAAATGCACCAAATTCAGCACTCAGTGCAAACAAAGTCTGCACTGTCGGGGATCACTTTTATACTGTGAATCTAGCCTCTGAAAACTAGCCTAATCAAATTAACTAATTAACAAGCTCCGGCTGCAAGTGCCTACAAGTAGAAGCTTTGTTTAAAGCTGATTGAAAATTCACCTTCTTCTAAACCAAACAGCAACTTTTAAGTTAATTAACTAATATAAAAGAAAGACTAGACTTTAGATAAAAATGAAGCCTTATACTCCCTCAGTCACCAAACTCTCACTCTAGCACTCAAATGCACCAAATTCAGCACTCAGTGCACAATGAATTTGTTGAAGATTTGCTGTGCTACCTGACTTTAGCAACCCACACGACTGGCACAGAAATTTTTGAAGTTTTGAATAGTTTTGTGGTTGGAAAGTGCGGCCTCGACTGGGGTAATTGCAGAGGAATCACAAGTGATGGAGCAGTCAACATGACTGGGAAAAACAGCGGAGTTATAGTAAGGATTAAGGAGGCAGCTGGTCAGGACATTGTTTGGAAGCATTGTTTTATTCACCGTGAGGCACTGGCTTCGAAAGGAATTCCATCCAATCTTGAAGTGGTGTTGAAAGGAATAGTGAAAGTTGTGAATTTCATTAAACGCAGCGCGCTCAATACCAGACTTTTTGACACTTTGTGTTCCGATATGGGGGCTGAGCACACACATTTATTGTTCCACACAGAAGTACGTTGGCTGTCAAAGGGTCGGGTGCTACTCAGAGTTTACGAACTGAGGTACGAAATCCACGCTTTCCTCCTCGAGAAATTGTCCCCTCTGGCTGATTTGTTTGCTGATGAAGCTTGGATGCGAGCAATGCCTTACCTTGCAGACATCTTTTCAATTCTAAATGAACTGAACCTCCAATTGCAAGGGAAGGATGATGATTGTTTTCAGCACTCTGAAAAAATCAAAGCTTTCCAAAAGATATTGAAAGTTTGGCAATTGCGAGTGTGAAGCCAAAACGACTACATGTTTCCCACACTGCTACGACACATTGAAGAAAACAGCATTAGTAAGGAAACTGTAAATGGAATGGCAAGCCTTATTGAGTTGCATCTGGCTGCCCTGATCGACAAGTTTGGTCGCTACTTTCCAGAGGAGAAGTTTAAGATTCTGAGAGAGAGGAGGTGGGTGAAAAATCCCTTTGGGTTTGAGACCCCAGAATCAGTTCTTAATTTGCAGCTGACTCCAAAAGAAGAAATTGAGCTTATGCGTCTCAGCTGTGACAGCATATTAATAACACGGCACAAGTCAATGAGGGTGTCAGCATTCTGGAGTAGCATCTCTGAGGAGTATGCAGAGCTGAGTAAAACAAGCATTTTGTTGCTCTTGCCCTTCACAACGACCTACATGTGTGAGGTTGGATTTTCCGTCCTCACAAAGATGAAGACGCCACAAAGGACCAACTGAATCCTTCACCCGATACGCGCATAGTCCTCTCTTCCTGTGAACCTGATTGGTGTGAGATCGTGAGGACCAAGCAGGTTCACCTCCCGCATTAACGGTAAGAGAAAATGGTGTGTCACGAAGGTCGGCCGGCGTGGGTCGCGAGGGTCGGCCGGCGTGGGTTGCGAAGGTCGGCCGGGTTGGGTCCCGAAGGTTCGCCGGTTGGTAAAAATGGGTCCCCGGAAAAAATGTTTGAAGAACACTGTTCTAGGGTCTGGAGTATTGAGGAGGTAAGTCACTTCACTCACTTTTCAATCACCTTTTAGGGGCCGCTGAATTTCACCTTCAGAGGTTCACCTGGCAACGGCAACAACACTAATACCTCATCCCCAGCCTGGAATGTTCTGGACCTGGCATGTTTGTCCACCCACAGTTCCATTCTGGCTGCAGAAACCTTTAAATGCTCTTGGGCTACCTGACAAGCTCCCGTGAGTCTTTCTAGAAACGTGGACACATAATCCAACATTGAGGATTTGTCCTCTGGTTTTAGAAACTTCTCTTTCGTCAATTTTAACAGACGCCGAATTTCATGGCCATAGGCCAATTCAATTGGGCTAAATCCAGTAGATTCATTTGGAGAATCTCTGGTGGCAAATAGTAAACAATCCAACCCCTTGTCCCAATCTCTTGGAGATTCACGGCAATAGGCCCAAATCATGGCTTTGACACTCCAATGATATTTCTCCAAAGCTCCCTGAGCTTGTGGCTGACAAGCAATGGATTTTACCTAAACGATGAATTATATCCTGGAAAATTTTAGATGTAAAGTTGGAACTGGGTCAGATTGTAGTTCTAATGGTTGGCCATAGCATGTGCAAAACGGGGTCAACTTTTCCACTATTACCTTAGCGATAATGGTTCTCAAAGATATAGCTTCCACAAATCGGGCAGTCATATCCATGACCATAAGAATGTACTAATGCCCTGTCTTCATTTTAGGCAATGGTCCTATGCAATCTACCATTACCCAACTAAATGGTCCTTCATGGGTATTAAAGGTATGGGTTTAATAACATGTCACATAGATACATAGATACATAGAAGATAGGAGCAGGAGGTGGCCTTTTGGACCTTCAAGCCTGCTCCCCCATTTATCACGATGATGGCTGCTCATCCAATTCAACAGCCTAATCCTGCTTTCTCCCCGTAGCCTTTGATCCCATTCTCCCCAAGTGCTATATCCAGCCACCTCTGGAATATATTCAATGTTTTAGCATCAACTACTTCCTGTGGTAATGAATTCCATTCAGGGGGCTGGTTTAGCACAGGGCTAAATAGCTGGCTTTTAAAGCAGACCAAGGCAGGCCAGCAGCACGGTTCAATTCCCATACCAGCCTCCCTGAACAGGCGCCGGAATGTGACGACTAGGGGCTTTTCACAGTAACTTCATTTGAAGCCTACTTGTGACAATAAGTGATTTTCATTTTGTCATTTTCATTTAATTTCCACAGGCTCACCACTCTTTGTGTGAAGAAATGTCTCCTCATCTCTGTCCAAAATGGTTTACCCTGAATCCTCAGACTGTGACCCCTGGTTCTGGACACACCCATCATTGGTAACATCTTCCCCGCATCTCCCCTGTCCAGTCCTGTTAGAATTTTATAGTCTGTGTGAGATCCCCCCTCATTCTTCTGAACTCCAGCGAGAACAATCCCAACCGAGTCAATCTCTCCTCGTATGACAGTCCCGCCATCCCTGGAATCAGTCTGGTAAACCTTCGCTGCTCTCCCTCGAGAGCAAGAACATCCTTCCTCAGAGAAAAGAGACTAAAACTGCCATAATACTCCAGGTGTGGCCTCACATGTTGTGGTTTACCTATTTCCTGTCGGGTATGACTGTTTCTACAGAACCGCACAACATCCTTACCCAGTCCTGGCCAGGAAAAATGCCTGTTGACTGATTCCTGAGTTTTCCGAATTCCCATATGTCCTGCCATTGGCACCTCGGGCCACCCGCAGTATTTCCCGATGAGAGTTGGGCGGTACCACTATCTGATGAACAACCGTCCATTCCTCGTCCGCAGGTCTATGGGGATGTTCTTCACTTCCTCATCATAACTCCGTTCTTAATGTAATAGCTCTCTGGAACCCCCTGAGTCTCACCTTCCGTTAGAGCTGACTGTGTTAATCTGTGTAACTCTGGACCTCAATTAATGAAGTCCTACCAAACATTTCCTCAGAATTATCCTCATCCTCAAGGATAGTTTCGGCTATTCTACCATCTGATTGTGGGGTGACTTTAATCTCTGGGGGTGAACTTTGTTTAGCCATTGTCCTGGTCGCCACACATGATGGAACAATATCTAGAAACTGTTACTGTAACCATTCTGTCTCCTTGTATTCCCTCGGACGCTCTGTAATCAAGAATGAAGCTACAACCTTCACTCCTGCCAAATTATTCCCGAATAGTAAGTCTGCTCCATCCTTACTTCTTAACCATTCTGACAACTACTGGACCTGACACTAAGTCACACTTCAATTGTAATTTATATAATGCAAATGGTTTGGATGGAGCAGATTTTGTCAGGTGTGTACAGGAAGGATTCCTGACACAATATGTAGATAGACCGACTAGGGGGCGGGGGCATATTGGACTTGGTGCTCGGCAACGGACCAGGCCAGGTGTCAGATGTCTCGGTGGGAGAGCATTTCGGTGACAGTGACCACAACTCCTTGACCTTTACCATAGACATGGAGGGATGGGAACAGACAGTATGGGAAGGTATTTAATTGGGGAGGGGAAATTATACTGCTATTAGACAGGAGCTGCGGAGCATAAAGTGGGAACAATTGTTCTTGGGGAAATGCACAACAGTAATGTGGGGATTGTTTAAGGAGCACTTGCTGCGAGTGCTGAATAGTTCTGTCCCACTGAGACGAGGAAGGAATGGTAAGGTGAAGGTGCCTTGGATGACAAGAGAAGTGGAGCTTCTAGTCAAGAGGAAGAAGGAAGTTTACGTAAGGTTGAGGAAGCAAGGATCTGACTCGGCTCTAGAGGGTTACAAGGTAGCCAGGAAGGAACTCAAAAATGGACTGAGGAGAGCTAGAAGGGGGCATGAAAGAGTCCTGGTGGGAAGGATTAGGGAAAACCCCAAGGCGTTCTACACTTATGTGGGAAATAAGAGGATGATCAGAGTGAGAGTAGGGCCGATCAGGGATAGTGGAGGGAACTTGGGCCTAGAGTCTGAGGAGATGGGGGAGGCCCTAAATGAATACTTTGCTTCAGTATTCACTAGAGAGAGGGACCTTGTTGCCCATGAGAACAGTGTGAACCAGGTTAATAGACTCAAACAGGTTGATATTAAGAAGGAGGATGTGCTGGAAATTTTGAAAAGCATCAGGATAGATAAGTCCCCTGGGCCTGACGGGATATACCCAAGGTTACTACGGGAAGCGAGGGAGGAGATTGCTGTGCCGTTGGCGATGATCTTTGCGTCCTCACTCTCCACTGGAGTAGTACCAGATGATTGGAGGGAGGCGAATGTTGTTCCCCTGTTCAAGAAAGGGAATAGGGAAATCCCTGGGAATTACAGACCCATCAGTCTTACGCCTGTGGTGAGCAAAATATTGTAAAGGATTCTGAGAGATAGGATTTTTGATTATTTAGAAAAACATAGTTTGATTAAAGATAGTCAGCGTGGCTTTGTGAGGGGCAGGTCATGCCTCACAAGTCTCATTGAATTCTTTGAGGATGTGACAAGACACATTGATGAAGGTTGGGCCTTGGATGTAGTGTATATGGATTTCAGTAAGGCATTTGCTAAGTTTCCCCATGGTAGGTGTGTTAATCACCCTGGGATAACACGGACTGCAACTGGATGCAGTTGTACTTGAAAGTAGACTCCAAACTGTGATGTTAGTTCAATACACTTTATTGAACTTGTTAAGCAGTGCACATAGTTTGCTGTGGGTTTGATTCTCTACTAATCTAAGCGTGCTTACTATAACTAACTAGACCAGACTAGTTCTGAGCCATGTGTAGAAGGTGCTAACTGATATATACACCCTGACTGTCACTACAGTTGTCACCAGTGAAAAGAGGCGGAGTGTTGATGCTTTGTGTGTTTTATAGTGGGAGACCATCTTCTAGTGTTCTGTATGGTTGTGTTCTGTCCTGTGTATTGATTGGCTGTACTGGGTGTCTGTCACTGCCTGTCTGTATCTCATTGTGTGCATGAGTGCATATCATGACCGTAGGCTCATTCAGAAAGTCAGGGGGCATGAGATACAGGGAAATTTGGCTGCCTGGATAGAGAATTGGCTGGCCAAAAGAAGACAGCGAGTGCTAGTGGATGGAAAGTATTCTGCCTGGAGGTTGGTGACCGGTGGTGACCTGCAAGGATCTGTTCTGGGACCTCTGCTCTTTGGTTTTTATAAATGTCTTGGATGAGGGAGTGGATGGGTGGGTTAATAAGTTTGCCGATGACACGAAGGTTGGTGGAGTTGTAGCTAGTGTTGAGGGTTGTTGCAGGTTACAACAGGACATTGACAGGATGCAGAGCTGGGCTGAGAAGTGGCAGATGGAGTTCAACCTCGATAAATGTGAAGTGATTCATTTTGGAAGGTCGAATTTGAATGCTGAATACAGGGTTAAAGGCAGGATTCTTGGAAGTGTGGAGGAACAGAGGGATCTTGGGGTCCACGTAGATCTCTCAAAGTTGCCACCCAGGTTGATAGGGTTGTTAAGAAGGCGTATGGTGTGTTGGCTTTCATTAACAGGGGGATTGAGTTTAAGAGCCGCGAGGTTTTGCTGCAGCTTTATAAAACAAGGTGATGAGAGGCAGGGATAGAGTGGATAGCCAGAGACTTTTCCCCAGGGTGGAAATGGCTGTCACGAGGGGACATAATTTCAAGGTGATTGGAGGAAGGTATAGGGGAGATGTCAGAGGTTCTTTACACAGAGAGTGGTGGGTGTGTGGAATACACTGCCAGCAGAGGTGGTGGAGTCAGAGTCATTCGGGACATTTAAGCGACTCTGAGACAGGCACATGGACAGCAGTAAATTGAAGGGGTGGAGGTTAGGTTGATCTTGGATTAGGATAAATGGTCGGCACAACATCGTGGGCTGAAGGGCCTGTACTGTGCTGTACTGTTCTATGTTCTATGTTCTATCATATAACTAGGATATAATTTCCACTTAGCCCCTTCACTAATACCTCAGCTTTCATTGAACTATCCGGAGGGGAAACTAAATCCTTCTCTAGTGCGCGAGTTTGTGTCGAAGCTGTGTTCCTCAAAATCGTTATGGGTTTGGCCTTATCAGTTGCTGAAAATGGGGTGATTTTTCCCTGAGACAAAAACCCATCTCTCCTCTCCCTCATTAACCTGCTCCCACACCAATGTGCACTTCAGGTCTCCTGGTTCCAACTCGACCTACAGTTTGCCCTGGAATATTCTCCAATTTTGTTCCTTTTTCAGAATGCTCCTTATGAACTCCAATAAGTCCCGTTGGCTTTTCTCGCAACTTCCAACATGCTGAACAAACGCTTCCCACTTTATTATAACGATAACACCTCGGCCTTTGAGTCTGACTTTCACCCTGTGTACCTTCCTTACTGGTCTGAGGAGGAGATCTCGGAGCATTCCCAGCTATCCATTCCTTACCTTGGCTACCTGCCTTACTTTCTTATTCTTTTCAAAGTTATGGGGGTGAAGGAAGAAAGGTTTAAATTAATGGATCAGTTCATAATCATCAGACATAATTGCTGTTTGCCTAACAGTCTTCACCTTTGGGCCTTCAATATGGGTTCTTCTCACAGAAGGTAGGGAATTCTTAAATTCCTCTAAGAGAATGACCTCTCTCAGAACCTCATTGGTAGTTTTAACTCCCAATTCTCGTATCCACCTATTAAAATTATTCTGCTTAACCCTTTCAAATTCGGCATAAGTCTGCCCCGGCTGGCTCGGAATTAATTCATATGCACTCAGAATAGTACTTTTTACCTCATCATAATCCTTAGGCACCTCCTCAGACAGGGAAACATAAGCTTCCTGTGCCCACCCTATCAATTTACTCTGCACGGGTAATACCACTTTTTGTTTGACCACTCCATTTGTGTTGCTAGTTTCTCAAATGCCCTGGGACGATACGGTAGCACAGTGGTTAGCACTGCTGCTTCACAGCTCCAGGGTCTCAGGTGCAGTTCCCGGCTTGGGTCACTGTCTGTGCGGAGTCTGCACATTCTCCCCGTGTCTGTGTGGGTTTCCTCCGGGTGCTCCGGTTTCCTCCCACAAGTCCCGAAAGACATGCTGTTAGGTGAATTGGACATTCTGAATTCTCCCTCTGTGCACCCAAACAGGTGCCAGAATGTGGCGACTTGGGGATTTTCACAGTAACTTCATTGCAGTGTTAATGTTAGCCTACTTGTGACAATAAAGATTATTAGATTATTAAAAAGAATGGGAGCTGAGAGTCAGAGTGGAGATTTAAAAAGAGTGGTCTGATTAGTAAGTTTGCGGATGACACCGAGGTGGGTGGAGTGGCAGACAGTGTTGAGGATTGTCAAAGGATACAGCAGGACATCGATAGGTTGGGGACTTGGGCAGAGAAATGGCAAATGGAGTTTAATCCGGGCAAATGTGAGGTAATGCATTTTGGTAGAAAGTTAGAGAGATGTGGGCTTGCAGGCCCACAGATCTTTGAAAGTGGCAACACAAGTAGACAAGGTGGTCAAGAAAGCAGACGGAATACTTGCCTTCATTGGACGGGGCATTGAGTATAAAAATTGGCAAATCATGCTGCAGTTGTATAGAACCTTGGTAAGGCCACACTTGGAATATTGCGCACAATTCTGGTCGCTACACTACCAGAAGGATGTGGAGGCTTTGGAGAGGGTGCAGAGGAGGTTTACCAGGATGTTGCCTGGTCTGGAGGGTGTTAGCTATGTGAAGAGGCTGAATAGACTCGGACTGTTTTTATTAGAACGACAGAGGTTGAGGGGCGACCTGATAGAGGTCTACAAGATTATGAGGGGCATGGATAGAGTGGATGGGCAGGCACTCTTTCCCAGGGTGGAGGGGTCAGTCACCAGCGGGCATACGTTTAAGGTCCGTGGGGCAGAGGTTTAGAGGAGATGTGCGAGGCAGGTTTTTTACACAGAGGGTGGTGAGTGCCTGGAACGCGTTGCCAGGGGAGGTTGTGGAAGCAGATACATTAACGGCGTTCAGAAGGCATCTCGACAAACACATGGGTAGGAGGGTATAGAGGGATTGGATTGGATTGGATTGGATTTGTTGATTGTCACGTGTACCGAGGTACAGTGAAAAGTATTTTTCTGCGAGCAGCTCAACAGATCATTAAGTACATGAGAAGAAAAGGAAATAAAAGCAAATACATAATAGGGCAACACAAGGTACACAATGTAATTACATAAACACCGGCATCGGGTGAATCATACAGGGTGTAGTGTTAATGAGGTCAGTCCATAAGAGGGTCGTTTAGGAGTCTGGTAACAGCGGGGAAGGACCAAGGAAGTGCTGAGGGTTTGGGCCAAGGTTAGTATCATGGCTGGTACAGGCTTGGAGGGCCAAAGGGCCTGTTCCTGTGCTGTATTATTCTTTGAGTGCTGCTCTGTAAGAGGGTCAGTGCTGCGGGAGTGCCGCACTGTGTTACATTATAACCAGGTATTTTTTCTAAACCTTGCGCTCTAGTCTAATTTCAGTGTTATAATATTCACTCAAGAGGATTTTTTCTAGATCTATCCACTGGTGCAATAAAGCTGCTGCCTCACTCGTATTTCAGTCGAGACACCAAATTTCTTTCAGCTGTGGAAATCTTTTTGTTTTGTTTTTGTTGAATGAATTTATCTATTTTTCTGCACCCACTGAAGCTCCCTATTGCAGGCACCTTTAGTTCTGCTCCTGTTCCTGGACCGCAGTATCGCTCTTGTTCTATCACATAGCTGAGTGAAATTATTGCCTCTTCCTGTGCACACATCGCTGGTCTACAGCTCTATCTTTTCTCCCTCCCATGGTCACCTGTCACCATATGCATGGCCCACCTCAGGAGTGTGATGGAACACTCTCAACTTGCCTGGATGAGCACAGCTCCAACAACACTCAAAATGCGCGACACCATCCAGGACAAAGCAGTGTCCTGCCCAAGCAGCACCCCCTCCACCCCCTGAAACAGTCACTTCACATGTCCTCTGACCATTCGGCCATTTCAGCAGTTGGTGAAGAGCCAACCACATCACTGTGGGTCTGGAGTCATGTGTCGGCCAGACCAGGTCAGGCCGGCAGATTTCCTTCCCTGAAACACCTCAGATGGTTTCTACAACATTCTTGACCCTATTTCTCGCCACAGAGCTGCTGAGCACTTTTAACGTTTCAGAGATTGTTTCAGAGATTGATTCAGGAACTTTCACTTTCCAGCATCAGTCATTGTTTGGGGTCTCCTTTTATTAAAAGCAAAAATGTCCAAAGTGCAATTTCTGAACATAAGAACATTCAAAGTTAGATTCTGACAGTCTCTTTGTGAATCTGTCAACTTGTCAGCTTCACAATCCAGCGCAATTACATTGAGATCTCAGTGTCTCCGAACCACTCCCCACTCACCACTCACCACTCACCACTCACCATTGCTAAATTGATTCATTGTCCTCCCATCCATCCTGAAGAATTCTATCTTCATTACCCCACCACTCTCACCCTCTCCTAAGTTTAAAATCCCTACCTAAACCTTTCCTTTTGAATAGCTGGCCACAGAATCTTCAATAACTAAAGCTCAGTGTCCATGTGGAACACACAAAGCTCTTTTCAATGCTGAACAAATGGTGAAATTGTAAATTATCGCAATTAATGTGTCTATCTCACTGTTATTTGCTGAGTGTGAGTGTGAGTGTGATGCTTTGAGTGTTTACACTGTCGAGGAGAGATAAATGCTTAATCTTAAGATGAGATAAATAAAAACATATTTTAACAAACATGCAACGTGTGTCATTGTCAGGGAACCAGCTATAGTTTTCAGTGACATTACAGAAGCTGATGGAACTGAACCTGCCTGAATAAATACCGGGACGGATAATCACTGACCAGGGGTGAAAGGTTCCAGGCGAGCGACCACACTCTTAGAAAACACAATATTTATTTAACCGACTGGATACAACTCCTCCTTCCGAAGGGTCTTCCACGTCCGGCCCACACGGACCAGGGAACATGGGGCCGTTTCAGCTCCATCTCCTCCTCTGGGGAGATGATACTCCGGTGAGGCTACAGGGACTCGAATGTTGCCGACCCCGTGATGTCCTGTCGGGTGACAACACCCCGCGCCCCCCCCACCTCACCCCCACCCCAAGTCCAAGACATCGTCCATTTAGATGGCTAGAGGGGAAGTCCCTCGCCCTCTTTGCTCGGGCCTGTTCCTCGAGCGCCGGCTGTGCTAGGCCTGGGGGGGTAATGGACCGGAGAGTGTCCGATCCGAATGCCTGAGTGGGTCCACTCCGCGGGGGTGGGTGCCTCCGCCGCATCCGTTACGACTCCCGTGGGTAAGGTCTGCTTGCCCGATTCGAGGTCCAATGAGTCAGCATCCCACATCACATTATCGAGGGGTTCTTCCGTCTCACTGGGTATTAACGGCGGCTGCACTGGACGTGGGGGCTTCAGCTTTCCTAAGGCGTGGCTGCGGAGGTTGTCCACGTGCCTATTCAATCCCTTTCCCTGAACCCTCACCGAATACAAAACCGGGCCCATTCATCGCACCAACATCCCCAGGGTCCCGATGCCACGGCGGCGAAGTTCCTGACGTACACCACGCAGCCCGGGGAGAATTCCCTCACGGGTCTGGGTCGACGTTCGAGTGTCCCTGCTCGGCGAGGCCCTTCTCTCCAACATCTGGCAGGATTGCGTGCACAGCTGGCAGCCCATTAACACCCCCGAAGTTGCCACTCTGGCAGTGGCGTAAGGTGTGGTGAGGTAATAGAAGAGGAAATTGGCCAGCCGGGTTTCCGCGCACCGGAGTTCTATGTCGGTATTCCTAACTTAAATGTCTGTACTGCCCGTTCGGCCAATCCGTCGGAGGATGGGTGGTGAGGCGCGGTCCGTACATGGCAGCTCCGAATTCCGTCCTCATGGAAGCCGTGCTGTTGTCTGACGCTAACACCTTGGTGCTGAATGTGTGTCAGAGCTTCGCAATCATCGCCCGGGACGTCTTTGTCGACACGCGATGGACCTCCATCCACTGCCGATGGTGTCGAGGAGTAAGCACATGATTCCTTGGAAACATTCCGGTAAATCCACGTGGAGTCGGGCCTAGGGTCGGCACGACCAAAACTGTAGGTGGAGTGAAGCTTCGAGGGGAAGGTCCTGGTGCTCCTAACATCGTGTACATTGTTTTGCAAACGTTTCAATGTCCGTGGCCACCAAACACAACCCGAGTCAACATCTACTTCTTCGAGACCCCGGGGTGTGCGCAGTGAAGGTCTCGCAGGAGTTTCTCGGGCACAACCATCCGGGAGCCCCACAGCAGACTGCCAACCAAGACACTGAGCTCTGCCACACATCACCTGGGAGAGCGTGACGTTGAGTCACACAGACTCTGGCCAACATCTTTACCTGGGCTGCGGTGACCGACAAGGCCGGTGTAGCGCCGTGATTACCTCATCCGAGGTCGCTGGTGGACAGCCGAAATAGGCTGAGGGCGTCCGCGTGCGGTATCCAAGCTCCCGGCCGATGTTTCAACACATAATCATAAACCACCAGGAGCAGCGGCCAGTGCTGAGTGCCCCGGGGGGGGGGGGGGGGGGGGGGGGACTCCACAATCCTCCTTAAACAAACCCAGAAGGGGCTTGTGGTCCACATAAACTGTGAAAGAATGGTATTGGTGAAACCGCTTCACCGCGGAAACTACCGCATGAATTCTCAAGGAGCAACTTGTAGTGTGACTATCCTCCAGTACGACTTACTACCAACTGCCGGATCTCTCACACCACATGATGGATCACTTCAGCCACCTGCTGCTCGGAGGTTGTATCGATAACTAGATACATTGATAGATGTACGAGGCAAGTTTTTTACACAGAGGGTAGTGGGTGCCTGGAACTCGCTACCGGAGGAGGTAGTGGAAGCAGGGACGATAGGGACATTTAAGGGGCATCTTGACAAATACATGAATAGGATGGGAATAGAGGGATATGGACCCAGGAAGTGTAGAAGATTTTAGTTTAGTCGGGCAGCATGGTCGGCACGGGCTTGGAGGGCCGAAGGGCCTGTTCCTGTGCTGTACTTTTCTTTGTTCTTTGTAGATATCTATATACATTACTGTGCACATGTATATGACCACACTGACCCTCTGACAGTGCGGAACTCTCAGTACTGACCCTCTGACAGTGCGGAACTCTCAGTACTGACCCTCTGACAGTGCGGAACTCTCAGTACTGACCCTCTGACAGTGCGGAACTCTCAGTACTGACCCTCTGACAGTGCGGAACTCTCAGTACTGACCCTCTGACAGTGCGGAACTCTCAGTACAGACCCTCTGACAGTGCGGCACTCCCTGAGTGCTCACCCTCTGACAGTGCAGCACTCCCTCAGTACCGACCCTCTGACAGTGCAGCGCTCCCTCAGTACTGACCCTCGGACAGTGCCGCACTCCCTCAGTACTCACCCTCGGACAGTGCCGCACTCCCTCAGTACTGACCCTCTGACAGTGCCGCACTCCCTCAGTACTGATCCTCTGACAGTGCGGCACTCCCTCAGTACTGACCCACTGACAGTGCGGCATTCCCTCAGTACTGACCCTCTGACAGTACGGCACTCCCTCAGTACTGACCATCGGACAGTGCCGCACTCCCTCAGTACTGACCCTCGGACAGTGCCGCACTCCCTCAGTACTGACCCTCTGACAGTGCAGCGCTCCCTCAGTACTGAACCTCGGACAGTGCAGCACTCCCTCAGTTCTGACCCTCTGACAGTACAGCACTCCCTCAGTACTGCCCGTCTGACAGTGCGGCACTCCCTCAGTACTGACCCTCGACAGTGCAGCACTCCCTCAGTACCGACCCTCTGACAGTGCAGCGCTCCCTCAGTACTGACCCTCGGACAGTGCAGCACTCCCTCAGTTCTGACCCTCTGACAGTACAGCATACCTCAGTACTGAACCTCTGACAGTGCGGCACTCCCTCAGTACTGACCCTCTGACAGTACAGCTCTCCCTCAGTACTGACCCTCTGACAGTACGGCACTCCCTCAGTACTGACCCTCTGACAGTGCCGCACTCCCTCAGTACTGACCCTCGGACAGTGCCGCACTCCCTCAGTACTGACCCTCTGACAGTGCAGCGCTCCCTCAGTACTGACCCTCTGACAGTGCGGCACTCCCTCAGTACTGACCCTCTGACAGTGCAGCGCTCCCTCAGTACTGACCCCCTGACAGTGCAGCACTCCCTCAGTACTCACCCTCTGACAGTGCAGCACTCCCTCAGTACTGACCCTCTGACAGTGCAGCGCTCCCTCAGTACTGGCCCTCGGACAGTGCAGCACTCCCTCAGTTCTGACCCTCTGATAGTACAGCACTCCCTCAGTACTGACCCTCTGACAGTGCGGCACTCCCTCAGTACTGATCCTCCGACAGTGCGGCACTCCCTCAGTACTGACGCACTGACAGTGCGGCACTCCCTCAGTACTGACCCTCTGACAGTGCAGCTCTCCCTCAGTACTGACGCTCTGACAGTGCGGCACTCCCTCAGTACTGAGCCTCTGACAATGCAGCACTCCCTCAGTACTGACCCTCTGACAGTGCAGCACTCTCTCAGTACTGACCCTCTGACAGTGCGGCACTCCCTCAGTACTGACCCTCTGACAGTGCAGCCCTCCCTCAGTACTGACCCTCTGACAGTGCAGCACTCCCTCAGTGCTGACTCTCTGACAGTGCAGCACTCCCCCAGTACTGACCCTCTGACAGTGCGGCACTCCCTCAGTACTGACCCTCTGACAGTGCCGCACTCCCTCAGTACTGACCATCTGACAGTGAACACTCCCTCAGTACTGACCCTCGGACAGTGCGGCACTCCCTCAGTACTGACCCTCTGACAGTGCAGCACTCCCTCAGTACTGACCTTCTGACAGTGCGGCACTCCCTCAGTACTGACCCTCTGACAGTGCGGCACTCCCTCAGTACTGACCCTCTGACAGTGCAGCACTCCCTCAGTACTGACCCTCTGACAATGCGGCACTCCCTCAGTACTGAGCCTCCGACAGTGCGGCACTCCCTCAGTACTGACCCTCGGACAGTGCGGCACTCCCTCAGTACTGACCCTCGGACAGTGCGGCACTCCCTCAGTACTGACCCTCGGACAGTGCGGCACTCCCTCAGTACTGACCCTCAGACAGTGCAGCACTCCCACAGTACTGACCCACTGACAGTGCGGCACTCCCTCGGTACTGACCCTCTGACAGTGTGGCACTCCCTCAGTACTGACCCTTGGACAGTGTTGCACTCCCTCAGTACTGACCCTCTGACAGTGCAGCACTCACTCAGTACTGACCCTCGGACAGTGCGGCACTCCCTCAGTACTGACCCTCTGACAGTGCGGCACACCCTCAGTACTGACCCTCTGACAGTGCGGCACTCCCTCAGTACTGACCCTCTGACAGTGCGGAACTCCCTCAGTACTGACCCTCTGACAGTGCAGCCCTCCATCAGAACTGACCCTCTGTCAGTGCCGCACTCCCTCAGTACTGACCCTCTGACAGTGCGGCACTCCCTCAGTACTGACCCACTGACAGTGCGGCACACCCTCAGTACTGACCCTCTGACAGTGTGGCACTCCCTCAGTATTGACCCTCTGACAGTGCAGCACTCCCTCAGTACTGACCCTCTGACAGTGCGGCACTCCCTCAGTACTGACCCTCTGACAGTGCGGCACTCCCTCAGTACTGACCCTCTAACAGTGCGGCACTCCCTCAGTACTGACCCTCTGACAGTGCAGCACTCCCTCAGTACTGACCCTCTGACAGTGCAGCACTCCCTCAGTACTTACCCTCTGACAGAGCGGCACTCCCTCAGTACTGACCCTCTGACAGTGCGGCACTCCCTCAGTACTGACCCTCGGACAGTGCGGCACTCCCTCTGTACTGACCCTCTGACAGTGCAGCACTCCCTCAGTACTGATCCTCTGACAGTGCAGCACTCCCTCAGTACTGACCCTCTGACAGTGCGGCACTCCCTCAGTACAGACCCACGGACAGTGCGGCACTCCATCAGTACTGACCCTCTGACAGTGCGGCACTCCCTCAGTACTGACCCTCTGACAGAGCGGCACTCCCTCAGTACTTACCCTCTGACAGTGCAGCACTCCCTCAGTACTGACCTTCTGACAGTGCTACACTCCCTCAGTACTGACCCTCTGACAGTGCTGCACACCCTCGGTACTGACCCTCTGACAGTGCGGCACTCCCTCAGTACTGACCCTCTGACAGTGCAGCACTCCCTCAGTACTGACCCTCTGACAGTGCGGCACTCCCTCAGTACTGACCCTCTGACAGTGCAGCACACCCTCAGTACTGACCCTCTGACAGTGCAGCATTCCCTCAGTACTGACCCTCTGACAGTGCAGCACTCCCTCAGTACTGACCCTCTGACAGTGCAGCACTCCCTCAGTACTGACCCTCGGACAGTGCGGCACTCCCTCAGTACTGACCCTCTGACAGTGCAGCACTCCCTCAATACTGACCCTCTGACAGTGCGGAACTCCCTCAGTACTGACCCTCTGACAGTGCGGCACTCCCTCAGTACTGACCCTCTGACAGTGCAGCACTCCCTCAGAACTGACCCTCTGTCAGTGCCGCACTCCCTCAGTACTGACCCTCTGACAGTGCGGCACTCCCTCAGTACTGACCCACTGACAGTGCGGCACACCCTCAGTACTGACCCTCTGACAGTGTGGCACTCCCTCAGTATTGACCCTCTGACAGTGCAGCACTCCCTCAGTACTGACCCTCTGACAGTGCGGCACTCCCTCAGTACTGACCCTCTGACAGTGCGGCACTCCCTCAGTACTGACCCTCTAACAGTGCGGCACTCCCTCAGTACTGACCCTCTGACAGTGCAGCACTCCCTCAGTACTGACCCTCTGACAGTGCAGCACTCCCTCAGTACTGACCCTCTCACAGAGCGGCACTCCCTCAGTACTGACCCTCTGACAGTGCGGCACTCCCTCAGTACTGACCCTCGGACAGTGCGGCACTCCCTCTGTACTGACCCTCTGACAGTGCAGCACTCCCTCAGTACTGAACCTCTGACAGTGCGGCACTCCCTCAGTACAGACCCACGGACAGTGCGGCACTCCATCAGTACTGACCCTCTGACAGTGCGGCACTCCCTCAGTACTGACCCTCTGACAGAGCGGCACTCCCTCAGTACTTACCCTCTGACAGTGCAGCACTCCCTCAGTACTGACCTTCTGACAGTGCTGCACTCCCTCAGTAACCCTCTGACAGTGCGGCACTCCCTCAGTACTGACCCTCTGACAGTGCAGCACACCCTCAGTACTGACCCTCTGACAGTGCAGCATTCCCTCAGTACTGACCCTCTGACAGTGCAGCACTCCCTCAGTACTGACCCTCTGACAGTGCAGCACTCCCTCAGTACTGACCCTCGGACAGTGCGGCACTCCCTCAGTACTGACCCTCTGACAGTGCAGCACTCCCTCAATACTGACCCTCTGACAGTGCGGAACTCCCTCAGTACTGACCCTCTGACAGTGCGGCACTCCCTCAGTACTGACCCTCTGACAGTGCAGCACTCCCTCAGTACTGACCCTCTGACAATACAGCACTCCCTCAGTACTGACCCTCTGACAGTGCAGCACTCCCTCAGTACTGACCCTCTGATAGTGCAGCACTCCCTCAGTACTGACCCTCTGACAGTGCAGCACTCCCTCAGTACTGACCCTCTGACAGTGCGGCACTCCCTCAGTACTGACCCTCTGACAGTGCGGCACTCCCTCAGTACTGACCCTCTGACAGTGCAGCACTCCCTCAGTACTGACCCTCTGACAGTGCGGCACTCCCTCAGTACTGACCCTCTGTCAGTGCGGCACTCCCTCAGTACTGACCCTCGGATAGTGTGGCACTCCCTCAGTACTGACCCTCGGACAGTGCGGCACTCCGTCAGTACTGACCCTCGGAAAGTGCGGCACTCCCTCAGTGCTGACTCTCGGACAGTGCAGCACTCCCACAGTACTGACCCTCTGACAGTGCGGCACTCCCTCGGTACTGACCCTCTGACAATGCAGCACTCCCTCAGTACTGACCCTCTGACAGTGCAGCACTCTCTCAGTACTGACCCTCTGACAGTGCGGCACTCCCTCAGTACTGACCCTCTGACAGTGCAGCCCTCCCTCAGTACTGACCCTCTGACAGTGCAGTACTCCCTCAGTGCTGACTCTCTGACAGTGCAGCACTCCCCCAGTACTGACCCTCTGACAGTGCGGCACTCCCTCAGTACTGACCCTCTGACAGTGCCGCACTCCCTCAGTACTGACCATCTGACAGTGAACACTCCCTCAGTACTGACCCTCGGACAGTGCGGCACTCCCTCAGTACTGACCCTCTGACAGTGCAGCACTCCCTCAGTACTGACCCTCCAACAGTGCGGCACTCCCTCAGTATTGACCCTCTGACAGTGCGGCACTCCCTCAGTACTGACCCTCTGACAGTGCGGCACTCCCTCAGTACTGACCCTCTGACAGTGCAGCACTCCCTCAGTACTGACCCTCTGATAGTGCAGTGCTCCGTCAGTACTGACCCTCTGACAGTGCAGCACTCCCTCAGTACTGACCCTCTGACAGTGCAGCACTCCCTCAGTACTGACCCTCTGACAGTGCAGCACTCCCTCAGTACTGACCTTCTGACAGTGCGGCACTCCCTCAGTACTGACCCTCTGACAGTGCGGCACTCCCTCAGTACTGACCCTCTGACAGTGCAGCACTCCCTCAGTACTGACCCTCTGACAGTGCGGCACTCCCTCAGTACTGAGCCTCTGACAATGCGGCACTCCCTCAGTACTGACCCTCGGACAGTGCGGCACTCCCTCAGTACTGACCCTCGGACAGTGCGGCACTCCCTCAGTACTGACCCTCGGACAGTGCGGCACTCCCTCAGTATTGACCCTCAGACAGTGCAGCACTCCCACAGTACTGACCCACTGACAGTGCGGCACTCCCTCGGTACTGACCCTCTGACAGTGTGGCACTCCCTCAGTACTGACCCTTGGACAGTGTTGCACTCCCTCAGTACTGACCCTCTGACAGTGCAGCACTCACTCAGTACTGACCCTCGGACAGTGCGGCACTCCCTCAGTACTGACCCACTGACCGTGCAGCACTCCCTCAGTACTGACCCTCTGACAGTGCAGCACTCGCTCAGGACTGACCCTCTGACAGTGCGGCACACCCTCAGTACTGACCCTCTGACAGTGCGGCACTCCCTCAGTACTGACCCTCTGACAGTGCGGAACTCCCTCAGTACTGACCCTCTGACAGTGCAGCACTCCCTCAGAACTGACCCTCTGTCAGTGCCGCACTCCCTCAGTACTGACCCTCTGACAGTGCGGCACTCCCTCAGTACTGACCCACTGACAGTGCGGCACACCCTCAGTACTGACCCTCTGACAGTGCGGCACTCCCTCAGTACTAACCCTCTAACAGTGCGGCACTCCCTCAGTACTGACCCTCTGACAGTGCAGCACTCCCTCAGTACTGACCCTCTGACAGTGCAGCACTCCCTCAGTACTGACCGTCTGACAGAGCGGCACTCCCTCAGTACTGACCCTCTGACAGTGCGGCACTCCCTCAGTACTGACCCTCGGACAGTGCGGCACTCCCTCTGTACTGACCCTCTGACAGTGCAGCACTCCCTCAGTACTGACCCTCTGACAGTGCAGCACTCCCTCAGTACTGACCCTCTGACAGTGCGGCACTCCCTCAGTACAGACCCACGGACAGTGCGGCACTCCATCAGTACTGACCCTCTGACAGTGCGGCACTCCCTCAGTACTGACCCTCTGACAGAGCGGCACTCCCTCATTACTTACCCTCTGACAGTGCAGCACTCCCTCAGTACTGACCTTCTGACAGTGCTGCACTCCCTCAGTACTGACCCTCTGACAGTGCTGCACACCCTCAGTACTGACCCTCTGACAGTGCGGCACTCCCTCAGTACTGACCCTCTGACAGTGCAGCACTCCCTCAGTACTGACCCTCTGACAGTGCGGCACTCCCTCAGTACTGACCCTCTGACAGTGCAGCACACCCTCAGTACTGACCCTCTGACAGTGCAGCATTCCCTCAGTACTGACCCTCTGACAGTGCAGCACTCCCTCAGTACTGACCCTCTGACAGTGCAGCACTCCCTCAGTACTGACCCTCGGACAGTGCGGCACTCCCTCAGTACTGACCCTCTGACAGTGCAGCACTCCCTCAATACTGACCCTCTGACAGTGCGGCACTCCCTCAGTACTGACCCTCTGACAGTGCGGCACTCCCTCAGTACTGACCCTCTGACAGTGCAGCACTCCCTCAGTACTGACCCTCTGACAGTGCGGCACTCCCTCAGTACTGACCCTCTGTCAGTGCGGCACTCCCTCAGTACTGACCCTCGGACAGTGTGGCACTCCCTCAGTACTGACCCTCGGACAGTGCGGCACTCCGTCAGTACTGACCCTCGGAAAGTGCGGCACTCCCTCAGTGCTGACTCTCGGACAGTGCAGCACTCCCACAGTACTGACCCTCTGACAGTGCGGCACTCGCTCGGTACTGACCCTCTGACAGTGTGGCACTCCCTCAGTACTGACCCTCGGACAGTGTGTCACTCCCTCAGTACTGACCCTCTGACAGTGCAGCACTCACTCAGTACTGACCCTCGGACAGTGCGGCACTCCCTCAGTACTGACCCACTGACCGTGCAGCACTCCCTCAGTACTGACCCTCTGACAGTGCAGCACTCGCCCAGTACTGACCCTCTGACAGTGCGGCACACCCTCAGTACTGACCCTCTGACTGTGCGGCACTCCCTCAGTACTGACCCTCTGACAGTGCGGCACACCCTCAGTACTGACCCTCTGACAGTGCGGCACTCCCTCAGTATTGACCCTCTGACAGTGCAGCACTCCCTCAGTACTGACCCTCTGACAGTGCGGCACTCCCTCAGTACTGACCCTCTGACAGTGCGGCACTCCCTCAGTACTGACCCTCTGACAGTGCGGCACTCCCTCAGTACTGACCCTCTGACAGTGCAGCACTCCCTCAGTACTGACCCTCTGACAGTGCAGCACTCCCTCAGTACTGACCCTCTGACAGAGCGCCACTCCCTCAGTACTGACCCTCTGACAGTGCGGCACTCCCTCAGTACTGACCCTCGGACAGTGCGGCACTCCCTCTGTACTGACCCTCTGACAGAGCAGCACTTCCTCAGTACTGACCCTCGGACAGTGCGGCACTCCCTCAGTACTGACCCTTGGACAGTGTTGCACTCCCTCAGTACTGACCCTCTGACAGTGCAGCACTCACTCAGTACTGACCCTCGGACAGTGCGGCACTCCCTCAGTACTGACCCACTGACCGTGCAGCACTCCCTCAGTACTGACCCTCTGACAGTGCAGCACTCGCTCAGGACTGACCCTCTGACAGTGCGGCACACCCTCAGTACTGACCCTCTGACAGTGCGGCACTCCCTCAGTACTGACCCTCTGACAGTGCGGAACTCCCTCAGTACTGACCCTCTGACAGTGCAGCACTCCCTCAGAACTGACCCTCTGTCAGTGCCGCACTCCCTCAGTACTGACCCTCTGACAGTGCGGCACTCCCTCAGTACTGAACCACTGACAGTGCGGCACACCCTCAGTACTGACCCTCTGACAGTGCGGCACTCCCTCAGTACTAACCCTCTAACAGTGCGGCACTCCCTCAGTACTGACCCTCTGACAGTGCAGCACTCCCTCAGTACTGACCCTCTGACAGTGCAGCACTCCCTCAGTACTGACCGTCTGACAGAGCGGCACTCCCTCAGTACTGACCCTCTGACAGTGCGGCACTCCCTCAGTACTGACCCTCGGACAGTGCGGCACTCCCTCTGTACTGACCCTCTGACAGTGCAGCACTCCCTCAGTACTGACCCTCTGACAGTGCAGCACTCCCTCAGTACTGACCCTCTGACAGTGCGGCACTCCCTCAGTACAGACCCACGGACAGTGCGGCACTCCATCAGTACTGACCCTCTGACAGTGCGGCACTCCCTCAGTACTGACCCTCTGACAGAGCGGCACTCCCTCAGTACTTACCCTCTGACAGTGCAGCACTCCCTCAGTACTGACCTTCTGACAGTGCTGCACTCCCTCAGTACTGACCCTCTGACAGTGCTGCACACCCTCAGTACTGACCCTCTGACAGTGCGGCACTCCCTCAGTACTGACCCTCTGACAGTGCAGCACTCCCTCAGTACTGACCCTCTGACAGTGCGGCACTCCCTCAGTACTGACCCTCTGACAGTGCAGCACACCCTCAGTACTGACCCTCTGACAGTGCAGCATTCCCTCAGTACTGACCCTCTGACAGTGCAGCACTCCCTCAGTACTGACCCTCTGACAGTGCAGCACTCCCTCAGTACTGACCCTCGGACAGTGCGGCACTCCCTCAGTACTGACCCTCTGACAGTGCAGCACTCCCTCAATACTGACCCTCTGACAGTGCGGCACTCCCTCAGTACTGACCCTCTGACAGTGCGGCACTCCCTCAGTACTGACCCTCTGACAGTGCAGCACTCCCTCAGTACTGACCCTCTGACAGTGCGGCACTCCCTCAGTACTGACCCTCTGTCAGTGCGGCACTCCCTCAGTACTGACCCTCGGACAGTGTGGCACTCCCTCAGTACTGACCCTCGGACAGTGCGGCACTCCGTCAGTACTGACCCTCGGAAAGTGCGGCACTCCCTCAGTGCTGACTCTCGGACAGTGCAGCACTCCCACAGTACTGACCCTCTGACAGTGCGGCACTCCCTCGGTACTGACCCTCTGACAGTGTGGCACTCCCTCAGTACTGACCCTCGGACAGTGTGTCACTCCCTCAGTACTGACCCTCTGACAGTGCAGCACTCACTCAGTACTGACCCTCGGACAGTGCGGCACTCCCTCAGTACTGACCCACTGACCGTGCAGCACTCCCTCAGTACTGACCCTCTGACAGTGCAGCACTCGCCCAGTACTGACCCTCTGACAGTGCGGCACACCCTCAGTACTGACCCTCTGACAGTGCGGCACTCCCTCAGTACTGACCCTCTGACAGTGCGGCACACCCTCAGTACTGACCCTCTGACAGTGCGGCACTCCCTCAGTATTGACCCTCTGACAGTGCAGCACTCCCTCAGTACTGACCCTCTGACAGTGCGGCACTCCCTCAGTACTGACCCTCTGACAGTGCGGCACTCCCTCAGTACTGATCCTCTGACAGTGCGGCACTCCCTCAGTACTGACCCTCTGACAGTGCAGCACTCCCTCAGTACTGACCCTCTGACAGTGCAGCACTCCCTCAGTACTGACCCTCTGACAGAGCGCCACTCCCTCAGTACTGACCCTCTGACAGTGCGGCACTCCCTCAGTACTGACCCTCGGACAGTGCGGCACTCCCTCTGTACTGACCCTCTGACAGAGCAGCACTTCCTCAGTACTGACCCTCGGACAGTGCAGCGCTCCCTCAGTACTGTCCCTCCCACAGTGCAGCGCTCCCTCAGTACTGACCCTCTGACAGTGCAGCACTCTCTCAGTACTGACCCTCTGACAGTGCAGCACTCCCTCAGTTCTGTCGCTCTGACAGTGCGGCACTCCCTCAGTACTGACCCTCGGACAGTGCGGCACTCCCTCAGTACTGACCCTCTGACAGTGCAGCACTCCCTCAATACTGACCCTCTGACAGTGCGGCACTCCCTCAGTACTGACCCTCTGACAGTGCGGCACTCCCTCAGTACTGACCCTCTGACAGTGCAGCACTCCCTCAGTACTGACCCTCGGACAGTGCGGCACTCCCTCAGTACTGACCCTCTAGCAGTGCAGCACTCCCTCAGTACTGACCCTCGGACAGTGCGGCACTCCCTCAGTACTGTCCCTCCCACAGTGCAGCGCTCCCTCAGTACTGACCCTCGGACATTGCGGCACTCCCTCAGTACTGACCCTCTGACAGTGCAGCACTCCCTCAGTACTGACCCTCTAACAGTGCGGCACTCCCTCAGTACTGACCCTCTGACAGTGCAGCACTCCCTCAGTACTGACCCTCTGACAGTGCAGCACTCGCTCAGTACTGACCCTCTCTGACAGAGCGGCACTCCCTCAGTACTGACCCTCTGACAGTGCAGCACTCCCTCAGTACTGACCCTCGGACAGTGCGGCACTCCCTCAGTACTGACCCTCGGACAGTGCAGGGCTCCCTCAGTACTGTCCCTCCCACAGTGCAGCGCTCCCTCAGTACTGACCCTCGGACAGTGCGGCACTCCCTCAGTACTGACCCTCTGACAGTGCGGCACTCACTCAGTACTGACCCTCTGACAGTGCTGCACTGCCTCAGTACTGACCCTGTGACAGTGCGGCACTCCCTCAGTACTGACCCTCTGACAGTGCAGCACTCCCTCAGTGCTGTCCCTCTGACAGTGCGGCACTCCCTCAGTACTGACCCTCTGACAGTGCAGCACTCTCTCAGTACTGACCCTCTGACAGTGCAGCACTCCCTCAGTACTGTCGCTCTGACAGTGCGGCACTCCCTCAGTACTGACCCTCTGACAGTGCAGCACTCTCTCAGTACTGACCCTCGGACAGTGCAGCACTCCCTCAGTACTGACCCTCGGGCAGTGCGGCACTCCCTCAGTACTGTCCCTCCCACAGTGCAGCGCTCCCTCAGTACTGACCCTCGGACAGTGCGGCACTCCCTCAGTACTGACCCTCTGACAGTGCAGCACTCCCTCAGTACTGTCCCTCCCACAGTGCAGCGCTCCCTCAGTACTGACCCTCGGACAGTGCGGCACTCCCTCAGTACTGACCCTCTGACAGTGCAGCACTCCCTCAGTACTGACCCTCTGACAGTGCGGCACTCCCTCAGTACTGACCCTCTGTCAGTGCGGCACTCCCTCAGTACTGACCCTCGGACAGTGTGGCACTCCCTCAGTACTGACCCTCGGACAGTGCGGCACTCCGTCAGTACTGACCCTCGGAAAGTGCGGCACTCCCTCAGTGCTGACTCTCGGACAGTGCAGCACTCCCACAGTACTGACCCTCTGACAGTGCGGCACTCCCTCGGTACTGACCCTCTGACAGTGTGGCACTCCCTCAGTACTGACCCTCGGACAGTGTGTCACTCCCTCAGTACTGACCCTCTGACAGTGCAGCACTCACTCAGTACTGACCCTCGGACAGTGCGGCACTCCCTCAGTACTGACCCACTGACCGTGCAGCACTCCCTCAGTACTGACCCTCTGACAGTGCAGCACTCGCTCAGTACTGACCCTCTGACAGTGCGGCACACCCTCAGTACTGACCCTCTGACAGTGCGGCACTCCCTCAGTACTGACCCTCTGACAGTGCGGCACACCCTCTGTACTGACCCTCTGACAGTGCGGCACTCCCTCAGTATTGACCCTCTGACAGTGCAGCACTCCCTCAGTACTGACCCTCTGACAGTGCGGCACTCCCTCAGTACTGACCCTCTGACAGTGCGGCACTCCCTCAGTACTGACCCTCTGACAGTGCGGCACTCCCTCAGTACTGACCCTCTGACAGTGCAGCACTCCCTCAGTACTGACCCTCTGACAGTGCAGCACTCCCTCAGTACTGACCCTCTGACAGAGCGCCACTCCCTCAGTACTGACCCTCTGACAGTGCAGCACTCTCTCAGTACTGACCCTCTGACAGTGCGCCACTCCCTCAGTACTGACCCTCTGACAGTGCAGCACTCCCTCAGTTCTGTCGCTCTGACAGTGCGGCACTCCCTCAGTACTGACCCTCGGACAGTGCAGCACTCCCTCAGTTCTGTCGCTCTGACAGTGCGGCACTCCCTCAGTACTGACCCTCTGACAGTGCAGCGCTCCCTCAGTACTGACCCTCTGACAGTGCGGCACTCCCTCAGTACTGACCCTCTGACAGTGCAGCACTCCCTCAGTACTGACCCTCTGACAGTGCAGCACTCCCTCAGTACTGACCCTCTGACAGTGCAGCACTCCCTCAGGACTGACCCTCTGACAGTGCGGCGCTCCCTCAGTACTGACCCTCTGACAGTGCAGCACTCCCTCAGTACTGACCCTCTGACAGTGCAGCACTCCCTCAGTACTGACCCTCGGACAGTGCAGCACTCCCTCAGTACTGACCCTCGGACAGTGCGGCACTCCCTCAGTACTGACCCTCGGACAGTGCGATGTTTTTTTGTTCAGATCAGTGTTCCTGAATAATGAGCTTGCCTTTGTGCTGTGGGTTTGGGGGCGGTGCCGAAATCTCCTTCCAACATTAAACACATTTACTGTTAGTGCGGAAGCAGCTGCTTTTGTTCTTTTTCCTTTGAAGGGCAACAATCAGGGGAGATATAACTCAGCAGAAAGAGGCAAAGAATCTCGTTGCTGAGCAGCAGCTCCCAGGTGTGAAGGGCGGCCTGTAATCCCTCATTCAGAGCAGAAACATGACAGAAATCTGCCCACAGCTCTCCTGGATTGTTCTCTTCCTGAGTTACTGTTTGTCTGAACGTTACAGTATTCAGCTCCCTGATTGTTTTCTGCTCCGTCCTGGTCCATGCTGAGTTTGATTACTTTGTTCAGAGGAAGGGGATTGTTCACAGTGACCCCCCGCCCCCCCCCCCCCATAGTCACAGAGCTCGACAGCACAGAGAGGGCCTTTCAGCCCATCATAGAATTTACAGTGCAGAAGGAGGCCATTTGGCCCATCGAGTCTGCACCGGCTCTTGGAAAGAGCACCCTACCCAAGGTCAACACCTCCACCCTATCCCCATAACCCAGTAACCCCACCCAACACTAAGGGCAATTTATCATGGCCAATCCACCTAACCTGCACATCTTTGGACTGTGGGAGGAAACTGGAGCACCCAGAGGAAACCCGCGCACACACGGGGAGGATGAAACAAACAACCAGCTAACCATTCTAACCCCATTTTTCAGCCCTTAGCCCATCGCCGTGTCTGCCCTGGGATCGCTGGTGCACATCTAAATACTTCCTAAATGTTCTGAGGGTCTCTGCCTTCACCTTTCAGGCAGCGAGTTCCAGACTCCCACCCCCCTCTGGGTGAAAGGTTTTTCCTCACATCCCCTCGAAACCTCCTGTCCCTCACCTTAAATCTCTGCCCCCTGGTCATTGATCCCTCCACTAAGGGGAAAAGTTCCTTCCTGTCTCCTCTATCTGTACCCCTCATAATTTTATACATCTTAATCCTGTCCCCCCTCAGTCTCCTCTGCTCCAAGGAAAACAACCCCACTCTATCCAATCTCTCTTCATAACTAACACTCTCCAGCCCGGACAACATCCTGGTAAATCTCCTCTGCTCCCTTTCCAGTGGCTATCACATCCCTCCTGTAATGTGGATTCCAGAACGGCACACAATACTCTCGCTGTGGCCTAACCAACGTTTTATACACTTCCAGCATAACCTCCCTGCTCTTAAACTCTATGCCTCGGCTAATAAAGGCAAATATACCCTGTGCCTGCTTAACCTCTGTCTCCACCTGCTCTGCTACCTTAAGGGACGGGAGTACATGCAGACCAAGGTCCTTCTGATCCTCGCTGCTTCCCAGGGTCCTGCCGTTTATCCTGTATTCCGTTGCCTTGTTTGTCCTGCCCAAGTGCATCACCTCACACTTATCCAGACTGGAGCCCGTCTGACCAGCCCGTCTATACCCTCCTGTAATCGGAGGCTATCCTCCTCACTATTTACCACCCCACCAATTTTCACATCCACAAACTTACTGATCACCCCTCCTACATTCATATCTAAATATTTATATAAACCACAAACAGCAAGGGCCCAACACTGATCCCTGTGGGACCCACTGGACACAGGCTTCCAGTCAGAAAAACACCCCTCGACCATCACCCTCTGCTTCCTGCCACTCAGACAATTCTGGACCCAATCCTTTGAGCCCATGTACTCTTACCTTCGCTGTCATTCTCCCATGTGGAACCTTATCAAAAGCCTTGCTGAAGTTCAGGTAGACTACGTCAAATACATTTCCCTCATCTACACCCCTGGTCACCTCTTCAAAAAATTACATCAAGTTGATCAGACATGACCTCCCCTTAACCAAACCATGCTGACTGTTCCTGATTAATCCCGGCCTCTCTCAATGCAGATTAATTCAGTCTCTCAGAATTGCTTCCAATAGTTTCCCAACACTGAGATTAGACTGACTGGCCTGTAGTTTCCTGGTTTATCCCTTCCTCCCTTCTTGA
Source organism: Scyliorhinus torazame (assembly GCF_047496885.1). Lineage (NCBI taxonomy): Eukaryota > Metazoa > Chordata > Chondrichthyes > Carcharhiniformes > Scyliorhinidae > Scyliorhinus > Scyliorhinus torazame. The sequence goes on from NC_092720.1 coordinate 2,245,588, forward strand.
ATAATGGAACCACATTGACTATCCTCCAGTCCCCCGGCACCTCTCCTGTGGCCAGAGAGGAATTGAAAATTATTGCCAGCACCCCTACTATTTCCTCCCTACCTCACCCAGCAGCCTGGGATACATTTTATCTGACCCTGGAGATTTGTCTACCTTTAAGCCGGCCAGACCACTCAGAATCTCCTCTCTGTCTATGTTAATCTCTTTCATTTTTATTACAGTCCTTCTCCCTGATTTCTATACCCACACCGCCCCTCTCACGAGTGAACACTGACACAAAGTATTCATTTAGAACCCTACCCACATCCCCCGGTTACACACACGTTACCCCTGTGCTCCTTAATGGGCTTGACTCTTTCCCGAACATCCTTTTACCCTTAATGTACTTGTAAAACAACTTAAGATATTCTTTTATTTTACCTGCCAGTATCCTTTCATGCCCCTTTTTGTTCTCCTAATTCCCTTTTTAAGTTCCCTCTTGGACATTCCAAATGCCTCTCGTGCTTCAGCTGTTTTGAGCCCTCAATATCTGCCATAAGCCTGCCTTTTTCTCCTTATCCAAAGCTGTGTATTCCTCGATATCCAGGGTTCACTGGATTCACCCTTTTTCTTGATTGGAACATGTTGGCCCTGTAATCTCTCTATTTCCTTTCTGAATGCGCCCCACTGTTTGTCACAAATTTACCTAAAAGAGTCCGCTCCTAGTCCACTTTGGCCAAATCATGTCTGATCTTATTAAAATTGGCCTTCCCCTAGTTTAGACCTTTGACCTCAGGCCCATCCTTGTCCTTTTCCATAACACTCTTGAATCTTGAATCACTAGCTTTCGGAGCGCTGCTCCTTCCTCAGTGAAGGAGCAGTGCTCCGAAAGCCATTGATTCAAAACAAACCTGTTGGACTTTAACCTGGTGTTAAAAGACTTCTTACTGTGCTCACCCCAGTCCAACACCGGCATCTCCACATCATGACTCTTGAATCGAACTGAGTTCTGATCACTGTCAGCAAAATGCTCCCCCACAGATACTTCAACCACTATCCCGGCTTCTGTACCGGAAATTAAGTCCAGGGCCATCCTTCCCCCTCTCTTGTAGGACCTTCTACTTACTGGCTTGAAAAGTTCTCCTTGATGCATTTTAAGAATTGTGCTCCCTCTAAACCTTTCACACTATGGCTCTCCCGGTTAGTATTGAGGAAGTGGAAATCCCCACTATCACTGCATTCTGAAGTTGCACAAGGGAGTTCCGAAGGTGGCCAAATCAGGGAGTGCGATCTGTTGGAAAGGTTTCTGAGTGCAATTTGTGGTGTTTTTCCTGGGAGTTTCCCGTCGGCTCTGCCGGTGAGTTCCCACCGCTATTTCAGCCACTTTATTGGGCCCTGGGCAGTTTCTCACCGGCTAAGCCCATAACTTGGGCGGGATCATACCGCTTGCATACCGCCCACAAAGCAGCGCAGCTGGCAAAACGCAACCGGTAGATGCCAGAAACTCCCAATTCCGGATCTACCCGCTCGCCACACCTTGCGCCATCGCGTTAGATGTTGCAATATGAATCCTGCCCACTGTGTCGGGTTCCTGATCTTGACGCCTCACAAGATTTGGGTATGTCCTGTGAGGCAGAGTGGCTGCCGGGAAAGCCACAGGAGGCATCCACTCAGAACTGGTTAGAGGAAAAAAGATCATTTCTAACCCCAGAGTGCCGATACTACCGGGGGTAGAGCCGATACAGCCAGGAACGCCGATACAGCCGGGAGCGCTGATACAGCCGGGAGCGCTGATACAGCCGGGAGCGCTGATACAGCCGGGAACGCTGATACAGCCGGGAGCGCTGATACAGCCGGGATCGCTGATACAGCCGGGAGCGCTGAGACAGCCGGGAGCGCTGATACAGCCGGGAGCGCTGAGACAGCCGGGAGCGCTGATACAGCCGGGAGCGCTGATACAGCCGGGATCACTGATACAGCCGGGAGCGCTGATACAGCCGGGAACACTGATACAGTCGGGAAGTGCCATTACAACCGGGCACGCCAATACAGCCGGGTGCGCTGATACAGCCGGGAGCGCTGAGACAGCCGGGAGCGCTGATACAGCCGGGAGCACTGATACAGCCGGGAGCACTGATACAGCCGGGAAGTGCCATTACAACCGGGCACGCCGATACAGCCGGGAGCACTGATACAGCCGGGAGCGCTGAGACAGCCGGGAGCGCTGATACAGCCGGGAGCACTGATACAGCCGGGAAGTGCCATTACAACCGGGCACGCCGATACAGCCGGGAGCGCTGAGACAGCCGGGAGCACTGATACAGCCGGGATCACTGATACAGCTGGGATCACTGATACAGTCGGGATCACTGATACAGCCGGGATCACTGATACAGCCGGGATCACTGATACAGCCGGGCGTGATGATGCAGCCGCGAACACTGATGCAGCCGGGATCACTGATACAGCCGGGAGCTCTGATACAGCCGGGGGCGCTGATACAGCCGGGAGCGCTGATACAGCCGGGAGCGCTGATACAGCCGGGAGCGCTGATACAGCCGGGAGCTATGATACAGCCGGGAGCACTGATACAGCCGGGGGCGCTGATACAGCCGGGAGCGCTGATACAGCCGGGAGCGCTGATACAGCCGGGAGCTCTGATACAGCCGGGAGCTCTGATACAGCCGGGAACACTGATACAGCCGGGAGCGCTGATACAGCCGGGAGCGCTGATACAGCCGGGAGCACTGATACAGCCGGGAGCGCTGATACAGCCGGGATCACTGATACAGCCGGGAACACTGATACAGCCGGGATCACTGATACAGCCGGGAACACTGCTCCAGCCGGGATCACTGATACAGCCGGGAACACTGATACAGCCGGGAACACTGATACAGCCGGGAACACTGATACAGCCGGGAGCACTGATACAGCCGGGATCACTGATATAGCCGGGATCACTGATACAGCTGGGAACACTGATACAGCCGGGAACAGTGATACAGCCGGGATCACTGATATAGCCGGGATCACTGATACAGCCGGGATCACTGATACAGCTGGGAACACTGATACAGCCGGGGGCGCTGATACAGCCGGGATCACTGATACAGCCGGGATCACTGATACAGCTGGGAGCACTGATACAGCCGGGATCACTGATACAGCCGGGAACACTGATACAGCCGGGAACACTGATACAGCCGGGAGCACTGATACAACCGGCAGCGCTGATACAGCCGGGATCACTGATACAGCCGGGATCACTGATACAGCCGGGAGCACTGATACAGCCGGGAGCACTGATACAGCCGGGAACACTGATACAGCCGGGAGCACTGATACAGCCGGGAACACTGATACAGCCGGGATCACTGATACAGCCGGGATCACTGATACAGCTGGGAGCACTGATACAGCCGGGAACACTGATACAGCCGGGATCACTGATACAGCCGGGAACACTGATACAGCCGGGATCACTGATACAGCCGGGAACACTGATACAGCCGGGAGCACTGATACAGCCGGGATCACTGATACAGCCGGGAGCGCTGATACAGCCGGGATCACTGATACAGCCGGGATCACTGATACAGTCGGGATCACTGAGACAGCCGGGAGCACTGATACAGCCGGGAGCGCTGATACAGCCGGGAGCTCTGATACAGCCGGGAGCGCTGAGACAGCCGGGAGCACTGATACAGCCGGGAGCTCTGATACAGCCGGGAGCTCTGATACAGCCGGGATCACTGATACAGCTGGGAGCACTGATACAGCCGGGAACATTGATACAGCCGGGAGCGCTGATACAGCCGGGCGTGATGCTGCAGCCGCGAACACTGATACAGCCGGGAGCTCTGATACAGCCGGGAGCGCTGATACAGCCGGGAACACTGATACAGCCGGGAGCGCTGATACAGCCGGGCGTGATGAAACAGCCGGGAACACTGATACAGCCGGGAGCTCTGATACAGCCGGGAGCGCTGATATAGCCGGGAGCTCTGATACAGCCGGGAGCTCTGATACCGCCGGGATCACTGATATAGCCGGGAGCACTGATACAGCCGGGAGCGCTGTTACAGTCGGGAGCGCTGATACAGTCGGGATCACTGATACAGCCGGGAGCACTGATACAGCCGGGAGCGCTGTTACAGCCGGGGGCGCTGATACAGCCGGGATCACTGATACAGCCGGGGGCGCTGATATAGCCGGGAGCGCTGATACAGCCGGGATCACTGATACAGCCGGGGTCGCTGATACAGCCGGGATCACTGATACAGCCGGGAACACTGATACAGCCGGGATCACTGATACAGCCGGGGGCGCTGATACAGCCGGGAGCGCTGATACAGCCGGGATCACTGATACAGCCGGGGGCGCTGATACAGCCGGGATCACTGATACAGCCGGGGGCGCTGATACAGCCGGGATCACTGATACAGCCGGGATCACTGATACAGTCGGGAACACTGATACAGCCGGGATCACTGATAAAGCCGGGGGCGCTGATACAGCCGGGATCACTGATACAGCCGGGAACACTGATACAGCCGGGATCACTGATACAGCCGGGATCACTGATACAGCCGGGAGCACTGATACAGCCGGGATCACTGATACAGCCGGGAGCACTGATACAGCCGGGAACGCTGATACAGCCGGGAACACTGATACAGCCGGGAACACTGATACAGCCGGGATCACTGATACAGCCGGGAGCACTGATACAGTCGGGAACACTGATACAACCGGGGGTGCTGATACAGCTGGGAGCACTGATACAGCCGGGAACACTGATACAGCCGGGGGCGCTGATACAGCTGGGATCACTGATACAGCCGGGAACACTGATACAGCCGGGGGCGATGATACAGCTGGGAGCACTGATACAGCTGGGAGCGCTGATACAGCTGGGAGCACTGATACAGCCGGGAGCACTGATACAGTCGGGAGCACTGATACAGCCGGAATCACTGATACAGCCGGGAGCGCTGATACAGCCGGGAGCACTGATACAGCCGGGAGCATTGATACAGCCGGGAGCACTGATACAGCCGGGAGCGCTGATACAGCCGGGAGCGCTGATACAGCCGGGAGCACTGATACAGCTGGGAGCGCTGATACAGCCGGGATCACTGATACAGCCGGGATCACTGATACAGCCGGGAGCGCTGATACAGCCGGGATCACTGATACAGCCGGGAGCGCTGATACAGCCGGGAGCGCTGATACAGCCGGGAGCGCTGATACAGCCGGGATCACTGATACAGCCGGGAGTGCTGATACAGTCGGGAGCGCTGATACAGCCGGGATCACTGATACAGCCGGGAACGCTGATACAGCCGGGATCGCTGATACAGCCGGGAACGCTGATACAGCCGGGAGCGCTGAGACAGCCGGGAGCACTGATACAGCCGGGAGCTCTGATACAGCCAGGAGCTCTGATACAGCCGGGATCACTGATACAGCTGGGAGCACTGATACAGCCGGGAACATTGATACAGCCGGGAGCGCTGATACAGCCGGGCGTGATGATGCAGCCGCGAACACTGATACAGCCGGGAGCTCTGATACAGCCGGGAGCGCTGATACAGCCGGGAACACTGATACAGCCGGGAGCGCTGATACAGCCGGGAGCGCTGATACAGCCGGGAACACTGATACAGCCGGGAGCGCTGATACAGCCGGGCGTGATGAAACAGCCGGGAACACTGATACAGCCGGGATCTCTGATACAGCCGGGAGCGCTGATATAGCCGGGAGCTCTGATACAGCCGGGAGCTCTGATACCGCCGGGATCACTGATACAGCCGGGAGCACTGATACAGCCGGGAGCGCTGTTACAGTCGGGAGCGCTGATACAGTCGGGATCACTGATACAGCCGGGAGCACTGATACAGCCGGGAGCGCTGTTACAGCCGGGGGCGCTGATACAGCCGGGATCACTGATACAGCCGGGGGCGCTGATACAGCCGGGAGCGCTGATACAGCCGGGATCACTGATACAGCCGGGGTCGCTGATACAGCCGGGATCACTGATACAGCCGGGAACACTGATACAGCCGGGAACACTGATACAGCCGGGAGCACTGATACAGCCGGGATCACTGATACAGCCGGGGGCGCTGATACAGCCGGGATCACTGATACAGCCGGGATCACTGATACAGTCGGGAACACTGATACAGCCGGGATCACTGATAAAGCCGGGAGCACCGATACAGCCGGGAGCGCTGAGACAGCCGGGAGCGCTGATACAGCCGGGATCACTGATACAGCCGGGGGCGCTGATACAGCCGGGATCACTGATACAGCCGGGAACACTGATACAGCCGGGATCACTGATACAGCCGGGATCCCTGATACAGCCGGGAGCACTGATACAGCCGGGATCACTGATACAGCCGGGAGCACTGATACAGCCGGGAACGCTGATACAGCCGGGAACACTGATACAGCCGGGAACACTGATACAGCCGGGATCACTGATACAGCCGGGAGCACTGATACAGTCGGGAACACTGATACAGCCGGGGGTGCTGATACAGCTGGGAGCACTGATACAGCCGGGAACACTGATACAGCCGGGGGCGCTGATACAGCTGGGATCACTGATACAGCCGGGAACACTGATACAGCCGGGGGCGCTGATACAGCTGGGAGCACTGATACAGCCGGGAGCGCTGATACAGCTGGGAGCACTGATACAGCCGGGAGCACTGATTCAGTCGGGAGCACTGATACAGCCGGGATCACTGATACAGCCGGGAGCGCTGATACAGCCGGGAGCACTGATACAGCCGGGAGCACTGATACAGCCGGGAGCGCTGATACAGCCGGGAGCGCTGATACAGCCGGGAGCACTGATACAGCTGGGAGCGCTGATACAGCCGGGATCACTGATACAGCCGGGATCACTGATACAGCCGGGAGCGCTGATACAGCCGGGATCACTGATACAGCCGGGAGCGCTGATACAGCCGGGAGCGCTGATACAGCGGGGAGCGCTGATACAGCCGGGATCACTGATACAGCCGGGAGTGCTGATACAGTCGGGAGCGCTGATACAGCCGGGATCACTGATACAGCCGGGAGCACTGATACAGCCGGGAACACTGATACAGTCGGGAACACTGATACACCCAGGAACACTGATGCAGTCGGGAGCTCTGATACAGCCGCGAGCTCTGATACAGCCGGGAGTGCTGATACAGCCGGGAACACTGATACAGCCGGGATCACTGATACAGCCGGGAGTGCTGATACAGCCGGGAACACTGATACAGCCGGGATCACTGATACAGCCGGGAGCGCTGATTCAGTCGGGAGCGCTGATTCAGCCGGGAGCTCTGATACAGCCGGGAGTGCTGATACAGCCGGGAACACTGATACAGCCGGGATCACTGATACAGCCGGGATCACTGATACAGCCGGGAGCGCTGATACAGCTGGGAGCACTGATACAGCCGGGATCACTGATACAGCCGGGAACACTGATACAGCCGGGAGTGCTGATACAGCCGGGAACACTAATACAGCCGGGAACACTGATACAGCCGGGAGTGCTGATACAGCCGGGAACACTGATACAGCCGGGAACACTGATACAGCCGGGAGTGCTGATACAGCCGGGAGTGCTGATACAGCCGGGAACACTGATACAGCCGGGAGTGCTGATACAGCCGGGAACACTGATCTAGCCGGGATTACTGATACAGCCGGGAGCACTGATACAGCCGGGAGCGCTGATACAGCCGGGAGCGCTGATACAGCCGGGATCACTGATACAGCCGGGAGCGCTGATACAGCCGGGATCACTGATACAGCCGGGATCACTGATACAGCCGGGAGTTCTGATACAGCCGGGAGTGCTGATACAGCCGGGATCACTGATACAGCCGGGAGCGCTGATACAGCCGGGATCACTGATACAGCCGGGATCACTGATACAGCCGGGAGTTCTGATACAGCCGGGAGCGCTGAGACAGCCGGGAGCGCTGATACAGCCGGGAGCGCTGATACAGCCGGGATCACTGATACAGCCGGGAGCGCTGATACAGCCGGGATCACTGAGACAGCCGGGATCACTGATACAGCCGGGAACACTGATACAGCCGGGAGCGCTGATACAGTCGGGAGCGCTGATACAGCCGGGATCACTGATACAGCCGGGATCACTGATACAGCTGGGAACACTGATACAGTCGGGAGCACTGATACAGCCGGGAACACTAATACAGCCGGGAACACTGATACAGCCGGGAGCGCTGATACAGCCGGGAGCGCTGATACAGCCGGGATCACTGATACAGTCGGGAGCACTGATACAGCCGGGATCACTGATACAGCCAGGAGCGCTGATACAGCACGGAGCACTGATACAGCCGGGATCACTGATACAGCCGGGATCACTGATACAGCCGGGAACACTGATACAGCCGGGAGCTCTGATACAGCCGGGAGCACTGATACAGCCGGGAACACTGATACAGCCGGGAGCTCTGATACAGCCGGGAGCACTGATACAGCCGGGAACACTGATACAGCCGGGAGCTCTGATACAGCCGGGATCACTGATACAGCCGGGAGCACTGATACAGCCGGGAACACTGATACAGCCGGGAGCTCTGATACTGTCGGGAGCGCTGATACAGCCGGGAGCTCTGATACAGCCGGGATCACTGATGCAGCCGGGAGCGCTGATACAGCCGGGAGCGCTGATACAGCCGGGAGCGCTGATACAGCCGGGATCACTGATACAGCCGGGAGCGCTGATACAGCCGGGATCACTGATACAGCCGGGAGCGCTGATACAGCCGGGATCACTGATACAGCCGGGATCACTGATACAGCCGGGTTCACTGATACAGCCGGGAACACTGATACAGCCGGGATCACTGATACAGCCGGGAGCGCTGAGACAGCCGGGAGCACTGATACAGCCGGGAGCACTGATACAGCCGGGAGCGCTGATACAGCCGGGATCACTGATACAGCCGGGAACACTGATACAGCCGGGAGCGCTGATACAGCCGGGAACACTGATGCAGCCGGGAGCACAGATACAGCCGGGATCACTGATACAGCCGGGAGCACTGATACAGCCGGGATCACTGATTCAGCCGGGAGCACTGATACAGCCGGGAGCGCTGATACAGTCGGGATCACTGATACAGCCGTGCGTGATGATGCAGCCGCGAACACTGATGCAGCCGGGAGCACTGATACAGCCGGGAGCGCCGATACAGCCGGGAGCGCTGATACAGTCCGGAGCTCTGATACAGCCGGGATCACTGATACAGCCGGGAGCACTGATACAGCCGGGAGCTCTGATGCAGCCGGGAGCGCTGATACAGCCAGGAGCTCTGATACAGCCGGGAGCGCTGAGACACCCGGGAGCACTGATGCAGCCGGGAGCTCTGATACAGCCGGGAGCTCTGATACACACAGGAACACTGATGCAGTCGGGAGCGCTGATACAGTCGGGAGCGCTGATTCAGCCGGGAGCACTGATACAGTCGGGAGCGCTGATACAGCCGGGAGCACTGATACAGCCGGGAGCGCTGATACAGCCGGGAGCGCTGATACAGCCGGGAGCTCTGATACAGCCGGGAGTGCTGATACAGCCGGGAGCTCTGATACAGCCGGGAGCCTGATACAGCCGGGATCACTGATACAGTCGGGAACACTGATACAGCCGGGAACACTGATACAGCCGGGAGCGCTGATACAGTCGGGAGCGCTGATACAGCCGGGAGCTCTGATACAGCCGGGAGTGCTGATACAGCCGGGAGCACTGATACAGCCGGGAGCACTGATACAGCCGGGAACACTGATACAGTCGGGAGCGCTGATACAGCCGGGAGCACTGATACACCCAGGAACACTGATGCAGTCGGGAGCACTGATACAGCTGGGAACACTGATACAGTCGGGAGCGCTGATTCAGCCGGGAGCTCTGATACAGCCGGGAGTGCTGATACAGCTGGGAGCTCTGATACAGCCGGGAGCCTGATACAGCCGGGAGCCTGATACAGCCGGGAGCCTGATACAGCCGGGAACGCTGATACAGCCGGGAACACAGATACAGCTGGGAGCACTGATACAGTCGGGAGCGCTGATACAGCTGGGAGCGCTGATACAGCCGGGATCACTGATACAGCCGGGAGCGCTGATACAGTCGGGAGCGCTGATACAGCCGGGATCACTGATACAGCCGGGAGCGCTGATACAGCCGGGAGCACTGATACAGCCGGGAGCACTGATACAGCCAGGAGCACTGATACAGCCGGGAGCGCTGATACAGCCGGGAGCGCTGATACAGCTGGGAGCACTAATACAGCCGGGAGCACTGATACAGCCGGGAGCACTGATACAGCCGGGATCACTGATACAGCCGGGAGCGCTGATACAGCCGGGAGCACTGATACAGCCGGGAGCGCTGATACAGCCGGGAGCGCTGATACAGCCGGGAGCACTGATACAGCTGGGAGCGCTGATACAGCCGGGATCACTGATACATCCGGGATCACTGATACAGCCGGGAGCGCTGATACAGCCGGGATCACTGATACAGCCGGAGCGCTGATACAGCCGGGAGCGCTGATACAGCCGGGAGCGCTGATACAGCCGGGATCACTGATACAGCCAGGAGTGCTGATACAGTCGGGAGCGCTGATACAGCCGGGATCACTGATACAGCCGGGAGCACTGATACAGCCGGGAACACTGATACAGTCGGGAACACTGATACACCCAGGAACACTGATGCAGTCAGGAGCTCTGATACAGCCGGGAGCTCTGATACAGCCGGGAACACTGATATAGCGGGGAGTGCTGATACAGTCGGGAGCGCTGATTCAGCCGGGAGCTCTGATACAGCCGGGAGTGCTGATACAGCCGAGAGCTCTGATACAGCCGGGAGCGCTGATACAGCCGGGAACACTGATACAGCCGGGAGTGCTGATACAGTCGGGAGCGCTGATTCAGCCGGGAGCCTGATACAGTCGGGAGTGCTGATACAGCCGGGAACACTGATACAGCCGGGAGCGCTGATACAGCCGGGATCACTGATACAGCCGGGAGCACTGATACAGCCGGGAACACTGATACAGCCGGGAGTGCTGATACAGCCGGGAGCGCTGATACAGCCGGGAGCACTGATACAGCCGGGAGCACTGATACAGCCGGGAGCACTGATACAGCCGGGAGCGCTGATACAGCCGGGAGCACTGATACAGCCGGGAGCACTGATACAGCCGGGAGCGCTGATACAGCCGGGAGCGCTGATACAGCCGGGAGCACTGATACAGCCGGGAGCGCTGATACAGCCGGGAGCGCTGATACAGCCGGGAGCACTGATACAGCTGGGAGCGCTGATACAGCCGGGATCACTGATACAGCCGGGATCACTGATACAGCCGGGAGCGCTGATACAGCCGGGATCACTGATACAGCCGGGAGCGCTGATACAGCCGGGAGCGCTGATACAGCCGGGATCACTGATACAGCCGGGAGTGCTGATACAGTCGGGAGCGCTGATACAGCCGGGATCACTGATACAGCCGGGAGCACTGATACAGCCGGGAACACTGATACAGTCGGGAACACTGATACACCCAGGAACACTGATGCAGTCGGGAGCTCTGATACAGCCGGGAGCTCTGATACAGCCGGGAACACTGATACAGCCGGGAGTGCTGATACAGCCGGGAACACTGATACAGCCGGGATCACTGATACAGCCGGGATCACTGATACAGCCGGGAGCGCTGATACAGCCGGAAGCACTGATACAGCCGGGAACACTGATACAGCCGGGATCACTGATACAGCCGGGAACACTGATACAGCCGGGAGTGCTGATACAGCCGGGAGAACTGATACAGCTGGGAGCACTGTTACAGCCGGGAACACTGATACAGCCGGGAACGCTGATACAGCCGGGAACACTGATACAGCCGGGAACACTGATACAGCCGGGAGTGCTGATACAGCCGGGAACACTGATACAGCCGGGAACACTGATACAGCCGGGAGTGCTGATACAGCCGGGAACACTGATACAGCCGGGAGTGCTGATACAGCCGGGAACACTGATACAGCCGGGATCACTGATACAGCCGGGAGCACTGATACAGCCGGGAGCGCTGATACAGCCGGGAGCGCTGATACAGCCGGGATCACTGATACAGCCGGGAGCGCTGATACAGCCGGGATCACTGATACAGCCGGGAGCTCTGATACTGTCGGGAGCGCTGATACGGCAGGCAGCTCTGATACAGCCGGGATCACTGATGCAGCCGGGAGCGCTGATACAGCCGGGAGCGCTGATACAGCCGGGAGCGCTGATACAGCCGGGATCACTGATACAGCCGGGAGCGCTGATACAGCTGGGATCACTGATACAGCCGGGAGCGCTGATACAGCCGGGATCACTGATACAGCTGGGAGCGCTGATACAGCCGGGAGCGCTGATACAGCCGGGAACACTGATACAGCCGGGATCACTGATACAGCCGGGTTCACTGATACAGCCGGGAACACTGATTCAGCCGGGATCACTGATACAGCCGGGAGCGCTGAGACAGCCGGGAGCACTGATACAGCCGGGATCACTGATACAGCCGGGATCACCGATACAGCCGGGAGCACTGATACAGCCGGGATCACTGATACAGCCGGGAGCACTGATACAGCCGGGAGCACTGATACAGTCGGGATCACTGATACAGCCGTGCGTGATGATGCAGCCGCGAACACTGATGCAGCCGGGAGCACTGGTACAGCCGGGAACTCTGATACAGCCGGGAGCGCCGATACAGCCGGGAGCGCTGATACAGTCCAGAGCTCTGATACAGCCGGGATCACTGATACAGCCGGGAGCACTGATACAGCCGGGAGCTCTGATGCAGCCGGGAGCGCTGATACAGCCAGGAGCTCTGATACAGCCGGGAGCGCTGAGACAGCCGGGAGCACTGATGCAGCCGGGAGCTCTGATACAGCCGGGAGCTCTGATACACCCATTTACACTGATGCAGTCGGGAGCGCTGATACAGTCGGGAGCGCTGATTCAGCCGGGAGCACTGATACAGTCGGGAGCGCTGATACAGCCGGGATCACTGATACAGCCGGGAGCGCTGATACAGCCGGGAGCGCTGATACAGCCGGGAGCTCTGATACAGCCGGGAGCGCTGATACAGCCGGGAGCTCTGATACAGCCGGGAGCCTGATACAGCCGGGATCACTGATACAGTCGGGAACACTGATACAGCCGGGAACACTGATACAGCCGGGAGCGCTGATACAGTCGGGAGCGCTGATACAGCCGGGATCACTGATACAGCCGGGAGCGCTGATACAGCCGGGAGCGCTGATACAGCCGGGATCACTGATACAGCTTGAGCGCTGATACAGCCGGGAGCGCTGATACAGCCGGGAACACTGATACAGCCGGGATCACTGATACAGCCGGGTTCACTGATACAGCCGGGAACACTGATACAGCCGGGATCACTGATACAGCCGGGAGCGCTGAGACAGCCGGGAGCACTGATACAGCCGGGAGCACTGATACAGCCGGGAACGCTGATACAGCCGGGAACACTCATGCAGCCGGGAGCACTGATACAGCCGGGATCACTGATACAGCCGGGAGCACTGATACAGCCGGGATCACTGATACAGCCGGGAGCGCTGATACAGCCGGGATCACTGATACAGCCTGGAGCTCTGATACTGTCGGGAGCGCTAATACAGCCGGGAGCTCTGATACAGCCGGGAGCACTGATACAGCCGGGAGCGCTGATACAGCCGGGATCACTGATACAGCCGGGATCACTGATACAGCTGGGAGCACTGATACAGCCGGGAACATTGATACAGCCGGGAACGCTGATACAGCCGGGATCGCTGATACAGCCGGGAACGCTGATACAGCCGGGAGCGCTGAGACAGCCGGGAGCACTGATACAGCCGGGAGCTCTGATACAGCCAGGAGCTCTGATACAGCCGGGATCACTGATACAGCTGGGAGCACTGATACAGCCGGGAACATTGATACAGCCGGGAGCGCTGATACAGCCGGGCGTGATGATGCAGCCGCGAACACTGATACAGCCGGGAGCTCTGATACAGCCGGGAGCGCTGATACAGCCGGGAACACTGATACAGCCGGGAGCGCTGATACAGCCGGGAGCGCTGATACAGCCGGGAACACTGATACAGCCGGGAGCGCTGATACAGCCGGGCGTGATGAAACAGCCGGGAACACTGATACAGCCGGGAGCTCTGATACAGCCGGGAGCGCTGATATAGCCGGGAGCTCTGATACAGCCGGGAGCTCTGATACCGCCGGGATCACTGATACAGCCGGGAGCACTGATACAGCCGGGAGCGCTGTTACAGTCGGGAGCGCTGATACAGTCGGGATCACTGATACAGCCGGGAGCACTGATACAGCCGGGAGCGCTGTTACAGCCGGGGGCGCTGATACAGCCGGGATCACTGATACAGCCGGGGGCGCTGATACAGCCGGGAGCGCTGATACAGCCGGGATCACTGATACAGCCGGGGTCGCTGATACAGCCGGGATCACTGATACAGCCGGGAACACTGATACAGCCGGGAACACTGATACAGCCGGGAGCACTGATACAGCCGGGATCACTGATACAGCCGGGGGCGCTGATACAGCCGGGATCACTGATACAGCCGGGATCACTGATACAGTCGGGAACACTGATACAGCCGGGATCACTGATAAAGCCGGGAGCACCGATACAGCCGGGAGCGCTGAGACAGCCGGGAGCGCTGATACAGCCGGGATCACTGATACAGCCGGGGGCGCTGATACAGCCGGGATCACTGATACAGCCGGGAACACTGATACAGCCGGGATCACTGATACAGCCGGGATCCCTGATACAGCCGGGAGCACTGATACAGCCGGGATCACTGATACAGCCGGGAGCACTGATACAGCCGGGAACGCTGATACAGCCGGGAACACTGATACAGCCGGGAACACTGATACAGCCGGGATCACTGATACAGCCGGGAGCACTGATACAGTCGGGAACACTGATACAGCCGGGGGTGCTGATACAGCTGGGAGCACTGATACAGCCGGGAACACTGATACAGCCGGGGGCGCTGATACAGCTGGGATCACTGATACAGCCGGGAACACTGATACAGCCGGGGGCGCTGATACAGCTGGGAGCACTGATACAGCCGGGAGCGCTGATACAGCTGGGAGCACTGATACAGCCGGGAGCACTGATTCAGTCGGGAGCACTGATACAGCCGGGATCACTGATACAGCCGGGAGCGCTGATACAGCCGGGAGCACTGATACAGCCGGGAGCACTGATACAGCCGGGAGCACTGATACAGCCGGGAGCGCTGATACAGCCGGGAGCGCTGATACAGCCGGGAGCACTGATACAGCTGGGAGCGCTGATACAGCCGGGATCACTGATACAGCCGGGATCACTGATACAGCCGGGAGCGCTGATACAGCCGGGATCACTGATACAGCCGGGAGCGCTGATACAGCCGGGAGCGCTGATACAGCGGGGAGCGCTGATACAGCCGGGATCACTGATACAGCCGGGAGTGCTGATACAGTCGGGAGCGCTGATACAGCCGGGATCACTGATACAGCCGGGAGCACTGATACAGCCGGGAACACTGATACAGTCGGGAACACTGATACACCCAGGAACACTGATGCAGTCGGGAGCTCTGATACAGCCGCGAGCTCTGATACAGCCGGGAGTGCTGATACAGCCGGGAACACTGATACAGCCGGGATCACTGATACAGCCGGGAGTGCTGATACAGCCGGGAACACTGATACAGCCGGGATCACTGATACAGCCGGGAGCGCTGATTCAGTCGGGAGCGCTGATTCAGCCGGGAGCTCTGATACAGCCGGGAGTGCTGATACAGCCGGGAACACTGATACAGCCGGGATCACTGATACAGCCGGGATCACTGATACAGCCGGGAGCGCTGATACAGCTGGGAGCACTGATACAGCCGGGATCACTGATACAGCCGGGAACACTGATACAGCCGGGAGTGCTGATACAGCCGGGAACACTAATACAGCCGGGAACACTGATACAGCCGGGAGTGCTGATACAGCCGGGAACACTGATACAGCCGGGAACACTGATACAGCCGGGAGTGCTGATACAGCCGGGAGTGCTGATACAGCCGGGAACACTGATACAGCCGGGAGTGCTGATACAGCCGGGAACACTGATCCAGCCGGGATTACTGATACAGCCGGGAGCACTGATACAGCCGGGAGCGCTGATACAGCCGGGAGCGCTGATACAGCCGGGATCACTGATACAGCCGGGAGCGCTGATACAGCCGGGATCACTGATACAGCCGGGATCACTGATACAGCCGGGAGTTCTGATACAGCCGGGAGTGCTGATACAGCCGGGATCACTGATACAGCCGGGATCGCTGATACAGCCGGGATCACTGATACAGCCGGGATCACTGATACAGCCGGGAGTTCTGATACAGCCGGGAGCGCTGAGACAGCCGGGAGCGCTGATACAGCCGGGAGCGCTGATACAGCCGGGATCACTGATACAGCCGGGAGCGCTGATACAGCCGGGATCACTGAGACAGCCGGGATCACTGATACAGCCGGGAACACTGATACAGCCGGGAGCGCTGATACAGTCGGGAGCGCTGATACAGCCGGGATCACTGATACAGCCGGGATCACTGATACAGCTGGGAACACTGATACAGTCGGGAGCACTGATACAGCCGGGAACACTAATACAGCCGGGAACACTGATACAGCCGGGAGCGCTGATACAGCCGGGAGCGCTGATACAGCCGGGATCACTGATACAGTCGGGAGCACTGATACAGCCGGGATCACTGATACAGCCAGGAGCGCTGATACAGCACGGAGCACTGATACAGCCGGGATCACTGATACAGCCGGGATCACTGATACAGCCGGGAACACTGATACAGCCGGGAGCTCTGATACAGCCGGGAGCACTGATACAGCCGGGAACACTGATACAGCCGGGAGCTCTGATACAGCCGGGAGCACTGATACAGCCGGGAACACTGATACAGCCGGGAGCTCTGATACAGCCGGGATCACTGATACAGCCGGGAGCACTGATACAGCCGGGAACACTGATACAGCCGGGAGCTCTGATACTGTCGGGAGCGCTGATACAGCCGGGAGCTCTGATACAGCCGGGATCACTGATGCAGCCGGGAGCGCTGATACAGCCGGGAGCGCTGATACAGCCGGGAGCGCTGATACAGCCGGGATCACTGATACAGCCGGGAGCGCTGATACAGCCGGGATCACTGATACAGCCGGGAGCGCTGATACAGCCGGGATCACTGATACAGCCGGGATCACTGATACAGCCGGGTTCACTGATACAGCCGGGAACACTGATACAGCCGGGATCACTGATACAGCCGGGAGCGCTGAGACAGCCGGGAGCACTGATACAGCCGGGAGCACTGATACAGCCGGGAGCGCTGATACAGCCGGGATCACTGATACAGCCGGGAACACTGATACAGCCGGGAGCGCTGATACAGCCGGGAACACTGATGCAGCCGGGAGCACAGATACAGCCGGGATCACTGATACAGCCGGGAGCACTGATACAGCCGGGATCACTGATTCAGCCGGGAGCACTGATACAGCCGGGAGCGCTGATACAGTCGGGATCACTGATACAGCCGTGCGTGATGATGCAGCCGCGAACACTGATGCAGCCGGGAGCACTGGTACAGCCGGGAGCGCCGATACAGCCGGGAGCGCTGATACAGTCCGGAGCTCTGATACAGCCGGGATCACTGATACAGCCGGGAGCACTGATACAGCCGGGAGCTCTGATGCAGCCGGGAGCGCTGATACAGCCAGGAGCTCTGATACAGCCGGGAGCGCTGAGACACCCGGGAGCACTGATGCAGCCGGGAGCTCTGATACAGCCGGGAGCTCTGATACACACAGGAACACTGATGCAGTCGGGAGCGCTGATACAGTCGGGAGCGCTGATTCAGCCGGGAGCACTGATACAGTCGGGAGCGCTGATACAGCCGGGAGCACTGATACAGCCGGGAGCGCTGATACAGCCGGGAGCGCTGATACAGCCGGGAGCTCTGATACAGCCGGGAGTGCTGATACAGCCGGGAGCTCTGATACAGCCGGGAGCCTGATACAGCCGGGATCACTGATACAGTCGGGAACACTGATACAGCCGGGAACACTGATACAGCCGGGAGCGCTGATACAGTCGGGAGCGCTGATACAGCCGGGAGCTCTGATACAGCCGGGAGTGCTGATACAGCCGGGAGCACTGATACAGCCGGGAGCACTGATACAGCCGGGAACACTGATACAGTCGGGAGCGCTGATACAGCCGGGAGCACTGATACACCCAGGAACACTGATGCAGTCGGGAGCACTGATACAGCTGGGAACACTGATACAGTCGGGAGCGCTGATTCAGCCGGGAGCTCTGATACAGCCGGGAGTGCTGATACAGCTGGGAGCTCTGATACAGCCGGGAGCCTGATACAGCCGGGAGCCTGATACAGCCGGGAGCCTGATACAGCCGGGAACGCTGATACAGCCGGGAACACAGATACAGCTGGGAGCACTGATACAGTCGGGAGCGCTGATACAGCTGGGAGCGCTGATACAGCCGGGATCACTGATACAGCCGGGAGCGCTGATACAGCCGGGAGCACTGATACAGCCGGGAACACTGATACAGCCGGGAGCTCTGATACAGCCGGGATCACTGATACAGCCGGGAGCACTGATACAGCCGGGAACACTGATACAGCCGGGAGCTCTGATACTGTCGGGAGCGCTGATACAGCCGGGAGCTCTGATACAGCCGGGATCACTGATGCAGCCGGGAGCGCTGATACAGCCGGGAGCGCTGATACAGCCGGGAGCGCTGATACAGCCGGGATCACTGATACAGCCGGGAGCGCTGATACAGCCGGGATCACTGATACAGCCGGGAGCGCTGATACAGCCGGGATCACTGATACAGCCGGGATCACTGATACAGCCGGGTTCACTGATACAGCCGGGAACACTGATACAGCCGGGATCACTGATACAGCCGGGAGCGCTGAGACAGCCGGGAGCACTGATACAGCCGGGAGCACTGATACAGCCGGGAGCGCTGATACAGCCGGGATCACTGATACAGCCGGGAACACTGATACAGCCGGGAGCGCTGATACAGCCGGGAACACTGATGCAGCCGGGAGCACAGATACAGCCGGGATCACTGATACAGCCGGGAGCACTGATACAGCCGGGATCACTGATTCAGCCGGGAGCACTGATACAGCCGGGAGCGCTGATACAGTCGGGATCACTGATACAGCCGTGCGTGATGATGCAGCCGCGAACACTGATGCAGCCGGGAGCACTGGTACAGCCGGGAGCGCCGATACAGCCGGGAGCGCTGATACAGTCCGGAGCTCTGATACAGCCGGGATCACTGATACAGCCGGGAGCACTGATACAGCCGGGAGCTCTGATGCAGCCGGGAGCGCTGATACAGCCAGGAGCTCTGATACAGCCGGGAGCGCTGAGACACCCGGGAGCACTGATGCAGCCGGGAGCTCTGATACAGCCGGGAGCTCTGATACACACAGGAACACTGATGCAGTCGGGAGCGCTGATACAGTCGGGAGCGCTGATTCAGCCGGGAGCACTGATACAGTCGGGAGCGCTGATACAGCCGGGAGCACTGATACAGCCGGGAGCGCTGATACAGCCGGGAGCGCTGATACAGCCGGGAGCTCTGATACAGCCGGGAGTGCTGATACAGCCGGGAGCTCTGATACAGCCGGGAGCCTGATACAGCCGGGATCACTGATACAGTCGGGAACACTGATACAGCCGGGAACACTGATACAGCCGGGAGCGCTGATACAGTCGGGAGCGCTGATACAGCCGGGAGCTCTGATACAGCCGGGAGTGCTGATACAGCCGGGAGCACTGATACAGCCGGGAGCACTGATACAGCCGGGAACACTGATACAGTCGGGAGCGCTGATACAGCCGGGAGCACTGATACACCCAGGAACACTGATGCAGTCGGGAGCACTGATACAGCTGGGAACACTGATACAGTCGGGAGCGCTGATTCAGCCGGGAGCTCTGATACAGCCGGGAGTGCTGATACAGCTGGGAGCTCTGATACAGCCGGGAGCCTGATACAGCCGGGAGCCTGATACAGCCGGGAGCCTGATACAGCCGGGAACGCTGATACAGCCGGGAACACAGATACAGCTGGGAGCACTGATACAGTCGGGAGCGCTGATACAGCTGGGAGCGCTGATACAGCCGGGATCACTGATACAGCCGGGAGCGCTGATACAGTCGGGAGCGCTGATACAGCCGGGATCACTGATACAGCCGGGAGCGCTGATACAGCCGGGAGCACTGATACAGCCGGGAGCACTGATACAGCCAGGAGCACTGATACAGCCGGGAGCGCTGATACAGCCGGGAGCGCTGATACAGCTGGGAGCACTAATACAGCCAGGAGCACTGATACAGCCGGGAGCACTGATACAGCCGGGATCACTGATACAGCCGGGAGCGCTGATACAGCCGGGAGCACTGATACAGCCGGGAGCGCTGATACAGCCGGGAGCGCTGATACAGCCGGGAGCACTGATACAGCTGGGAGCGCTGATACAGCCGGGATCACTGATACATCCGGGATCACTGATACAGCCGGGAGCGCTGATACAGCCGGGATCACTGATACAGCCGGAGCGCTGATACAGCCGGGAGCGCTGATACAGCCGGGAGCGCTGATACAGCCGGGATCACTGATACAGCCAGGAGTGCTGATACAGTCGGGAGCGCTGATACAGCCGGGATCACTGATACAGCCGGGAGCACTGATACAGCCGGGAACACTGATACAGTCGGGAACACTGATACACCCAGGAACACTGATGCAGTCAGGAGCTCTGATACAGCCGGGAGCTCTGATACAGCCGGGAACACTGATATAGCGGGGAGTGCTGATACAGTCGGGAGCGCTGATTCAGCCGGGAGCTCTGATACAGCCGGGAGTGCTGATACAGCCGAGAGCTCTGATACAGCCGGGAGCGCTGATACAGCCGGGAACACTGATACAGCCGGGAGTGCTGATACAGTCGGGAGCGCTGATTCAGCCGGGAGCCTGATACAGTCGGGAGTGCTGATACAGCCGGGAACACTGATACAGCCGGGAGCGCTGATACAGCCGGGATCACTGATACAGCCGGGAGCACTGATACAGCCGGGAACACTGATACAGCCGGGAGTGCTGATACAGCCGGGAGCGCTGATACAGCCGGGAGCACTGATACAGCCGGGAGCACTGATACAGCCGGGAGCACTGATACAGCCGGGAGCGCTGATACAGCCGGGAGCACTGATACAGCCGGGAGCACTGATACAGCCGGGAGCGCTGATACAGCCGGGAGCGCTGATACAGCCGGGAGCACTGATACAGCCGGGAGCACTGATACAGCCGGGAGCGCTGATACAGCCGGGAGCGCTGATACAGCCGGGAGCACTGATACAGCTGGGAGCGCTGATACAGCCGGGATCACTGATACAGCCGGGATCACTGATACAGCCGGGAGCGCTGATACAGCCGGGATCACTGATACAGCCGGGAGCGCTGATACAGCCGGGAGCGCTGATACAGCCGGGATCACTGATACAGCCGGGAGTGCTGATACAGTCGGGAGCGCTGATACAGCCGGGATCACTGATACAGCCGGGAGCACTGATACAGCCGGGAGTGCTGATACAGCTGGGAGCGCTGATACAGCCGGGATCACTGATACAGCCGGGAGCACTGATACAGCCGGGAGCGCTGATACAGCCGGGATCACTGATACAGCCGGGAGCGCTGATACAGCCGGGAGCGCTGATACAGCCGGGATCACTGATACAGCCGGGAGTGCTGATACAGCCGGGAGTGCTGATACAGCCGGGAACACTGATACAGCCGGGAGTGCTGATACAGCCGGGAACACTGATACAGCCGGGATCACTGATACAGCCGGGAGCACTGATACAGCCGGGAGCGCTGATACAGCCGGGAGCGCTGATACAGCCGGGATCACTGATACAGCCGGGAGCGCTGATACAGCCGGGATCACTGATACAGCCGGGAGCTCTGATACTGTCGGGAGCGCTGATACGGCAGGGAGCTCTGATACAGCCGGGATCACTGATGCAGCCGGGAGCGCTGATACAGCCGGGAGCGCTGATACAGCCGGGAGCGCTGATACAGCCGGGATCACTGATACAGCCGGGAGCGCTGATACAGCCGGGATCACTGATACAGCCGGGAGCGCTGATACAGCCGGGATCACTGATACAGCTGGGAGCGCTGATACAGCCGGGAGCGCTGATACAGCCGGGAACACTGATACAGCCGGGATCACTGATACAGCCGGGTTCACTGATACAGCCGGGAACACTGATACAGCCGGGATCACTGATACAGCCGGGAGCGCTGAGACAGCCGGGAGCACTGATACAGCCGGGATCACTGATACAGCCGGGATCACCGATACAGCCGGGAGCACTGATACAGCCGGGATCACTGATACAGCCGGGAGCACTGATACAGCCGGGAGCACTGATACAGTCGGGATCACTGATACAGCCGTGCGTGATGATGCAGCCGCGAACACTGATGCAGCCGGGAGCACTGGTACAGCCGGGAACTCTGATACAGCCGGGAGCGCCGATACAGCCGGGAGCGCTGATACAGTCCAGAGCTCTGATACAGCCGGGATCACTGATACAGCCGGGAGCACTGATACAGCCGGGAGCTCTGATGCAGCCGGGAGCGCTGATACAGCCAGGAGCTCTGATACAGCCGGGAGCGCTGAGACAGCCGGGAGCACTGATGCAGCCGGGAGCTCTGATACAGCCGGGAGCTCTGATACACCCATTTACACTGATGCAGTCGGGAGCGCTGATACAGTCGGGAGCGCTGATTCAGCTGGGAGCACTGATACAGTCGGGAGCGCTGATACAGCCGGGATCACTGATACAGCCGGGAGCGCTGATACAGCCGGGAGCGCTGATACAGCCGGGAGCTCTGATACAGCCGGGAGCGCTGATACAGCCGGGAGCTCTGATACAGCCGGGAGCCTGATACAGCCGGGATCACTGATACAGTCGGGAACACTGATACAGCCGGGAACACTGATACAGCCGGGAGCGCTGATACAGTCGGGAGCGCTGATACAGCCGGGAGCTCTGATGCAGCCGGGAGCCTGATACAGCCGGGATCACTGATACAGTCGGGAGCGCTGATACAGCCGGGATCACTGATACAGCCGGGAGCACTGATACAGCCGGGAGCGCTGATACAGCCGGGATCACTGATACAGCTGGGAGCGCTGATACAGCCGGGAGCGCTGATACAGCCGGGAACACTGATACAGCCGGGATCACTGATACAGCCGGGTTCACTGATACAGCCGGGAACACTGATACAGCCGGGATCACTGATACAGCCGGGAGCGCTGAGACAGCCGGGAGCACTGATACAGCCGGGAGCACTGATACAGCCGGGAACGCTGATACAGCCGGGAACACTCATGCAGCCGGGAGCACTGATACAGCCGGGATCACTGATACAGCCGGGAGCACTGATACAGCCGGGATCACTGATACAGCCGGGAGCGCTGATACAGCCGGGATCACTGATACAGCCTGGAGCTCTGATACTGTCGGGAGCGCTAATACAGCCGGGAGCTCTGATACAGCCGGGAGCACTGATACAGCCGGGAGCGCTGATACAGCCGGGATCACTGATACAGCCGGGATCACTGATACAGCCGGGAACACTGATACAGCCGGGAGCGCTGATACAGCCGGGAACACTGATGCAGCCGGGAGCACTGATACAGCCGGGATCACTGATACAGCCGGGAGCACTGATACAGCCGGGATCACTGATACAGCCGGGAGCACTGATACAGCCGGGAGCGCTGATACTGTCGGGATCACTGATACAGCCGTGCGTGATGACGCAGCCGCGAACACTGATGCAGCCGGGAGCACTGGTACAGCCGGGAGCTCTGATACAGCCGGGAGCGCTGATACAGCCGGGAGCGCTGATACAGTCCGGAGCTCTGATACAGCCGGGATCACTGATACAGCCGGGAGCACTGATACAGCCGGGAGCTCTGATGCAGCCGGGAGCGCTGATACAGCCAGGAGCTCTGATACAGACGGGAGCGCTGAGACAGCCGGGAGCACTGATGCAGCCGGGAGCTCTGATACAGCCGGGAGCTCTGATACACCCAGGAACACTGATGCAGTCGGGAGCGCTGATACAGTCGGGAGCGCTGATTCAGCCGGGAGCACTGATACAGTCGGGACCGCTGATACAGCCGGGAGCACTGATACAGCCGGGAGCGCTGATACAGCCGGGAGCGCTGATACAGCCGGGAGTGCTGATACAGCCAGGAGCTCTGATACAGCCGGGAGCCTGATACAGCCGGGATCACTGATACAGTCGGGAACACTGATACAGCCGGGAACACTGATACAGCCGGGAGCACTGATACAGCCGGGAGCACTGATACAGCTGGGAGCGCTGATACAGCCGGGATCACTGATACAGCCGTGATCACTGATACAGCCGGGAGCGCTGATACAGCCGGGATCACTGATACAGCCGGGAGCGCTGATACAGCCGGGAGCGCTGATACAGCCGGGAGCGCTGATACAGCCGGGAGTGCTGATACAGTCGGGAGCGCTGATACAGCCGGGATCACTGATACAGCCGGGAGCACTGATACAGCCGGGAACACTGATACAGTCGGGAACACTGATACAGCCAGGAACACTGATGCAGTCGGGAGCTCTGATACAGCCGGGAGCTCTGATACAGCCGGGAACACTGATACAGCCGGGAGTGCTGATACAGTCGGGAGCGCTGATTCAGCCGGGAGCTCTGATACAGCCGGGAGTGCTGATACAGCCGGGAACACTGATACAGCCGGGATCACTGATTCAGCCGGGAGCACTGATACAGCTGGGAGCGCTGATACAGTCGGGAGCGCTGATACAGCTGGGAGCGCTGATACAGCCGGGATCACTGATACAGCCGGGAGCGCTGATACAGCCGGGAGCGCTGATACAGCCGGGATCACTGATACAGCCGGGAGCGCTGATACAGCCGGGAGCGCTGATACAGCCGGGAGTACTGATACAGCCGGGAGCACTGATACAGCCGGGAGCGCTGATACAGACGGGAGCACTGATACAGCCGGGAGCACTGATACAGCCGGGTGTGCTGATACAGCCGGGATCACTGATACAGTCGGGAGCGCTGATACAGCCGGGATCACTGATACAGCCGGGAGCTCTGATACAGCCGGGAACACTGATACAGTCGGGAACACTGATACACCCAGGAACACTGATGCAGTCGGGAGTTCTGATACAGCCGGGAGCTCTGATACAGCCGGGAACACTGATACAGCCGGGAGTGCTGATACAGTCGGGAGCGCTGATTCAGCCGGGAGCTCTGATACAGCCGGGAGTGCTGATACAGCCGGGAACACTGATACAGCCGGGATCACTGATACAGCCGGGATCACTGATACAGCCGGGAGCGCTGATACAGCCGGGAGCACTGATACAGCCGGGAGCACTGATACAGCCGGGATCACTGATACAGCCGGGATCACTGATACAGCCGGGAACACTGATACAGCCGGGATCACTGATACAGCCGGGAACACTGATACAGCCGGGAGTGCTGATACAGCCGGGAGCACTGATACAGCTGGGAGCGCTGATACAGCCGGGAACACTGATACAGCCGGGAACGCTGATACAGCCGGGAACACTGATACAGCCGGGAACACTGATACAGCTGGGAGCGCTGATACAGCCGGGAACACTGATACAGCCGGGTACGCTGATACAGCCGGGAACACTGATACAGCCGGGAACACTGATACAGCCGGGAGTGCTGATACAGCCGGGAGCGCTGATACAGCCGGGATCACTGATACAGCCGGGAGCACTGATACAGCCGGGATCACTGATACAGCCGGGAGCACTGATACAGCCGGGATCACTGATACAGCCAGGAGCGCTGATACAGCCGGGATCACTGATACAGTCGGGAGCGCTGATACAGCCGGGAGCGCTGATACAGCCGGGATCACTGATACAGCCGGGAGCGCTGATACAGCTGGGAACACTGATACAGCCGGGATCACTGATACAGCCGGGATCACTGATACAGTCGGGAGCGCTGATACAGCCGGGAGCGCTGATACAGCCGGGATCACTGATACAGTCGGGAGCGCTGATACAGCCGGGAGCGCTGATACAGCCGGGATCACTGATACAGCCGGGAGTGCTGATACAGCCGGTAACACTGATACAGCCGGGATCACTGATAAAGCCGGGAGCGCTGATACAGCCGGGATCACTGATACAGTCGGGAGCACTGATACAGCCGGGAGCGCTGATACAGCCGGGATCACTGATACAGCCGGGAGCCTGATACAGCCGGGAACGCTGATACAGCCGGGAACACAGATACAGTTGGGAGCACTGATACAGTCGGGAGCGCTGATACAGCTGGGAGCGCTGATACAGCCGGGATCACTGATACAGCCGGGAGCGCTGATACAGCCGGGAGCGCTGATACAGCCGGGATCACTGATACAGCCGGGAGCACTGATACAGCCGGGAGCACTGATACAGCCGGGAGCACTGATACAGCCGGGAGCGCTGATACAGCCGGGAGGACTGATACAGCCGGGAGCACTGATACAGCCGGGAGCACTGATACAGCCGGGAGCGCTGATACAGCCGGGAGCGCTGATACAGCCGGGAGCACTGATACAGCTGGGAGCGTTGATACAGCCGGGATCACTGATACAGCCGGGATCACTGATACAGCCGGGAGCGCTGATACAGCCGGGATCACTGATACAGCCGGGAGCGCTGATACAGCCGGGAGCGCTGATACAGCCGGGAGCGCTGATACAGTCGGGAGCGCTGATATTGCCGGGATCACTGATACAGCCGGGAGCACTGATACAGCCGGGACCACTGATACAGTCGGGAACACTGATACACCCAGGAACACTGATGCAGTCGGGAGCTCTGATACAGCCGGGAGCTCTGATACAGCCGGGAACACTGATACAGCCGGGAGTGCTGATACAGTCGGGAGCGCTGATTCAGCCGGGAGCTCTGATACAGCCGGGAGTGCTGATACAGCCGGGAGCACTGATACAGCCGGGAGCGCTGATACAGCCGGGAACACTGATACAGCCGGGAGTGCTGATACAGCTGGGAGCGCTGATACAGCCGGGAGCACTGATACAGCCGGGAGCACTGATACAGCCGGGAGCACTGATACAGCCGGGAGCGCTAATACAGCCGGGAGCGCTGATACAGCCGGGAGCACTGATACAGCCGGGAGCACTGATACAGCCGGGATCACTGATACAGCCGGGAGCGCTGATACAGCCGGGAGCGCTGATACAGCCGGGAGTGCTGATACAGTCGGGAGCGCTGATACAGCCGGGATCACTGATACAGCCGGGAGCACTGATGCAGCCGGGAGCTCTGATACAGCCGGGAGCTCTGATACACCCAGGAACACTGATGCAGTCGTGAGCGCTGATACAGTCGGGAGCGCTGATTCAGCCGGGAGCACTGATACAGTCGGGAGCGCTGATACAGCCGGGAGCACTGATACAGCCGGGAGCGCTGATACAGCCGGGAGCGCTGATACAGCCGGGAGCTCTGATACAGCCGGGAGTGCTGATACAGCCAGGAGCTCTGATACAGCCGGGAGCCTGATACAGCCGGGATCATTGATACAGTCGGGAACACTGATACAGCCGGGAACACTGATACAGCCGGGAGCACTGATACAGCCGGGAGCACTGATACAGCTGGGAGCGCTGATACAGCCGGGATCACTGATACAGCCGTGATCACTGATACAGCCGGGAGCGCTGATACAGCCGGGATCACTGATACAGCCGGGAGCGCTGATACAGCCGGGAGCGCTGATACAGCCGGGAGCGCTGATACAGCCGGGAGTGCTGATACAGTCGGGAGCGCTGATACAGCCGGGATCACTGATACAGCCGGGAGCACTGATACAGCCGGGAACACTGATACAGTCGGGAACACTGATACAGCCAGGAACACTGATGCAGTCGGGAGCTCTGATACAGCCGGGAGCTCTGATACAGCCGGGAACACTGATACAGCTGGGAGTGCTGATACAGTCGGGAGCGCTGATTCAGCCGGGAGCTCTGATACAGCCGGGAGTGCTGATACAGCCGGGAACACTGATACAGCCGGGATCACTGATTCAGCCGGGAGCACTGATACAGCTGGGAGCGCTGATACAGTCGGGAGCGCTGATACAGCTGGGAGCGCTGATACAGCCGGGATCACTGATACAGCCGGGAGCGCTGATACAGCCGGGAGCGCTGATACAGCCGGGATCACTGATACAGCCGGGAGCGCTGATACAGCCGGGAGCGCTGATACAGCCGGGAGTACTGATACAGCCGGGAGCACTGATACAGCCGGGAGCGCTGATACAGCCGGGAGCACTGATAGAGCCGGGAGTGCTGATACAGCCGGGATCACTGATACAGTCGGGAGCGCTGATACAGCCGGGATCACTGATACAGCCGGGAGCTCTGATACAGCCGGGAACACTGATACAGCCGGGAGTGCTGATACAGTCGGGAGTGCTGATACAGCCGGGAACACTGATACAGCCAGGAACGCTGATACAGCCGGGAACACTGATACAGCCGGGAACACTGATACAGCTGGGAGCGCTGATACAGCCGGGAACACTGATACAGCCGGGTACGCTGATACAGCCGGGAACACTGATACAGCCGGGAACACTGATACAGCCGGGAGTGCTGATACAGCCGGGAGCGCTGATACAGCCGGGATCACTGATACAGCCGGGAGCACTGATACAGCCGGGATCACTGATACAGCCGGGAGCACTGATACAGCCGGGATCACTGATACAGCCAGGAGCGCTGATACAGCCGGGATCACTGATACAGTCGGGAGCGCTGATACAGCCGGGAGCGCTGATACAGCCGGGATCACTGATACAGCCGGGAGCGCTGATACAGCCGGGAACACTGATACAGCCGGGATCACTGATACAGCCGGGATCACTGATACAGTCGGGAGCGCTGATACAGCCGGGAGCGCTGATACAGCCGGGATCACTGATACAGTCGGGAGCGCTGATACAGCCGGGAGCGCTGATACAGCCGGGATCACTGATACAGCCGGGAGCGCTGATACAGCCGGGAACACTGATACAGCCGGGATCACTGATAAAGCCGGGAGCGCTGATACAGCCGGGATCACTGATACAGTCGGGAGCACTGATACAGCCGGGAGCGCTGATACAGCCGGGATCACTGATACAGCCGGGAGCCTGATACAGCCGGGAACGCTGATACAGCCGGGAACACAGATACAGTTGGGAGCACTGATACAGTCGGGAGCGCTGATACAGCTGGGAGCGCTGATACAGCCGGGATCACTGATACAGCCGGGAGCGCTGATACAGCCGGGAGCGCTGATACAGCCGGGATCACTGATACAGCCGGGAGCACTGATACAGCCGGGAGCACTGATACAGCCGGGAGCACTGATTACAGCCGGGAGCGCTGATACAGCCGGGAGGACTGATACAGCCGGGAGCACTGATACAGCCGGGAGAACTGATACAGCCGGGAGCGCTGATACAGCCGGGAGCGCTGATACAGCCGGGAGCACTGATACAGCTGGGAGCGTTGATACAGCCGGGATCACTGATACAGCCGGGATCACTGATACAGCCAGGAGCGCTGATACAGCCGGGATCACTGATACAGCCGGGAGCGCTGATACAGCCGGGAGCGCTGATACAGCCGGGAGCGCTGATACAGCCGGGAGTGCTGATACAGTCGGGAGCGCTGATACAGCCGGGATCACTGATACAGCCGGGAGTACTGATACAGCCGGGACCACTGATACAGTCGGGAACACTGATACACCCAGGAACACTGATGCAGTCGGGAGCTCTGATACAGCCGGGAGCTCTGATACAGCCGGGAACACTGATACAGCCGGGAGTGCTGATACAGTCGGGAGCGCTGATTCAGCCGGGAGCTCTGATACAGCCGGGAGTGCTGATACAGCCGGGAGCACTGATACAGCCGGGAGCGCTGATACCGCAGGGAACACTGATACAGCCGGGAGTGCTGATACAGCTGGGAGCGCTGATACAGCCGGGAGCACTGATACAGCCGGGAGCACTGATACAGCCGGGAGCACTGATACAGCCGGGAGCGCTGATACAGCCGGGAGCGCTGATACAGCCGGGAGCCCTGATACAGCCGGGAGCACTGATACAGCCGGGATCACTGATACAGCCGGGAGCGCTGATACAGCCGGGAGCGCTGATACAGCTGGGAGCGCTGATACAGCCGGGATCACTGATACAGCCGGGAGCGCTGATACAGCCGGGAGCGCTGATACAGCCGGGATCACTGATACAGCCGGGAGCGCTGATACAGCCGGGAGCGCTGATACAGCCGGGAGCGCTGATACAGCCGGGAGTACTGATACAGCCGGGAGCACTGATACAGCCGGGAGCGCTGATATAGCCGGGAGCACTGATACAGCCGGGAGTGCTGATACAGCCGGGATCACTGATACAGTCGGGAGCGCTGATACAGCCGGGATCACTGATACAGCCGGGAGCTCTGATACAGCCGGGAACACTGATACAGCCGGGAGTGCTGATACAGTCGGGAGTGCTGATACAGCCGGGAACACTGATACAGCCGGGAACGCTGATACAGCCGGGAACACTGATACAGCCGGGAACACTGATACAGCTGGGAGCGCTGATACAGCCGGGAACACTGATACAGCCGGGTACGCTGATACAGCCGGGAACACTGATACAGCCGGGAACACTGATACAGCCGGGAGTGCTGATACAGCCGGGAGCGCTGATACAGCCGGGATCACTGATACAGCCGGGAGCACTGATACAGCCGGGATCACTGATACAGCCGGGAGCACTGATACAGCCGGGATCACTGATACAGCCAGGAGCGCTGATACAGCCGGGATCATTGATACAGTCGGGAGCGCTGATACAGCCGGGAGCGCTGATACAGCCGGGATCACTGATACAGCCGGGATCACTGATACAGCCGGGATCACTGATACAGTCGGGAGCGCTGATACAGCCGGGAGCGCTGATACAGCCGGGATCACTGATACAGTCGGGAGCGCTGATACAGCCGGGAGCGCTGATACAGCCGGGATCACTGATACAGCCGGGAGCGCTGATACAGCCGGGAACACTGATACAGCCGGGATTACTGATAAAGCCGGGAGCGCTGATACAGCCGGGATCACTGATACAGTCGGGAGCACTGATACAGCCGGGAGCGCTGATACAGCCGGGATCACTGATACAGCCGGGAGCCTGATACAGCCGGGAACGCTGATACAGCCGGGAACACAGATACAGTTGGGAGCACTGATACAGTCGGGAGCGCTGATACAGCTGGGAGCGCTGATACAGCCGGGATCACTGATACAGCCGGGAGCGCTGATACAGCCGGGAGCGCTGATACAGCCGGGATCACTGATACAGCCGGGAGCACTGATACAGCCGGGAGCACTGATACAGCCGGGAGCACTGATACAGCCGGGAGCACTGATACAGCCGGGAGCGCTGATACAGCCGGGAGGACTGATACAGCCGGGAGCACTGATACAGCCGGGAGAACTGATACAGCCGGGAGCGCTGATACAGCCGGGAGCGCTGATACAGCCGGGAGCACTGATACAGCTGGGAGCGTTGATACAGCCGGGATCACTGATACAGCCGGGATCACTGATACAGCCGGGAGCGCTGATACAGCCGGGATCACTGATACAGCCGGGAGCGCTGATACAGCCGGGAGCGCTGATACAGCCGGGAGCGCTGATACAGCCGGGAGTGCTGATACAGTCGGGAGCGCTGATACAGCCGGGATCACTGATACAGCCGGGAGCACTGATACAGCCGGGACCACTGATACAGTCGGGAACACTGATACACCCAGGAACACTGATGCAGTCGGGAGCTCTGATACAGCCGGGATCTCTGATACAGCCGGGAACACTGATACAGCCGGGAGTGCTGATACAGTCGGGAGCGCTGATTCAGCCGGGAGCTCTGATACAGCCGGGAGTGCTGATACAGCCGGGAGCACTGATACAGCCGGGAGCGCTGATACAGCCGGGAACACTGATACAGCCGGGAGTGCTGATACAGCTGGGAGCGCTGATACAGCCGGGAGCACTGATACAGCCGGGAGCACTGATACAGCCGGGAGCACTGATACAGCCGGGAGCGCTGATACAGCCGGGAGCGCTGATACAGCCGGGAGCACTGATACAGCCGGGATCACTGATACAGCCGGGAGCGCTGATACAGCCGGGAGCGTTGATACAGCCGGGAGTGCTGATACAGTCGGGAGCGCTGATACAGCCGGGATCACTGATACAGCCGGGAGCACTGATACAGCCGGGACCACTGATACAGTCGGGAACACTGATACACCCAGGAACACTGATGCAGTCGGGAGCTCTGATACAGCCGGGAGCTCTGATACAGCCGGGAACACTGATACAGCCGGGAGTGCTGATACAGTCGGGAGCGCTGATTCAGCCGGGAGCTCTGATACAGCCGGGAGTGCTGATACAGCCGGGAGCACTGATACAGCCGGGAGCGCTGATACAGCCGGGAACACTGATACAGCCGGGAGTGCTGATACAGCTGGGAGCGCTGATACAGCCGGGAGCACTGATACAGCCGGGAGCACTGATACAGCCGGGAGCGCTGATACAGCCGGGAGCGCTGATACAGCCGGGAGCACTGATACAGCCGGGAGCACTGATACAGCCGGGATCACTGATACAGCCGGGAGCGCTGATACAGCCGGGAGCACTGATACAGCCGGGAGCACTGGTACAGCCGGGAGCGCTGATACAGCCGGGAGCATTGATACAGCTGGGAGCGCTGATACAGCCGGGATCACTGATACAGCCGGGATCACTGATACAGCCGGGAGCGCTGATACAGCCGGGAGCGCTGATACAACCGGGATCACTGATACAGCCGGGAGTGCTGATACAGTCGGGAGCGCTGATACAGCCGGGATCACTGATACAGCCGGGAGCACTGATACAGCCGGGAACACTGATACAGTCGGGAACACTGATACACCCAGGAACACTGATGCAGTCGCGAGCTCTGATACAGCCGGGAGCTCTGATACAGCCGGGAACACTGATACAGCCGGGAGTGCTGATACAGTCGGGAGCGCTGATTCAGCCGGGAGCTCTGATACAGCCGGGAGTGCTGATACAGCCGGGATCACTGATACAGCCGGGATCACTGATACAGCCGGGATCACTGATACAGCCGGGAGCGCTAATACAGCCGGGAGCACTGATACAGCCGGGATCACTGATACAGCCGGGATCACTGATACAGCCGGGAACACTGATACAGCCGGGAGTGCTGATACAGCCGGGAGCACTGATGCAGCTGGGAGCGCTGATACAGCCGGGAACACTGATACAGCCGGGAACGCTGATACAGCTGGGAACACTGATACAGCCGGGAACACTGATACAGCCGGGAGTGCTGATACAGCCGGGAACACTAATACAGCCGGGAACACTGATACACCCAGGAACACTGATGCAGTCGCGAGCTCTGATACAGCCGGGAGCTCTGATACAGCCGGGAACACTGATACAGCCGGGAGTGCTGATACAGTCGGGAGCGCTGATTCAGCCGGGAGCTCTGATACAGCCGGGAGTGCTGATACAGCCGGGATCACTGATACAGCCGGGATCACTGATACAGCCGGGAGCGCTAATACAGCCGGGAGCACTGATACAGCCGGGATCACTGATACAGCCGGGATCACTGATACAGCCGGGAACACTGATACAGCCGGGAGTGCTGATACAGCCGGGAGCACTGATGCAGCTGGGAGCGCTGATACAGCCGGGAACACTGATACAGCCGGGAACGCTGATACAGCTGGGAACACTGATACAGCCGGGAACACTGATACAGCCGGGAGTGCTGATACAGCCGGGAACACTAATACAGCCGGGAACACTGATACAGCCGGGAGTGCTGATACAGCCGGGAACACTGATACAGCCGGGATCACTGATACAGCCGGGAACACTGATACAGCCGGGATCACTGATACAGCCGGGAACACTGATACAGCCGGGAGTGCTGATACAGCCGGGAGCACTGATACAGCTGGGAGCGCTGATACAGCCGGGAACACTGATACAGCCGGGAACACTGATACAGCCGGGAACACTGATACAGCCGGGAACACTGATACAGCTGGGAGCGCTGATACAGCCGGGAACACTGATACAGCCGGGAACGCTGACACAGCCGGGAACACTGATACAGCCGGGAACACTGATACAGCCGGGAGTGCTGATACAGCCGGGAGCGCTGATACAGCCGGGATCACTGATACAGCCGGGATCACTGATACAGCCGGGAACACTGATACAGCCGGGAGCACTGATACAGCCGGGATCACTGATACAGCCGGGAACACTGATACAGCCGGGATCACTGATACAGCCGGGAACACTGATACAGCCGGGAGTGCTGATACAGCTGGGAGCACTGATACAGCTGGGAGCGCTGATACAGCCGGGAACACTGATACAGCCGGGAACGCTGATACAGCCGGGAACACTGATACAGCCGGGAACACTGATACAGCTGGGAGCGCTGATACAGCCGGGAACACTGATACAGCCGGGAACGCTGATACAGCCGGGAACACTGATACAGCCGGGAGCGCTGATACAGCCGGGAGCGCTGATACAGCCGGGAGCTCTGATACAGCCGGGAACACTGATACAGCCGGGAGCGCTGATACAGCCGGGATCGCTGATACAGCCGGGAACACTGATACAGCCGGGATCACTGATACAGCCGGGATCACTGATACAGCCGGGTACACTGATACAGCCGGGAGTGCTGATACAGCCGGGAGCACTGATACAGCTGGGAGCGCTGATACAGCCGGGATCACTGATACAGCCGGGAGCGCTGATACAGCCGGGAGCACTGATACAGCCGGGAACACTGATACAGCTGGGAGCGCTGATACAGCCGGGAACACTGATACAGCCGGGAACGCTGACACAGCCGGGAACACTGATACAGCCGGGAACACTGATACAGCCGGGAGTGCTGATACAGCCGGGAGCGCTGATACAGCCGGGATCACTGATACAGCCGGGATCACTGATACAGCCGGGAACACTGATACAGCCGGGAGCACTGATACAGCCGGGATCACTGATACAGCCGGGAACACTGATACAGCCGGGATCACTGATACAGCCGGGAACACTGATACAGCCGGGAGTGCTGATACAGCTGGGAGCACTGATACAGCTGGGAGCGCTGATACAGCCGGGAACACTGATACAGCCGGGAACGCTGATACAGCCGGGAACACTGATACAGCCGGGAACACTGATACAGCTGGGAGCGCTGATACAGCCGGGAACACTGATACAGCCGGGAACGCTGATACAGCCGGGAACACTGATACAGCCGGGAGCGCTGATACAGCCGGGAGCGCTGATACAGCCGGGAGCTCTGATACAGCCGGGAACACTGATACAGCCGGGAGCGCTGATACAGCCGGGATCGCTGATACAGCCGGGAACACTGATACAGCCGGGATCACTGATACAGCCGGGATCACTGATACAGCCGGGTACACTGATACAGCCGGGAGTGCTGATACAGCCGGGAGCACTGATACAGCTGGGAGCGCTGATACAGCCGGGATCACTGATACAGCCGGGAGCGCTGATACAGCCGGGAGCACTGATACAGCCGGGAGCGCTGATACAGCCGGGAGCGCTGATACAGCCGGGAGGACTGATACAGCCGGGAGCACTGATACAGCCGGGAGCACTGATACAGCCGGGAGCGCTGATACAGCCGGGAGCGCTGATACAGCCGGGAGCACTGATACAGCCGGGAGCGCTGATACAGCCGGGAACACTGATACAGCCGGGATCACTGATAAAACCGGGAGCGCTGATACAGCCGGGATCACTGATACAGCCGGGAGCGCTGATACAGCCGGGAGCGCTGAAACAGCCGGGAGTGCTGATACAGTCGGGAACACTGATACACCCAGGAACACTGATGCAGTCGGGAGCGCTGATTCAGCCGGGAGCTCTGATACAGCCGGGAGTGCTGATACAGCCGGGAGCACTGATACAGCCGGGAGCACTGATACAGCCGGGAGCACTGATACAGCCGGGAGCGCTGATACAGCCGGGAGCACTGATACAGCCGGGATCACTGATACAGCCGGGAGCGCTGATACAGCCGGGAGCGCTGATACAGCCGGGAGTGCTGATACAGTCGGGAGCGCTGATACAGCCGGGATCACTGATACAGCCGGGAGCACTGATACAGCCGGGACCACTGATACAGTCGGGAACACTGATACACCCAGGAACACTGATGCAGTCGGGAGCTCTGATACAGCCGGGAGCTCTGATACAGCCGGGAACACTGATACAGCCGGGAGTGCTGATACAGTCGGGAGCGCTGATTCAGCCGGGAGCTCTGATACAGCCGGGAGTGCTGATACAGCCGGGAGCACTGATACAGCCGGGAGCGCTGATACAGCCGGGAACACTGATACAGCCGGGAGTGCTGATACAGCTGGGAGCGCTGATACAGCCGGGAGCACTGATACAGCCGGGAGCACTGATACAGCCGCGAGCACTGATACAGCCGGGAGCGCTGATCCAGCCGGGAGCGCTGATACAGCCGGGTGCACTGATACAGCCGGGAGCACTGATACAGCCGGGATCACTGATACAGCCGGGAGCGCTGATACAGCCGGGAGCCCTGATACAGCCGGGAGCACTGGTACAGCCGGGAGCACTGATACAGCCGGGAGCATTGATACAGCTGGGAGCGCTGATACAGCCGGGATCACTGATACAGCCGGGATCACTGATACAGCCGGGAGCGCTGATACAGCCGGGAGCGCTGATACAACCGGGATCACTGATACAGCCGGGAGTGCTGATACAGTCGGGAGCGCTGATACAGCCGGGATCACTGATACAGCCGGGAGCACTGATACAGCCGGGAACACTGATACAGTCGGGAACACTGATACACCCAGGAACACTGATGCAGTCGCGAGCTCTGATACAGCCGGGAGCTCTGATACAGCCGGGAACACTGATACAGCCGGGAGTGCTGATACAGTCGGGAGCGCTGATTCAGCCGGGAGCTCTGATACAGCCGGGAGTGCTGATACAGCCGGGATCACTGATACAGCCGGGATCACTGATACAGCCGGGATCACTGATACAGCCGGGAGCGCTAATACAGCCGGGAGCACTGATACAGCCGGGATCACTGATACAGCCGGGATCACTGATACAGCCGGGAACACTGATACAGCCGGGAGTGCTGATACAGCCGGGAGCACTGATGCAGCTGGGAGCGCTGATACAGCCGGGAACACTGATACAGCCGGGAACGCTGATACAGCTGGGAACACTGATACAGCCGGGAACACTGATACAGCCGGGAGTGCTGATACAGCCGGGAACACTAATACAGCCGGGAACACTGATACAGCCGGGAGTGCTGATACAGCCGGGAACACTGATACAGCCGGGATCACTGATACAGCCGGGAACACTGATACAGCCGGGATCACTGATACAGCCGGGAACACTGATACAGCCGGGAGTGCTGATACAGCCGGGAGCACTGATACAGCTGGGAGCGCTGATACAGCCGGGAACACTGATACAGCCGGGAACACTGATACAGCCGGGAACACTGATACAGCCGGGAACACTGATACAGCTGGGAGCGCTGATACAGCCGGGAACACTGATACAGCCGGGAACGCTGACACAGCCGGGAACACTGATACAGCCGGGAACACTGATACAGCCGGGAGTGCTGATACAGCCGGGAGCGCTGATACAGCCGGGATCACTGATACAGCCGGGATCACTGATACAGCCGGGAACACTGATACAGCCGGGAGCACTGATACAGCCGGGATCACTGATACAGCCGGGAACACTGATACAGCCGGGATCACTGATACAGCCGGGAACACTGATACAGCCGGGAGTGCTGATACAGCTGGGAGCACTGATACAGCTGGGAGCGCTGATACAGCCGGGAACACTGATACAGCCGGGAACGCTGATACAGCCGGGAACGCTGATACAGCCGGGAACACTGATACAGCTGGGAGCGCTGATACAGCCGGGAACACTGATACAGCCGGGAACGCTGATACAGCCGGGAACACTGATACAGCCGGGAGCGCTGATACAGCCGGGAGCGCTGATACAGCCGGGAGCTCTGATACAGCCGGGAACACTGATACAGCCGGGAGCGCTGATACAGCCGGGATCGCTGATACAGCCGGGAACACTGATACAGCCGGGATCACTGATACAGCCGGGATCACTGATACAGCCGGGAACACTGATACAGCCGGGAGTGCTGATACAGCCGGGAGCACTGATACAGCTGGGAGCGCTGATACAGCCGGGATCACTGATTCAGCCGGGAGCGCTGATACAGCCGGGAGCACTGATACAGCCGGGAGCGATGATTCAGCCGGGACCGCTGATACAGCCGGGAGGTCTGATAGAGCCGGGAGCACTGATACAGCCGGGAGCACTGATACAGCCGGGAGCGCTGATACAGCCGGGAGCGCTGATACAGCCGGGAGCACTGATACAGCCGGGAGCGCTGATACAGCCGGGAACACTGATACAGCCGGGATCACTGATAAAACCGGGAGCGCTGATACAGCCGGGATCACTGATACAGCCGGGAGCGCTGATACAGCCGGGAGCGCTGAAACAGCCGGGAGTGCTGATACAGTCGGGAACACTGATACACCCAGGAACACTGATGCAGTCGGGAGCGCTGATTCAGCCGGGAGCTCTGATACAGCCGGGAGTGCTGATACAGCCGGGAGCACTGATACAGCCGGGAGCGCTGATACAGCCGGGAACACTGATACAGCCGGGAGTGCTGATACAGCTGGGAGCGCTGATACAGCCGGGAGCACTGATACAGCCGGGAGCACTGATACAGCCGGGAGCACTGATACAGCCGGGAGCGCTGATACAGCCGGGAGCGCTAATACAGCCGGGAGCACTGATACAGCCGGGAGTGCTGATACAGTCGGGAGCGCTGATACAGCCGGGATCACTGATACAGCCGGGAGCACTGATACAGCCGGGACCACTGATACAGTCGGGAACACTGATACACCCAGGAACAGTGATGCAGTCGGGAGCTCTGATACAGCCGGGAGCTCTGATACAGCCGGGAACACTGATACAGCCGGGAGTGCTGATACAGTCGGGAGCGCTGATTCAGCCGGGAGCTCTGATACAGCCGGGAGTGCTGATACAGCCGGGAGCACTGATACAGCCGGGAGCGCTGATACAGCCGGGAACACTGATACAGCCGGGAGTGCTGATACAGCTGGGAGCGCTGATACAGCCGGGAG
Organism: Scyliorhinus torazame; assembly: GCF_047496885.1. NCBI lineage: Eukaryota > Metazoa > Chordata > Chondrichthyes > Carcharhiniformes > Scyliorhinidae > Scyliorhinus > Scyliorhinus torazame. The sequence continues at coordinate 2,285,350 of NC_092720.1, forward strand.
CACTGATACAGCCGGGAGCACTGATACAGCCGGGAGCACTGATACAGCCGGGAGCGCTGATACAGCCGGGAGCGCTGACACAGCCGGGAGCACTGATACAGACGGGATCACTGATACAGCCGGGAGCGCTGATACAGCCGGGAGCACTGATACAGCCGGGAGCACTGGTACAGCCAGGAGCGCTGATACAGCCGGGAGCATTGATACAGCTGGGAGCGCTGATACAGCCGGGATCACTGATACAGCCGGGATCACTGATACAGCCGGGAGCGCTGATACAGCCGGGATCACTGATACAGCCGGGAGCGCTGATACAGCCGGGAGCGCTGATACAGCCGGGATCACTGATACAGCCGGGAGTGCTGATACAGTCGGGAGCGCTGATACAGCCGGGATCACTGATACAGCCGGGAGCACTGATACAGCCGGGAACACTGATACAGTCGGGAACACTGATACACCCAGGAACACTGATGCAGTCGCGAGCTCTGATACAGCCGGGAGCTCTGATACAGCCGGGAACACTGATACAGCCGGGAGTGCTGATACAGTCGGGAGCGCTGATTCAGCCGGGAGCTCTGATACAGCCGGGAGTGCTGATACAGCCGGGATCACTGATACAGCCGGGATCACTGATACAGCCGAGATCACTGATACAGCCGGGAGCGCTAATACAGCCGGGAGCACTGATACAGCCGGGATCACTGATACAGCCGGGATCACTGATATGGCCGGGAACACTGATACAGCCGGGAGTGCTGATACAGCCGGGAGCACTGATGCAGCTGGGAGCGCTGATACAGCCGGGAACACTGATACAGCCGGGAACGCTGATACAGCTGGGAACACTGATACAGCCGGGAACACTGATACAGCCGGGAGTGCTGATACAGCCGGGAACACTAATCCAGCCGGGAACACTGATACAGCCGGGAGTGCTGATACAGCCGGGAACACTGATACAGCCGGGATCACTGAAACAGCCGGGAACACTGATACAGCCGGGATCACTGATACAGCCGGGAACACTGATACAGCCGGGAGTGCTGATACAGCCGGGAGCACTGATACAGCTGGGAGCGCTGATACAGCCGGGAACACTGATACAGCCGGGAACACTGATACAGCCGGGAACACTGATACAGCTGGGAGCGCTGATACAGCCGGGAACACTGATACAGCCGGGAACGCTGATACAGCCGGGAACACTGATACAGCCGGGAACACTGATACAGCCGGGAGTGCTGATACAGCCGGGAGCGCTGATACAGCCGGGATCACTGATACAGCCGGGATCACTGATACAGCCGGGAACACTGATACAGCCGGGAGCACTGATACAGCCGGGATCACTGATACAGCCGGGAACACTGATACAGCCGGGATCACTGATACAGCCGGGAACACTGATACAGCCGGGAGTGCTGATACAGCTGGGAGGACTGATACAGCTGGGAGCGCTGATACAGCCGGGAACACTGATACAGCCGGGAACGCTGATACAGCCGGGAACTCTGATACAGCCGGGAACACTGATACAGCTGGGAGCGCTGATACAGCCGGGAACACTGATACAGCCGGGAACGCTGATACAGCCGGGAACACTGATACAGCCGGGAGCGCTGATACAGCCGGGAGCGCTGATACAGCCGGGAGCTCTGATACAGCCGGGAACACTGATACAGCCGGGAGCGCTGATACAGCCGGGATCGCTGATACAGCCGGGAACACTGATACAGCCGGGATCACTGATACAGCCGGGATCACTGATACAGCCGGGAACACTGATACAGCCGGGAGTGCTGATACAGCCGGGAGCACTGATACAGCTGGGAGCGCTGATACAGCCGGGAGCGCTGATACAGCCGGGATCACTGATACAGCCGGGAGCGCTGATACAGCCGGGAGCACTGATACAGCCGGGAGCGCTGATACAGCCGGGATCACTGATACAGCTGGGAGCGCTGATACAGCCGGGAGTGCTGATACAGCCGGGAGCACTGATACAGCTGGGAGCGCTGATACAGCCGGGAACACTGATACAGCCGGGAACGCTGATACAGCCGGGAACACTGATACAGCCGGGAACACTGATACAGCTGGGAGCGCTGATACAGCCGGGAACACTGATACAGCCGGGAACACTGATACAGCCGGGAACACTGATACAGCCGGGAGTGCTGATACAGCCGGGAGTGCTGATACAGCCGGGAGCGCTGATACAGCCGGGATCACTGATACAGCCGGGAACACTGATACAGCCGGGTGCACTGATACAGCCGGGATCACTGATACAGCCGGGATCACTGATACAGCCGGGAACACTGATACAGCCGGGATCACTGATACATCCGGGATCACTGATACAGCCGGGAACACTGATACAGCCGGAAGTGCTGATACAGCCGGGAGCACTGATACAGCTGGGAGCGCTGATACAGCCGGGAACACTGATACAGCCGGGAACGCTGATACAGCCGGGAACACTGATACAGCCGGGAACACTGATACAGCTGGGAGCGCTGATACAGCCGGGAACACTGATACAGCCGGGAACGCTGATACAGCCGGGAACACTGATACAGCAGGGAACACTGATACAGCCGGGAGCGCTGATACAGCCGGGAGCACTGATACAGCCGGGAGCGCTGATACAGCCGGGAGCACTGATACAGCCGGGAGCACTGATACAGCCGGGATCACTGATACAGCCGGGAACGCTGATACAGCCGGGATCACTGATACAGCCGGGATCACTGATACAGCCGGGAACACTGATACAGCCGGGAGCGCTGATACAGTCGGGATCACTGATACAGCCGGGATCACTGATACAGCCGGGAGCACTGATACAGCCGGGATCACTGATACAGCCGGGAGCACTGATACAGCCGGGAACACTGATACAGCCGGGAACGCTGATACAGCCGGGAACACTGATACAGCCGGGAGCGCTGATACAGTCGGGATCACTGATACAGCCGGGATCACTGATACAGCCGGGAGCACTGATACAGCCGGGATCACTGAAACAGCCGGGAGCACTGATACAGCCGGGAACACTGATACAGCCGGGAACGCTGATACAGCCGGGAACGATGACCTCAGTGCGGTGACCTCAGTGCGGTGACCTCAGCGCGGTGACCTCAGTGCGGTGACCTCAGCGCGGTGACCTCAGCCCGGTGACCTCAGTGCGATGACCTCAGTGCGATGACCTCAGCGCGGAGACCTCAGCGCGGTGACCTCAGTGCGATGACCTCAGCGATGACCTCAGCACGGTGACCTCAGCGCGGTGACCTCAGCGCAATGACCTCAGCGCGGTGACCTCAGCGCGGTGACCTCAGCGCGGTGACCTCAGTGCGGTGACCTCAGTGCGGTGACCTCAGCGCGGTGACCTCAGCGCGGTGACCTCAGTGCGGTGACCTCAGTGCGGTGACCTCAGCGCGGTGACCTCAGCGATGACCTCAGCGATGACCTCAGCGCGATGCCCTCAGCGCGGTGACCTCAGCGATGACCTCAGCGCGATGACCTCAGCGCGATGACCTCAGCGCGATGACCTCAGCGCGATGACCTCAGCGATGACCTCAGCGCGATGACCTCAGCGATGACCTCAGCGCGGTGACCTCAGCGATGACCTCAGCGCGATGACCTCAGCGCGATGACCTCAGCGCGATGACCTCAGCGCGATGACCTCAGCGCGATGACCTCAGCGCGATGACCTCAGCGATGACCTCAGCGCGATGACCTCAGCGCGGTGACCTCAGTGCGGTGACCTCAGCGCGGTGACCTCAGCGCGGTGACCTCAGCGCGATGACCTCAGCGCGGTGACCTCAGTGCGGTGACCTCAGTGCGGTGACCTCAGCGCGGTGACCTCAGCTCGGTGACCTCAGCGCGGTGACCTCAGCGCGGTGACCTCAGTGCGGTGACCTCAGCGCAATGACCTCAGTGCGATGACCTCAGCGATGACCTCAGCGCGGTGACCTCAGCGCAATGACCTCAGCGCGGTGACCTCAGCGCGGTGACCTCAGTGCGGTGACCTCAGCGCGATGACCTCAGCGCGGTGACCTCAGCGCGATGACCTCAGCGCGGTGACCTCAGTGCGGTGACCTCAGTGCGGTGACCTCAGCGCGGTGACCTCAGCTCGGTGACCTCAGCGCGGTGACCTCAGCGCGGTGACCTCAGTGCGGTGACCTCAGCGCAATGACCTCAGTGCGATGACCTCAGCGCGGTGACCTCAGCGCTGTGACCTCAGCGCTGTGACCTCAGCGCGGTGACCTCAGCGCGGTGACCTCAGTGCGGTGACCTCAGTGCGGTGACCTCAGCGCGGTGACCTCAGCTCGGTGACCTCAGCGCGGTGACCTCAGCGCGGTGACCTCAGTGCGGTGACCTCAGCGCAATGACCTCAGTGCGATGACCTCAGCGATGACCTCAGCGCGGTGACCTCAGCGCAATGACCTCAGCGCGGTGACCTCAGCGCGGTGACCTCAGTGCGGTGACCTCAGCGCGATGACCTCAGCGCGGTGACCTCAGCGCGATGACCTCAGCGCGGTGACCTCAGTGCGGTGACCTCAGTGCGGTGACCTCAGCGCGGTGACCTCAGCTCGGTGACCTCAGCGCGGTGACCTCAGCGCGGTGACCTCAGTGCGGTGACCTCAGCGCAATGACCTCAGTGCGATGACCTCAGCGCGGTGACCTCAGCGCTGTGACCTCAGCGCTGTGACCTCAGCGCGGTGACCTCAGCGCGGTGACCTCAGTGCGGTGACCTCAGTGCGGTGACCTCAGCGGTGACACAGACACAGCTTTAAGCAGATTACCTGAGGGCTGATCTGGGAGAAGCTGCCGTGTGCTCGATGTGCAGCGAGCACGGTGATTACATCAGATAGCAAAGGTCGTCACAGGAGCTCTCAACAACGTGACAGCCTCGTTTTGTTTGCAGCTTTGGGTGTTTTCTTTGATGTGTTAAGTTATTCTGCACATTTCAGCGGCTGGAGATCTGTTCGAGCTGAATCTGAAAATCTTTTGTTGGTCGAAACATATGAAATAATCAAATCAATGAATTCAAGTATCCATTTCAAACTCTGCCTGACGTCGCTGGAACAGGATTACATAAAATAACCTAAAAATTATATCTCACTCTCACTTCAGAATGTAAGAGCGCAGTGGCTCAGTGGTTAGCACTGCTGCCTCACGGGGTGGCACAGTGGTTAGCATTGCTGCCTCACGGGGTGGCACAGTGGTTTGCACTGCTGCCTCACGGGGTGGCACAGTGGTTAGCATTGCTGCCTCACGGGGTGGCACAGTGGTTTGCACTGCTGCCTCACGGGGTGGCACAGTGGTTAGCATTGCTGCCTCACGGGGTGGCACGGTGGCTCAGTGGTTAGCACTGCTGCCTCACGGGGTGGCACAGTGGCTCAGTGATTAGCACTGCTGCCTCACGGGGTGGCTCAGTGGTTAGCACTGCTGCCTCACGGGGTGGCACAGTGGCTCAGTGATTAGCACTGCTGCCTCACGGGGTGGCTCAGTGGCTCAGTGATTAGCACTGCTGCCTCACGGGGTGGCTCAGTGGTTAGCACTGCTGCCTCACGGGGTGGCACAGTGGCTCAGTGATTAGCACTGCTGCCTCACGGGGTGGCACAGTGGCTCAGTGGTTAGCACTGCTGCCTCACGGGGTGGCACAGTGGCTCAGTGGTTAGCACTGCTGCCTCACGGGGTGGCACAGTGGCTCAGTGGTTAGCACTGCTGCCTCACGGGGTGGCACAGTGGTTAGCATTGCTGCCTCACGGGGTGGCTCAGTGATTAGCACTGCTGCCTCACGGGGTGGCACAGTGGTTAGCATTGCTGCCTCACGGGGTGGCACGGTGGCTCAGTGATTAGCACTGCTGCCTCACGGGGTGGCACAGTGGTTTGCACTGCTGCCTCATGGGGTGGCACGGTGGCTCAGTGGTTAGTACTGCTGCCTCATGGGGTGGCTCAGTGGTTTGCACTGCTGCCTCATGGGGTGGCACAGTGGTTAGCACTGCTGCCTCATGGGGTGGCACAGGGGTGCAGTGGTTAGCACTGCTGCCTCACGGGGTGGCACAGGGGTTTGCACTGCTGCCTCACGGGGTGGCATGGTGGCTCAGTGGTTAGCACTGCTGCCTCACGGGGTGGCTCAGTGGTTTGCACTGCTGCCTCACGGGGTGGCACAGGGGTTTGCACTGCTGCCTCACGGGGTGGCACAGGGGTGCAGTGGTTAGCACTGCTGCCTCACGGTGCCGAGGTCCCAGGTTCGATCCCGGCTCTGGGTCACTGTCCGTGTGGAGTTTGCACATTCTCCCCGTGTCTGCGTGGGTTTCGCTCCCACAACCCAAAGATATGCAGCGTAGGTGGATTGGCCACGCTAAATTGTCCCTGAATTGGAAAAGATTAATTGGGTACTCTAAATTAATTTTAAAAAAGAATGTAAGAGCATAAGAAATAGAAACAGGACAGAGCCTGAGGGGAGGGGGGTGGGTGGGTGGGGATGGGGACGAGCGGGGGTTGGGACGGGGAGGGTGAGGGGCCGGCAAGGGCGAGAGGGCAACTGAGGTGGGGGTGAGCGGGGGCACGGGGGGGGCAAGGGATAGGGGTGAGGGGGTGAGGGGTTGGGGGCGAGGGAGCTGGCAGGGGTAAAGGGGCTTAAGGGTGGTGGGAGGATGGGGGTGAGCGGGGGTTGGGTGGGGGGCGAAGTGGCGATGACCGTGGTATTGATAATGTCACGAGATCAGTAATCCAGAATCCCAGCAAATGTCCTGGGGAGCTGGGGAATTCCATGTCTCTGCCGTCTACCAAACCAGCTCCCACTTCCTTCTCAATTCCATTGGCCATGGAAAAGAGTGCTGGCATTTTCAGCCATCCCCACTATCACTATCTGACTGGTTCAGAGCTGGACACCATCATGTGTCCTCCTGGAGTCACTCTGCTGGGACCCTCCACACAGCCCGGGAGCTGGGGCAGGAGCAGGAACACAGGGGGAGCGGGAGCTGGAGATGGAGCGGGAATGGAAACTGATCACAGCTCCTTCCAAATGCTGCATTTTGCTTTGGCTCCATCTGAATCCACATTCGAATCATTTCAATCCCAGATTCACACCAAAATACAAAATCAGTCTGCTTCTGCGCTTCTGTGGACGTGAAAGAGACTCCAGGATGGTATGTTGCCTCCCTGGTGCCAGGGTCCAGGATGTCTCCAAACGGGTAGAGGGCATCCTGAAGGGGGAGGGCAAACAGGCAGATGTCGTTGTACATATTGGTACTAACGACATAGGCAGGAAGGGGCATGAGGTCCTGCAGCAGGAGTTCAGGGAGCTAGGCAGAAAGTTAAAAGACAGGACCTCTAGGGTTGTAATCTCGGGATTACTCCCTGTGCCACGTGCCAGTGAGGCTAGAAATAGGAAGATAGAGCAGCTAAACACGTGGCTAAACAGCTGGTGTAGGAGGGAGGGTTTCCGTTTTCTGGACCACTGGGAGCTCTTCCGGGTCAGGTGTGACCTGTATAAGAAGGACCGGTTGCATCTAAACTGGAGAGGCATAAATATCCTGGCCGCGAGGTTTGCTAGTGTCTCACGGGAGGGTTTAAACTAGTATGGCAGGGGGGTGGGCACGGGAGCAATAGGTCAGAAGGTGAGAGCATTGAGGGAGAACTAGGGAATAGGGACAGTGTGGCTCTGAGGCAGAGCAGACAGGGAGAAGTTGCTGAACACAGCGGGTCTGGTGGCCTGAAGTGCATATGTTTTAATGCAAGAAGTATTACGGGTAAGGCAAATGAACTTAGAGCTTGGATTAGTACTTGGAACTATGATGTTGTTGCCATTACAGAGACCTGGTTGAGGGAAGGGCAGGATTGGCAGCTAAACATTCCAGGATTTAGATGTTTCAGGTGGGATAGAGGGGGATATAAAAGGGAGAGGGGGATGTAAAAGGGGAGGCGGAGTTGCGCTACTGGTTAGGGAGAATATCACAGCTGTACTGCGGGTGGACACCTCAGAGGGCAGTGAGGCTATATGGGTAGAGCTCAGGAATAAGAAGGGTGCAGTCACAATGTTGGGGGTTTACTACAGGCCTCCCAACAGCCAGCGGGAGATAGAGGAGCAGATAGGTAGACAGATTTTGGAAAAGAGTAAAAACAACAGGGTTGTGATGATGGGAGACTTCAACTTCCCCAATATTGACTGGGACTCACTTAGTGCCAGGGGCTTAGGCGGGGCGGAGTTTGTAAGGAGCATCCAGGAGGGCTTCTTGAAACAATATGTAGACAGTCCAACTAGGGAAAGGGCGGTACTGGACCTGGTATTGGGGAATGATCCCGGCCAGGTGGTAGATGTTTCAGTAGGGGAGCATTTCGGGAACAGTGACCTCAATTCAGTAAGTTTTAAAGTGCTGTTGGACAAGGATAAGAGTGGTCCTAGGATGAATGTGCTAAATTGGGGGAAGGCTAATTATAACAATATTAGGCGGGAACTGAAGAACATAGATTGGGGGCGGATGTTTGAGGGCAAATCAACATCTGACATGTGGGAGGCTTTCAAGTGGCAGTTGAAAGGAATTCAGGACCGGCATGTTCCTGTGAGGAAGAAGGATAAATACGGCAAATTTTCGGGAACCTTGGATAACAAGAGATATTGTAGGCCTCGTCAAAAAGAAAAACGAGACATTTGTCAGGGCTAAAAGGCTGGGAACAGACGAAGCCTGTGTGGAATATAAGGAAAGTAGGAAGGAACTTAAGCAAGGAGTCAGGAGGGCTAGAAGGAGTCACGAAAATTCATTAGCAAATAGGGTTAAGGAAAATCCCAAGGCTTTTTACACGTACATAAAAAGCAAGAGGGTAGCCAGGGAAAGGGTTGGCTCACTGAAGGATAGGCAAGGGAATCTATGTGTGGAGCCAGAGGAAATGGGCGAGGTACTAAATGAATACTTTGCATCAGTATTAACCAAAGAGAAGAAATTGGTCGATGTTGAGTCTGGAGAAGGGTGTGTAGATAGCCTGGGTCACATTGAGATCCAAAAAGACGAGGTGTTGGGTGTCTTAAAAATATTAAGGTAGATAAGTCCCCAGGGCCTGATGGGATCTACCCATGAATACTGAAGGAGGCTGGAGAGGAAATTGCTGAGGCCTTGACAGAAATCTTTGGATCCTCACTGTCTTCAGGTGATGCCCTGGAGGAAAGGAGAATAGCAAATGTTGTTCCTCTGTTTAAGAAGGGTAGCAAGGATAATCTAGGGAACTACAGGCCAGTGAGCCTTACTTCAGTGGTAGGGAAATTACAGGAGAGAATTCTTGGAGACAGGATCTACTCCCATTTGGAAGCAAATGGACGTATTAGTGAGAGGCAGCATGGTTTTGTGAAGGGGAGGTCGTGTCTCACTAACTTGTTTTTCGAGGAGGTCACTAAGATGATTGATGCAGGTAGGGCAGTGGATGTTGTCTATATGGACTTCAGTAAGGCCTTTGACAAGGTCCCTCAGGGTAGACTAGTACAAAAGGTGAAGTCACACGGGATCAGGGGTGAGCTGGCAAGGTGGATACAGTACTGGCTAGGTCACAGAAGGCAGAGAGTAGCAATGGAAGGATGCTTTTCTAATTGGAGGGCTGTGACCAGTGGTGTTCCACAGGGATCAGTGCTGGGACCTTTGCTCTTTGTAGTATATATAAATGATTTGGAGGAAAATGTAACTGGTCTGATTAGTAAGTTTGCAGACGACACAAAGGTTGGTGGAATTGCGGATAGCGATGAGGACTGTCTGAGGATACAGCAGGATTTAGATTGTTTGGAGACTTGGGCGGAGAGATGGCAGATGGAGTTTAATGTGGAAAAATGTGAGGTAATGCATTTTGGAAGGTCTAATGCAGGTAGGGAATATACAGTGAATGGTAGAACCCTCAAGAGTATTGAAAGTCAAAGAGATCTAGGAGTACAGGTCCACAGGTCATTGAAAGGGGCAACACAGGTGGAGAAGGTAGGCAAGAAGGCATACGGCATTCTTGCCTTCATTGGCCAGGGCATTGACTATAAGAATTGGCAAGTCATGTTGCAGCTGTATAGAAACTTAATTAGGCCACACTTGGAGTATAGTGTTCAATTCTGGTCGCCACACTACCAGAAGGATGTGGCGGCTTTAGAGAGGGTGCAGAAGAGATTTACCAGAATGTTGTCTGGTATGGAGGGCATTAGCTATGAGGAGTGGTTGAAAAAACTCGGTTTGTTCTCACTGGAACGAAGGAGGTTGAGGGGCGACCTGATAGAGGTCTACAAAATTATGAGGGGCATAGACAGAGTGGATAGTCAGAGGCTTTTCCCCGGGGTAGAGGGGTCAATTACTAGAGGGCATAGGTTTAAGGTGAGAGGGGCAAGGTTTAGAGTAGATGTACGAGGCAAGTTTTTTACGCAGAGGGTAGTGGGTGCCTGGAACTCGCTACCGGAGGAGGTGGTGGAAGCAGGGACAATAGTGACATTTAAGGGGTATCTTGACAAATACATGAATAGGATGGGAATAGAGGGATACGGACCCAGGAAGTGTAGAAGATTGTAGTTTAGTCGGGCAGCATGGTCGGCACGGGCTTGGAGGGCTGAAGGGCCTGTTCCTGTGCTGTACATTTCTTTGTTCTTTGTTCTCTGTTCTAATCAGTAAGAATGAACACCAACACCTCCTCCACAATTGTCCTCAACACCGGCACTCCGCAAGGCTGCGTACTTAGCCCCCTACTCTACTCCCTGTACACACACGACTGAGTGGCACAACTTGGTTCCAACTCCATCTACAAGTTTGCTGACGATACGACCATAGTGGGCCAGATCTCGAATAACGACGAGTCAGAATACAGGAGGGTGATAGAGAACCTAGTGGAGTGGTGCAGCGACAACAATCTCTCCCTCAATGCCAGCAAAACTAAAGAGCTGGTCATTGACTTCAGGAAGCAAAGTACTGTACACACCCCTGTCAGCATCAACGGGGCCGAGATGGAGATGGTTAGCAGTTTCAAATTCCGAGGGGTGCACATCTCCAAAAATCTGTCCTGGTCCACCCACGTCGACGCTACCACCAAGAAAGCACAACAGCGCCTATACTTCCTCAGGAAACTAAGGAAATTTGGCATGTCCACATTGACTCTTACCAACTTTTACAGATGCACCATAGAAAGCATCCTATCGGGCTGCATCACAGCCTGGTATGGCAACTGCTCGGCCCAGGACTGCAAGAAACTTCAGAGAGTCGTGAACACAGCCCAGTCCATCACACGAACCTGCCTCCCACCCATTGACCCATTGACTGATTAACCACTTCCTTACCTTGCAGGTCAGCTGTTCGGGAGAGAGAGGGAGCCGGGACCTTGGAAACAGCGCGGGAGTTTGTGTTTTTTGGAGTAAGGTGTTTGGGGTTGAGTTTCCAAGAAAAAAAATAAAAATAAATCCAATTAATTAAGTAAATTAATTAACTAGTGAAGGGAATTTGGTGCTCATCTTAAGGAGGTGCAGAGAAGCAGACCTGTGAGGGAGTCTCGGGAGCAATTACATCACAGCCAGCAGGTAAGTGATTGGCTTGTGACTGGTAAGTGATTTCTCTCTCTTTGACTTTCTCTTAGCTGTGTAGTGTAGTTCAAATTTAACTTCAGGTTTAAGTCATGGCAGGAGAGCTCAGACCCGTGTCATGCTCCTCTTGTGAGATGTGGCAAGTCAGGGACCCTTCTGGTGTCCCTGACTCCTTCATCTGCAAGAAGTGTGTCCAACTGCAGCTCCTGTTAGACTGCTTGACGGCTCTGGAGCTGCAGATGGATTCACTTCGTAGCATCCGCGATGCTGAGGAAGTTGTGGATAGCACATTCAGTGAGTTGGTCACACCGCAGATTAAAATTACTGAGGCAGATAGGGAAAGGGTGACCAACAGACAGAGGAAGAGTAGGAAGGCAGTGCAGGGATCCCCTGCGGTCATCTCCCTCCAAAACAGATTTACCGTTTTGGAAACTGTTAGGGGAGATGGCTCACCAGGGGAAGGTGGCAGCAGCCAGGTTCATGGCACCGTGGCTGGCTCTGCTGCACAGAAGGGCGGGAAAAAGAGTGGCAGAGCTATAGTGATAGGGGATTCAATCGTAAGGGGAATAGACAGGCGTTTCTGCGGACGCAAACGAGAATCCAGGTTGGTATGTTGCCTCCCTGGTGCAAGGGTCAAGGATGTCTCGGAGCGGCTGCAGGGCATTCTGGAGGGGGAGGGTGAACAGCCAGCTGTCGTGGTGCATATAGGCACCAACGATATAGGTAAAAAACGGGATGAGGTCCTACAAGCTGAATTTAGGGAGTTAGGAGTTAAACTAAAAAGTAGGACCTCAAAGGTAGTAATCTCAGGATTGCTACCAGTGCCACGTGATAGTCAGAGTAGGAATGACAGGATAGCTAGGATGAATACGTGGCTTGAGAGATGGTGCAAGAGGGAGGGTTTCAAATTCCTGGGACATTGGGACCGATTCTGGGGGAGGTGGGACCTGTACAAATCGGACGGTCTGCATCTGGGTGGGACCGGAACCAATGTTCTCGGGGGTGTGTTTGCTAGTGCAGTTGGGGAGGGTTTAAACTAATGTAGGAGGGGGATGGGAACCGATGTAGGAAGTCAGTGGGGACAGAAACAAAAGGCAGGAAGGGAGAGTGTGTAAAGTATGACCTGAGAAAGCAGGGCAGAGAGCAAGGAAGGTCTACATTAAACTGCATTTATTTCAATGCAAGGGGCCTGACGGGCAAAGCGGATGAACTCAGGGCATGGACGGGCACATGGGACTGGGATATTATAGCTATGACTGAGACATGGCTAAGGGAGGGGCAGGACTGGCAGCTCAATGTTCCGGGGTACAGATGCTATAGAAAGGATAGAACAGGAGGTAAGAGAGGAGGGGGAGTGGTGTTTTTGATTAGGGAGAACATCACGGCAGTACTTAGAGGGGATATATCCGAGGGTTCGCCCACTGAGTCTATATGGGTGGAACTGAAAAATAAGAAGGGAGAGATCACCTTGGTAGGACTGTACTACAGGCCCCCAAATAGTCAGCGGGAAATTGAGGAGCAAATATGTAAGGAGATTACAGATAGCTGCAAGAATAATAGGGTGGTAGTAGTAGGGGACTTTAACTTTCTCAACATTGACTGGGACAGCCATAGCATTAGGGGCTTGGATGGAGGGAAATTTGTTGAGTGTATTCAGGAGGAATTTCTCATTCAGTATGTGGATGGAGCGACTAGAGAGGGGGCAAAACTTGACCTCGTCTTGGGAAATAAGGAAGGGCAAGTGACAGAAGTGTTAGTGAGGGATCACTTTGGGACAAGTGACCATAACTCCATTAGTTTTAAGATAGCTATGGAGAATGATAGGTCTGGCCAAGAGTTAAAATTCTTAATTGGGGCAAGGCCAATTTTGATGGTATCAGACAGGAACTTGCAGAGGTAGATTGGGGGAGACTGTTGGCAGGCAAAGGGACGGCTGGTAAATGGGAGGCTTTTAAAAATGTGTTAACCAGGGCGCAGGGTAATCACATTCCCTTTAGAGTGAAGGGTAAGGCTGGTAGAAGTAGGGAACCCTGGATGACTCGAGATATTGAGACTCTGGTCAAAAAGAAGAAGGAGGCATATGACGTACATAAGCAACTGGGATCAAGTGGATCCCTTGAAGAGTATAGAGATTGTCGAAATAGAGTTAAGAGGGAAATCAGGAGGGCAAAAAGGGGACATGAAATTGCTTTGGCAAATAATGCAAGGGAGAATCCAAAGAGATTCTACAAATACATAAAGGGGAAAAGAGTAACTAGGGACAGAGTAGGGCCTCTTAAGGATCAACAAGGGCATCTATGTGCAGAGGCACAAGAGTTGGGTGAGATCCTGAATGAATATTTCTCATCGGTATTCACGGTGGAGAAAGGCATGGATGTTAGGAAACTAAGGGAAATAAATAATGATGTCTTGAGAAGTGTGCGTATTACAGAGGAGGAGGTGCTGGAAGTCTTAAAGCGCATCAAGGTAGATAAATCCCCAGGACCTGATGAAATGTACCCCAGGATGTTGTGGGAGGCTAGGGAGGAAATTGCGGGTCCCCTAACAGAGATATTTGAATCATCGGCAGCCACAGGTGAGGTGCCTGAAGATTGGAGAGTGGCGAATGTTGTGCCCTTGTTTAAGAAGGGCAGCAGGGAAAAGCCTGGGAACTACAGACCGGTGAGCCTAACGTCTGTAGTAGGTAAGTTGCTGGAAGGTATTCTGAGAGACAGGATCTACAAGCATTTAGAGAGGCAAGGACTGATTCGGGGCAGTCAGCATGGCTTTGTGCGTGGAAAATCATGTCTCACAAATTTGATTGAGTTTTTTGAAGGGGTGACCAAGAAGGTAGATGAGGGCAGTGCAGTAGACGTTGTCTACATGGACTTTAGCAAAGCCTTTGACAAGGTACCGCATGGTAGGTTGTTGAAGAAGGTTAAAGCTCACGGGATCCAGGGTGAGGTTGCCAATTGGATTCAAAATTGGCTGGACGACAGAAGACAGAGGGTGGTTGTAGAGGGTTGTTTTTCAAACTGGAGGCCTGTGACCAGTGGTGTGCCTTAGGGATCGGTGCTGGATCCACTGTTATTTGTGATTTATATTAATGATTTGGATGAGAATTTAGGAGGCATGGTTAGTAAGTTTGCAGATGACACCAAGATTGGTGGCACAGTGGATAGTGAAGAAGGTTATCTAGGATTGCAACGGGATCTTGATCAGTTAGGCCAGTGGGCCGACGAATGGCAGATGGAGTTTAATTTAGATAAATGTGAGGTGATGCATTTTGGCAGATCGAATCAGGCCAGGACCTACTCAGTTAATGGTATGGCGTTGGGGAGAGTTATAGAACAAAGAGATCTAGGAGTACAGGTTCATAGCTCCTTGAAGGTGGAGTCGCAGGTGGACAGGGTGGTGAAGAAGGCATTCGGCATGCTTGGTTTCATTGGTCAGAACATTGAATACAGGAGTTGGGACGTCTTGTTGAAGTTGTACAAGACATTGGTACGGCCACACTTGGAATACTGTGTGCAGTTCTGGTCACCCTATTATAGGAAGGATATTATTAAACTGGAAAGAGTGCAGAAAAGATTTACTAGGATGTTGCCGGGACTTGATGGTTTGAGTTATAAGGAGAGGCTGGATAGACTGGGACTTTTTTCCTTGGAGCGTAGGAGGCTTAGGGGTGATCTTATAGAGGTCTATAAAATAATGAGGGGCATAGATAAGGTAGATAGTCAACATCTTTTCCCAAAGGTAGGGGAGTCTAAAACTAGAGGGCATAGGTTTAAGGTGAGAGGGGAGAGATTCAGAGGGGCCCAGAGGGGCAATTTCTTCACTCAGAGGGTAGTGAGTGTCTGGAATGGGCTGCCAGAGGTAGTAGTAGAGGCGGGTACAATTGTGTCTTTTAAAAAGCATTTAGATAGTTACATGGGTAAGATGGGTATAGAGGGTTATGGGCCAAGTGCGGGCAACTGGGACTAGCTTAATGATGAAAACTGGGCGGCATGGACTGGTTGGGCCGAAGGGCCTGTTTCCATGCTGTAAACTTCTATGATTCTATGATTCTATGACTCCATCTACACCTCCCGCTGCCTGGGGAAAGCGGGCAGTATAATCAAAGATCCCTCCCACCCGGCTTACTCACTCTTCCAACTTCTTCCATCGGGCAGGAGATACAGAAGTCTGAGAACACGCACGAACAGACTCAAAAACAGCTTCTTCCCCGCTGTCACAGGCTCCTAAATGACCCTCTTATGGACTGAGCTCATTAACACTACACCCTGTATGCTTCACCCGATGCCGGTGCTTATGTAGTTACATTGTATATGTTGTGTTGCCCTATTATGTATTTTCTTTTATTCCCTTTTCTTCTCATGTACTTAATGATCTGTTGAGCTGCTCGCAGAAAAATACTTTTCACTGTACCTCGGTACACGTGACAATAAACCAATCCAATCCAATCCAATCCAATCCTTTTTATTGCGCGTTTGAGATTTGTCCTACTTTCCAGATATTCCTCCAAAGCTTCATCAGTTTTAAGTCGCCTAGATCTTATGTGGGTGCCTGGAACTCCCTACCGGAGAAGTTGTGGAAGCAGGGACGATAGTGACATTTAAGGGGCATCTCGACAAATACATGAATAGGATGGGAATAGAGGGATACGGAACCAGGAAGTGTAGAAGATTGTAGTTTAGTCGGCAGCATGGTCGGCACGGGCTTGGAGGGCCGAAGGGCCTGTTCCTGTGCCGTACGTTTCTTTGTTCTTTGTTCTTTATTTGACTTTGTTCTTCATTCTTGTTTGTCTCTTGAAATGATTAGAGAATGAATAACCGCCTTGCCGTGTAATTAAAGATACTTATTGTCCTGATTAGGGTTCTACTCACAGATAACATTATCACAGTAATTGAGTATCTGTGGAATAAAACAGATTAACGTTTACCCAGGAGGATGATAAATCTTCAAAATGAATTAGCCACTGTGTCCAGAATTCCAAAAACGTCCTTTGTTTGCGTTGAGAAATGTCAGTCATGGTGCTGTAACCGTGACAATGAATGTAGTCACTGAAGGGGGGAGATCACATGTGAACAAATGTGAGAAATTCCTCTGGGGATTTATCAGAACAATGGGAGGTTCTCCACACTCTGGTGCATCAGACTGAACGCATCAGACTGAACGCAGACACTGTCTGATTAACCTGCACCCTGCCAGTCACTACACAGACTCTGTCTGATTAACCTGCACCCTGCCAGTCACTACACAGACACTGTCTGATTAACCTGCACCCTGCCAGTCACTACACAGACACTGTCTGATTAACCTGCACCCTGCCAGTCACTACACAGACACTGTCTGATTAACCTGCACCCTGCCAGTCACTACACAGACACTGTCTGATTAACCTGCATCCTGCCAGTCACTACACAGACACTGTCTGATTAACCTGCACCCTGCCAGTCACTACACAGACACTGTCTGATTAACCTGCACCCTGCCAGTCACTACACAGACACTGTCTGATTAACCTGCACCCTGCCAGTCACTACACAGACACTGTCTGATTAACCTGCACCCTGCCAGTCACTACACAGACACTGTCTGATTAACCTGCATCCTGCCAGTCACTACACAGACACTGTCTGATTAACCTGCACCCTGCCAGTCACTACACAGACACTGTCTGATTAACCTGCACCCTGCCAGTCACTACACAGACACTGTCTGATTAACCTGCACCCTGCCAGTCACTACACAGACACTGTCTGATTAACCTTCATCCTGCCAGTCACTACACAGACTCTGTCTGATTAACCTGCACCCTGCCAGTCACTACACAGACACTGTCTGATTAACCTTCGCCCTGCCAGTCACTACACAGACACTGTCTGATTAACCTTCGCCCTGCCAGTCACTACACAGACACTGTCTGATTAACCTTCGCCCTGCCAGTCACTACACAGTCACTGTCTGATTAACCTTCGCCCTGCCAGTCACTACACAGTCACTGTCTGATTAACCTGCACCCTGCCAGTCACTACACAGACACTGTCTGATTAACCTGCGCCCTGCCAGTAACTACACAGACACTGTCTGATTAACCTTCATCCTGCCAGTCACTACACAGACACTGTCTGATTAACCTTCGCCCTGCCAGTCACTACACAGACACTGTCTGATTAACCTTCATCCTGCCAGTCACTACACAGACACTGTCAGATTAACCTGAACCCTGCCAGTCACTACACAGACACTGTCTGATTAACCTTCACCCTGCCAGTCACTACACAGACACTGTCTGAACAAAGAACAAAGAAATGTACAGCACAGGAACAGGCCCTTCGGCCCTCCAAGCCCGTGCCGACCATGCTGCCCGACTAAACGACAATCTTCTACACTTCCTGGGTCCGTATCCTTCTATACCCATCCTATTCATGTATTTGTCAAGATGCCCCTTAAATGTCACTATCGTCCCTGCTTCCACCACCTCCTCCGGCAGCGAGTTCCAGGCACCCACTACCCTCTGTGTAAAAAACTTGCCTCGTACATCTACTCTAAACCTTGCCCCTCTCACCTTAAACCTATGCCCCCTAGTAATTGACCCCTCTACCCTGGGGAAAAGCCTCTGACTATCCACTCTGTCTATGCCCCTCATAATTTTGTATACCTCTATCAGGTCTCCCCTCAACCTCCTTCGTTCCAGTGAGAACAAACCGAGTTTCTTCAACCGCTCCTCATAGCTAATGCCCTCCATACCAGGCAACATTCTGATAAATCTCTTCTGCACCCTCTCTAAAGCCTCCACATCCTTCTGGTAGTGTGGCGACCAGAATTGAACACTATACTCCAAGTGTATCATAACTAAGGTTCTATATAGCTGCAACATGACTTGCCAATTCTTATACTCAATGCCCCGGCCAATGAAGGCAAGCATGCTGTATGCCTTCTTGACTACCTTCTCCACCTGTGTTGCCCCTTTCAATGACCTGTGTACCTGTACTCCTAGATCTCTTTGACTTTCAATACTCTTGAGGGTTCTACCATTCACTGTATATTCCCTGCCTGCATTAGACCTTCCAAAATGCATTACCTCACATTTGTCCGGTTTAAACTCCATCTGCCATCTCTCCGCCCAAGTCTCCAAACAATCTAAATCCTGCTGTATCCTCTGATAGTCCTCATCGCTACCCGCAATTCCACCAACCTTTGTGTCGTCTGCAAACTTACTAATCAGACCAGTTATATTTTCCTCCAAATCATTTATATATACTAGAAAGAGCAAAGGTCCCAGCACTGATCCCTGTGGAACACCACTGGTCACAGCCCTCCAATGAGAAAAGCATCCTTCCATTGCTACTCTCTGCCTTCTATGGCCTAGCCAGTTCTGTATCCACCTTGCCAGCTCACCCCTGATCCCGTGTGACTTCACCTTTTGTACTAGTCTACCATGAGGGACCTTGTCAAAGGCCTTACTGAAGTCCATTTGGACAACATCCACTGCCCTACCTGCATCAATCATCTTAGTGACCTCCTCGAAAAACTCTATCAAGTTAGTGAGACACGACCTCCCCTTCACAAAACCGTGCTGCCTCTCACTAATACGTCCATTTGCTTCCAAATGGGAGTAGATCCTGTCTCGAAGAATTCTCTCCAGTAGTTTCCCTACCACTGAAGTAAGGCTCACCGGCCTGTAGTTCCCGGGATTATCCTTGCTACCCTTCTTAAACAGAGGAACAACATTGGCTATTCTCCAGTCCTCCAGGACATTCCCTGAAGACAGCGAGGATCCAAAGATTTCTGTCAAGGCCTCAGCAATTTCCTCTCCAGCCTCCTTCAGTATTCTGGGGTAGATTCCATCAGGCCCTGGGGACTTATCTACCTTAATATTTTTTAAGACACCCAACACCTCGCCTTTTGTGGATCTCAATGTGACCCAGGCTATCTACACACCCTTCTCCAGACTCAACATCGACCAATTTCTTCTCTTTGGTGAATACTGATGCAAAGTATTAATTTAGTACCTCGCCCATTTCCTCTGGCTCCACACATAGATTCCCTTGCCTATCCTTCAGTGGGCCAACCCTTTCCCTGGCTACCCTCTTGCTTTTTATGTACGTGTAAAAGCCTTGGGATTTTCCTTAACCCTATTTGCCAATGACTTTTCGTGACCCCTTGTAGCCCTCCTGACTCCTTGCTTAAGTAACTTCCTACTTTCCTTATATTCCACGCAGGCTTCGTCTGTTCCCAGCCTTTTAGCCCTGACAAATGCCTCCTTTTTCTTTTTGGCGAGGCCTACAATATCTCTCGTCATCCATGGTTCCCGAAAATTTGCCGTATTTATCCTTCTTCCTCACAGGAACATGCCGGTCCTGAATTCCTTTCAACTGCCACTTGAAAGCCTCCCACATGTCAGATGTTGATTTGCCCTCAAACATCCGCCCCCAATCTATGTTCTTCAGTTCCCACCTAATATTGTTATAATTAGCCTTCCCCCAATTTAGCACATTCATCCTAGGACCACTCTTATCCTTGTCCACCAGTACTTTAAAACTTACTGAATTGTGTTCACTGTTACCGAAATGCTCCCCTACTGAAACATCTACCACCTGGCCGGGCTCATTCCCCAATACCAGGTCCAGTACCGCCCCTTCCCGAGTTGGACTGTCTACATATTGTTTTAAGAAGCCCTCCTGGATGCTCCTTACAAACTCCGCCCCGTCTAAGCCCCTGGCACTAAGTCAGTCCCAGTCAATATTGGGGAAGTTGAAGTCTCCCATCACCACAACCCTGTTGTTTTTACTCTTTTCCAAAATCTGTCTACCTATCTGCTCCTCTATCTCCCGCTGGCTGTTGGGAGGCCTGTAGTAAACCCCCAACATTGTGACTGCACCCTTCTTATTCCTGATCTCTACCCATATAGCCTCACTGCCCTCTGAGGTGTCCTCTCGCAGTACAGCTGTGATGTTCTCCCGAACCAGTAGAGCAACTCCGCCTCTCCTTTTACATCCCCCTCTATCCCTCCTGAAACATCTAAATCCTGGAACGTTTAGCTGCCAATCCTGCCCTTCCCTCAACCAGGTCTCTGTAATGGCAACAGCATCATAGTTCCAAGTACTAATCCAAGCTCGAAGTTCATCTGCCTTACCCATAATACTTCTTGCATTAAAACATATGCACTTCAGGCCACCAGACCCGCTGTATTCAGCAACTTCTCCCTGTCTGCTCTGCCTCAGAGCCACACTGTCCATATTCCCTAGTTCTCCCTCAATGCTCTCACCTTCTGACCTATTGCTCCCGTGCCCACCACCCTGCCATACTTTAAGCCCTCCCGTGTGACACTAGCAAAAGTCTGATTAACCTGCACCCTGCCAGTCACTACACAGACACTGTCTGATTAACCTGCACCCTGCCAGTCACTACACAGATTCTGTCTGATTAACCTGCACCCTGCCAGTCACTACACAGACTCTGTCTGATTAACCTGCACCCTGCCAGTCACTACACAGTCACTGTCTGATTAACCTGCACCCTGCCAGTCACTACACAGACACTGTCTGATTAACCTGCACCCTGCCAGTCACTACACAGACACTGTCTGATTAACCTGCACCCTGCCAGTCACTACACAGACACTGTCTGATTAACCTGCACCCTGCCAGTCACTACACAGACACTGTCTGATTAACCTGCGCCCTGCCAGTCACTACACAGACACTGTCTGATTAACCTGCACCCTGCCAGTCACTACACAGACACTGTCTGATTAACCTGCACCCTGCCAGTCACTACACAGACACTGTCTGATTAACCTTCGCCCTGCCAGTCACTACACAGACACTGTCTGATTAACCTGCACCCTGCCAGTCACTACACAGACACTGTCTGATTAACCTGCACCCTGCCAGTCACTACACAGACACTGTCTGATTAACCTGCACCCTGCCAGTCACTACACAGTCACTGTCTGATTAACCTGCACCCTGCCAGTCACTACACAGACACTGTCTGATTAACCTGCACCCTGCCAGTCACTACACAGACGCTGTCTGATTAACCTGCATCCTGCCAGTCACTACACAGACACTGTCTGATTAACCTGCACCCTGCCAGTCACTACACAGACACTGTCTGATTAACCTGCACCCTGCCAGTCACTACACAGACACTGTCTGATTAACCTGCACCCTGCCAGTCACTACACAGACACTGTCTGATTAACCTGCACCCTGCCAGTCACTACACAGACACTGTCTGATTAACCTGCATCCTGCCAGTCACTACACAGACACTGTCTGATTAACCTGCACCCTGCCAGTCACTACACAGACACTGTCTGATTAACCTGCACCCTGCCAGTCACTACACAGACACTGTCTGATTAACCTGCACCCTGCCAGTCACTACACAGACACTGTCTGATTAACCTGCACCCTGCCAGTCACTACACAGACTCTGTCTGATTAACCTTCACCCTGCCAGTCACTACACAGACACTGTCTGATTAACCTGCACCCTGCCAGTCACTACACAGACACTGTCTGATTAACCTTTACCCTGCCAGTCACTGCACAGACACTGTCTGATTAACCTGCACCCTGCCAGTCACTACACAGACACTGTCTGATTAACCTTCACCCTGCCAGTCTCTACACAGACACTGTCAGATTAACCTTTACCCTGCCAGTCACTACACAGACTCTGTCTGATTAACCTTCACCCTGCCAGTCACTACACAGACACTGTCTGATTAACCTGCACCCTGCCAGTCACTACACAGACACTGTCTGATTAACCTTTACCCTGCCAGTCACTACACAGACTCTGTCTGATTAACCTGCACCCTGCCAGTCACTACACAGACAATGTCTGATTAACCTGCGCCCTGCCAGTCACTACACAGACACTGTCTGATTAACCTTCACCCTGCCAGTCACTACACAGACACTGTCTGATTAACCTGCATCCTGCCAGTCACTACACAGACTCTGTCTGATTAACCTGCACCCTGCCAGTCACTACACAGACTCTGTCTGATTAACCTGCGCCCTGCCAGTCACTACACAGACACTGTCTGATTAACCTGCACCCTGCCAGTCACTACACAGACAATGTCTGATTAACCTGCGCCCTGCCAGTCACTACACAGACACTGTCTGATTAACCTTCACCCTGCCAGTCACTACACAGACACTGTCTGATTAACCTTCGCCCTGCCAGTCACTACACAGACACTGTCTGATTAACCTGCACCCTGCCAGTCACTACACAGACTCTGTCTGATTAACCTGCACCCTGCCAGTCACTACACAGACTCTGTCTGATTAACCTGCACCCTGACAGTCACTACACAGACTCTGTCTGATTAACCTGCACCCTGCCAGTCACTACACAGACTCTGTCTGATTAACCTGCACCCTGCCAGTCACTACACAGACTCTGTCTGATTAACCTGCACCCTGCCAGTCACTACACAGACTCTGTCTGATTAACCTGCACCCTGCCAGTCACTACACAGACAATGTCTGATTAACCTGCGCCCTGCCAGTCACTACACAGACACTGTCTGATTAACCTGCGCCCTGCCAGTCACTACACAGACAATGTCTGATTAACCTGCGCCCTGCCAGTCACTACACAGACACTGTCTGATTAACCTGCGCCCTGCCAGTCACTACACAGACAATGTCTGATTAACCTGCGCCCTGCCAGTCACTACACAGACTCTGTCTGATTAACCTGCATCCTGCCAGTCACTACACAGACTCTGTCTGATTAACCTGCACCCTACCAGTCACTACACAGACTCTGTCTGATTAACCTGCACCCTGCCAGTCACTACACAGACTCTGTCTGATTAACCTGCACCCTGCCAGTCACTACACAGACAATGTCTGATTAACCTGCGCCCTGCCAGTCACTACACAGACACTGTCTGATTAACCTTCACCCTGCCAGTCACTACACAGACACTGTCTGATTAACCTTCGCCCTGCCAGTCACTACACAGACACTGTCTGATTAACCTGCACCCTGCCAGTCACTACACAGACACTGTCTGATTAACCTGCACCCTGCCATTCACTACACAGACAATGTCTGATTAACCTGCACCCTGCCAGTCACTACACAGACACTGTCTGATTAACCTGCACCCTGCCAGTCACTACACAGACTCTGTCTGATTAACCTGCACCCTGCCAGTCACTACACAGACTCTGTCTGATTAACCTGCACCCTGCCAGTCACGACACAGACACTGTCTGATTAACCTTCACCCTGCCAGTCACTACACAGACACTGTCTGATTAACCTTCGCCCTGCCAGTCACTACACAGACACTGTCTGATTAACCTGCACCCTGCCAGTCACTACACAGACACTGTCTGATTAACCTGCACCCTGCCATTCACTACACAGACAATGTCTGATTAACCTGCACCCTGCCAGTCACTACACAGACACAGTCTGATTAACCTGCACCCTGCCAGTCACTACACAGACTCTGTCTGATTAACCTGCACCCTGCCAGTCACTACACAGACTCTGTCTGATTAACCTGCACCCTGCCAGTCACTACACAGACTCTGTCTGATTAACCTGCACCCTGCCAGTCACTACACAGACTCTGTCTGATTAACCTGCACCCTGCCAGTCACTACACAGACTCTGTCTGATTAACCTGCACCCTGCCAGTCACTACACAGACTCTGTCTGATTAACCTGCACCCTGCCAGTCACTACACAGTCTCTGCCTGATTAACCTGCACCCTGCCAGTCACTACACAGACTCTGTCTGATTAACCTGCACCCTGCCAGTCACTACACAGACTCTGTCTGATTAACCTGCACCCTGCCAGTCACTACACAGACTCTGTCTGATTAACCTGCACCCTGCCAGTCACTACACAGACTCTGTCTGATTAACCTGCACCCTGCCAGTCACTACACAGACTCTGTCTGATTAACCTGCACCCTGCCAGTCACTACACAGACTCTGTCTGATTAACCTGCACCCTGCCAGTCACTACACAGACTCTGTCTGATTAACCTGCACCCTGCCAGTCACTACACAGACACTGTCTGATTAACCTGCACCCTGCCAGTCTCTACACAGACACTGTCTGATAAACCTTCGCCCTGCCAGTCAACACACAGACACTGTCTGATTAACCTGCACCCTGCCAGCCACTACACAGACGCTGTCAGATTAACCTGCACCCTGCCAGTCACTACACAGACACTGTCTGATTAACCTGCGCCCTCCCAGTCACTACACAGACACTGTCTGATTAACCTTCACCCTGCCAGTCACTACACAGACACTGTCTGATTAACCTTCACCCTGCCAGTCACTACACAGACACTGTCTGATTAACCTGCACCCTGCCAGTCACTACACAGACACTGTCTGATTAACCTGCACCCTGCCAGTCACTACACAGACACTGTCTGATTAACCTGCACCCTGCCAGTCACTACACAGACTCTGTCTGATTAACCTGCACCCTGCCAGTCACTACACAGACTCTGTCTGATTAACCTGCACCCTGCCAGTCACTACACAGACTCTGTCTGATTAACCTGCACCCTGCCAGTCACTACACAGACTCTGTCTGATTAACCTGCACCCTGCCAGTCACTACACAGACTCTGTCTGATTAACCTGCACCCTGCCAGTCACTACACAGACTCTGTCTGATTAACCTTCACCTTGCCAGTCACTACACAGACACTGTCTGATTAACCTGCACCCTGCCAGTCACTACACAGACAATGTCTGATTAACCTGCGCCCTGCCAGTCACTACACAGACACTGTCTGATTAACCTGCACCCTGCCAGTCACTACACAGACAATGTCTGATTAACCTGCGCCCTGCCAGTCACTACACAGACACTGTCTGATTAACCTGCGCCCTGCCAGTCACTACACAGACAATGTCTGATTAACCTGCGCCCTGCCAGTCACTACACAGACACTGTCTGATTAACCTTCGCCCTGCCAGTCACTACACAGACTCTGTCTGATTAACCTGCACCCTGCCAGTCACTACACAGACTCTGTCTGATTAACCTGCACCCTGCCAGTCACTACACAGACTCTGTCTGATTAACCTGCACCCTGCCAGTCACTACACAGACAATGTCTGATTAACCTGCGCCCTGCCAGTCACTACACAGACACTGTCTGATTAACCTTCACCCTGCCAGTCACTACACAGACACTGTCTGATTAACCTTCGCCCTGCCAGTCACTACACAGACACTGTCTGATTAACCTGCACCCTGCCAGTCACTACACAGACACTGTCTGATTAACCTGCACCCTGCCAGTCACTACACAGACACTGTCTGATTAACATGCAACCTGCCAGTCACTACACAGACTCTGTCTGATTAACCTGCACCCTGCCAATCACTACACAGACACTGTCTGATTAACCTTTACTCTGCCAGTCACGACACAGACAATGTCTGATTAACCTGCACCCTGCCAGTCACTACACAGACTCTGTCTGATTAACCTGCACCCTGCCAGCCACTACACAGACGCTGTCAGATTAACCTGCGCCCTGCCAGTCACTACACAGACACTGTCTGATTAACCTTCGCCCTGCCAGTCAACACACAGACACTGTCTGATTAACCTGCACCCTGCCAGCCACTACACAGACACTGTCTGATTAACCTGCACCCGGCCAGTCACTACAAAGACTCTGTCTGATTAACCTGCACACTGCCAGTCACTACAAAGACTCTGTCTGATTAACCTGCACCCTGCCAGTCACTACACAGACACTGTCTGATTAACCTGCATCCTGCCAGCCACTACACAGACACTGTCTGATTAACCTGCATCCTGCCAGTCATTACACAGACACTGTCTGATTAACCTGCATCCTGCCAGTCACTACACAGACTCTGTCTGATTAACCTGCACCCTGCCAGTCACTACACAGACACTGTCTGATTAACCTGCATCCTGCCAGCCACTACACAGACACTGTCTGATTAACCTGCATCCTGCCAGTCATTACACAGACACTGTCTGATTAACCTGCATCCTGCCAGTCACTACACAGACTCAGTCTGATTAACCTGCACCCTGCCAGTCACTACACAGACACTGTCTGATTAACCTTCGCCCTGCCAGTCACTACAAAGACTCTGTCTGATTAACCTGCACCCTGCCAGTCACTACACAGACACTGTCTGATTAACCTGCATCCTGCCAGTCACTACACAGACACTGTCTGATTAACCTGCACCCTGCCAGTCACTACACAGACACTGTCTGATTAACCTGCACCCTGCCAGTCACTGCACAGACACTGTCTGATTAACATGCACCCTGCCAGTCTCTACACAGACACTGTCTGATTAACCTGCATCCTGCCAGTCACTACACAGACACTGTCTGATTAACCTGCACCCTGCCAGTCACTACACAGACACTGTCTGATTAACCTTTACCCTGCCAGTCACTACACAGACACTGTCTGATTAACCTGCACCCTGCCAGTCACTACACAGACACTGTCTGATTATCCTGCACACTGCCAGTCACTACACAGACACTGTCTGATTAACCTGCACCCTGCCAGTCACTACACAGACTCTGTCTGATTAACCTGCACCCTGCCAGTCACTACACAGACACTGTCTGATTAACCTTCACCCTGCCAGTCACTACACAGACACTGTCTGATTAACCTGCACCCTGCCAGTCACTACACAGACACTGTCTGATTAACCTGCACCCTGCCAGTCACTACACAGAAAATGTCTGATTAACCTGCACCCTGCCAGTCACTACACAGACTCTGTCTGATTAACCTGCACCCTGCCAGTCACTACACAGACACTGTCTGATTAACCTTCACCCTGCCAGTCACTACACAGACACTGTCTGATTAACCTTCGCCCTGCCAGTCACTACACAGACACTGTCTGATTAACCTGCACCCTGCCAGTCACTACACAGACACTGTCTGATTAACCTGCACCCTGCCAGTCACTACACAGACACTGTCTGATTAACCTGCACCCTGCCAGTCACTACACAGACACTGTCTGATTAACCTGCACCCTGCCAGTCACTACACAGACTCTGTCTGATTAACCTGCACCCTGCCAGTCACTACACAGACACTGTCTGATTAACCTGCACCCTGCCAGTCACTACACAGACACTGTCAGATTAACCTGCGCCCTGCCAATCACTACACAGACTCTGTCTGGTTAACCTTTACCCTGCCAATCACTACACAGACACTGTCTGATTAACCTTTACTCTGCCAGTCACGACACAGACACTGTCTGATTAACCTGCACCCTGCCAGTCACTACACAGACTCTGTCTGATTAACCTGCACCCTGCCAGTCACTACACAGACACTGTCTGATTGACCTGCACCCTGCCAGTCACTACACAGACACTGTCTGATTAACCTTTACCCTGCCAGTCACTACACAGACTCTGTCTGATTAACCTGCACCCTGCCAGTCACTACACAGACTCTGTCTGATTAACCTTCGCCCTGCCAGTCAACACACAGACACTGTCTGATTAACCTGCACCCTGCCAGTCACTACACAGACACTGTCTGATTAACCTTTACCCTGCCAGTCACTACACAGACTCTGTCTGATTAACCTGCACCCTGCCAGTCACTACACAGACTCTGTCTGATTAACCTTCGCCCTGCCAGTCAACACACAGACACTGTCTGATTAACCTTCACCCTGCCAGTCACTACACAGACACTGTCTGATTAACCTGCACCCTGCCAGTCACTACACAGACACTGTCTGATTAACCTGCACCCTGCCAGTCACTACACAGACACTGTCTGATTAACCTGCACCCTGCCAGTCACTACACAGACAATGTCTGATTAACCTGCACCCTGCCATTCACTACACAGACACTGTCTGATTAACCTGCACCCTGCCAGTCACTACACAGACTCTGTCTGATTAACCTGCACCCTGCCAGTCACTACACAGACACTGTCAGATTAACCTGCGCCCTGCCAGTCACTACACAGACTCTGTCTGGTTAACCTTTACCCTGCCAATCACTACACAGACACTGTCTGATTAACCTTTACTCTGCCAGTCACGACACAGACACTGTCTGATTAACCTGCACCCTGCCAGTCACTACACAGACTCTGTCTGATTAACCTGCACCCTGCCAGTCACTACACAGACACTGTCTGATTGACCTGCACCCTGCCAGTCACTACACAGACACTGTCTGATTAACCTTTACCCTGCCAGTCACTACACAGACTCTGTCTGATTAACCTGCACCCTGCCAGTCACTACACAGACTCTGTCTGATTAACCTTCGCCCTGCCAGTCAACACACAGACACTGTCTGATTAACCTGCACCCTGCCAGTCACTACACAGACACTGTCTGATTAACCTGCGCCCTGCCAGTCACTACACAGACTCTGTCTGGTTAACCTTTACCCTGCCAGTCACTACACAGACACTGTCTGATTAACCTGCACCCTGCCAGTCACTACACAGACACTGTCTGATTAACCTTCGCCCTGCCAGTCACTACACAGACACTGTCTGATTAACCTTCGCCCTGCCCGTCACTACACAGACACTGTCTGATTAACCTGCACACTGCCAGTCACTACACAGACACTGTCTGATTAACCTTCAACCTGCCAGTCACTGCACAGACTCTGTCCGATTAACCTTTACCCTGCCAGTCACTACACAGACACTGTCTGATTAACCTGCGCCCTGCCAGTCACTACACAGACACTGTCTGGTTAACCTTTACCCTGCCAGTCACTACACAGACACTGTCTGATTAACCTGCACCCTGCCAGTCACTACACAGACACTGTCAGATTAACCTTCAACCTGCCAGTCACTACACAGACTCTGTCTGATTAACCTGCACCCTCCCAGTCACTACACAGACACTGTCTGATTAACCTGCACCCTGCCAGTCACTACACAGACACTGTCTGATTAACCTTCAACCTGCCAGTCACTACACAGACACTGTCTGATTAACCTGCACCCTGCCAGTCACTACACAGACTCTGTCTGATTAACCTTCAACCTGCCAGTCACTACACAGACACTGTCTGATTAACCTGCACCCTGCCAGTCACTACACAGACTCTGTCTGATTAACCTTTACCCTGCCAGTCACTACAAAGACACTGTCAGATTAACCTTCAACCTGCCAGTCACTACACAGACTCTGTCTGATTAACCTGCAACCTGCCAGTCACTACACAGACTCTGTCTGATTAACCTTCAACCTGCCAGCCACTACACAGACACTGTCTGATTAACCTGCACCCTGCCAGTCACTACACAGACACTGTCTGATTAACCTTTACTCTGCCAGTCACGACACATACACTGTCTGATTAACCTTTACTCTGCCAGTCACGACACAGACACTGTCTGATTAACCTGCATCCTGCCAGTCACTACACAGACACTGTCTGATTAACCTGCACCCTGCCAGTCACTACACAGACACTGTCTGATTAACCTTTACCCTGCCAGTCACTACACAGACACTGTCTGATTAACCTGCACCCTGCCAGTCACTACACAGACACTGTCTGATTATCCTGCACACTGCCAGTCACTACACAGACACTGTCTGATTAACCTGCACCCTGCCAGTCACTACACAGACTCTGTCTGATTAACCTGCACCCTGCCAGTCACTACACAGACACTGTCTGATTATCCTGCACCCTGCCAGTCACTACACAGACACTGTCTGATTAACCTGCACCCTGCCAGTCACTACACAGACACTGTCTGATTAACCTGCACCCTGCCAGTCACTACACAGAAAATGTCTGATTAACCTGCACCCTGCCAGTCACTACACAGACTCTGTCTGATTAACCTGCACCCTGCCAGTCACTACACAGACACTGTCTGATTAACCTGCACCCTGCCAGTCACTACACAGACAATGTCTGATTAACCTGCACCCTGCCAGTCACTACACAGACACTGTCTGATTAACCTGCACCCTGCCAGTCACTACACAGACACTGTCTGATTAACCTGCACCCTGCCAGTCACTACACAGACACTGTCTGATTATCCTGCACACTGCCAGTCACTACACAGACAATGTCTGATTAACCTGCACCCTGCCAGTCACTACACCGACTCTGTCTGATTAACCTGCACCCTGCCAGTCACTACACAGACACTGTCTGATTAACCTGCACCCTGCCAGTCACTACACAGACACTGTCTGATTAACCTGCACCCTGCCAGTCACTACACAGACACTGTCTGATTAACCTGCACCCTGCCAGTCACTACACAGACTCTGTCTGATTAACCTGCACCCTGCCAGTCACTACACAGACACTGTCTGATTAACCTGCACCCTGCCAGTCACTACACAGACACTGTCAGATTAACCTGCGCCCTGCCAATCACTACACAGACTCTGTCTGGTTAACCTTTACCCTGCCAATCACTACACAGACACTGTCTGATTAACCTTTACTCTGCCAGTCACGACACAGACACTGTCTGATTAACCTGCACCCTGCCAGTCACTACACAGACTCTGTCTGATTAACCTGCACCCTGCCAGTCACTACACAGACACTGTCTGATTGACCTGCACCCTGCCAGTCACTACACAGACACTGTCTGATTAACCTTTACCCTGCCAGTCACTACACAGACTCTGTCTGATTAACCTGCACCCTGCCAGTCACTACACAGACTCTGTCTGATTAACCTTCGCCCTGCCAGTCAACACACAGACACTGTCTGATTAACCTGCACCCTGCCAGTCACTACACAGACACTGTCTGATTAACCTTTACCCTGCCAGTCACTACACAGACTCTGTCTGATTAACCTGCACCCTGCCAGTCACTACACAGACTCTGTCTGATTAACCTTCGCCCTGCCAGTCAACACACAGACACTGTCTGATTAACCTTCACCCTGCCAGTCACTACACAGACACTGTCTGATTAACCTGCACCCTGCCAGTCACTACACAGACACTGTCTCATTATCCTGCACACTGCCAGTCACTACACAGACAATGTCTGATTAACCTGCACCCTGCCAGTCACTACACAGACTCTGTCTGATTAACCTGCACCCTGCCAGTCACTACACAGACACTGTCTGATTAACCTGCACCCTGCCAGTCACTACACAGACACTGTCTGATTAACCTGCACCCTGCCAGTCACTACACAGACACTGTCTGATTAACCTGCACCCTGCCAGTCACTACACAGACACTGTCTGATTAACCTGCACCCTGCCAGTCACTACACAGACAATGTCTGATTAACCTGCACCCTGCCATTCACTACACAGACACTGTCTGATTAACCTGCACCCTGCCAGTCACTACACAGACTCTGTCTGATTAACCTGCACCCTGCCAGTCACTACACAGACTCTGTCAGATTAACCTGCGCCCTGCCAGTCACTACACAGACTCTGTCTGGTTAACCTTTACCCTGCCAATCACTACACAGACACTGTCTGATTAACCTTTACTCTGCCAGTCACGACACAGACACTGTCTGATTAACCTGCACCCTGCCAGTCACTACACAGACTCTGTCTGATTAACCTGCACCCTGCCAGTCACTACACAGACACTGTCTGATTGACCTGCACCCTGCCAGTCACTACACAGACACTGTCTGATTAACCTTTACCCTGCCAGTCACTACACAGACTCTGTCTGATTAACCTGCACCCTGCCAGTCACTACACAGACTCTGTCTGATTAACCTTCGCCCTGCCAGTCAACACACAGACACTGTCTGATTAACCTGCACCCTGCCAGTCACTACACAGACACTGTCTGATTAACCTGCGCCCTGCCAGTCACTACACAGACTCTGTCTGGTTAACCTTTACCCTGCCAGTCACTACACAGACACTGTCTGATTAACCTGCACCCTGCCAGTCACTACACAGACACTGTCTGATTAACCTTCGCCCTGCCAGTCACTACACAGACACTGTCTGATTAACCTTCGCCCTGCCCGTCACTACACAGACACTGTCTGATTAACCTGCACACTGCCAGTCACTACACAGACACTGTCTGATTAACCTTCAACCTGCCAGTCACTGCACAGACTCTGTCCGATTAACCTTTACCCTGCCAGTCACTACACAGACACTGTCTGATTAACCTGCGCCCTGCCAGTCACTACACAGACACTGTCTGGTTAACCTTTACCCTGCCAGTCACTACACAGACACTGTCTGATTAACCTGCACCCTGCCAGTCACTACACAGACACTGTCAGATTAACCTTCAACCTGCCAGTCACTACACAGACTCTGTCTGATTAACCTGCACCCTCCCAGTCACTACACAGACACTGTCTGATTAACCTGCACCCTGCCAGTCACTACACAGACACTGTCTGATTAACCTTCAACCTGCCAGTCACTACACAGACACTGTCTGATTAACCTGCACCCTGCCAGTCACTACACAGACTCTGTCTGATTAACCTTCAACCTGCCAGTCACTACACAGACACTGTCTGATTAACCTGCACCCTGCCAGTCACTACACAGACTCTGTCTGATTAACCTTTACCCTGCCAGTCACTACAAAGACACTGTCAGATTAACCTTCAACCTGCCAGTCACTACACAGACTCTGTCTGATTAACCTGCAACCTGCCAGTCACTACACAGACTCTGTCTGATTAACCTTCAACCTGCCAGCCACTACACAGACACTGTCTGATTAACCTGCACCCTGCCAGTCACTACACAGACACTGTCTGATTAACCTTTACTCTGCCAGTCACGACACATACACTGTCTGATTAACCTTTACTCTGCCAGTCACGACACAGACACTGTCTGATTAACCTGCACCCTGCCAGTCACTACACAGACACTGTCTGATTAACCTGCACCCTGCCAGTCACTACACAGACACTGTCTGATTAACCTGCACCCTGCCAGTCACTGCACAGACACTGTCTGATTAACCTTCGCCCGGCCAGTCACTACACAGACACTGTCTGATTAACCTGCACCCTGCCAGTCACTACACAGACACTGTCTGATTAACCTTCGCCCTGCCAGTCACTACACAGACACTGTCTGATTAACCTGCACCCTGCCAGTCACTACAAAGACTCTGTTTGATTAACCTGCACCCGGCCAGTCACTACACAGACACTGTCTGATTAACCTGCACCCTGCCAGTCACTACACAGACTCTGTCTGATTAACCTGCACCCTGCCAGTCACTACACAGACACTGTCTGATTAACCCTAACCCTGCCAGTCACTACAAAGACTCTGTTTGATTAACCTGCACCCGGCCAGTCACTACACAGACACTGTCTGATTAACCTTCGCCCTGCCAGTCACTACACAGACACTGTCTGATTAACCTGCACCCTGCCAGTCACTACAAAGACTCTGTTTGATTAACCTGCACCCGGCCAGTCACTACACAGACACTGTCTGATTAACCTGCACCCTGCCAGTCACTACACAGACTCTGTCTGATTAACCTGCACCCTGCCAGTCACTACACAGACACTGTCTGATTAACCTTTACCCTGCCAGTCACTACACAGACACTGTCTGATTAACCTGCACCCTGCCAGTCACTACACAGACACTGTCTGATTAACCTGCACCCTGCCAGTCACTACACAGACACTGTCTGATTAACCTGCCCCTGCCAGTCACTACACAGATTCTGTCTGATTAACCTGCACCCTGCCAGTCACTACACAGACACTGTATGATTAACCTTTACCCTGCCAGTCACTACACAGACACTGTCTGATTAACCTGCGCCCTGCCAGTCACTACACAGACACTGTCTGATTAACCTGCACCCTGCCAGTCACTACACAGACACTGTCTGATTAACCTGCACCCTGCCAGTCACTACACAGACACTGTCTGATTAACATGCACCCTGCCAGTCTCTACACAGACACTGTCTGATTAACCTGCATCCTGCCAGTCACTACACAGACACTGTCTGATTAACCTTTACCCTGCCAGTCACTACACAGACTCTGTCTGATTAACCTGCACCCTGCCAGTCACTACACAGACTCTGTCTGATTAACCTTCGCCCTGCCAGTCAACACACAGACACTGTCTGATTAACCTGCACCCTGCCAGTCACTACACAGACACTGTCTGATTAACCTGCGCCCTGCCAGTCACTACACAGACTCTGTCTGGTTAACCTTTACCCTGCCAGTCACTACACAGACACTGTCTGATTAACCTGCACCCTGCCAGTCACTACACAGACACTGTCTGATTAACCTTCGCCCTGCCAGTCACTACACAGACACTGTCTGATTAACCTTCGCCCTGCCCGTCACTACACAGACACTGTCTGATTAACCTGCACACTGCCAGTCACTACACAGACACTGTCTGATTAACCTTCAACCTGCCAGTCACTGCACAGACTCTGTCCGATTAACCTTTACTCTGCCAGTCACTACACAGACACTGTCTGATTAACCTGCGCCCTGCCAGTCACTACACAGACACTGTCTGGTTAACCTTTACCCTGCCAGTCACTACACAGACACTGTCTGATTAACCTGCACCCTGCCAGTTACTACACAGACACTGTCAGATTAACCTTCAACCTGCCAGTCACTACACAGACTCTG
Source organism: Scyliorhinus torazame (assembly GCF_047496885.1). NCBI lineage: Eukaryota > Metazoa > Chordata > Chondrichthyes > Carcharhiniformes > Scyliorhinidae > Scyliorhinus > Scyliorhinus torazame. The sequence goes on from NC_092720.1 coordinate 2,320,568, forward strand.
TCTGATTAACCTGCACCCTCCCAGTCACTACACAGACACTGTCTGATTAACCTGCACCCTGCCAGTCACTACACAGACACTGTCTGATTAACCTTCAACCTGCCAGTCACTACACAGACACTGTCTGATTAACCTGCACCCTGCCAGTCACTACACAGACTCTGTCTGATTAACCTTCAACCTGCCAGTCACTACACAGACACTGTCTGATTAACCTGCACCCTGCCAGTCACTACACAGACTCTGTCTGATTAACCTTTACCCTGCCAGTCACTACAAAGACACTGTCAGATTAACCTTCAACCTGCCAGTCACTACACAGACTCTGTCTGATTAACCTGCAACCTGCCAGTCACTACACAGACTCTGTCTGATTAACCTTCAACCTGCCAGCCACTACACAGACACTGTCTGATTAACCTGCACCCTGCCAGTCACTACACAGACACTGTCTGATTAACCTTTACTCTGCCAGTCACGACACATACACTGTCTGATTAACCTTTACTCTGCCAGTCACGACACAGACACTGTCTGATTAACCTGCACCCTGCCAGTCACTACACAGACACTGTCTGATTAACCTGCACCCTGCCAGTCACTACACAGACACTGTCTGATTAACCTGCACCCTGCCAGTCACTACACAGACACTGTCTGATTAACCTTCGCCCGGCCAGTCACTACACAGACACTGTCTGATTAACCTGCACCCTGCCAGTCACTACACAGACACTGTCTGATTAACCTTCGCCCTGCCAGTCACTACACAGACACTGTCTGATTAACCTGCACCCTGCCAGTCACTACAAAGACTCTGTTTGATTAACCTGCACCCGGCCAGTCACTACACAGACACTGTCTGATTAACCTGCACCCTGCCAGTCACTACACAGACTCTGTCTGATTAACCTGCACCCTGCCAGTCACTACACAGACACTGTCTGATTAACCCTAACCCTGCCAGTCACTACAAAGACTCTGTTTGATTAACCTGCACCCGGCCAGTCACTACACAGACACTGTCTGATTAACCTTCGCCCTGCCAGTCACTACACAGACACTGTCTGATTAACCTGCACCCTGCCAGTCACTACAAAGACTCTGTTTGATTAACCTGCACCCGGCCAGTCACTACACAGACACTGTCTGATTAACCTGCACCCTGCCAGTCACTACACAGACTCTGTCTGATTAACCTGCACCCTGCCAGTCACTACACAGACACTGTCTGATTAACCTGCACCCTGCCAGTCACTACACAGACACTGTCTGATTAACCTGCCCCTGCCAGTCACTACACAGATTCTGTCTGATTAACCTGCACCCTGCCAGTCACTACACAGACACTGTATGATTAACCTTTACCCTGCAAGTCACTACACAGACACTGTCTGATTAACCTGCGCCCTGCCAGTCACTACACAGACACTGTCTGATTAACCTGCACCCTGCCAGTCACTACACAGACACTGTCTGATTAACCTGCACCCTGCCAGTCACTACACAGACACTGTCTGATTAACATGCACCCTGCCAGTCTCTACACAGACACTGTCTGATTAACCTGCATCCTGCCAGTCACTACACAGACACTGTCTGATTAACCTGCACAATGCCAGTCACTACACAGACACTGTCTGATTAACCTTTACCCTGCCAGTCACTACACAGACACTGTCTGATTAACCTGCACCCTGCCAGTCACGACACAGACACTGTCTGATTAACATGCACCCTGCCAGTCTCTACACAGACACTGTCTGATTAACCTGCACCCTGCCAGTCACTACACAGACACTGTCTGATTAACCTGCGCCCTGCCAGTCACTACACAGACACTGTCTGATTAACCTGCACCCTGCCAGTCACTACACAGACACTGTCTGATTAACCTGCACCCTGCCAGTCACGACACAGACACTGTCTGATTAACATGCACCCTGCCAGTCACTACACAGACTCTGTCTGATTAACCTGCACCCTGCCAGTCACTAAACAGACACTGTCTGATTAACCTGCGCCCTGCCAGTCACGACACAGACACTGTCTGATTAACATGCACCCTGCCAGTCACTACACAGACTCTGTCTGATTAACCTGCACCCTGCCAGTCACTACACAGACACTGTCTGATTAACCTGCACCCTGCCAGTCACTACACAGACACTGTCTGATTAACCTGCACCCTGCCAGTCACTACACAGACACTGTCTGATTAACCTGCGCCCTGCCAGTCACTAAACAGACACTGTCTGATTAACCTGCGCCCTGCCAGTCACGACACAGACACTGTCTGATTAACATGCACCCTGCCAGTCACTACACAGACTCTGTCTGATTAACCTGCACCCTGCCAGTCACTAAACAGACACTGTCTGATTAACCTGCGCCCTGCCAGTCACGACACAGACACTGTCTGATTAACATGCACCCTGCCAGTCACTACACAGACACTGTCTGATTAACCTGCACCCTGCCAGTCACTACACAGACACTGTCTGATTAACCTGCACCCTGCCAGTCACTACACAGACACTGTCTGATTAACCTGCACCCTGCCAGTCACTACACAGACAATGTCTGATTAACCTGCACCCTGCCAGTCACTACACAGACACTGTCTGATTAACCTGCGCCCTGCCAGTCACGACACAGACACTGTCTGATTAACCTGCACCCTGCCAGTCACTACACAGACTCTGTCTGATTAACCTGCGCCCTGCCAGTCACTACACAGACACTGTCTGATTAACCTGCGCCCTGCCAGTCACGACACAGACACTGTCTGATTAACCTGCACCCTGCCAGTCACTACACAGACACTGTCTGATTAACCTTTACCCTGCCAGTCACGACACAGACACTGTCTGATTAACCTGCACCCTGCCAGTCACTACAGAGACACTGTCTGATTAGCCGGCGCCCTGCCAGTCACTACACAGACACTGTCTGATTAACCTGCGCCCTGCCAGTCACTACACAGACACTGTCTGATTAACCTGCGCCCTGCCAGTCACGACACAGACACTGTCTGATTAACCTGCACCCTGCCAGTCACAACACAGACACTGTCTGATTAACCTTTACCCTGCCAGTCACGACACAGACACTGTCTGATTAACCTGCACCCTGCCAGTCACTACACAGACACTGTCTGATTAACCTGCACCCTGCCAGTCACTACACAGACACTGTCTGATTAACCTGCACCCTGCCAGTCACTACACAGACACTGTCGGATTAACCTTTACCCTGCCAGTCACTACAGAGACACTGTCTGATTAGCCGGCGCCCTGCCAGTCACTACACAGACACTGTCTGATTAACCTGCGCCCTGCCAGTCACTACAAAGACACTGTCTGATTAACCTGCATCCTGCCAGTCACTACACAGACACTGTCTGATTAACCTGCACCCTGCCAGTCACGACACAGACACTGTCTGATTAACCTGCACCCTGCCAGTCACTACACAGACACTGTCTGATTAACCTGCACCCTGCCAGTCACTACACAGACTCTGTCTGATTAACCTTTATCCTGCCAGTCACTACACAGACACTGTCTGATTAACCTTTATCCTGCCAGTCACTACACAGACACTGTCTGATTAACCTTTATCCTGCCAGTCACTACACAGACACTGTCTGATTAACCTGCACCCTGCCAGTCACTACACAGACTCTGTCTGATTAACCTTTATCCTGCCAGTCACTACACAGACACTGTCTGATTAACCTTTATCCTGCCAGTCACTACACAGACACTGTCTGATTAACCTTTATCCTGCCAGTCACTACACAGACACTGTCTGATTAACCTGCACCCTGCCAGTCACTACACAGACTCTGTCTGATTAACCTGCACCCTGCCAGTCACTACACAGACACTGTCTGATTAACCTGCACCCTGCCAGTCACTACACAGTCTCTGTCTGATTAACCTGCACCCTGCCAGTCACTACACAGACACTGTCTGAATAACCTGCATCCTGCCAGTCACTACACAGACACTGTCTGATTAACCTGCACCCTGCCAGTCACTACACAGTCTCTGTCTGATTAACCTGCACCCTGCCAGTCACTACACAGACACTGTCTGATTAACCTGCACCCTGCCAGTCACTACACAGACACTGTCTGATTAACCTTCGCCCTGCCAGTCACTACACAGACACTGTCTGATTAACCTTCGCCCTGCCAGTCACTACACAGACACTGTCTGATTAACCTGCACCCTGTCAGTCACTACACAGACACTGTCTGATTAACCTTCGCCCTGCCAGTCACTACACAGTCTCTGCCTGATTAACCTGCAACCTGCCAGTCACTACACAGACACTGTCTGATTAACCTGCACCCTGCCAGTCACTACACAGACACTGTCTGATTAACCTGCACCCTGCCAGTCACTACACAGTCTCTGCCTGATTAACCTGCAACCTGCCAGTCACTACACAGACACTGTCTGATTAACCTGCACCCTGCCAGTCACTACACAGACTCTGTCTGATTAACCTGCATCCTGCCAGTCACGACACAGACACTGTCTGATTAACCTGCACCCTGCCAGTCACTACACAGACTCTGTCTGATTAACCTGCACCCTGCCAGTCACTACACAGACACTGTCTGATTAACCTGCACCCTGCCAGTCACTACACAGTCACTGTCTGATTAACCTGCACCCTGCCAGTCACTACACAGACACTGTCTGATTAACCTGCACCCTGCCAGTCACTACACAGACACTGTCTGATTAACCTGCACCCTGCCAGTCACTACACAGACACTGTCTGATTAACCTGCACCCTGTCAGTCACTACACAGACACTGTCTGATTAACCTGCACACTGCCAGTCACTACACAGACACTGTCTGATTAACCTGCACCCTGCCAGTCACTACACAGACTCTGTCTGATTAACCTGCACCCTGCCAGTCACTACACAGACACTGTCTGATTAACCTTTACCCTGCCAGTCACTACACAGTCACTGTCTGATTAACCTGCGCCCTGCCAGTCACTACACAGACACTGTCTGATTAACCTGCGCCCTGCCAGTCACTACAAAGACACTGTCTGATTAACCTGCACCCTGCCAGTCACTACACAGACACTGTCTGATTAACCTGCACCCTGCCAGTCACTACACAGACTCTGTCTGATTAACCTGCACCCTGCCAGTCACTACACAGTCTCTGTCTGATTAACCTGCACCCTGCCAGTCACTACACAGACACTGTCTGATTAACCTGCACCCTGCCAGTCACTACACAGACACTGTCTGATTAACCTGCACCCTGCCAGTCACTACACAGACTCTGTCTGATTAACCTGCACCCTGCCAGTCACTACACAGTCTCTGTCTGATTAACCTGCACCCTGCCAGTCACTACACAGACACTGTCTGATTAACCTGCACCCTGCCAGTCACTACACAGTCTCTGTCTGATTAACCTGCACCCTGCCAGTCACTACACAGACACTGTCTGATTAACCTGCACCCTGCCAGTCACTACACAGTCTCTGCCTGATTAACCTGCAACCTGCCAGTCACTAAACAGACACTGTCTGATTAACCTGCACCCTGCCAGTCACTACACAGACTCTGTCTGATTAACCTGCATCCTGCCAGTCACGACACAGACACTGTCTGATTAACCTGCACCCTGCCAGTCACTACACAGACACTGTCTGATTAACCTTTACCCTGCCAGTCACTACACAGTCACTGTCTGATTAACCTGCACCCTGCCAGTCACTACACAGACACTGTCTGATTAACCTGCACACTGCCAGTCACTACACAGACACTGTCTGATTAACCTGCACCCTGCCAGTCACTACACAGACACTGTCTGATTAACCTTTACCCTGCCAGTCACTACACAGTCACTGTCTGATTAACCTGCACCCTGCCAGTCACTACACAGACACTGTCTGATTAACCTGCACCCTGCCAGTCACTACACAGACACTGTCTGATTAACCTGCACCCTGCCAGTCACTACACAGACACTGTCTGATTAACCTTTACCCTGCCAGTCACTACACAGTCACTGTCTGATTAACCTGAACCCTGCCAGTCACTACACAGACACTGTCTGATTAACCTGCACCCTGCCAGTCACTACACAGACACTGTCTGATTAACCTGCACCCTGCCAGTCACTACACAGACACTGTCTGATTAACCGGCGCCCTGCCAGTCACTACACAGTCACTGTCTGATTAACCTGCGCCCTGCCAGTCACTACACAGACTCTGTCTGATTAACCTGCACCCTGCCAGTCACTACACAGACACTGTCTGATTAACCTGCACCCTGCCAGTCACTACACAGACACTGTCTGATTAACCTGCACCCTGCCAGTCACTACACAGACACTGTCTGATTAACCTGCACCCTGCCAGTCACTACACAGACACTGTCTGATTAACCGGCGCCCTGCCAGTCACTACACAGACACTGTCTGATTAACCTTCACCCTGCCAGTCACTACAGAGACACTGTCTGATTAACCTGCACCCTGCCAGTCACTACACAGACACTGTCTGATTAACCTGCACCCTGCCAGTCACTACACAGACACTGTCTGATTAACCTGCACCCTGCCAGTCACTACACAGACACTGTCTGATTAACCTGCACCCTGCCAGTCACTACACAGACACTGTCTGATTAACCGGCGCCCTGCCAGTCACTACACAGACACTGTCTGATTAACCTGCACCCTACCAGATATTACACAGACACTGTCTGATTAACCTGCACCCTGCCAGTCACTACACAGAGACTGTCTGATTAACCTTCGCCCTGCCAGTCACTACACAGACACTGTCTGATTAACCTGCACCCTGCCAGTCACTACACAGACACTGTCTGATTAACCTGCACCCTGCCAGTCACTACACAGACACTGTCTGATTAACCTTCGCCCTGCCAGTCACTACACAGACACTGTCTGATTAACCTTCGCCCTGCCAGTCACTACACAGTCACTGTCTGATTAACCTGCGCCCTGCCAGTCACTACAGTCACTGTCTGATTAACCTTCGCCCTGCCAGTCACTACACAGACACTGTCTGATTAACCTGCATCCTGCCAGTCACCACACAGACACTGTCTGATTAACCTGCATCCTGCCAGTCACTACACAGACACTGTCTGATTAACCTTTATCCTGCCAGTCACTACACAGACTCTGTCTGATTAACCTGCACCCTGCCAGTCACTACACAGACACTGTCTGATTAACCTGCGCCCTGCCAGTCACTACACAGACACTGTCTGATTAACCTTCGCCCTGCCAGTCACTACACAGACACTGTCTGATTAACCTTCGCCCTGCCAGTCACTACACAGACACTGTCTGATTAACCTTCGCCCTGCCAGTCACTACACAGACACTGTCTGATTAACCTTCGCCCTGCCAGTCACTACACAGTCACTGTCTGATTACCTGCGCCCTGCCAGTCACTACACAGTCACTGTCTGATTAACCTGCACCCTGCCAGTCACTACACAGACACTGTCTGATTAACCTTTACCCTGCCAGTGACTACACAGACACTGTCTGATTAACCTGCACCCTGCCAGTCACTACACAGACACTCTCTGATTAACCTGCACCCTGCCAGTCACTACACAGACACTGTCTGATTAACCTTCGCCCTGCCAGTCACTACACAGTCACTGTCTGATTAACCTGCGCCCTGCCAGTCACTACACAGACACTGTCTGATTAACCTGCACCCTGCCAGTCACTACACAGACATTGTCTGATTAACCTTCGCCCTGCCAGTCACTACACAGACACTGTCTGATTAACCTGCACCCTGCCAGTCACTACACAGACACTGTCTGATTAACCTTCGCCCTGCCAGTCACTACACAGACACTGTCTGATTAACCTTTATCCTGCCAGTCACTACACAGACACTGTCTGATTAACCTGCACCCTGCCAGTCACTACACAGTCACTGTCTGATTAACCTGCACCCTGCCAGTCACTACACAGACACTGTCTGATTAACCTTCGCCCTGCCAGTCACTACACAGGCACTGTCTGATTAACCTTTACCCTGCCAGTGACTACACAGACACTGTCTGATTAACCTGCACCCTGCCAGTCACTACACAGACACTGTCTGATTAACCTTCGCCCTGCCAGTCACTACACAGACACTGTCTGATTAACCTGCACCCTGCCAGTCACTACACAGACACTGTCTGATTAACCTTCGCCCTGCCAGTCACTACACAGACACTGTCTGATTAACCTGCACACTGCCAGTCACTACACAGACACAGTCTGATTAACCTTTACCCTGCCAGTCACTACACAGACACTGTCTGATTAACATTTACCCTGCCAGTCACTACACAGACACTGTCTGATTAACCTGCGCCCTGCCAGTCACTACACAGACACTGTCTGATTAACCTGCGCCCTGCCAGTCACTACAGTCACTGTCTGATTAACCTTCGCCCTGCCAGTCACTACACAGACACTGTCTGATTAACCTGCATCCTGCCAGTCACCACACAGACACTGTCTGATTAACCTGCGCCCTGCCAGTCACTACACAGACACTGTCTGATTAACCTGCATCCTGCCAGTCACTACACAGACACTGTCTGATTAACCTGCGCCCTGCCAGTCACTACACAGACACTGTCTGATTAACCTGCTTCCTGCCAGTCACTACACAGACACTGTCTGATTAACCTGCGCCCTGCCAGTCACTACACAGACACTGTCTGATTAACCTTCGCCCTGCCAGTCACTACACAGACACTGTCTGATTAACCTTCGCCCTGCCAGTCACTACACAGACACTGTCTGATTAACCTTCGCCCTGCCAGTCACTACACAGACACTGTCTGATTAACCTTCGCCCTGCCAGTCACTACACAGTCACTGTCTGATTAACCTGCGCCCTGCCAGTCACTAGACAGACACTGTCTGATTAACCTTTACCCTGCCAGTCACTACACAGTCACTGTCTGATTAACCTGCACCCTGCCAGTCACTAGACAGACACTGTCTGATTAACCTTTACCCTGCCAGTCACTACACAGACACTGTCTGATTAACCTGCACCCTGCCAGTCACTACACAGACACTGTCTGATTAACCTTCGCCCTGCCAGTCACTACACAGTCACTGTCTGATTAACCTGCGCCCTGCCAGTCACTACACAGACACTGTCTGATTAACCTGCACCCTGCCAGTCACTACACAGACACTGTCTGATTAACCTGCACCCTGCCAGTCACTACACAGACACTGTCTGATTAACCTTCGCCCTGCCAGTCACTACACAGACACTGTCTGATTAACCTGCACCCTGCCAGTCACTACACAGACACTGTCTGACTAACCTGCACCCTGCCAGTCACTACACAGACACTGTCTGATTAACCTGCACCCTGCCAGTCACTACACAGACACTGTCTGATTAACCTTCGCCCTGCCAGTCACTACACAGACACTGTCTGATTAACCTGCACCCTGCCAGTCACTACACAGACACTGTCTGACTAACCTGCACCCTGCCAGTCACTACACAGACTCTGTCTGATTAACCTTCGCCCTGCCAGTCACTACACAGACACTGTCTGATTAACCTTCGCCCTGCCAGTCACTACACAGACACTGTCTGATTAACCTGCATCCTGCCAGTCACTACACAGACACTGTCTGACTAACCTTCGCCCTGCCAGTCACTACACAGACACTGTCTGATTAACCTGCACCCTGCCAGTCACTACACAGACACTGTCTGATTAACCTTTACCCTGCCAGTCACTACACAGACACTGTCTGATTAACCTGCGCCCTGCCAGTCACTACACAGACACTGTCTGATTAACCTGCGCCCTGCCAGTCACGACACAGACACTGTCTGATTAACCTGCACCCTGCCAGTCACTACGCAGACACTGTCTGATTAACCTTTATCCTGCCAGTCACTACACAGTCACTGTCTGATTAACCTTCGCCCTGCCAGTCACGACACAGACACTGTCTGATTAACCTGCACCCTGCCAGTCACTACACAGACACTGTCTGATTAACCTGCACCCTGCCAGTCACTACACAGACACTGTCTGATTAACCTGCACCCTGCCAGTCACTACACAGACACTGTCTGATTAACCTTCGCCCTGCCAGTCACTACACAGACACTGTCTGATTAACCTTTATCCTGCCAGTCACTACACAGACACTGTCTGATTAACCTGCACCCTGCCAGTCACTACACAGTCACTGTCTGATTAACCTGCACCCTGCCAGTCACTACACAGACACTGTCTGATTAACCTTCGCCCTGCCAGTCACTACACAGGCACTGTCTGATTAACCTTTACCCTGCCAGTGACTACACAGACACTGTCTGATTAACCTGCACCCTGCCAGTCACTACACAGACACTGTCTGATTAACCTTCGCCCTGCCAGTCACTACACAGACACTGTCTGATTAACCTGCACCCTGCCAGTCACTACACAGACACTGTCTGATTAACCTTCGCCCTGCCAGTCACTACACAGACACTGTCTGATTAACCTGCACACTGCCAGTCACTACACAGACACAGTCTGATTAACCTTTACCCTGCCAGTCACTACACAGACACTGTCTGATTAACATTTACCCTGCCAGTCACTACACAGACACTGTCTGATTAACCTGCGCCCTGCCAGTCACTACACAGACACTGTCTGATTAACCTGCGCCCTGCCAGTCACTACAGTCACTGTCTGATTAACCTTCGCCCTGCCAGTCACTACACAGACACTGTCTGATTAACCTGCATCCTGCCAGTCACCACACAGACACTGTCTGATTAACCTGCGCCCTGCCAGTCACTACACAGACACTGTCTGATTAACCTGCATCCTGCCAGTCACTACACAGACACTGTCTGATTAACCTGCGCCCTGCCAGTCACTACACAGACACTGTCTGATTAACCTGCTTCCTGCCAGTCACTACACAGACACTGTCTGATTAACCTGCGCCCTGCCAGTCACTACACAGACACTGTCTGATTAACCTTCGCCCTGCCAGTCACTACACAGACACTGTCTGATTAACCTTCGCCCTGCCAGTCACTACACAGACACTGTCTGATTAACCTTCGCCCTGCCAGTCACTACACAGACACTGTCTGATTAACCTTCGCCCTGCCAGTCACTACACAGTCACTGTCTGATTAACCTGCGCCCTGCCAGTCACTAGACAGACACTGTCTGATTAACCTTTACCCTGCCAGTCACTACACAGTCACTGTCTGATTAACCTGCACCCTGCCAGTCACTAGACAGACACTGTCTGATTAACCTTTACCCTGCCAGTCACTACACAGACACTGTCTGATTAACCTGCACCCTGCCAGTCACTACACAGACACTGTCTGATTAACCTTCGCCCTGCCAGTCACTACACAGTCACTGTCTGATTAACCTGCGCCCTGCCAGTCACTACACAGACACTGTCTGATTAACCTGCACCCTGCCAGTCACTACACAGACACTGTCTGATTAACCTGCACCCTGCCAGTCACTACACAGACACTGTCTGATTAACCTTCGCCCTGCCAGTCACTACACAGACACTGTCTGATTAACCTGCACCCTGCCAGTCACTACACAGACACTGTCTGACTAACCTGCACCCTGCCAGTCACTACACAGACACTGTCTGATTAACCTGCACCCTGCCAGTCACTACACAGACACTGTCTGATTAACCTTCGCCCTGCCAGTCACTACACAGACACTGTCTGATTAACCTGCACCCTGCCAGTCACTACACAGACACTGTCTGACTAACCTGCACCCTGCCAGTCACTACACAGACTCTGTCTGATTAACCTTCGCCCTGCCAGTCACTACACAGACACTGTCTGATTAACCTTCGCCCTGCCAGTCACTACACAGACACTGTCTGATTAACCTGCATCCTGCCAGTCACTACACAGACACTGTCTGACTAACCTTCGCCCTGCCAGTCACTACACAGACACTGTCTGATTAACCTGCACCCTGCCAGTCACTACACAGACACTGTCTGATTAACCTTTACCCTGCCAGTCACTACACAGACACTGTCTGATTAACCTGCGCCCTGCCAGTCACTACACAGACACTGTCTGATTAACCTGCGCCCTGCCAGTCACGACACAGACACTGTCTGATTAACCTGCACCCTGCCAGTCACTACGCAGACACTGTCTGATTAACCTTTATCCTGCCAGTCACTACACAGTCACTGTCTGATTAACCTTCGCCCTGCCAGTCACGACACAGACACTGTCTGATTAACCTGCACCCTGCCAGTCACTACACAGACACTGTCTGATTAACCTTCACCCTGCCAGTCACTACACAGACACTGTCTGATTAACCTTTACCCTGCCAGTCACTACACAGACACTGTCTGATTAACCTGCACCCTGCCAGTCACTACACAGACAATGTCTGATTAACCTGCACCCTGCCAGTCACTACACAGACACTGTCTGATTAACCTGCACCCTGCCAGTCACTACACAGACACTGTCTGATTAACCTTTACCCTGCCAGTCACTACACAGACACTGTCTGATTAACCTGCACCCTGCCAGTCACTACACAGACAATGTCTGATTAACCTGCACCCTGCCAGTCACTACACAGACACTGTCTGATTAACCTGCACCCTGCCAGTCACTACACAGACACTGTCTGATTAACCTGCACCCTGCCAGTCACTACACAGACACTGTCTGATTAACCTGCACCCTGCCAGTCACTACACAGACACTGTCTGATTAACCTGCACCCTGCCAGTCACTACAGAGACTCTGTCTGATTAACCCGCACCCTGCCAGTCACTACACAGACACTGTCTGATTAACCTTCACCCTGCCAGTCAGTACACAGACACTGTCTGATTAACCTGCACCCTTCCAGTCACTACACAGACACTGTCTGATTAACCTGCACCCTGCCAGTCACTACACAGACACTGTCTGATTAACCTGCACCCTGCCAGTCACTACACAGACACTGTCTGATTAACCTGCGCCCTGCCAGTCACTACACAGACTCTGTTTGATTAACCTGCACCCTTCCAGTCACTACACAGACACTGTCTGATTAACCTGCACCCTGCCAGTCACTACACAGACACTGTCTGATTAACCTGCGCCCTGCCAGTCACTACACAGACTCTGTTTGATTAACCTGCAACCTTCCAGTCACTACACAGACAATGTCTGATTAACCTGCACCCTGCCAGTCACTACACAGACACTGTCTGATTAACCTGCGCCCTGCCAGTCACTACACAGACACTGTCTGATTAACCTTTATCCTGCCAGTCACTACACAGACACTGTCTGATTAACCTGCACCCTGCCAGTCACTACACAGTCACTGTCTGATTAACCTGCACCCTGCCAGTCACTACACAGACACTGTCTGATTAACCTTCGCCCTGCCAGTCACTACACAGGCACTGTCTGATTAACCTTTACCCTGCCAGTGACTACACAGACACTGTCTGATTAACCTGCACCCTGCCAGTCACTACACAGACACTGTCTGATTAACCTTCGCCCTGCCAGTCACTACACAGACACTGTCTGATTAACCTGCACCCTGCCAGTCACTACACAGACACTGTCTGATTAACCTTCGCCCTGCCAGTCACTACACAGACACTGTCTGATTAACCTGCACACTGCCAGTCACTACACAGACACTGTCTGATTAACCTGCACCCTGCCAGTCACTACACAGACACTGTCTGATTAACCTTTACCCTGCCAGTCACTACACAGACACTGTCTGATTAACCTGCGCCCTGCCAGTCACTACACAGACACTGTCTGATTAACCTGCGCCCTGCCAGTCACTACAGTCACTGTCTGATTAACCTTCGCCCTGCCAGTCACTACACAGACACTGTCTGATTAACCTGCATCCTGCCAGTCACCACACAGACACTGTCTGATTAACCTGCGCCCTGCCAGTCACTACACAGACACTGTCTGATTAACCTGCATCCTGCCAGTCACTACACAGACACTGTCTGATTAACCTGCGCCCTGCCAGTCACTACACAGACACTGTCTGATTAACCTTCGCCCTGCCAGTCACTACACAGACACTGTCTGATTAACCTGCATCCTGCCAGTCACTACACAGACACTGTCTGATTAACCTGCGCCCTGCCAGTCACTACACAGACACTGTCTGATTAACCTTCGCCCTGCCAGTCACTACACAGACACTGTCTGATTAACCTTCGCCCTGCCAGTCACTACACAGACACTGTCTGATTTACCTTCGCCCTGCCAGTCACTACACAGACACTGTCTGATTAACCTTCGCCCTGCCAGTCACTACACAGTCACTGTCTGATTAACCTGCGCCCTGCCAGTCACTACACAGTCACTGTCTGATTAACCTGCACCCTGCCAGTCACTACACAGACACTGTCTGATTAACCTTTACCCTGCCAGTCACTACAAAGACACTGTCTGATTAACCTGCACCCTGCCAGTCACTACACAGACACTGTCTGATTAACCTTCGCCCTGCCAGTCACTACACAGTCACTGTCTGATTAACCTGCGCCCTGCCAGTCACTACACAGACACTGTCTGATTAACCTGCACCCTGCCAGTCACTACACAGACACTGTCTGATTAACCTGCACCCTGCCAGTCACTACACAGACACTGTCTGATTAACCTGCACCCTGCCAGTCACTACACAGACACTGTCTGATTAACCTTCGCCCTGCCAGTCACTACACAGACACTGTCTGATTAACCTGCACCCTGCCAGTCACTACACAGACACTGTCTGACTAACCTGCACCCTGCCAGTCACTACACAGACTCTGTCTGATTAACCTTCGCCCTGCCAGTCACTACACAGACACTGTCTGATTAACCTTCGCCCTGCCAGTCACTACACAGACACTGTCTGATTAACCTGCATCCTGCCAGTCACTACACAGACACTGTCTGACTAACCTTCGCCCTGCCAGTCACTACACAGACACTGTCTGATTAACCTGCACCCTGCCAGTCACTACACAGACACTGTCTGATTAAACTTTACCCTGCCAGTCACTACACAGACACTGTCTGATTAACCTGCGCCCTGCCAGTCACTACACAGACAATGTCTGATTAACCTGCGCCCTGCCAGTCACGACACAGACACTGTCTGATTAACCTGCACCCTGCCAGTCACTACGCAGACACTGTCTGATTAACCTTTATCCTGCCAGTCACTACACAGTCACTGTCTGATTAACCTTCGCCCTGCCAGTCACGACACAGACACTGTCTGATTAACCTGCACCCTGCCAGTCACTACACAGACACTGTCTGATTAACCTTCACCCTGCCAGTCACTACACAGACACTGTCTGATTAACCTTTACCCTGCCAGTCACTACACAGACACTGTCTGATTAACCTGCACCCTGCCAGTCACTACACAGACAATGTCTGATTAACCTGCACCCTGCCAGTCACTACACAGACACTGTCTGATTAACCTGCACCCTGCCAGTCACTACACAGACACTGTCTGATTAACCTTTACCCTGCCAGTCACTACACAGACACTGTCTGATTAACCTGCACCCTGCCAGTCACTACACAGACAATGTCTGATTAACCTGCACCCTGCCAGTCACTACACAGACACTGTCTGATTAACCCGCACCCTGCCAGTCACTACACAGACACTGTCTGATTAACCTGCACCCTGCCAGTCACTACACAGACACTGTCTGATTAACCTTCGCCCTGCCAGTCACTACACAGACACTGTCTGATTAACCTGCACCCTGCCAGTCACTACACAGACACTGTCTGATTAACCTTCGCCCTGCCAGTCACTACACAGACACTGTCTGATTAACCTGCACACTGCCAGTCACTACACAGACACTGTCTGATTAACCTGCACCCTGCCAGTCACTACACAGACACTGTCTGATTAACCTTTACCCTGCCAGTCACTACACAGACACTGTCTGATTAACCTGCGCCCTGCCAGTCACTACACAGACACTGTCTGATTAACCTGCGCCCTGCCAGTCACTACAGTCACTGTCTGATTAACCTTCGCCCTGCCAGTCACTACACAGACACTGTCTGATTAACCTGCATCCTGCCAGTCACCACACAGACACTGTCTGATTAACCTGCGCCCTGCCAGTCACTACACAGACACTGTCTGATTAACCTGCATCCTGCCAGTCACTACACAGACACTGTCTGATTAACCTGCGCCCTGCCAGTCACTACACAGACACTGTCAGATTAACCTTCGCCCTGCCAGTCACTACACAGACACTGTCTGATTAACCTGCATCCTGCCAGTCACTACACAGACACTGTCTGATTAACCTGCGCCCTGCCAGTCACTACACAGACACTGTCTGATTAACCTTCGCCCTGCCAGTCACTACACAGACACTGTCTGATTAACCTTCGCCCTGCCAGTCACTACACAGACACTGTCTGATTAACCTTCGCCCTGCCAGTCACTACACAGACACTGTCTGATTAACCTTCGCCCTGCCAGTCACTACACAGTCACTGTCTGATTAACCTGCACCCTGCCAGTCACTACACAGACACTGTCTGATTAACCTGCACCCTGCCAGTCACTACACAGACACTGTCTGATTAACCTTCGCCCTGCCAGTCACTACACAGTCACTGTCTGATTAACCTGCGCCCTGCCAGTCACTACACAGACACTGTCTGATTAACCTGCACCCTGCCAGTCACTACACAGACACTTTCTGATTAACCTGCACCCTGCCAGTCACTACACAGACACTGTCTGATTAACCTGCACCCTGCCAGTCACTACAAAGACACTGTCTGATTAACCTTCGCCCTGCCAGTCACTACACAGACACTGTCTGATTAACCTGCACCCTGCCAGTCACTACACAGACACTGTCTGACTAACCTGCACCCTGCCAGTCACTACACAGACTCTGTCTGATTAACCTTCGCCCTGCCAGTCACTACACAGACACTGTCTGATTAACCTTCGCCCTGCCAGTCACTACACAGACACTGTCTGATTAACCTGCATCCTGCCAGTCACTACACAGACACTGTCTGACTAACCTTCGCCCTGCCAGTCACTACACAGACACTGTCTGATTAACCTGCACCCTGCCAGTCACTACACAGACACTGTCTGATTAACCTTTACCCTGCCAGTCACTACACAGACACTGTCTGATTAACCTGCGCCCTGCCAGTCACTACACAGACACTGTCTGATTAACCTGCGCCCTGCCAGTCACGACACAGACACTGTCTGATTAACCTGCACCCTGCCAGTCACTACGCAGACACTGTCTGATTAACCTTTATCCTGCCAGTCACTACACAGTCACTGTCTGATTAACCTTCGCCCTGCCAGTCACGACACAGACACTGTCTGATTAACCTGCACCCTGCCAGTCACTACACAGACACTGTCTGATTAACCTTCACCCTGCCAGTCACTACACAGACACTGTCTGATTAACCTTTACCCTGCCAGTCACTACACAGACACTGTCTGATTAACCAGCACCCTGCCAGTCACTACACAGACAATGTCTGATTAACCTGCACCCTGCCAGTCACTACACAGACACTGTCTGATTAACCTGCACCCTGCCAGTCACTACACAGACACTGTCTGATTAACCTTTACCCTGCCAGTCACTACACAGACACTGTCTGATTAACCTGCACCCTGCCAGTCACTACACAGACAATGTCTGATTAACCTGCACCCTGCCAGTCACTACACAGACACTGTCTGATTAACCCGCACCCTGCCAGTCACTACACAGACACTGTCTGATTAACCTGCACCCTGCCAGTCACTACACAGACACTGTCTGATTAACCTGCACCCTGCCAGTCACTACACAGACACTGTCTGATTAACCTGCACCCTGCCAGTCACTACAGAGACTCTGTCTGATTAACCCGCACCCTGCCAGTCACTACACAGACACTGTCTGATTAACCTTCACCCTGCCAGTCAGTACACAGACACTGTCTGATTAACCTGCACCCTGCCAGTCACTACACAGACACTGTCTGATTAACCTGCACCCTGCCAGTCACTACACAGACACTGTCTGATTAACCTTTATCCTGCCAGTCACTACACAGACACTGTCTGATTAACCTTTATCCTGCCAGTCACTACACAGACACTGTCTGATTAACCTGCACCCTGCCAGTCACTACACAGACACTGTCTGATTAACCTGCGCCCTGCCAGTCACTACACAGTCACTGTCTGATTAACCTGCACCCTGCCAGTCACTACACAGACACTGTCTGATTAACCTTCGCCCTGCCAGTCACTACACAGGCACTGTCTGATTAACCTTTACCCTGCCAGTGACTACACAGACACTGTCTGATTAACCTGCACCCTGCCAGTCACTACACAGACACTGTCTGATTAACCTTCGCCCTGCCAGTCACTACACAGACACTGTCTGATTAACCTGCACCCTGCCAGTCACTACACAGACACTGTCTGATTAACCTTCGCCCTGCCAGTCACTACACAGACACTGTCTGATTAACCTGCTCACTGCCAGTCACTACACAGACACTGTCTGATTAACCTGCACCCTGCCAGTCACTACACAGACACTGTCTGATTAACCTTTACCCTGCCAGTCACTACACAGACACTGTCTGATTAACCTGCGCCCTGCCAGTCACTACACAGACACTGTCTGATTAACCTGCGCCCTGCCAGTCACTACAGTCACTGTCTGATTAACCTTCGCCCTGCCAGTCACTACACAGACACTGTCTGATTAACCTGCATCCTGCCAGTCACCACACAGACACTGTCTGATTAACCTGCGCCCTGCCAGTCACTACACAGACACTGTCTGATTAACCTGCATCCTGCCAGTCACTACACAGACACTGTCTGATTAACCTGCGCCCTGCCAGTCACTACACAGACACTGTCTGATTAACCTTCGCCCTGCCAGTCACTACACAGACACTGTCTGATTAACCTACATCCTGCCAGTCACTACACAGACACTGTCTGATTAACCTGCGCCCTGCCAGTCACTACACAGACACTGTCTGATTAACCTTCGCCCTGCCAGTCACTACAAAGACACTGTCTGATTAACCTTCGCCCTGCCAGTCACTACACAGACACTGTCTGATTAACCTTCGCCCTGCCAGTCACTACACAGACACTGTCTGATTAACCTTCGCCCTGCCAGTCACTACACAGTCACTGTCTGATTAACCTGCGCCCTGCCAGTCACTACACAGTCACTGTCTGATTAACCTGCACCCTGCCAGTCACTACACAGACACTGTCTGATTAACCTTTACCCTGCCAGTCACTACAAAGACACTGTCTGATTAACCTGCACCCTGCCAGTCACTACACAGACACTGTCTGATTAACCTTCGCCCTGCCAGTCACTACACAGTCACTGTCTGATTAACCTGCGCCCTGCCAGTCACTACACAGACACTGTCTGATTAACCTGCACCCTGCCAGTCACTACACAGACACTGTCTGATTAACCTGCACCCTGCCAGTCACTACACAGACACTGTCTGATTAACCTGCACCCTGCCAGTCACTACACAGACACTGTCTGATTAACCTTCGCCCTGCCAGTCACTACACAGACACTGTCTGATTAACCTGCACCCTGCCAGTCACTACACAGACACTGTCTGACTAACCTGCACCCTGCCAGTCACTACACAGACTCTGTCTGATTAACCTTCGCCCTGCCAGTCACTACACAGACACTGTCTGATTAACCTTCGCCCTGCCAGTCACTACACAGACACTGTCTGATTAACCTGCATCCTGCCAGTCACTACACAGACACTGTCTGACTAACCTTCGCCCTGCCAGTCACTACACAGACACTGTCTGATTAACCTGCACCCTGCCAGTCACTACACAGACACTGTCTGATTAAACTTTACCCTGCCAGTCACTACACAGACACTGTCTGATTAACCTGCGCCCTGCCAGTCACTACACAGACACTGTCTGATTAACCTGCGCCCTGCCAGTCACGACACAGACACTGTCTGATTAACCTGCACCCTGCCAGTCACTACGCAGACACTGTCTGATTAACCTTTATCCTGCCAGTCACTACACAGTCACTGTCTGATTAACCTTCGCCCTGCCAGTCACGACACAGACACTGTCTGATTAACCTGCACCCTGCCAGTCACTACACAGACACTGTCTGATTAACCTTCACCCTGCCAGTCACTACACAGACACTGTCTGATTAACCTTTACCCTGCCAGTCACTACACAGACACTGTCTGATTAACCTGCACCCTGCCAGTCACTACACAGACAATGTCTGATTAACCTGCACCCTGCCAGTCACTACACAGACACTGTCTGATTAACCTGCACCCTGCCAGTCACTACACAGACACTGTCTGATTAACCTTTACCCTGCCAGTCACTACACAGACACTGTCTGATTAACCTGCACCCTGCCAGTCACTACACAGACAATGTCTGATTAACCTGCACCCTGCCAGTCACTACACAGACACTGTCTGATTAACCCGCACCCTGCCAGTCACTACACAGACACTGTCTGATTAACCTGCACCCTGCCAGTCACTACACAGACACTGTCTGATTAACCTGCACCCTGCCAGTCACTACACAGACACTGTCTGATTAACCTGCACCCTGCCAGTCACTACAGAGACTCTGTCTGATTAACCCGCACCCTGCCAGTCACTACACAGACACTGTCTGATTAACCTTCACCCTGCCAGTCAGTACACAGACACTGTCTGATTAACCTGCACCCTTCCAGTCACTACACAGACACTGTCTGATTAACCTGCACCCTGCCAGTCACTACACAGACACTGTCTGATTAACCTGCGCCCTGCCAGTCACTACACAGACTCTGTTTGATTAACCTGCACCCTTCCAGTCACTACACAGACACTGTCTGATTAACCTGCACCCTGCCAGTCACTACACAGACACTGTCTGATTAACCTGCGCCCTGCCAGTCACTACACAGACTCTGTTTGATTAACCTGCAACCTTCCAGTCACTACACAGACAATGTCTGATTAACCTGCACCCTGCCAGTCACTACACAGACACTGTCTGATTAACCTGCGCCCTGCCAGTCACTACACAGACTCTGTTTGATTAACCTGCACCCTGCCAGTCACTACACAGACTCTGTCTGATTAACCTGCACCCTGCCAGTCACTACACAGACACTGTCTGATTAACCTGCGCCCTGCCAGTCACTACACAGACAATGTCTGATTAACCTGCACACTGCCAGTCACTACACAGACTCTGTCTGATTAACCTGCACCCTGCCAGTCACTACACAGACAATGTCTGATTAACCTGCACCCTGCCAGTCACTACACAGACACTGTCTGATTAACCTGCGCCCTGCCAGTCACTACACAGACAATGTCTGATTAACCTGCACACTGCCAGTCACTACACAGACTCTGTCTGATTAACCTGCGCCCTGCCAGTCACTACACAGACAATGTCTGATTAACCTGCACCCTGCCATTCACTACACAGACAATGTCTGATTAACCTGCACCCTGCCAGTCACTACACAGACAATGTCTGATTAACCTGCACCCTGCCAGTCACTACACAGACACTGTCTGATTAACCTGCACCCTGCCAGTCACTACACAGACACTGTCTGATTAACCTGCACCCTTCCAGTCACTACACAGACACTGTCTGATTAACCTTCGCCCTGCCAGTCACTACACAGACACTGTCTGATTAACCTTTATCCTGCCAGTCACTACGCAGACACTGTCTGATTAACCTTCGCCCTGCCAGTCACTACACAGACACTATCTGATTAACCTGCACCCTGCCAGTCACTACACAGACACTGTCTGATTAACCTTCACCCTGCCAGTCACTACGCAGACACTGTCTGATTAACCTTTATCCTGCCAGTCACTACACAGACTCTGTCTGATTAACCTGCACCCTGCCAGTCACTACACAGACACTGTCTGATTAACCTGCACCCTGCCAGTCACTACACAGACACTGTCTGATTAACCTTTACCCTGCCAGTCACGACACAGACACTGTCTGATTAACCTTCACCCTGCCAGTCACTACACAGACACTGTCTGATTAACCTTTATCCTGCCAGTCACTACACAGACACTGTCTGATTAACCTGCACCCTGCCAGTCACTACGCAGACACTGTCTGATTAACCTGCACCCTGCCAGTCACTACACAGACACTGTCTGATTAACTTTCATCCTGCCAGTCACTACACAGTCACTGTCTGATTAACCTGCACCCTGCCAGTCACTACACAGACACTGTCTGATTAACCTGCACCCTGCCAGTCACTACACAGACACTGTCTGATTAACCTTCGCCCTGCCAGTCACTACACAGACACTGTCTGATTAACCTTTACCCTGCCAGTCACGACACAGACACTGTCTGATTAACCTTCACCCTGCCAGTCACTACACAGACACTGTCTGATTAACCTTTATCCTGCCAGTCACTACACAGACACTGTCTGATTAACCTGCACCCTGCCAGTCACTACGCAGACACTGTCTGATTAACCTGCACCCTGCCAGTCACTACACAGACACTGTCTGATTAACCTGCACCCTGCCAGTCACTACACAGACACTGTCTGATTAACCTGCACCCTGCCAGTCACTACACAGACTCTGTCTGATTAACCTTCGCTCTGCCAGTCACTACAGAGACACTGTCTGATTAACCTGCGCCCTGCCAGTCACTACACAGACACTGTCTGATTAACCTTCGCCCTGCCAGTCACTACACAGACTCTGTCTGATTAACCTGCACCCTGCCAGTCACTACACAGACACTGTCTGATTAACCTTCGCCCTGCCAGTCACTACACAGACACTGTCTGATTAACCTGCACCCTGCCAGTCACTACACAGACTCTGTCTGATTAACCTTCGCTCTGCCAGTCACTACACAGACACTGTCTGATTAACCTGCACCCTGCCAGTCACTACACAGACACTGTCTGATTAACCTTCGCCCTGCCAGTCACTACACAGACACTGTCTGATTAACCTGCACCCTGCCAGTCACTACACAGACACTGTCTGATTAACCTGCACCCTGCCAGTCACTACACAGACACTGTCTGATTAACCTGCACCCTGCCAGTCACTACACAGATACTGTCTGATTAACCTGCACCCTGCCAGTCACTACACAGACACTGTCTGATTAACCTGCACCCTGCCAGTCACTACACAGTCTCTGTCTGATTAACCTTCGCTCTGCCAGCCACTACACAGACACTGTCTGATTAACCTGCACCCTGCCAGTCACTACACAGACACTGTCTGATTAACCTTCGCCCTGCCGGTCACTACACAGACACTGTCTGATTAACCTGCACCCTGCCAGTCACTACACAGACTCTGTCTGATTAACCTGCACCCTGCCAGTCACTACACAGACACTGTCTGATTAACCTGCACCCTGCCAGTCACTACACAGACACTGTCTGATTAACCTTTACCCTGCCAGTCACTACACAGACACTGTCTGATTAACCTGCACCCTGCCAGTCACTACACAGACAATGTCTGATTAACCTGCACCCTGCCAGTCACTACACAGACACTGTCTGATTAACCCGCACCCTGCCAGTCACTACACAGACACTGTCTGATTAACCTGCACCCTGCCAGTCACTACACAGACACTGTCTGATTAACCTGCACCCTGCCAGTCACTACACAGACACTGTCTGATTAACCTGCACCCTGCCAGTCACTACAGAGACTCTGTCTGATTAACCCGCACCCTGCCAGTCACTACACAGACACTGTCTGATTAACCTTCACCCTGCCAGTCAGTACACAGACACTGTCTGATTAACCTGCACCCTTCCAGTCACTACACAGACACTGTCTGATTAACCTGCACCCTGCCAGTCACTACACAGAGACTGTCTGATTAACCTGCACCCTGCCAGTCACTACACAGACACTGTCTGATTAACCTGCGCCCTGCCAGTCACTACACAGACTCTGTTTGATTAACCTGCACCCTTCCAGTCACTACACAGACACTGTCTGATTAACCTGCACCCTGCCAGTCACTACACAGACACTGTCTGATTAACCTGCGCCCTGCCAGTCACTACACAGACTCTGTTTGATTAACCTGCAACCTTCCAGTCACTACACAGACAATGTCTGATTAACCTGCACCCTGCCAGTCACTACACAGACACTGTCTGATTAACCTGCACCCTGCCAGTCACTACACAGACACTGTCTGATTAACCTGCGCCCTGCCAGTCACTACACAGACTCTGTTTGATTAACCTGCACCCTGCCAGTCACTACACAGACTCTGTCTGATTAACCTGCACCCTGCCAGTCACTACACAGACACTGTCTGATTAACCTGCGCCCTGCCAGTCACTACACAGACAATGTCTGATTAACCTGCACACTGCCAGTCACTACACAGACTCTGTCTGATTAACCTGCACCCTGCCAGTCACTACACAGACAATGTCTGATTAACCTGCACCCTGCCAGTCACTACACAGACACTGTCTGATTAACCTGCGCCCTGCCAGTCACTACACAGACAATGTCTGATTAACCTGCACACTGCCAGTCACTACACAGACTCTGTCTGATTAACCTGCGCCCTGCCAGTCACTACACAGACAATGTCTGATTAACCTGCACCCTGCCATTCACTACACAGACAATGTCTGATTAACCTGCACCCTGCCAGTCACTACACAGACAATGTCTGATTAACCTGCACCCTGCCAGTCACTACACAGACACTGTCTGATTAACCTGCACCCTGCCAGTCACTACACAGACACTGTCTGATTAACCTGCACCCTTCCAGTCACTACACAGACACTGTCTGATTAACCTGCGCCCTGCCAGTCACTACACAGACACTGTCTGATTAACCTGCACACTGCCAGTCACTACACAGACTCTGTCTGATTAACCTGCACCCTGCCAGTCACTACACAGACACTGTCTGATTAACCTGCACCCTGCCAGTCACTACACAGATACTGTCTGATTAACCTGCACCCTGCCAGTCACTACACAGACACTGTCTGATTAACCTTTATCCTGCCAGTCACTACGCAGACACTGTCTGATTAACCTTCGCCCTGCCAGTCACTACACAGACACTATCTGATTAACCTGCACCCTGCCAGTCACTACACAGACACTGTCTGATTAACCTTCACCCTGCCAGTCACTACGCAGACACTGTCTGATTAACCTTTATCCTGCCAGTCACTACACAGACTCTGTCTGATTAACCTGCACCCTGCCAGTCACTACACAGACACTGTCTGATTAACCTGCACCCTGCCAGTCACTACACAGACACTGTCTGATTAACCTTTACCCTGCCAGTCACGACACAGACACTGTCTGATTAACCTTCACCCTGCCAGTCACTACACAGACACTGTCTGATTAACCTTTATCCTGCCAGTCACTACACAGACACTGTCTGATTAACCTGCACCCTGCCAGTCACTACGCAGACACTGTCTGATTAACCTGCACCCTGCCAGTCACTACACAGACACTGTCTGATTAACTTTCATCCTGCCAGTCACTACACAGACACTGTCTGATTAACCTGCACCGTGCCAGTCACTACACAGACACTGTCTGATTAACCTGCACCCTGCCAGTCACTACACAGACACTGTCTGATTAACCTGCACCCTGCCAGTCACTACACAGACTCTGTCTGATTAACCTTCGCTCTGCCAGTCACTACAGAGACACTGTCTGATTAACCTGCGCCCTGCCAGTCACTACACAGACACTGTCTGATTAACCTTCGCCCTGCCAGTCACTACACAGACTCTGTCTGATTAACCTGCACCCTGCCAGTCACTACACAGACACTGTCTGATTAACCTTCGCCCTGCCAGTCACTACACAGACACTGTCTGATTAACCTGCACCCTGCCAGTCACTACACAGACTCTGTCTGATTAACCTTCGCTCTGCCAGTCACTACACAGACACTGTCTGATTAACCTGCACCCTGCCAGTCACTACACAGACACTGTCTGATTAACCTTCGCCCTGCCAGTCACTACACAGACACTGTCTGATTAACCTGCACCCTGCCAGTCACTACACAGACACTGTCTGATTAACCTGCACCCTGCCAGTCACTACACAGACACTGTCTGATTAACCTGCACCCTGCCAGTCACTACACAGATACTGTCTGATTAACCTGCACCCTGCCAGTCACTACACAGACACTGTCTGATTAACCTGCACCCTGCCAGTCACTACACAGACTCTGTCTGATTAACCTTCGCTCTGCCAGTCACTACACAGACACTGTCTGATTAACCTGCACCCTGCCAGTCACTACACAGACACTGTCTGATTAACCTTCGCCCTGCCAGTCACTACACAGACACTGTCTGATTAACCTGCACCCTGCCAGTCACTACACAGACTCTGTCTGATTAACCTGCACCCTGCCAGTCACTACACAGACACTGTCTGATTAACCTGCACCCTGCCAGTCACTACACAGACACTGTCTGATTAACCTGCACCCTGCCAGTCACTACACAGACACTGTCTGATTAACCTGCACCCTGCCAGTCACTACACAGACACTGTCTGATTAACCTGCACCCTGCCAGTCACTACACAGACACTGTCTGATTAACCTGCACCCTGCCAGTCACTACACAGACACTGTCTGATTAACCTGCACCCTGCCAGTCACTACACAGACTCTGTCTGATTAACCTTCGCTCTGCCAGTCACTACACAGACACTGTCTGATTAACCTGCACCCTGCCAGTCACTACACAGACACTGTCTGATTAACCTTCGCCCTGCCAGTCACTACACAGACACTGTCTGATTAACCTGCACCCTGCCAGTCACTACACAGACACTGTCTGATTAACCTGCATCCTGCCAGTCACGACACTGACACTGTCTGATTAACCTGCACCCTGCCAGTCACTACACAGACACTGTCTGATTAACCTGCACCCTGCCAGTCACTACACAGACACTGTCTGATTAACCTGCATCCTGCCAGTCACTGCACAGACACTGTCTGATTAACCTGCACCCTGCCAGTCACTACACAGACACTGTCTGATTAACCTGCACCCTGCCAGTCACTACACAGACACTGTCTGATTAACCTTTATCCTGCCAGTCACTACACAGACACTGTCTGATTAACCTTCGCCCTGCCAGTCACTACACAGACACTGTCTGATTAACCTGCACCCTGCCAGTCACTACACAGACTCTGTCTGATTAACCTGCACCCTGCCAGTCACTACACAGACACTGTCTGATTAACCTGCACCCTGCCAGTCACTACACAGACACTGTCTGATTAACCTTTACCCTGCCAGTCACTACACAGACACTGTCTGATTAACCTGCACCCTGCCAGTCACTACACAGACAATGTCTGATTAACCTGCACCCTGCCAGTCACTACACAGACACTGTCTGATTAACCCGCACCCTGCCAGTCACTACACAGACACTGTCTGATTAACCTGCACCCTGCCAGTCACTACACAGACACTGTCTGATTAACCTGCACCCTGCCAGTCACTACACAGACACTGTCTGATTAACCTGCACCCTGCCAGTCACTACAGAGACTCTGTCTGATTAACCCGCACCCTGCCAGTCACTACACAGACACTGTCTGATTAACCTTCACCCTGCCAGTCAGTACACAGACACTGTCTGATTAACCTGCACCCTTCCAGTCACTACACAGACACTGTCTGATTAACCTGCACCCTGCCAGTCACTACACAGAGACTGTCTGATTAACCTGCACCCTGCCAGTCACTACACAGACACTGTCTGATTAACCTGCGCCCTGCCAGTCACTACACAGACTCTGTTTGATTAACCTGCACCCTTCCAGTCACTACACAGACACTGTCTGATTAACCTGCACCCTGCCAGTCACTACACAGACACTGTCTGATTAACCTGCGCCCTGCCAGTCACTACACAGACTCTGTTTGATTAACCTGCAACCTTCCAGTCACTACACAGACAATGTCTGATTAACCTGCACCCTGCCAGTCACTACACAGACACTGTCTGATTAACCTGCACCCTGCCAGTCACTACACAGACACTGTCTGATTAACCTGCGCCCTGCCAGTCACTACACAGACTCTGTTTGATTAACCTGCACCCTGCCAGTCACTACACAGACTCTGTCTGATTAACCTGCACCCTGCCAGTCACTACACAGACACTGTCTGATTAACCTGCGCCCTGCCAGTCACTACACAGACAATGTCTGATTAACCTGCACACTGCCAGTCACTACACAGACTCTGTCTGATTAACCTGCACCCTGCCAGTCACTACACAGACAATGTCTGATTAACCTGCACCCTGCCAGTCACTACACAGACACTGTCTGATTAACCTGCGCCCTGCCAGTCACTACACAGACAATGTCTGATTAACCTGCACACTGCCAGTCACTACACAGACTCTGTCTGATTAACCTGCGCCCTGCCAGTCACTACACAGACAATGTCTGATTAACCTGCACCCTGCCATTCACTACACAGACAATGTCTGATTAACCTGCACCCTGCCAGTCACTACACAGACAATGTCTGATTCACCTGCACCCTGCCAGTCACTACACAGACACTGTCTGATTAACCTGCACCCTGCCAGTCACTACACAGACACTGTCTGATTAACCTGCACCCTTCCAGTCACTACACAGACACTGTCTGATTAACCTGCGCCCTGCCAGTCACTACACAGACACTGTCTGATTAACCTGCACACTGCCAGTCACTACACAGACTCTGTCTGATTAACCTGCACCCTGCCAGTCACTACACAGACACTGTCTGATTAACCTGCACCCTGCCAGTCACTACACAGATACTGTCTGATTAACCTGCACCCTGCCAGTCACTACACAGACACTGTCTGATTAACCTTTATCCTGCCAGTCACTACGCAGACACTGTCTGATTAACCTTCGCCCTGCCAGTCACTACACAGACACTATCTGATTAACCTGCACCCTGCCAGTCACTACACAGACACTGTCTGATTAACCTTCACCCTGCCAGTCACTACGCAGACACTGTCTGATTAACCTTTATCCTGCCAGTCACTACACAGACTCTGTCTGATTAACCTGCACCCTGCCAGTCACTACACAGACACTGTCTGATTAACCTGCACCCTGCCAGTCACTACACAGACACTGTCTGATTAACCTTTACCCTGCCAGTCACGACACAGACACTGTCTGATTAACCTTCACCCTGCCAGTCACTACACAGACACTGTCTGATTAACCTTTATCCTGCCAGTCACTACACAGACACTGTCTGATTAACCTGCACCCTGCCAGTCACTACGCAGACACTGTCTGATTAACCTGCACCCTGCCAGTCACTACACAGACACTGTCTGATTAACTTTCATCCTGCCAGTCACTACACAGACACTGTCTGATTAACCTGCACCGTGCCAGTCACTACACAGACACTGTCTGATTAACCTGCACCCTGCCAGTCACTACACAGACACTGTCTGATTAACCTGCACCCTGCCAGTCACTACACAGACTCTGTCTGATTAACCTTCGCTCTGCCAGTCACTACAGAGACACTGTCTGATTAACCTGCGCCCTGCCAGTCACTACACAGACACTGTCTGATTAACCTTCGCCCTGCCAGTCACTACACAGACTCTGTCTGATTAACCTGCACCCTGCCAGTCACTACACAGACACTGTCTGATTAACCTTCGCCCTGCCAGTCACTACACAGACACTGTCTGATTAACCTGCACCCTGCCAGTCACTACACAGACTCTGTCTGATTAACCTTCGCTCTGCCAGTCACTACACAGACACTGTCTGATTAACCTGCACCCTGCCAGTCACTACACAGACACTGTCTGATTAACCTTCGCCCTGCCAGTCACTACACAGACACTGTCTGATTAACCTGCACCCTGCCAGTCACTACACAGACACTGTCTGATTAACCTGCACCCTGCCAGTCACTACACAGACACTGTCTGATTAACCTGCACCCTGCCAGTCACTACACAGATACTGTCTGATTAACCTGCACCCTGCCAGTCACTACACAGACACTGTCTGATTAACCTGCACCCTGCCAGTCACTACACAGACTCTGTCTGATTAACCTTCGCTCTGCCAGTCACTACACAGACACTGTCTGATTAACCTGCACCCTGCCAGTCACTACACAGACACTGTCTGATTAACCTTCGCCCTGCCAGTCACTACACAGACACTGTCTGATTAACCTGCACCCTGCCAGTCACTACACAGACTCTGTCTGATTAACCTGCACCCTGCCAGTCACTACACAGACACTGTCTGATTAACCTGCACCCTGCCAGTCACTACACAGACACTGTCTGATTAACCTGCACCCTGCCAGTCACTACACAGACACTGTCTGATTAACCTGCACCCTGCCAGTCACTACACAGACACTGTCTGATTAACCTGCACCCTGCCAGTCACTACACAGACACTGTCTGATTAACCTGCACCCTGCCAGTCACTACACAGACTCTGTCTGATTAACCTTCGCTCTGCCAGTCACTACACAGACACTGTCTGATTAACCTGCACCCTGCCAGTCACTACACAGACACTGTCTGATTAACCTTCGCCCTGCCAGTCACTACACAGACACTGTCTGATTAACCTGCACCCTGCCAGTCACTACACAGACACTGTCTGATTAACCTGCATCCTGCCAGTCACGACACTGACACTGTCTGATTAACCTGCACCCTGCCAGTCACTACACAGACACTGTCTGATTAACCTGCACCCTGCCAGTCACTACACAGACACTGTCTGATTAACCTGCATCCTGCCAGTCACTGCACAGACACTGTCTGATTAACCTGCACCCTGCCAGTCACTACACAGACACTGTCTGATTAACCTGCACCCTGCCAGTCACTACACAGACTCTGTCTGATTAACCTTCGCCCTGCCAGTCACTACACAGACACTGTCTGATTAACCTGCACCCTGCCAGTCACTACACAGACACTGTCTGATTAACCTTTACCCTGCCAGTCACGACACAGACACTGTCTGATTAACCTTCGCCCTGCCAGTCACGACACAGACTCTGTCTGATTAACCTTTACCCTGCCAGTCACGACACAGACACTGTCTGATTAACCTTCGCCCTGCCAGTCACGACACAGACTCTGTCTGATTAACCTGCACCCTGCCAGTCACTACACAGACACTGTCTGATTAACCTTTACCCTGCCAGTCACGACACAGACACTGTCTGATTAACCTTTACCCTGCCAGTCACGACACAGATACAGGACAGTATTCTCCGTTAGCCGACTGCAAAATTGGGAATCATGATTGGCGGAGAATCGGTTCCGACGGCAAAATTGCTGAGGGCGCCAATTTGACACCAAATCGCAATTCTCCGTCAGCTCGACAACGGAGGCAATGCGCTCCGGAACGCACACACACCGTTTGCATCAACACACACATCATTAGCGGGCCTGACCCGGTATTCTCTGGGGCCTCCGCGATTCTCCGCCTCCGATGGGCTGAGTTCCCGACGGCCCGGTTCACTTGTGCTTTTAAATTTTGGGAAAATGGCGCCATGGCTGCTCAGGGAGGGAGGGGGGGCCGGACACAGTGGGACGCGGGGAGGGGGGGCCGGACACAGTGGGACGCGGGGAGGGGGGGCCGGACACAGTGGGACGCGACGATGGGTCACCGATCTGGACATTTACTGTGCTGGCTGCTGTGTGGAGGGGGCCCTGCCAGGGACTGGGTGGGGTGACCAGGGGAATGGCCAGGGGCCCGGGGTGGCCCACCATGGGACTGGGGCGGTGTCCAGGCACGGACCGCCACTGCTGCGGCCTGCAAGGCAGCCATCTTGCTGCGCACCCCACTAACCACTAACCATGGCTTCAGTGATGTTGTTGTGTGGGTGGAGCTGGGCTGTGGCTCTGGGTGTTGGTTTAACTTTCATTTTGAGTTTGAACTGGTTTTGTTCGGCACAGGTTGAAAGGAGGTTTTTCTCTATCTGCAGTTTAAAAGTTGTTTCCAGTTTGCTTGATAACTTGGAAAGAAATAACTGTTTTCTGGAAGAAATTCGAACCTGCTGTTTTGGAAAGGAAACAAGAGCATCCAAACCAGGTCTGAGTGCCGTGTGCTGGGCCATACCTTTAAAAAAGGGGTTTCTGGTTTATAGGATCTTGTTATTAAATTGGAACAGTTAAAGGGTGAAATTTATTAAGGGTTATATATAGAGTACTGTAGCTGGGTGGGGTATTAATGTTGGCAGTTGATAAAAATGTTTACTGTGTGTGTTTATAAAAATGTTAACTAAATTCCTAGAATAAAGCTTGTTTTTGATTAAAAGTGCTTAAGGCCTCTGTTGAATAACCCCTGAAAGGCAGGTCCTTGTGCTCATCATAACCAAAATCAATAAACAGTTGTAGGTCAGGTGAACACCATGATATACTTTGGAGTTTTCCACACCCTGGCCCATAACACCGACTCAGAAACTCGCTATAACGACACGCACTCAGCGACAGGAGCATGACCGAGCCGTGCTTCAGCCTCCTGAAGATGCGTTTCAGGTGCCAGGAGGACTCTGGGAGGGTCGCCCGCATCGTGGCGGCCTGCTGTGTCCCCCACAACATCGTGCAGCAGAGGGGCGACGTGCTGGGGCAGGATAATCCAGGGAACTACAGGCCGGTGAGCCTCACGTCTCTGGTCGGTGAATTATTGGAGCAGGCTCCTCGAGACAGGATTTACTCCCATTTGGAAATAAGTGACGTATTAGCGAAAGGCAACACGGTTTTGTGAAGGGGTGGTCGTGTCTCACTAACTTGGTAGAGTTTTTTGAGGAAGTGATGAAGATGATTGATGCAGGTACGGCAGTGGATGTTATCTATATGGACTTCAATAAGGCCTTTGGCAAGGTCCCTCATGGCAGACTGGTACAAAAGGTGAAGTCACACGGGATCAGGGGTGAGATGGCAAGATGGATACAGAACTGGCTAGGTCATAGAAGGCAGAGAGTACCAATGGAAGGATGCTTTTCTGATTAGAGGCCTGTGACCAGTGGTGTTCCGTAGGGATCAGTGCTGGGACCTTTGCTGTTTGTAGTATATATAAATGATTTGGTGGAAAATGTAACTGGTCTGAGTCGTAAGTTTGCGGACGACACAAAGGTTGGTGGAATTGCGGATAGCGATGAGGACTGTCAGAGGATACAGCAGGATTTAGATTGTTTGGAGACTTGGGCGGAGAGATGGCAGATGGAGTTTAATCTGGACAAATGTGAGGAAATGCATTTTGGAAGGTCTAATGCAGGTAGGGAATATACAGTGAATGGCAGAAGCCTTAAGAGTATTGATAGGCAGAGGCAGCACGGTGGTACAGTGGTTAGCACTGTTACATACGGCGCTGAGGAGCCGGGTTCGAATCCTGGCCCTGGGTCACTGTCCATGTGGAATTTTCACATTCTCCCCGTGTCTGCGTGGGTTTCATCCCCACAACCCAAAGATGTGCAGGGTAGGGGGATTGGCCACGCTAAATTGCCCCTGAATTGGAATAAATAATTGGGTACTCTAAATTTATTTCAAAAAAAGTGTATTGACAGTCAGAGAGATCTAGGAGTACAGGTCCACAGATCACTGAAAGGGGCAACACAGGTGGAGAAGGTAGTCAAGAAGGCATACGGCATGCTTGCCTTCATTGGCCGGGGCATTGAGGATAAAAATTGGCAAGTCATGTTGCATCTGCATAGAACCTTAGTTAGGCCACACTTGGAGTATAGTGTTCAATTCTGGTCGCCACACTACCAGAAGGAAGTGGAGGCTTTAGAGAGGGTGCAGAAGAGATTTACCAGGGTGTTGCCTGGTATGGAGGGCATTAGCTCTGAGGAGCGGTTGAATAAACTCGGTTTGTTCTCACTGAAACGACAGGTTTGGCGACCTGATAGAGGTCCACAAAATTATGAGGGCCATGGACAGAGTGGATAGTCAGAGACTTTTCCCCAGGGTAGAGGGGTCAATTACTAGGCGGCAGACGATTAAGGTGCGAGGGGCAAGGTTTAGAGGAGATGTACGAGGCAAGTTTTTTACACAGAGGGTAGTGGGTGCCTGGAACTCGCTGCCACCCTCCAACCACCTCCCCTCCAACCCTCCCTCCGCCCACCTCCCCTCCAACCCTCCCTCCACCCACCTCCCCTCCAACCCTCCCTCCACCCCCCTCCCCTTCAGCACTCGCTCCACCCCCTCCCCTCCAACCTCCCCTCCAACCCTCCCTCCACCCACCTCCCCTCCAACCCTCCCTCCACCCACCTCCCCTCCAACCCTCCCTCCACCCACCTCCCCTCCAACCCTCCCTCCACCCACCTCCCCTCCAACCCTCCCTCCACCCCCTCCCCTCCAACCTCCCCTCCAACCCTCCCTCCACCCACCTCCCCTCCAACACTCCCTCCACCCACCTCCCCTCCAAACCTCCCTCCACCCACCTCCCCTCCAACCCTCCCTCCACCCACCTCCCCTCCAACCCTCCCTCCACCCCCTCCCCTCCAACCTCCCCTCCAACCCTCCCTCCACCCACCTCCCCTCCAACCCTCCCTCCACCCACCTCCCCTCCAACACTCCCTCCACCCACCTCCCCTCCAACCCTCCCTCCACCCACCTCCCCTCCAACCCTCCCTCCACCCACCTCCCCTCCAACCCTCCCTCCACCCCCTCCCCTCCAACCTCCCCTCCAACCCTCCCTCCACCCACCTCCCCTCCAACCCTCCCTCCACCCACCTCTCCTCCAACACTCCCTCCACCCACCTCCCCTCCAACCCTCCCTCCACCCACCTCCCCTCCAACACTCCCTCCACCCACCTCCCCTCCAACCCTCCCTCCACCCACCTCCCCTCCAACACTCCCTCCACCCACCTCCCCTCCAACCCTCCCTCCACCCACCTCCCCTCCAACCCTCCCTCCACCCACCTCCTCTCCAACCCTCCCTCCACCCACCTCCCCTCCAACCCTCCCTCCACCCACCTCCCCTCCAACCCTCCCTCCACCCACCTCCCCTCCAACCCTCCCTCCACCCCCTCCCCTCCAACCTCCCCTCCAACCCTCCCTCCACCCACCTCCCCTCCAACCCTCCCTCCACCTCCCTCCCCTCTAACCCTCCCTTCACCTCCCCCCCCCCCGCACCACTGTGAACCACGTGTGGTTAACGATTTCCTCTCTGTGTCTCCTCAGGAAAAACTCTCCCACAATCTCCGGGAGAGGGCCCAGACTGGTCATGGGGTGCCGGACTTGAGAATCCTCTCCTCCTTCGAGGAGCGGCCCTGGGGGTGACCGGTGTGGCCGAGGACAGAGCGGTCACCCACGCGGAGGCTGGCAGACGCCCCAGAGGTGAGGAACCACCAGGCCCCACCCAGAGGACCTGTCAAATGTGAGTTGTTGTTGCTTTACTGCCTGACCCATCCCTCCCACTGACCACATGTCCATTCACCCACAGGTCCTCCAGCCGACAGAGCCGGCCCATCCCGGGCGGCCCCTCCCCTGACTCCCATCCCGGGCGGCCCCCTCCCCTGACTCCCATCCCGGGCGGACTCTCTCCTGACTCCCATCCCGGGCGGACTCTCTCCTGACTCCCATCCCAGGCGGCCCCCTCCCCTGCCTCCCAGGAGACCACCTTGGAGAGGAGCTCTGACAAAGACGATCATCACAGCTGTCACCCCCACCCTCCGCCAGCGCGGATACACCCACCTCGGTGGGACATGTTAGTGGTCAGGCTTCTGGGGCACAATTTGGTGAGCACCACACTGCTGCTGATGTACATCAGGTGGAGGCAGGAAGCCCCCCAGGCGAGGTTAGCGCTGCTGGATCCTGGACCCCGCTGGGTCCCAGCCTGACACTGAGCCTCTGGAACGGGGTTACCCGGAGCTGATGGAGACGATAGGGAGCGGCCGGGACATTCAGAGGGAGGTGTCAGCGTCACTCCAGCAGGTTCATAGCCGATTGGAGGAGTCCCAGAGTTACGGGCGCTGGAGATGTCGCCGGCAATGAGCGGCACTGAGGCCAACACTGCCAGGGTGGCGACTGCAATGGAGAGCCTGGTGCACGATGTCGGCACCGTGAGTGAAGGTGTCCAAGGTGTGGAGCAGTCGGTGACGGCCACGGCTGAGGGTCTCGGCAGAATGTCCGACACACTGGGGGATGTCACCCAGTACCGGCCGACCTTGACGAGGTTCTGCGGGACATGTCCCGCTCTCAGATGACCATTGCGGAGATGCTGCAGCGCACGGCCCAGTCACTGAGGGGCATCGCCTAGGGCGTCGACACGATGCTGCGGACATGGGGCGCTGCCACGGCTGGCAGAGACAGATGATGCAGGGGCAGCCGGGGCCCGGACCAGCTGCCCCTCCGTCCCAAGGTGAACCCCAGGGCCCTATGGTCACCGGGTGGGGGGAGGGGGCGCTGAGTGCACCCCGGACACGTCCCGTGAAGTAGTGACGGCGGCCAACAGCTCCCACGAGTTCCACCCCTCTGACGAGGTTGTGTCTCAGGGTCAGCACACGGGACAGGGCGACACATCTGTACATGTACCACCGACAAATGAGCCGGGGCCCTTCGGTCCCCAGAAGGGGGCCAGGGGCATCGAAGTGCACGGGATGAGGTAAGTAGCTGGCTGTCCCGATTTCAGATGTGCATCCTGGAGACACGAGTAGTGGTAGAGCAAGGAGGGTAAAGCACATTGAGGATGGGTGGGTGGGGGTGAGGGCTAGGTGGGGGTTGAGGGGGTGAGGGGTAGGTGGGGGTTGAGGGGGTGAGGGGTGTGCGGAGGTGATGGGGTGAGGGTGGGAGAAATGCACTATCAGTGGCGTAGGGACCTGTATTGAGCAATAAACACCCTGGTGCACAATCAGTAGGGAGGCTCTGTCACTTTCTCCCGCAATGCATCACCGCGTGCAGGCGGTGGGTGTGAGCGGGCACCCAGCAGACAGGCAGGCGGTGGGTGTGAGCGGGCACCCAGCAGACAGGCAGGCGGTGGGTGTGAGCGGGCACCCAGCAGACAGGCAGGCGGTGGGTGTGAGCGGGCACCCAGCAGACAGGCAGGCGGTGGGTGTGAGCGGGCACCCAGCAGACAGGCAGGCGGTGGGTGTGAGCGGGCACCCAGCAGACAGGCAGGCGGTGGGTGTGAGCGGGCACCCAGCAGACAGGCAGGCGGTGGGTGTGAGCGGGCACCCAGCAGACAGGCAGGCGGTGGGTGTGAGCGGGCACCCAGCAGACAGGCAGGCGGTGGGTGTGAGCGGGCACCCAGCAGACAGGCAGGCGGTGGGTGTGAGCGGGCACCCAGCAGACAGGCAGGGGTCAGACTGTGGCACAGATTGAGGAACACCAGCGCCCAGCTCTCTGCGGGTTATCACCACCCCCCTGCCCTCGACAGTGACCCACTGACGGTGTCGACACAGTCCCAGCCCCCTGGAGTGATGTGACACAGACCCTGGGAGGGTGGGAGTTTGGGGTGCGGGGTGGGTAAGGGAGCGGCGATGGACCAGGTCACGTCCTGTGAGAATCGGGCCAGTTTGAGGGCTTCCCTGGCCCTCGGGGCTTGCCGAACCCTTGTCTCTGCCCCCTGTCCTGCAGCCTCCGGTTGGGCCTCTTTTTTCCTCTCTGGCCTCGTCCTCCAGCCCCTCCTGGTCCAACCCCTCCTCATCATCCTCATCTCTGTCCCCCTCCTCCACCCCCTCCTCCTCCAAGGTGGCCACATGTTCCTCCAGCCCGTCGACCCGCTGCTGTGCGAGGTTGTGGAGGGCACAGCAGACCACCACAAAGCGGGCGACTGTCCGGGGGGTGGGGGGGGTGGGGGGGGGGGGGGGGGGGTGTACTGCAGGGCACCACTGGAGCAGTCGAGCATCGGAACCACATCTTGAGGAGTCCGATGCACCGCTCAATGACAGCTCGGGTGGCCACATGGGCGTTACTGTACCGGGTCTCCGCTTCAGTCTCCCGCCTCTGTACTGGCGTCATTAACCAGGTCCACAGCGGGTACCCCGTATCTCCCAAGAGCCAGCCACCCATCCTGGGGTGATCCTCGAAGAGGGCGGAGATGTGTGACTGCTCCAGGATGTAGCTGTCATGCACACTCCCCGGAAAGTGGGCACACACCTGCAATATCTCCATCTGGTGGTCACACACGAGCTGGATGATCAGGGAAACACGGTAGCATGGTGGTTAGCACAATTGCTTCACTGCTCCAGGATCCCAGGTTCGATTCCGGCTTGGGTCACTGTCTGTGCGGAGTCTGCACATCCTCCCCGTGTCTGCGTGGGTTTCCTCCGGGTGCTCCGGTTTCCTCCACAAGTCCTGAAAGACAAAGAACAAAGAACAATACAGCACAGGAACAGGCCCTTCGGCCCTCCAAGCCTGTACTGGTCATGATACCAACCTTTGCCAAAGCCCCCAGCACTTCCTTGTGCCGTGTCCCTCTATACCCGTCCTATCCATGTGTTTGTCAAGATGCCTTTTGAACACCGTTAATGTATCTGCTTCTACAACCTCCCCTGGCAACGCGTTCCAGGCACTCACCACCCTCTGTGTAAAAACCCTGCCTCGCACATCTCCTCTAAACTTTGCCCCACGGACCCCATAATCTTGGGGCTGTTTTAGCACAGTGGGCTAAACAGCTGGCTTGTAATGCCAGCAGCGTGGGTTCAATTCCTGTGCCAGCCTCCTCGAACAGGTGCCGTAATGTGGCGACCAGGGGCTTTTCACATTAACTTCATTTAAGCCTACTTGTGACAAAAAGCGATTATTATTAAATCAATCCCCTGGTGACTGACCCCTCCATCCACTCTATCCATGCCCCTCATAATCTTGTAGACCTCTATCAGGTCACCCCTTAACCTCCGTCTTTCTAATGAAAACAGTCTGAGTCTATTCAGCCTCTCCGCATAGCTGACACCCTCCATACCAGGCAACATCCTGGTAAACCTCCTCTGCATCCTCTCCAAAGCCTCCACTTCCTTCTGGTAGTGTGGTGACCAGAATTGTGCGCAATATTCCAAGTGCGGCCTTACCAAGGTTCTATACAACTGCAGCATGACTTGCCAGTTTTTATACTCAATGCCCCGTCCAATGAAGGCAAGCATTCCGTCTGCTTTCTTGACGACCTTGTCTGCTTGTGTTACCACCTTCAAAGATCTGTGTACCTGCACGCCCAGGTCTCTCTGACGTTCTAAGAGTTTGCCGTTTACTGTATATTTCCCCTCAATGTTAGACCTACCAAAATGCATTACCTCACATTTGTCTGGATTAACCTCCATTTGCCATTTCTCTGCCCAAGTCCCCAACCTATCGATGTCCTGCTGTATCCTCTGACAATCCTCAACACTGTCTGCCCCTCCACCAACCTTAGTGTCAGCTGCGAACTTACTAATCAGACCGGCTACATTGTCTTCCAAATCGTTTATGTACACCACAAACAACAGACGTGCTTGTTAGGTGGATTGGACATTCTGAATTCTCCCTCTGTGTACCCAAACAGGCGCCGGAATGTGGCGACTAGGGGATTTTCACAGTAACGTCATTGCAGTGTTAATGTCAGCCTACTTGTGACAATAAGGATTATTATTATTATTATTACTCTTTGCCGCAGAAGGCTGTGGAGGCCAAATCACTGAGTGTGTTTAAGACAGAGATGGATAGGTTCTTGATTAACAAGGGGGTCGGGGGTTATGGGGGAGAAGGCAGGAGAATGGGGATGAGAAAATATCAGCCATGATTGAATGGCGGAGCAGACTCGATGGGCCGAGTGGCCTAATTCTGCTCCGATGTCTTAATATGTTTCCAAGGGCCAGTGCAGACTCGATGGGCCGAATGGCCTCGTTCTGCACTGTAAATTCTATGTAAAATAATTGGTCTGTCGCCTCACTAAGGAGAGATCCCGATTTCGCCGACGGGAGCAGGCCGGTTGTATCACAACCTGTTTGGTGCCTGGCGCGGTTCACATTTTTGGCCTCTCCCACTATTCACCGGCTTCGTTTCGCTTCAGTGTGAGAGTAACGAGGCCAGAAGGTCGCGCTCCTAGTCTCAGAAATGGAGAATCCTGCCCCTCATCCTCCTTACAATCTCCTGTCCACAGTGTGTAACTTGGTAAATTTGGTAAATAACTTGGTAAATTTCTAATAACCCCAAATATTACAGTAATGAATCAATTCCAACACCAGTGACAGTCTTATTACTGGAATAGAAAGCCTGGACTTGAAATTAATGCTTGAAATTAAAATTAATACAAAATTGAAAACATTTTAGCAATTTAATTCTCTTCCATTCTCAGTTTGACTCTGTTTAAAATTAATTCCAAGATCCCGAGTGCATTCCGCAGGGAGAAAACCAGGGAGCACCCTGGGAAGGTCGGTGACATAAAGTCTTACCCCCAGGTTCCAGCGGCCGTCATTCCCGGGAGCGGGAGAGAGAAAGAGAGAGAGAGCCAGGGAGCAGCTTGGGAACAGGGAAGTGACATAAAATCTTACCTCCAGGTTCCAGCGGACATCATTCCCGGGAGCAGGTGAGAGAGCCAGGGAGCACCCTGGGAAGGTCGGTGACATAAAATCTTACCCCCAGGTTCCAGCGGCCGTCATTCCCGGGAGCGGGAGAGGGAAAGGGAGAGCTGGGGATATATGGCTATTCCGAGTGATCCGACTGCAGGGGGAAAACTGAAAAGTGACGTCACAGGAAAGCTGTGACCTGATTGGCTGGTAGGGAATCATCACTAAATTTAAAAATTAAACATTGTTAAACTAATCAAACATAATTGTTATGGGCCAGGGTTTAGAGCACCCCAAAGTGTATCATGGAGTTCACCTGTCCTACGACTTTTAATAGATTGTGGTTATGGTGAGCACACGGCCCACTCTACAGGTGTGGTACAAACAGAGCGTTACAGTACTTTTAAATTAAAACAATGTTTATTCTATGAACTCAAGTTAACCTTTTTAAAACATACAGTGAACATCTTAGCAAGCATCAATTCAAATACAACCCCCAAAGAATACAACACTAAGTAATCCTTAATAACTTCCCAAACAACATCCAGAAGACAAAAGAAACACCTTTTAACTGAAGCACATTAGGTTTACATTCACGACTGAGAACACTTATAATTCTGAATTCACCAAATGATCAAGAGATAGTCTTTTGATGGCAGAGAGAACAGCAGTACACCTGCTTGGTCTGGCTTCAGCTCCAACACTGAAAATGAATATAAAACACACCCTGCAGCAAACAGCCTAAAACGAAAGTAAAAAACTGACTGACAGCCCAGCTCCACCCACTATCTGACATCACTGCAGGAGTAAACACCTATTTCTTAAAGGTACATTTCTGAAGCACCCATTTCTTAAAGGTTCTCTCACATGACATAATTAATTAATTAATTATTTAATCATAATTTAGAGGGGTATCTAAACCAGAGACAGGAGAGTACTGTATTTAGCTTTTACATTTATAGTAGAAATCTAGTGCTGGGAAACGTATAGTTAGAACATAGAACATACAGTGCAGAAGGAGGCCATTCGGCCCATACAGTCTGCACCAGCTCTTGGAAAGAGCACCCTACCCAAGGTCAACACCTCCACCCTATCCCCATAACCCAGTAACCCCACCCAACACTAAGGGCAATTTTGGACACTAAGGGCAATTTATCATGGCCAATCCACCTAACCTGCACATCTTTGGACTGTGGGAGGAAACCGGAGCACCCGGAGGAAACCCATGCACACACGGGGAGGATGTGCAGACTCCGCACAGACAGTGACCCAAGCCGGAATCGAACCTGGGACCCTGGAGCTGTGAAGCAATTGTGCTATCCACAATGCTACCATGCTGCCCCAAATGTGGCAGGTCCAGGGGGCTTCCAGCATCCCGAATGGCTACATCTGCAGAAAGTGCACCCAACTGGAGCTCGTCACAGACCGCCTGGTTCGGTTGGAGCAGCAGTTGGATGCACTTAGGAGCATGCAGGTGGCGGAAAGCGTCATAGATCGCAGTTATGTAAATGTGGTCACACCCAAGGTGCAGGCAGAGAAATGGGTGACCACCAGAAAGGGCAGGCAGTCAGTGCAGGAATCCCCTGTGGTTGTCCCCCTCTCGAA
Source organism: Scyliorhinus torazame (assembly GCF_047496885.1). Lineage (NCBI taxonomy): Eukaryota > Metazoa > Chordata > Chondrichthyes > Carcharhiniformes > Scyliorhinidae > Scyliorhinus > Scyliorhinus torazame. The sequence goes on from NC_092720.1 coordinate 2,362,953, forward strand.
CAGGTATACCCCTTTGGATACTGTCGGGGGGGATAGCCAATCAGGGGAAAACAGCAGCAGCCAGAGCAGTGGCACCACGGCTGGCTCTGATGTTCAGCAGGGAGAGTCAAAGCGCAGAAGAGCAATAGTCATCGGGGACTCTTTAGTCAGGGGCACAGATAGGTGCTTCTGCGGGCATGAAAGAGACTCCAGGATGATGTATTGCCTCCCTGATGCCAGGGTCCAGGGTGTCTCCGAACGGGTAGAGGGCATCCTGAAGGGGGAGGGCAAACAGGCAGAGGTCGTGGAACATATTGGTACTAACGACATAGGCAGGAAGGGGCATGAGGTCCTGCAGCAGGAGTTCAGGGAGCTAGGCAGAAAGTTAAAAGACAGGACCTCTAGGGTTGTAATCTCGGGATTACTCCCTGTGTCACGTGCCAGTGAGGCTAGAAATAGGAAGATAGAGCAGCTAAACACGTGGCTAAACAGCTGGTGTAGGAGGGAGGGTTTCAGTTATCTGGACCACTGGGAGCTCTTCCGGGTCAGGTGTGACCTATATAAGAAGGACGGGTTGCATCTAAACTGGTGAGGCATAAATATCCTTGCCGCGAGGTTAGCTAGTGCCACAACGGAGGGTTTAAACTAGTATGGCAGGGGCTGGGCACGGGAGCAATAGGTCAGAAGGTGAAAGCATTGAGGGAGAACTAGGGAATAGGGCCAGTATGGCTCTGAGGCAGAGCAGACGGGGAGAAGTTGCTGAACACAGCGGGTCTGGTGGCCTGAAGTGCACATGTTTTAATGCAAGGAGCATTACGGGTAAGGCAGATGAACTTAGAGCTTGGATTAGTACTTGGAACTATGATGCTGTTGCCATTACAGAGACCTGGTTGAGGGAAGGACAGGATTGGCAGCTAAACATTCCAGGATGTATGTCTCAGGCGGGATAGAGGGGGATGTAAAAGGGGTGGCGGAGTTGCGCTACTGGTTCGGGAGAATATCACAGCTGTACTACGGGAGGACACCTCAGAGGGCAGTGAGGCTATATGGATAGAGATCAGGAATAAGAAGGGTGCACTCACAATGTTGGGGTTTACTACAGGCCTCCCAACAGGCAGTGGGAGATAGAGGAGCAGACAGGTAGACAGATTTTAGAAAGGAGTAAAAGCAACAGGGTTGTTGATGGGAGACTTTAACTTCCCCAATATTGACTAGGACTCACTTAGTACCAGGGGCTTAGACGGGGCAGAGTTTGTAAGGAGCATCCAGGAGGGCTTCTGAAAACAATATGTAGATAGTCCAACTAGGGAAGGGGCTGAACTGGACCTGGTATTGGGGAATGAGCCCGGCCAGGTGGTAGAAGTTTCAGTAGGGGAGCATTTCGGGAACAGTGACCGCAATTCAGTAAGTTTTAAAGTGCTGGTGTACAAGGACAAGCGTGGTCCTGGGGTGAATATGCTAAATTGGGGGAAGGCTAATTATAACAATATTAGGCGGGAACTGAAGAACCTAGATTGGGGGCGGATGTTTGAGGATAAATCAACATCTGACATGTGGGAGGCTTTCAAATGTCAGGTGAAAGGAATTCAGGATCGGCATGTTCCTGTGAAGAAGAAGGATAAATATGGAAACTTTCAGGAACCTTGGATAATGAGAGATATTGTTGGCCTCGTCAAAAAGAAAAAGGAGGCATTTGTCAGGGCTAGAAGGCTGGGAACAGGCGGAGCCTGTGTGGAATATAAGGAAAGTAGGAAGGAACTTAAGCAAGGAGTCAGAAGGGCTAGAAGGGGTCACAAAACATTATTGGCAAATAGGGTTAAGAAAAATCCCAAGGCTTTTTACACGTACATAAAAAGTAGGAGGGTAGCCAGGAAAAGGGTTGGCCCACTGAAGGATAGGCAAGGGAATCTATGTGTGGAGCCAGAGGAAATGGGAAAAGTACTAAATGAATTCTTTGCATCAGTATTCACCAAAGAGAAGGAATTGGTGGATGTTGAGTCTGGAGAAGGGTGTGTAGATAGCCTGGGTCACATTGAGATCCAAAAAGATGAGGTATTGGGTGTCTTAAAAAATATTAAGGTAGATAAGTCCCCAGGGCCTGATGGGATCTACCCCAGAATACTGAAGGAAGCTGGAGAGGAAATTGCTGAGGCCTTGACAGAAATCTTTGGATCCTCGCTGTCTTCAGGGGATGTCCCGGAGGACTGGAGAATAGTGAATGTTGTTCCTTTGTTTAAGAAGGGTAGCAAGGATAATCCAGGGAACTACAGGCCGGTGAGCCTTACGTCAGTGGTAGGGAAATTATTGGAGAGAATTCTTCGAGAGAGGATCTACTCCCATTTGGAAGCAAGTGGTCGTATTAGCGAGAGGCAGCATGGTTTTGTGAAGGGGAGGTCGTGTCTCATTAACTTGATAGAGTTTTTCGAGGAGGTCACAAAGATTTTTGATGCAGGTAGGGCAGTGGATGTTGTCTATATGGACTTCAGTAAGGCCTTTGACAAGGTCCCTCATGGCAGACTGGTACAAAGGTGAAGTCACACGGGATCAGAGGCGAGCTGGCAAGATGGATACAGAACTGGCTAGGTCATAGAAGGCAGAGAGTAGCAATGGAGGGATGCTTTTCTAATTGGAGGGCTGTGACCAGTGGTGTTCCACAGGGATCAGTGCTGGGGCCTTTGCTGTTTGTAGTATATATAAATGATTTGGAGGAAAATGTAACTGGTCTGATTAGTAAGTTTGCGGATGACACAAAGGTTGGTGGAATTGCGGATAGCGATGAGGACTGTCAGAGGATTCAGCAGGATTTAGATCATTTGGAGACTTGGGCGGAGAGATCGCAGATGGAGTTTAATCCTGATAAATTAGAGATTATGCATTTTGGAAGGTCTAATACAGGTAGGGAATATACAGTGAATGGTAGAACCCTCAAGAGTATTGACAGTCAGAGAGATCTAGGAGTACAGGTCCACAGGTCATTGAAAGGGGCAACACAGTTGGAGAAATGAAATGAAAAAATGAAAATCGCTTATTGTCACAAGTAGGCTTCAATGAAGTTACTGTGAAAAGCCCCTAGTCGCCACATTCCGGTGCCTGTTCGGGGAGGCTGGTACGGGAATCGAACCGTGCTGCTGGCCTGCCTTTGTCTGCTTTCAAAGCCAGCTCTTTAGCCCTGTGCTAAACATGGGCGGCGAGCTGTCAGATGGAGTTTGCCATTGACACTCCGCTGTCCACTGGAATTTGTTACGCTTCTTGAGCAAGTCCGTCGTGTGGAGCGTCCATACTGCTAAAATTTGGTATATATTTCCGGTAAAATCCACTCATACCAAGAAATCGCATTATTTCCCGTCGTGTCGAGGGCATCGGAAACCCCTCAACAACTGTTAGTTTCATATCCCGTGTGACCATTCGACCCTGTCCGATTGTTTGGCAAAGTAAAGTGACTTGGGCTTTTCCAAATTCACTTTTGGCTAGGTTTATCACCAAACCCGCCTCCTGAAGTCAATTGAATAACTCCATCAGATGTTTTAAATGTTCTTTCCATTTCTGGCTGAAAACTACCAGATCGTCGATGTATACCACACAATTGGGACATCCTGAAATGACTGAAACGATTCATCGGGCAGCACGGTAGCATTGTGGATAGCACAATTGCTTCACAACTCCAGGGTCCCAGGTTCGATTCCGGCTTGGGTCACTGTCTGTGCGGAGTCTGCACATCCTCCCCGTGTGTGCGTGGGTTTCCTCCCACAGTCCAAAGATGTGCAGGTTAGGTGGATTGGCCATGATAAATTGCCCTTAGTGTCCAAAATTCCCCTTAGTGTTGGGTGGGGTTACTGGGTTATGGGGATAGGGTGGAGGTGTTGACCTTGGGTAGGGAGCTCTTTCCAAGAGCCGGTGCAGACTCAATGGGCCTAATGGCCTCCTTCTGCACTGTAAATTCTATGATATGACTTTGTTAGTTAACCGTTGAAATGTGGCTGGGGCGTTTTTCATGCTAAATGGCAAATTCACCTGCTCTATTAATCGTTCTCAAAAATTTGACACGTAATCCAATAGTGTAATTTCCAATTTCTCACCCACCAATTTTTCCTTAATCAATTTCAGTGCTCCTCTTACCTCATGACCAAAAATTAGTTCAAAAGGACTAAATTTGGTTGACTCATTCGGTGTATCCCTAATTGCAAACAATACGAATGGAATTCCCTTATCCCAATCCTCTGTATAATCTTGACAACACGCCCTCAACATTGTCTTTAATGTCTGATGCCACCTTCCTAATGCCCCCTGGGATTCTGGATGGTACACAGTTGTTTTAAATTGTTTTATTCCGAAGCGATCCATAACTTCTTCGAATAAATTTGAAGTAAAATTTGTTCCTTGATCCGATTGAATTTCTGTGGGTAGTCAATATCTAGTAAAGAATTTAAGTAATTCCTCCACAATCCTTTTAGCTGTAATATTACGTATTGGAATGGCCTCTGGAAACCTAGTAGGCACATCCATTACAGTCAAAAGATATGAATTCCCACTTTTTGTTTTAGGAAGCGGTCCTACACAATCAATTATGACTCTCGTAAAAGGTTCCTCAAATGCTGGAATGTGTATTAAGGGCACTGGTTTTCCCACTGCTTGAGGTTTCCCTTTCACTTGACATGTGTGACATGATTGACAGAATTTAACTACATCTTTATGTAGTCCAGGCCAATAAAAATGTTTCTGGATTTTATTTCTACATCTTTCTGTTGTAACTCCGTCAATTTTCCTGAACTAAACATATCCGCCTCATCCTCCACGTGTTCTTGTTTTTTTTCAACCATCTGATCAAAAATCGTTTCTGACAATTGCACTTCAACTTCATCTTCACTCTTTGATTTCTCCTCTTGTCTTAACCTTTGACTTTGAGACTTACTACACAATCCGGAAAAATCCCAGGATATTCGTACTTCAACCCTTCAGTTGTCTGATTTTCCACTGGCTTATCAACCACAGTAGGCATCACACCCACCTTCGATCCAGCTATTTCATTACCCAAGATAAGCTGTATTCCTGGACAAGATGGTTTATCTGTTACTCCTACTACCACTTCACCACTCTTCACTGGACTTTCCAATCGTACCTTATATAATGGAATGCTACTCCTCTCACCCTGAATTCCACATATCATCACCTTTTCTGGCAACATTCTTCCCAAACTACATAATTCCTCATCTCTTACCATTAAAGATTGACTAGCCCCCGCATCTCTTAAAATTGTGACTTCTTTACCTGCTCCTCCTGATACACATGAGTAAACTTTACCCACACAAGTAAATTCTTTAAATACATCTGGCACGTTCTCAACAATTACTTCTTGAACAGGCTGTACAATCGTTTGCACCTCCTTCGCTTCCCTTGGGCTTTCCTTTACCACTCTAACAAAACCCACTGTCTTATCCTGTTTTACCACATCAGCCTTCCCAGTGCTTTTCTTCAACCATCAACACTGTGACTTTACAGGGCCTAGTTTATTACAGTGAAAACATTTGAAACTTTTCATTTCTTTTCCACCCTCCTGGATTTCTTTTTTAATCTGAGGTACACTCTCTTTATTGTCTCCCATCAGATCACCTTTACCTTTACCACTTGAGTATTTCTCATGTCCCCAGTTTCTATCCCTCACCGGTTGAAACTGATGTCGGAAACCAATCTTTGATTTATGAACTAATTCATAATCATCTGCCATTTCCACTGCAAATCTCGCAGTTTCAACATGAGTTCTCACTACATCAGGAATTGAATTTTTAAACTCCTCCAAAAGTATAATTTCTCTGAGAGCTTCATACGTTTGGTCTATTTTCAAAGCCGTTATCCACCTGTCAAAATTACTCTGTTTGAGCCTTTCAAACTCCATGTATGTTTGAGCAAATTCTTTCCTTACATTTCTAAACCTTTGTCTGTAAGCTTCAGGCACTAGCTCAAATGCACTTAAGATGGATTTCTTCACCTCCTCATACGTTCCAGATACCTCCTCCGGTAGTGATGCAAACACTTCACTAGCCCCACCAACCAGCTTTGTTTGAATCAGTAATACCCACATGTCTAGTGGCCATTGCATTTGTTTAGCTACCTTCTCAAATGAAATGAAAAAGGCTTCTACCTCCTTCTCGTCAAACCTAGGCAATGCTTGGACATATTTAAATAGATTCCCACCACGTCTTCGACTATGACGCTCTGTCTCATTATCCTCATCCATCTCCTCCAACTGTACGTGTACCTTTGCGTCTGCCAATTTTAACTGATTTTCATGTTTCAGAGCCATTTTACGAAGTTCAAACTCTCTCTCTTTTTCCCTTTCCTCGCTATCTCTTTCTTTGTTTCTTTCTTCTCTCTCCTTTTCTTTTTCCTCTCTATCTCTTTCTCTTTCTTTTTCTGCTCTCTCTCTTTCGTATTCAAGCCGCTTTAATTCTTTCTCATGTTCCATTTGTTTAATTTGCAACTGAATTTTTGCCATTTCCCATGAGTCAAACTCTATCTCAGGCAACTTTAAATGCTTAACCACCGCCATAATTACCTCATCTTTTCGCATTTTGTCCGTGTTATGGGCAGGGCTTTTCAGAACCCCCAAAATGTATCATGGAGTTCAACCAACCTCTCCCTTTAATGGATTTGTTGCTTTTCCTAGCTCACGGCTTGTTCCCTAGGTGTGGGATTACAATTATGGACACGTGGGTTTTTAAACACAAAACACTGTTTATTCTATGAACTCAACTTAACATCTTAAATAAACATTGGATCTCTTAACACCCCTTACTTCAAAGATAACTCAGAAAATATTGCAACAGTAAATACTTCCTTAAAATGTTCCTTCAAACTTCCAAGTGTCTTAACACCTTTAAACAGGATCACATCAGGTTAAAGGATATATATATTTTCTGTAGAATGGCAGAGATATATTATGCTTGGTTGACTTCAGCTCCAGCACCTTGCTTTCTTCATGCAGCTCTCTGGACACACACAGGCACACCCAAGCTGCTGTCCTCAAACCTGGCTTTTTACTTTTAAACTGCTCACAGCAAAACAGCCAGGCACTTTTTAAATTTGCAGCTCTTTCAAAACTGAAACTAAAAACCCTGCAAAGCACAGACTGCAAAATGGCTGAACTGAGCTGAGCTCCACCCACTCTATGATATCACTGTTTTCGTAAAGGTACATTGCTTAAACATCCAGTTCTTAAAGGCACTCTCGCATGACAGTCAGATAATGTTAACTGCAATGTTTTTGCCAGACCCAACAGTCTGCTTTTCGTCTTGTCCGTAAAGTACTGCGTGTGACAGTCTCCACCCCCAAAAACTTCTGAGCCTCTGAAAGAGCCATTGTCCACAATACACTCCCCACTTAAACTAAAATACCACACCGGAAAAGCAACAATCCTTCAATGTCATTAGGTTCACAAAAGCCAATCCAATAGATCGACTTTTATCCCCCTCGAGCCCCCAATTGTTATGGGCGAGGCATTTTCACAACCCCAAAATGTATCATGGAGTTCAACCAACCTCACCCTTTAATGGATTTGTTGCTTTTCCTAGCACACGGCTTGTTCCCTAGGTGTGGGATTACAATTATGGACACATGGGTTTTTAAACACAAAACACTGTTTATTCCATGAACTCAACTGAACATCTTAAATAAACATTGGATCAAACTGCAGCTCCAAAATGGCTGATCTAAAGCCCAGCTCCACCCACACTCTGACATCACTGCAGTTTCTTAGAGGTACATTGCGTAAACATCCATTTCTTAAAGGCACTCTCACATGACAGTAGTGACTTTAACCTGATGTGCTTCTGATAAAGGTTTTGTTTTTAAATCGTATGGATGTTAAAACATAGAACATAGAACAGTACAGCACAGAATAGGCCCTTCGGCCCTCGATGTTGTGCCGAGCATTGTCCGAAATCAAGATCAAGCTATCCCATTCCCTGTCATTCTGGTGCGCTCCATGGGCCTATCCAATAACCGCTTGAAAGTTCCTAAAGTGTCCGACTCCACTATCACAGCAGGCAGTCCATTCCACACCCTAACCACTCTCTGAGTAAAGAACCTACCTTGGACATCCCTCCTATATCCCCCACACTGAATCTTATAGTTGTGCCCCCTTGTAACAGCTACATCCACCCGAGGAAATAGTCTCTGAACGTCCACTCTATCTATCCCCCTCATCATCTTATAAACTTCTATTAAGCCACCTCTCATCCTCCTCCGCTCCAAAGAGAAAAGCCCTAGCTCAACAACCTTTCCTCATAAGACCTATCCTGCAAACCAGGCAGTATCCTGGTAAATCTCCTTTGCACCCTTTCCAATGCTTCCACATCCTTCCTAAAATGAGGTGACCAGAACTGCACACAATACTCCAAATGTGGTCTCACCAGGGTCATGTATAGTTGCAGCATAACCCCACGGCTCTTAAACTCAAGCCCCCTGTTAATAAACGCTAACACACTATAGGCCGCCTTCACGGCTCTATCCACTTGAGTGGCAACCTTCAGAGATCTGTGGACATGAACCCCAAGATCTCTCTGTTCCTCCACATTCCTCAGAACCCTGCCGTTGACCCTGTAATCTACATTCAATTTTTTTCTACCAAAACGAATCACCTCGCACTTATCAGGGTTAAATTCCATCTGCCATTTTTCGGCCCTGCTCTGCATCCTATCAATGTCTCTTTGCAGCCTACAACAGCCCTCCACCTCATCCACTACTCCACCAATCTTGGTGTCATCAGCAAATTTACTGACCCACCCTTCAGCCCCCTCCTCCAAGTCATTGATAAAAATTACAAATAGCAGAGGATCCAGCACTGACTCCTGTGGTACACCGCTGGTAACTGGTCTCCAGTCTAAAAATTTTCCATCCACCACCACCCTCTGTCTTCTATGTGATAGCCAGTTACTTATCCAATTGGCCAAATTTCCCTCTCTCCCACACCTCCTTACTTTCTTCATGAGCCGACCATGGGGAACCTTATCAAACACCTTACTAAAATCCATGTATACAACATCAACTGCTCTACCTTCATCTACATTACCTCCTCAAAGAATTCAATCAAATTTGTGAGGCAAGACCTACCCTTCACAAATCCATGTTGACTATCTCGGATTAAGATGCATCTTTCCAAATGGTCATAAATCCTATTCTTCAGGACCTTTTCCATTATCTTCCTGATCACCGGAGTAAGACTAACTGGCCTATAATTACCAGGGTCATTCCTATTCTCTTTCTTGAACAGAGGAACAACATTCACCACTCTCCAGTCCTCTGGCACTATCCCCGTGAACAGCGAGGACCCAAAGATCAAAGCCAAAGGCTTTGCAATCTCATCCCTTGCCTCCCAAAGAATCTTTGGGTATATCCCATCTGGCCCAGGGGACTTGTCGACCCTCAGGTTTTTCAAAATTGCTAATACATCCTACCTCAGCACATCTACTTCCTCCAGCCTACCCGCCTGAATCACACTCCCATCCTCAAAAATATGGCCCCTCTCCTTTGTGAACACTGAAGAAAAATATTCATTCAACACCTCTCCTATTTCTTCTGACTCCATGCACAAGTTCCCACTACTGTCCTTCACCGGCCCTACTGGGTTATGGGGATAGGGTGGAGGTGTTGACCTTGGATAGGGTGCTCTTTCCAAGAGCCGGTGCAGACTCGATGGGCCGAATGGCCTCCTTCTGCACTGTAAATTCTATGAAAAGAATTCTATGAAACCAAGCTTTGATTTATGAACTAATTCATAATCATCTGCCATTCACCCTGGTCATTCTTTTATTTCTCACAGAGTAAAAAGCCTTGGGGTTTTCCTTGATCCGACCCGCCAAGGACTTCTCATGCCCCTCCTAGCTCTCCTAAGCCCTTTTTTCAGCTCATTCCTTGCTACCTTGTAACCTTCAAGCGACCCTACTGAACCTTGTTTTCTCATCCTTACATACTCTTCCTTTTTCCTCTTGACAAAACATTCAACCTCTTTTGTGAACCATGGTTCCCTCACACGGCCATTTCCTCCCTGCCTGACAGGAACATGCCTATCAAGGACACACAGTTTTTGTTCCTTGAACAAACTCCACTTTTCATTTGTGCCTTTCCCTGACAGTTTCTGTTCCCATCTTACGCTCCCTAATTCTTGAGTAATCGCATCATAATTACCCCTCCCCCAATTTTAAACCTTGCCCTGCCGTATGGCCCTATCCCTCTCCATTGCAATAGTGAAAGACTCCAAATTGTGGTCACTATCTCCAAAGTGCTCTCCCACAAACAAATCTAAGACTTGGCCCGGTTCATTACCCATTAAAAAGGAAAGCTTAAAGGTTTACTTAGTTTTGTAGTCTTTGGGGGTTGTATTTGAATTAATGGTTGCTAAGATGTTCACTGTATGTTTTAAAAAGGTTAAGTTGAGTTCAGAGAATAAACATTGTTTTGCTTTAAAAAATACTTTTCCATTTCTGCTGTCCCACACCTGTAGAGTGGGCCGTGTGCTCCCCATCCCACAATCTAGTAAAAGTTGTGGGTCAGGTGAACTCCATAATACGCTTTGGGGTTCTCTAAACCCTGGCCCATAACAAATTGGGGACTTGAGGGGGATAAAAGTCTATCTATTGGATTGGCTTCGTGAACGTAAAGACAGTGAGGGGTGAACATATTGTGGTTGCTTTTCAGGTGTGGTATTTTAGTTCAAGCAGGGAGTGTGTTGTGGACAATGGCTCGTTCAGAGGCTCTGACGTTTTTGGGGGTGGAGTCGGTCACACGCAGTACCTTACGGACAGAGACTAAAAGCAGACTGTAAGATTTGGCAAAAACATTGCAGTTAACATTACCTGATAAAATGCGAAAAGATGAGGTCATTATGGCGGTGGCTAAGCATTGAAAGTTGCCTGAGATCCAGCTTGACTCATTGGAAATAGCAAAAATTCAGTTACAAATTAAACAAATGGAACATGAGAAAGAATTAAAGCAGCTTGAATATGAAAGAGAGAGAGAGGAAAAAGAAAGAGAAAGAAAAAGAGAGAGAGGAAAAAGAAAGAGAAAGAGAAAGAGAGAGAGAGGAAAAAGAAAGAGAAAGAGAGAGAGGAAAAAGAGAGAGAAGAAAGAAAAACAGTAAGAATAGCCCTAGCAGAACAAAAAGAAAGAGAAATAGATATACAGATCAGGGAAAAAGATAAAGAGAGAGAGTTTGAACTTCAGAAAATGGCCATGAAACATGGCAGTCAGTTAAAATTGGCAGGCGTAAAGGAAAACATACAGTTGGATGATAGTGATGAGGATAGTGAGACAGAGCGTCATTGTCGAATATGTGGTGAGGATCTATTTAAATATGTCCAACCATTGCCAAGGTGTGACGAGAAGGAAGTGGAAGCCTTTTTCATTTCATTTGAGAAGGCAGCTAAACAAAGGAAATGGCCACAGGACATGTGGGTGTTATTGATTCAAACAAAGCTGGTAGGTAGAGCTAGTGAAGTGTTTGCATCGCTACCGGAGGAGGTATCTGGAACATATGAGGAGGTGAAGAAATCCATCTTAAGTGCATATGAGCTAGTGCCTGAAGCTTACAGACAAAGGTTTAGAAATGTAAGGAAAGAATTTGCTCAAACGTACATGGAGTTTGAAAGGATCAAACAGAGTAATTTTGATAGGTGGATGAGGGCTTTGAAAATAGACCAAACGTATGAAGCTCTCAGAGAAATTATACATTTGGAGGAGTTTAAAAATTCAATTCCTGATGTAGTGAGAATTCACGTTGAAGAGCACAGCATTAAAACTGCGAGATTAGCAGCGGAAATGGCAGATGATTATGAATTAGTTCATAAATCAAAGCTTGGTTTCATAGAATTTTTTTCATAGAATTTACAGTGCAGAAGGAGGCCATTCGGCCCATCGAGTCTGCACCGGCTCTTGGAAAGAGCACCCTACCCAAGGTCAACACCTCCACCCTATCCCCATAACCCAGTAACCCCACCCAACACTAAGGGCAATTTTGGACACTAAGGGCAATTTATCATGGCCAATCCACCAAACCTGCACATCTTTGGACTGTGGGAGGAAACCGGAGCACCCGGAGGAAACCCACGCACACACGGGGAGGATGTGCAGACTCCGCACAGACAGTGACCCAAGCCGGAATCGAACCTGGGACCCTGGAGCTGTGAAGTAATTGTGCTATCCACAATGCTACCGTGCTGCCCCTCAGTTTCAGCCTGTGAGGAAGAGAAACTGGGACATGAGAAATACTCAAGCAGTAAAGGTAAAGGTGATCTGATGGGAGACAATAAAGAGAGTGTCCCTCAGATTAAAAAGAAAATCCAGGAGGGTGTAAAAGAAATGAAAAGTTTCAAAAGTTTCACTGTAATAAACTAGGCTATGTAAAGTCACAGTGTTGGTTGTTGAAGAAAAGCACTGGGAAAGCTGATGTGGTTAATCAGGATAAGACAGTGGGGTTTGTTAGAGTTGTAAAGGAAAGCCCAAGTGAAGCAAAGGAGGTGCAAAAGATTGTACAGCCTGATCAAGAGGTGATTGATAAGAAGGTGCCAGATCTCTTTAAAGAATTTACTTGTGTGGGTAAAGTTTACTCATGTGTATCAGGAGGAGAAGGTAAAGAAGTCACAATTTTAAGAGATACGGGAGCTAGTCAATCTGTAATAGTAAGAGATGAGGAGTTATGTAGTTTGGAAAGAATGTTGCCAGAAAAGGTGGTGATATGTGGAATTCAGAGTGAGAGCAGTAGTGTTCCATTATATAAGGTAAGGTTGGATAGTCCAGTGAAGAGTGGTAAATTGGTAGTAGGAGTAATAGAGAAACTATCTTGTCCAGGAATACAGTTTATTTTGGGTAATGATACAGCTGGATCGCAGGTGGGGGTGATGCCGACTGTGGTTGATAAGCCAGTGGAAAATCAGACAACTGAAGTGGTGAAGGACGAATATCCTGGGATTTTTCCAGATTGCATAGTAACAAGGTCACAAAGTCACAGGTTAAGACAAGAGGAGAAATCAAAGAGTGAAGATGACGTTGAAGTGCAATTATCAGAAACGATTTTTGATCAGATGGTTGAAAAAGAATAAAAACAGGTGGAGGATGAGGCGGATATTTTTAGTTCAGGAAAATTGGCGGAGTTACACAAAAAGTTGTAGAAATAAAACGGATATATCAGAAAGCATATACGGAAGAGGAATCTGCGTGTTTACCAGAGTGTTATTGCCGTAAAAATTATGTCTTGATGAGAAAATGGAGACCTGTACATAGGCAGGAGGATGAAAAGTGGGCAGATGTTCATCAAGTAGTATTGCCGGTAGGGTATAAAAAGGAGATGTTGCGAGTTGCACATGAGGTACCAGTGGGAGGTCATTTGGGAATAAGGAAAACTCAAGCTAAAATCCAGAAACATTTTTATTGGCCTGGACTACATAAAGATGTAGTTAAATTTTGTCAAACATGTCACACATGTCAAGTGATAGGGAAACCTCAAGCAGTGTTAAACCCAGTGCCCTTAATACCCATTCCAGCATTTGAGGAACCTTTTACAAGGGTCCTAATTGATTGCGTAGGACCGCTTCCTGAAACAAAAGGTGTGAATCAATATCTTTTGACTATAATGGATGTGTCGACTAGGTTTCCAGAGGCCATTCCAGTACGTAATATTACAGCTAAAAGGATTGTGGTGGAGTTACTTAAATTCTTTACTATATATGGACTACCCACAGAAATACAATCGGATCAAGGATCAAATTTTACCTCCAGGATATTCGCAGAAGTTATGTATAGCTTAGGTATAAAACAATTTAAATCAACTGCGTACCAGGGAGCGTTAGAAAGATGGCATCAGACATTAAAGACAATGTTGAGGGCTTATTGTCAAGATTACCCAGAGGATTGGGATAAACGAATTCCATTCGTACTGTTTGCAATTTGGGACGCACCTAAGAAGTCAACCAAATTCAGTCCTTTTGAACTAACTGTTCGTCATGAGGTAAGAGGAGCACTTAAATTGATTAAGGAAAAATTGGTGAGTGAGAATTCGGAAATTACATTATTGGATTGCCAGTGGAGATAAAATTTTAGTGTTGTTACCGGAGGTAGGTGAGCCTTGAAAAGCTAGGTTTTGTGGACCTTATCACATTGAAAGGAAATTCAGTGAGGTGAATTATATGGTAAAAAGACCAGATAGAAGGAAGACTCACCGAGTGTATCATGTGAATACGCTTAAAAGGTACTTTGAAAGGGAAGGAGAGAAAAAGGAGGTTTTAATGATTCTAACTCAAAGTGACGAACCAAATCCAGATGACTGTGAATTTGACATACCTCAAATTAAATTGGATAATGAGGATGTTCTTAAAAATTGGGATAAATTGTTGAGTTACCTTCCAGAGGAAAAACAAACTGACCTGAAAGAATTATTGATATCACATGGGCAAGTTTGTGGAGATAAATTAGGAAGTACTAAAATGGTTATCCATGATGTAGATGTGGGAAATGCTGCTCCTATCAAACAACATCCATATAGACTTAACCCTTAAAAATTGTCACAGGTTAACAGAGAGATTCAGAGTATGCTGAAGATTGGCAGAATTGAAGTAGGTTGCAGCCAATGGAGTTCACCCATAGTGATGGTACCAAAACCAGACGGTACCCAACGGTTGTGTGTGGACTATAGAAAGGTTAATGCAGTTACAAGAACAGACTCTTATCCTATCCGACGTTTGGAGGATTGCATTGAGAAAGTGGGACAATCAGTTTTTATTTCCAAACTGGATTTACTGAAAGGTTACTGGCAGGTACCTTTATCTGAAAGGGCAAAGGTGATTTCAGCTTTTCTGACTACAGATGGTGTATACGAATTCAGAACACCCCAGCCACATTTCAACGGTTAACTAACAAAGTTGTTTCAGGATTACCCAATTGTGCGGTGTACATCGACAATCTGGTAATTTTCAGCCAGACATGGAAAGAACATTTGAAACATCTGATGGAGTTATTCGATCGACTTCAGGAGGCGGGTTTGGTGATAAACGTAGCCAAATGTGAATTTGGAAAAGCCCAAGTCACTTTCCTTGGCCATACAATCGGACAGGGTCGAATGGTCACACAGGATGTGAAACCAACAGTTGTTGAGGAGTTTCCGATACCCTCTTATCATAGAATTTACAGTGCAGAAGGAGGCCATTCAGCCCATCAAGTCTGCACCAGCTCTTGGAAAGAGCACCCTACCCAAGGTCAACACCTCCACCCTATCCCCATAACCCAGTAACCCCACCCAACACTAAGGGCAATTTTGGACACAAAGGACAATTTATCATGGCCAATCCACCTAACCTGCACATCTTTGGACTGTGGGAGGAAACCGGAGCACCCGGAGGAAACCCACGCACACACAGGGAGGATGTGCAGACTCCGCACAGACAGTGACCCAAGCCGGAATCGAACCTGGGACCCTGGAGCTGTGAAGCAATTGTGCTAACCACCATGCTACCATGCTGCCCTCAAGACGAAGGGAAATAATGCGATTTCTTGGCATGAGTGGATTTGATTGAACATTTGTGCAAAAGTTTTGTAGCGTGGTTGCTCCACTGATGGACTTGCTGAAGAAACGTCAAAAATGTCAATGGAGAGCGGACTTTCAACAGGCATTTGACTGCCTGAAAGCTGTGATAACCAATGCTCCTGTGTTGGGCTGGTTTAGCTCACTGGGCTAAATCGCTGGCTTTTAAAGCAGACCAAGGCAGGCCAGCAGGACGGTTCGATTCCCGTACCAGCCTCCCCGAACAGGCGCCGGAATGTGGCGACTAGGGGCTTTTCACAGTAACTTCATTGAAGCCTACTTGTGACAATAAGCGATTTTCATTTCATTTCATTTCAAGGGACTCTGTGATCAGATTGAACTAAAGTATCTGACTTTAAAGAGAAATGCTAAGGCGTAGAGAAATTAACAAATCATACAGAGACCTTCTTGTTCAAAGAGACTGTCAATTGAGAAGGATTTCAGTTGGAAGAAGATCGGAAAAAAATGGACTATATTATTATACCTGTTTGCGTGTGTTGTTTTTTGAAACGAAAAAGTATATTTACTGTGTGCATTTCTTAAAGGATAGTGAAAAGGTTAAAAATTAAACCATCTTGAAGTTGATGGGTTCATTTTCTTTTCTTGGGGGAGGTGTCATGTGAGAGAACCTTTAAGGAATGGGTGTTTATAAATGGGTGTGTATATAAATATATGTAGTGAGATTACCTTTAAGAAATGAGTGTTTCCTACTGCAGTGATGTCAGAGAGTGGGTGGAGCTGGGCTGTCTGTCAGCTTTTTACTTTCGTTTTTGAGCAGGCTGCAGGGTGTGTTTTAGTTTTGTTTTCAGTGTTGGAGCTGAAGCCAGACCAAGCAGGTGTACTGCTGTTCTCTCTGCCATCAAAAGACTATCTCTTCATCATTTGGTGAATTCAGAATTATAAATGTTTTCAGTAGTGACTTTAACCTGATGTGCTTCTGATAAAGGTTTTGTTTTTAAGTCTTATGGATGTTAAAAAGGAAAGCTTAAAGGATTACTTAGTGTTGTAGTCTTTGGGGTTGTATTTGAATTAATGGTTGCTGAGATGTTCACTGTCTGTTTTAAAAAGGTTAACTTCAGTTCATACAATAAACATTGTTTTGCTATAAAAAGTACTTTTCCATTTCTGCTGTCCCACACCTGTAGAGTGGGCCGTGTGCTCCCCATACCACAGTCTAGTATAAGTTGTGGGTCAGGGGAACTCCATGATACACTTTGGGGTTCTCTGAACCCTGGCCCATAACACACACTTGGAGTAGTGTTCAATTCTGGTCGCCCACACGGCCGGAAGGATGTGGAGTCTTTAGAGAGGGTGCAGAAGAGATTTACCAGAATGTTGCCTGGTATGGAGGGCATAAGCTATGAGGAGAGGTTGAATAAACTCGGTTTGTTCTCACTGGAACGAAGGAGGTTGAGGGGCGACCTGATAGAGTGAAAGAGCGCGAGGAGAGCGGGGGGGACACAGTGAAAGAGCGCGAGGAGAGCGGCGGGGACACAGGATAAAAGAGTGCGAGGAGAGTGGCGGGGCACAGGATAAAGGAGAGCGGCGGGGACACAGCTGCCGTAGAAGCGGCCTTCAGATTTTCGGCGGGGGCAGTGGCCAGGGGTCTGTCGGGAAGGTTAGTTTTCCTCTTTAAAAACTTATCTTGAAGAGTGACATCACAACAAAGCAGTGACCTGATTGGTTGGTAAGGAAAGTGCTCCAATTAGCAGTAGCTGGGAGAGATTTAACCCTACGTTTGTTGGTAAGTATTGTGATTGGTAAGTAAAATCTTTATTCCTTTCACTTATTCATTATTTGATATTATATTTGTAATCAGTTAAGGTAAAGTGTAAAAATGGCAGGAGACCCCAGACCCATGTTATGCTCCTCGTGCACAATGTGGGAGTTCAGGGACGCGGCCGATGCCCCTGACTCCTTCATGTGCGGGAAGTGTGTCCAGCTGCAGCTCCTGTTAGACCGCATGACGGCTCTGGAGCTGCGGATGGACTCACTTTGGAGCATCCGCGATGCTGAGGAGGTCGTGGGTAGCACGTTCAGTGTGTTGGTCACACCGCAGATTAGGATTGGTGAGGGAGACGGGGAATGGGTGACCAAAAGGCGGAGAAAGAGCAGGAAGGCAGTGCAGGTGTCCCCTGCGGTCATCTCCCTCCAAAACAGGCATACCGTTTTGGATACTGTTGGGGGAGATGACTCACCAGGGGAAGGCAGTAGTAGCCAGACTCATGGCACCGTGGCTGGCTCTGCTGCACAGAAGGGTGGGAAAAAGACTGGCAGGGCTATAGTCATAGGGGATTCAATCGTAAGGGGAGTAGACAGGCATTTCTGTGGTCGAAAACGAGACTCCAGAATGGTATGTTGCCTCCCGGGTGCACGGGTCAGGGATGTCTCAGATCGGCTGCAGGAAATACTGAAGGGGGAGGGTGAACAGCCAGTTGTCGTGGTGCATATAGGCACCAACGATATAGGTAAAAAACGGGATGAGGTCCTACAATCAGAATTTAGGGTGTTAGGAGAAAAGTTAAAAAGTAGGACCTCAAAGGTGGTAATCTCAGGATTGCTACCAGTGCCACGAGACAGTCAGAGTAGAAATTCAAGAATAGTCAGAATGAATACGTGGCTTGAGAGATGGTGCAGGAGGGAGGGGTTCAGATTTTTGAGACATTGGAACCAGTTCTGGGGGCGGTGGGACCATTACAAATCGGATGGTCTACACCTGGGCAGGACTGGAACCAATGTCCTAGGGGGTGCTTTTGCTAACACTGTTGGGGAGGTTTTAAACTAATGTGGCAGGGGGATGGGAACCAGATTAGGAAGTTCGAGGTCAGTAAAGAGGCAGCAACTAAAGCCAGTAAGGTTCGAGACCATAAACTCAATGTGACTAAGGGGAAGAGTAGACTGGGAAGAGATGATGAACGCAAAGGGACAGGTCGTCTGAGGTGCATTTGTTTCAATGCGAGAAGTGTAGCAGGTAAGGCAGATGAACTTAGGGCTTGGATTAGTACCTGGGAATATGATGTTATTGGTATTACTGAGACATGGTTGAGGGAAGGTCAAGACTGGCAACTAAATATCCCAGGGTCTCGATGCTTCAGGAGGGATGGAGAGGGAGGTAAAAGGGGTGGAGGAGTTGCATTACTGGTCAGAGATGATATCACAGCTGTGATTAAGGAGGGCACGATGGAGGATTCGAGCACTGAGGCAATATGGGTAGAACTTAGAAATAGGAAGGGTGCAGTAACATTGTTTGGACTTTACTACAGGCCTCCCAAAAGCGAGCGGGAAGTAGAGGTACAAAGAGTAGTAAGGGCGTGGAATGCCCTGCCTGCAACAGTAGTGGACTTGACAACACTAAGGGCATTCAAATGGTCATTGGATAGACATATGGACGATAAGGGAATAGTGTAGATGGGCTTTAGAGTGGTTTCACGGGTCGGCGCAACATCGAGGGCCGAAGGGCCTGTACTGCGCTGTAATGTTCTATATGTTGGAGTTTCAGTGGGAGCGGAGTGCAGAGGCTGCAGGTGGGTGAGTACTGTAATTTAAAGTAACTTACCTTACAGGAGCAGATCTTGGAGTTTCAGCGGGAGCGGAGCGCAGAGGCTGCTGGTGGGTGAGTATTTAAGTAAACACTTACCCGGTCCCGTTTTCGGTCCCTCTTTGCTGTTGTTTTTTTTAAATTTTATTGTTTAAGGCGGGAACAGGAAGTTCAACCCGCGGACTTCTGGGAAGTCCCTCACCAATAAATTCTGGTGGAGAGGAAACCCATTGGTGTGAGGTAAGTACAATATTGTGTTATTATTATTATTATTTTTAAAAAAAATTAATTTAGTTGTTAGCCAGATCTTGGTAGAAAGTTAGAGGAATGGCAGGGAAGGGAGTGCAATGTTCCTCCTCCAGGATGTTTGAGGTGAGGGATGCCGTTAGTGTCCCTGCTGATTTTACCTGCAGGAAGTGCTGCCATCTCCAGCTCCTCCAAGACCGAGTTAGGGAACTGGAGCTGGAGTTGGAAGAACTTTGGATCATTCGGGAGGCAGAAGGGGTCATAGATAGCAGCTTCAGGGAATTAGTTACACCAAAGATTGGAGATAGATGTGTAACTGTAAGAGGGACTGGGAAAAAGCAGTCAGTGCAGGGATCCCCTGCGGTCGTTCCCCTGAGAAACAAGTATACCGCTTTGGATACTTGTGGGGGGGGGGGGGACTTACCAGGGGTAAGCCATGGGGTACGGGCCTCTGGCACGGAGTCTGTCCCTGTTGCTCAGAAGGGAAGGGGGGAGAGGAGCAGAGCATTAGTAATTGGGGACTCGATAGTCAGGGGCACAGATAGGAGATTTTGTGGGAGCGTGAGAGACTCACGTTTGGTATGTTGCCTCCCAGATGCAAGGGTGCGTGATGTCTCGGATCGTGTTTTCCGGGTCCTTAAGGGGGAGGGTGAGCAGCCCCAAGTCATGGTCCACGTTGGCACTAACGACATAGGTAGGAAAGGGGACAAGGATGTCAGGCAGGCTTTCAGGGAGCTAGGATGGAAGCTCAGAACTAGAACAAACAGAGTTGTTATCTCTGGGTTGTTGCCCGTGCCACGTGATAGTGAGATGAGGAATAGGGAAAGAGAGCAATTAAACACGTGGCTACAGGGATGGTGCAGTAGGGAGGGATTCAGATTTCTGGATAACTGGGGCACTTTCTGGGGAAGGTGGGACCTCTACAGACAGGATGGTCTACATCTGAACCTGAGGGGCACAAATATCCTGGGGGGGAGATTTGTTAGTGCTCTTTGGGGGGGTTTAAACTAATGCAGCAGGGGCATGGAAACCTGGATTGTAGTTTTAGGGTAAGGGAGAATGAGAGTATAGAGGTCAGGAGCACAGATTTGACGTCGCAGGAGGGGACCAGTGTTCAGGTAGGTGGTTTGAAGTGTGTCTACGTCAATGCCAGGAGTATACGAAATAAGGTAGGGGAACTGGCAGCATGGGTTGGTACCTGGGACTTCGATGTTGTAGCCATTTTGGAGACATGGATAGAGCAGGGATAGGAATGGATGTTGCAGGTTCCGGGGTTTAGGTGTTTTAGCAAGCTCAGAGAAGGAGGCAAAAGAGGGGGAGGTGTGGCGCTGCTAGTCAAGAGCAGTATTACGGTGGCGGAGAGGATGCTAGATGGGGACTCATCTTCCGAGGTAGTATGGGCTGAGGTTAGAAACAGGAAAGGAGAGGTCACCCTGTTGGGAGTTTTCTATAGGCCTCCAAATAGTACTAGGGATGTAGAGGAAAGGATGGCGAGGATGATCCTGGATAAGAGCGAAAGTAACAGGGTAGTTATTATGGGAGACTTTAACTTTCCAAATATTGACTGGAAAAGATATAGTTCGAGTACTTTAGATGGGTCATTTTTTGTACAGTGTGTGCAGGAGGGTTTCCTGACACAATATGTTGACAGGCCAACAAGAGACGAGGCCACGTTGGATTTGGTTTTGGGTAATGAACCAGGCCAGGTGTTAGATTTGGAGGTAGGAGAGCACTTTGGGGACAGTGACCACAATTCGGTGACGTTTACGTTAATGATGGAAAGGGATAAGTATACACCGCAGGGCAAGAGTTATAGCTGGGAGAAGTGCAATTATGATGCCATTAGAATTGACTTGGGGGGGATAGGGTGGAGAAGTAGGCTGCAAGTGTTGGGCACACTGGATAAGTGGAGCTTGTTCAAGGATCAGCTACTGCGTGTTCTTGATAAGTATGTACCGGTTAGGCAGGGAGGAAGGCGTCGAGCGAGGGAACCGTGGTTTACCAAGGAAGTGGAATCTCTTGTTAAGAGGAAGAAGGAGGCCTATGTGAAGATGAGGTGTGAAGTTTCGGTTGGGGCGATGGATAGTTACAAGGTAGCGAGGAAGGATCTAAAGAGAGAGCTAAGACGAGCAAGGAGGGGACATGAGAAGTATTTGGCAGGAGGGATCAAGGAAAACCCAAAAGCTTTCTATAGGTATGTCAGGAATAAGCGAATGACTAGGGAAAGAGTAGGACCAGTCAAGGACAGGGATGGGAAGTTGTGTGTGGAGTCTGAAGAGATAGGCGAGATACTAAATGAATATTTTTTGTCAGTATTCACTCAGGAAAAAGATAATGTTGTGGAGGAGAATGCTGAAACCCAGGCTATTAGAATAGATGGCATTGAGGTACGTAGGGAAGAGGTGTTGGCAATTCTGGACAGGCTGAAAATAGATAAGTCCCCAGGGCCTGATGGGATTTATCCCAGGATTCTGTGGGAGGCCAGAGAAGAGATTGCTGGACCTTTGGCTTTGATTTTTATGTCATCATTGGCTACAGGAATAGTGCCAGAGGACTGGAGGATAGCAAATGTGGTCCCTTTGTTCAAAAAGGGGAGCAGAGACAACCCCGGCAACTATAGACCGGTGAGCCTCACGTCTGTAGTGGGTAAAGTCTTGGAGGGGATTATAAGAGACAAGATTTATAATCATCTAGATAGGAATAATATGATCAGGGATAGTCAGCATGGCTTTGTGAAGGGTAGGTCATGCCTCACAAACCTTATCGAGTTCTTCGAGAAGGTGACTGAACAGGTAGACGAGGGTAGAGCAGTTGATGTGGTGTATATGGATTTCAGTAAAGCGTTTGATAAGGTTCCCAACGGTAGGCTATTGCAGAAAATACGGAGGCTGGGGATTGAGGGTGATTTAAAGATGTGGATCAGAAATTGGCTAGCTGAAAGAAGACAGAGGGTGGTGGTTGATGGGAAATGTTCAGAATGGAGTTCAGTTACAAGTGGCGTACCACACGGATCTGTTCTGGGGCAGTTGCTGTTTGTCATTTTTATCAATGACCTAGAGGAAGGCGCAGAAGGGTGGGTGAGTAAATTTGTAGACGACACTAAAGCCGGTGGTGTTGTCGATAGTGTGGAAGGATGTAGCAGGTTACAGAGGGATATAGATAAGCTGCAGAGCTGGGCTGAGAGGTGGCAAATGGAGTTTAATGTAAAGAAGTGTGAGGTGATTCACTTTGGAAGGAATAACAGGAATGCGGAATATTTGGCTAATGGTAAAGTTCTTGGAAGTGTGGATGAACAGAGGGATCTAGGTGTCCATGTACATAGATCCCTGAAAGTTGCCACCCAGGTTGATAGGATTGTGAAGAAGGCCTATGGAGTGTTGGCCTTTATTGGTAGAGGGATTGAGTTCCGGAGTCAGGAGGTCATGTTGCAGCTGTACAAAACTCTGGTTCGGCCGCATTTGGAGTATTGCGTACAGTTCTGGTCACCGCATTATAGGAAGGACGTGGAAGCTTTGGAGCGGGTGCAGAGGAGATTTACCAGGATGTTGCCTGGTATGGAGGGAAAATCTTATGAGGAAAGGCTGATGGACTTGAGGTTGTTTTTGTTGGAGAGAAGAAGGTTAAGAGGAGACTTAATAGAGGCATACAAAATGATCAGGGGGTTAGATAGGGTGGACAGTGAGAGCGTTCTCCCGCGGATGGAAATGGCTGGCACGAGGGGACATAGCTTTAAACTGAGGGGTAATAGATATAGGACAGAGGTCAGAGGTAGGTTCTTCACGCAAAGAGTAGTGAGGCCGTGGAATGCCCTACCTGCAACAGCAGTGAATTCGCCAACATTGAGGGCATTTAAAAGTTTATTGGATAAACATTTGGATGATAAGGGCATAGTGTAGGTTAGATGGCTTTTGTTTCGGTGCAACATCGTGGGCCGAAGGGCCTGTACTGCGCTGTATCGTTCTATGTTCTATGTTCTATGTAGACAGATTATAGAAAAATGTAGGAGCAATAGGGTGGTCATGATGGGAGATTTTAACTTCCCCAACATTGAATGGGACTCATGTAGTGTTGGAGGCGTAGATGGAGCAGAATTTGAAAGGAGCATCCAGGAGTTTTTTCGAGCAGTCTGTGAATAGTCCAACTCGGGAAGGGTCCATACTGGACCTGGTATTGGGGAAAGATCCCGGCCAGGTGGTTGAAGTTTCAATCAGTGATTACTTTGGGAATAGCGATCACAATTCCGTAAGGTTTAGAATACTCATGGACAAAGACGAGAGTGGTCCTAAAGGAAGAGTGCTAAATTGGGGAAAGGCCAAGTATAACAAAATTCGGCAGGAGCTAGGGAATGTGGATTGGGAGCAGCTGTTTAAGGGTAAATCCACATTTGGAATGTGGGAGTCTTTTAAGGAAAGGTTGATTAGAGTGCAGGACAGACATGTCCCTGTGAAAATGAGGGATAGAAATGGCAAGATTAGGGAACCATGACTGGTGGAATTGTGAGACTAGCTAAGATGAAAAATGAAGTATACATAAGATCTAGGCGACTTAAAACTGATGAAGCTTTGGAGGAATATCAGGAAAGTAGGACAAATCTCAAACGCGCAATAAAAAGGATTGGATTGGATTTGTTTATTGTCACGTGTACCGAGGTACAGTGAAAAATATTTTTCAGCGAGCAGCTCAACAGATCATTAAGTACATGAGAAGAAAATGGAATAAAAGAAAATACATAATAGGGCAACACAACATATACAATGTAACTACATAAGCACCGGCATCGGGTGAAACATACAGGGTGTAGTGTTAATGAGGTCAGTCCATAAGAGGGTCATTTAGGAGTCTGGTAACAGCGGGGAAGAAGCTGTTTTTGAGTCTGTTCGTGCGTGTTCTCAGACTTCTGTATCTCCTGCCCAATGGAAGAAGTTGGAAGAGTGAGTAAGCCGGGTGGGAGGGATCTTTGATTATACTGCCCGCTTTCCCCAGGCAGCGGGAGTCAATGGATGGGAGGCAGGTTTGTGTGATGGACTGGGCGGTGTTCACGACTCTGAAGTTTCTTGCGGTCCTGGGCCGAGCAGTTGCCATACCAGGCTGTGATGCAGCCCAATAGGATGCTTTCTATGGTGCATCTGTAAAAGTTGGTAAGAGTCAATGTGGACATGAATTTCCTTAGTTTCCTGAGGAAGTATAGGCGCTGTTGTGCTTTCTTGGTGGTAGCATCGACGTGGGTGGACCAGGACAGATTTTTGGAGATGTGCACCCCTAGGAATTTGAAACTGCTAACCATCTCCACCTTGGCCCCGTTGATGCTGACAGGGGTGTGTACAGTACTTTGCTTCCTGAAGCCAATGACCAGCTCTTTAGTTTTGCTGGCATTGAGGGAGAGATTGTTGTCGCTACACCACTCCACTAGGTTCTCTATCTCCCTCCTGTATTCGGACTCATCGTTATTCGAGATCCAGCCCACTATGGTCGTATCGTCAGCAAACTTGTAGATGGAGATGGAACCAAGTTTTGCCACGCAGTCGTGTGTGTACAGGGAGTAGAGTAGGGGGCTAAGTACGCAGCCTTGCGGGGCGCCGGTGTTGAGGACTATTGTGGAGGAGGTGTTGTTGTTCATTCTTACTGATTGTGGTCTGTTGGTCAGAAAATCGAGGATCCAGTTGCAGAGTGGGGAGCCAAGTCCTAGGTTTTGGAGCTTTGATATGAGCTTGGCTGGGATTATGGTGTTGAAGGCGGAGCTGTAGTCAATAAATAGGAGTCAAATGTATGAGTCCTTGTTTTCGAGATGCTCTAGGAATGAGTGTAGGGCCAGGGAAATGGTGTCTGATGTGGACCGGTTGCAGCGGTATGCGAATTGCAGTGGATCAAGGTGTTCTGGGAGTATGGAGGTGATGCACTTCATGATCAACCTCTCGAAGCACTTCATTATGACTGAAGTCAGGGCCACTGGTTGGTAGTCATTGAGGCACGTTGCCTGGTTCTTCTTTGGTACCGGTATGATGGTGGTCTTCTTGAAGCAGGTGGGGACCTCGGAGTGAAGTAGAGACAGGTTAAAGATGTCCGTGAATACCTCTGCCAGCTGGTCTGCGTAGGCTCTGAGTGCACGACCAGGGATCCCGTCTGGGCCCGTCGCCTTCCGAGGGTTCACTTTCAGGAAGGCCAATCTGACTTCGGAAGCTGTGATGGTGGGTATGGGTGAATTATGGGCTGCTGGGGCACTCGCCAGCAGATTGTTGGTTACCTGCTCGAATCGAGCATAGAATGCATTGGGTTCATCGGGGAGGGGGGTGCGCTGCTGCCAGAGATACTGTTCGGCTTCGCTTTGTAGCCCGTTATGTTGTTTAGTCCTTGCCACAACCGCCGAGAGTCTGTCTGTGACTCTAGCTTGGTTTGATATTCTCTCTTGGCATTCCGGATGGCTTTGCGGAGGTCGTACCTGGATTTCTTGTATAGGTCAGGGTCGTCTGACTTGAACGCCTCAGAACTGTCCTTCAGTAGGGAGTCAATCTCGCGATTGAGCCATGGTTTCCGGTTGGGGAACGTACGTACTGCTTTCATTGGCACGCAGGGCTAAAAGTGGCCATGAAATATCTTTGGCTAACAGGGTTAAGGAAAATTCCAAAGCCTTTTATTCATATATAAGGAGCAAGAGGTTAACTAGAGAAAGGATTGGCCCACTCAAAGACAAAAGAGGGAATTTATGCGTGGAGTCAGAGGAAATGGGTGAGATTCTTAATGAATGCTGGCATCGGTGTTCACCAAGGAGAGGGACATGACGGATGTTGAGGCTAGGGATGGATGTTTAAACACTCTAGGTCAAATCGGCATAAGGAAGGGGGAAGGTGTGGGTATTCTAAAAGGCATTAAGGTGGATAAGTCCCCAGGTCTGGATGGGATCTATCCCAGGTTACTGAGGGAAGCGAGGGAAGAAATAGCTTGGGCCTTAACAGATACCTTTGCAGCATCCTTAAGTACGGGTGAGGTCCCAGAGGACTGGAGAATTGCTAATGTTGTCCCTTTGTTAAGAAGGGTAGCAGGGATAATCCATGGAATTATAGACCTGTGAGCTTGACGTCAGTGGTAGGTAAACTGTTGGAGAAGATACTGAGGGATAGGATCTAATCACATTTGGAAGAAAATAGACTTATCTGTGATAGGCAGCATGGTTTTCTGCAGAGAAGGTCATGTCTTACAAACCTAATAGAATTCTTTGAGGAAGTGACAAAGTTAATTGATGAGGAAGGACTGTCGATGTCATATACATGGACTTCAGTAAGGCATTTGATAAAGTTTCCCATGGCAGGTTGATGGAAAAAGTGAAGTCGTATGGGGTTCAGGGTGTACTAGCTAGATGGATAAAGAACTGGCTGGGCAACAGGAGACAGAGAGTAGTGGTGGAAGGGAGTGTCTCAAAATGGAGAAAGGTGACTAGTGGTGTTCCACAGGGATCCGTGCTCGGACCACTGTTGTTTGTGATATACATAAATGATCTGGACGAAGGTATAGGTGGTCTGAGTTTGCAGATGATACTAAGATTGGTGGAGTTGCAGATAGCGAGGACTGTCAGAGAATACAGCAAAATATAGATAGATTGGAGTGTTGGGCAGAGAAATGGCAGATGGAGTTCAATCCAGGCAAATGCGAGGTGATGCATTTTGGAAGATTTAATTCAAGAGCGGACTATACGGTCAATGGAAGAGTCCTGGGAAAATTGATGTACAGAAAGATCTGGGAGTTCAGGTCCATTGTACCCTGAAGGTGGCAAAGCAGGTCGATAGAGTGGTCAAGAAGACATTCACCATGCTTGCCTTCATCGGACGGGGTATTGAGTACAAGAGTCGGCAGGTCATGTTACAGTTGTATAAGGCTTTGGTTAAGCCACATTTGCAATACTGCGTGCAGTTCTGGTCGCCACATTACCAGAAGGATGTGGATGCTTTAGAGAGGGTGCAGAGGCGGTTCACCAGGATGTTGCCTGGTATGGAGGGTGCTAGCTATGAAGAAAGGTTGAGTAGATTAGGATTGTTTTCGTTGGAAAGACGGAGGTTGAGGGGGACCTGATTGAGTCTTCAAAATTATGAGAGTTATGTACAGGGTGGATAGCAACAAGCTTTTTCCAAGAGTGGAGGTGTCAATTACAAGGGGTCACGATTTCAAGGTGAGAGGGGGAAAGTTTAAGGGAGATGTGCGTGGAAGTTTTTTTACGCAGAGGGTGGTGGGTGCCTGGAACGCTTTGCCAGTGGAGGTGGTAGAGGCGGGCACAATAGCATCATTTAAGATGCATCTAGACAGATATATGAACGGGCGGGGAACAGAGGGAAGTAGATCCTTGGAAAATAGGAGACAGGCTTAGATAAAGGATCTGGATCGGCGCAGGCTGGGAGGGCCGAAGGGCCTGTTCCTGTGCTGTAATTTCTTTTGTTCTTTGTTCTACAAAATTATGAGGGGCATAGACAGAGTGGATAGTCAGAGGCTTTTCCCCAGGGTAGAGGGGTCAATTACTAGGGGGCATAGGTTTAAGGTGAGGGGGGCAAGGTTTAGAGTAGATGTACGAGGCAAGTTTTTTACGCAGAGGGTAGTGGGTGCCTGGAATTCGCTACCGGAGGAGGTGGTGGAAGCAGGGACGATAGTGACATTTAAGGGGCATCTTGACAAATATATGAATAGGATGGGAATAGAGGGATACGGACCCAGGAAGTGTAGAAGGTTGTAGTTTCGACGGGCAGCATGGTCGGCACAGGCTTGGAGGGCCGAAGGGCCTGTTCCTGTGCTGTACTTTTCTTTGTTCTTTGTTCAAACCTACACTCCAAACCCCTAACTATACCCAATCTTCATTCCAGATTGCACCACAATATACACGACAAACAACAGCCAAATGACAACCCAAGCAGCAAGTGAAGTAAAGTCGCCACAGTCCCAGATGACCATAGGTTGCTTTTCCCTTTGTGGTGGGAGCTGATTGGTGGTGGTTTAACCGGAGGATCATCACTCCTCAGGCGAGGGGTAAGGTTGAGGACGTGGCTGCTAGCCCCCCACTGGGCGGAGGATCGGGGTTGGGGGCCCCCCACCAGGCGGAGGATCGGAGTTGGGGGCCCCCCACTGGGCGGAGGATCGGGGTTGGGGGCCACCCACCGGGTGGAGGATCGGGGTTGGGGGCCCCCCACTGGGCGGAGGATCGGGGTTGGGGGCCCCCCACCGGGCGGAGGATCGGGGTTGGGGGCCCCCCACTGGACGGAGGATCGGGGTTGGGGGCCCCCCACCGGGCGGAGGATCGGGGTTGGGGGCTCCCCACCGGGCAGAGTATCGGGGTTGGAGGCCCCCCACCGGGTGGAGGATGGCGGTCGGGGCTCGCCCATTTTTTCATTGTAAAACTCGACACTTCCTCCTGACATAGCCTCAAACTCGGCGAATCCAGCTCCATATTACACAGCAGAGCAGACTCGAAGGGCTGAATGGCCCTCCTGTTCCTGTTTTTTATGGTCGTATCTCACCCTCTCTCCATTACCCTCTCGCACACTCTCTCACACCATCTCTCCCTTTCATCTCCCTCTCTCAAATAATCTTACAATCTCCCTCTGTCCCTCACACACACGCTCTCCAAGTTTAATACAGTTAGTGTTCTACAGAACCCTCCTTTTAATCTAATGGTCACTCCTCTTTTCTAATCTGTGGCCATTCATGCTCCAAACATTTTGGTCATTTAATAATTGACTGACTTACGGACACTCTCGAACCGTGCACATTGCAAATAAAAATGAGAAAGTTATTAGTAATGTGTTTGGAGAATCAAAGACTGTTTGTACCTGCCTCGGTTGGGGGAAAGTTTAGGGGCTCTGAGTGTGAAATGGCTCTTCCAATATTGACACAAACACATGCGCTTATCCCTCAAACAGAGTTATTTACATAATGATTAAAGTGTTTCTCTTTCCTGATGATATGAACGTTCACACATGAGCCTGTAACTTCCTTTCTGATCACTGACTTAAGTCAGTGTGGTCTGTCGCACATGCGCGACTCGATGACCTAGAAGTACGGACATGTGCGTAAGCTCCCTGTCTGGTTTTTCAAACCTGCTTGACTGTATGTGCTGATCCGACAGGGTGAAAATGAAAGGAAGGCGCTAACTTGGTCGCCTTGCCCCGATGTTCGGTGAGTTTTACACCTTTTTATTTGGACTTTTATTTCTGGCCCAGGATCATCGAGCAGACATTGGGAAACCTTTCATTGGGAAGTCAAAGTTTTTTATTATTCGTGTTTAGCATCTGTAAATATGTTGAAAATGCAAATAAAGTGAAGGGAAGATGATATATTTTTATTTTTTAAAACTTTGGCTTGTCATGAGACTGTTAATTCCATAAAAGAGCTATAATGGATAGAATGCGGTGACCACACGCTAACGGGTATGATTATCCACCTAAGATACCCCGTGTTACTGGTCACGTGGTCCTTGAGCGGCTGATGTGCCCAATCATAGAGCCTCATCTTCAGTCACTCACTTGGCCGGAGTTTCCCGAAGGTTAGATCAGTCCTTTGACGCGAGGTCAGGGGTGTTCCTTTCCCAGGCCTCTTCTTGTTGTCAGGTGATCTTGAAGAATTGTGACCCTCCAATTAGGAGGTTCCTCCAAATAGGTCTCTTCTGAGCAAAGGTTGACCAGGCATTAACGTCGATGTTCTTCCATTTCTTGAGGAAAAGCTTGAAGGTGCCTTTGAACAGCTTCCTTTGTCCTCCTCATGTTCTGGATCCTTCCTCGAGCTGGGTGAAGAAGATTGGCTTTGGCAGTCGGGATCCTGATACCCTGAGCATATGGGCGGCCCAGCGGATTTGGTTTCAGATGATCGTGGCCTCTTTACTGGTGCGATTGACTCCTTTAAGGACTCTAATGTTAACACGCCTGTCCTCCCAGCTGACTCGAAGCTAACGTACATTTGGATTGTGCAATTATTTTAAGCTGTGTTGTTTGAGAGTCTCCCTGATGTACAAAGAACAAAGAACAAAGAAATGTACAGCACAGGAACAGGCCCTTTGGCCCTCCAAGCCCGTGCCGACCATGCTGCCTGACTAAACTACAATCTTCTACACTTCCTGGGTCCGTATCCTTCTATTCCCATCCTATTCATATATTTGTCAAGATGCCCCTTAAATGTCACTATCGTCCCTGCTTCCACTACCTCCTCCGGTAGCGAGTTCCAGGCACCCACTACCCTCTGCGTAAAAAACTTGCCTCGTACATCTACTCGAAACCTTGCCCCTCTCACCTTAAACCTATGCCCCCTAGTAATTGACCCCTCTACCCTGGGGAAAAGCCTCTGACTATCCACTCTGTCTATGCCCCTCATAATTTTGTATACCTCTATCAGGTCTCCCCTCAACCTCCTTCGTTCCAGTGTGAACAAACCGAGTTTATTCAATCGCTCCTCATAGCTAATGCCCTCCATACCAGGCAACATTCTGGTAAATCTCTTCTGCACCCTCTCTAAAGCCTCCACATCCTTCTGGTAGTGTGGCGACCAGAATTGAACACTATACTCCAAGTGTGGCCTAACTAAGGTTCTATACAGCTGCAACATGACTTGCCAATTCTTATACTCAATGCCCCGGCCAATGAAGGCAAGCATGCCATATGCCTTCTTGACTACCTTCTCCACCTGTGTTGCCCCTTTCAATGACCTGTGGACCTGTACTCCTAGACCTCTTTGACTTTCAATACTCTTGAGGGTTCTACCATTCACTGTATATTCCCTACCTGCATTAGACCTTCCAAAATGCATTACCTCACATTTGTCCGGATTAAACTCCATCTGCATCTCTCCACCCAAGTCTCCAGACAATCTAAATCCTGCTGTATCCTCCGACAGTCCTCATCGCTATCCGCAATTCCACCAACCTTTGTGTCGTCTGCAAACTTACTAATCAGACCAGTTACATTTTCCTCCAAATCATTCAGCCCACGATGTTGCACCGACATGGGAAGTCAAAAAACAAAAGCCATCTAACCTACACTATGCCATTATCATCCATATGCTTATCCAATAAACTTTTAAATGCCCTCAATGTTGGCGAGTTCACTACTGTTGCAGGTAGGGCATTCCACGGCACACCCCTAAGGGGCCACCCCTAAGAGTGTACGGGCAAAGCACATCCCAAGATGCTATCAGAGGAGATGTGTGCCAGGATATTGAGCTTCAGCAGCTGCTCTTTAGACCACAGGACCATAACACATAGGCTGATATTTTTCTCATCCCCACTCTCCTGCCTTCTCCCCATAACCCCTGATCCCCTTATTAATCAAGAACCTATCTATCTCTGTCATAATGTTCATCCTTAAAAGCCTCAGTGATTACTTCAAAAGGTTTAATAAAGTTTAATGCCTTAGTTGACATATGCAAGCCTCCTGTAAGCTAATCTGAACTATCTGTCTCACAGGTATTGCAGAATCCAGTGCAGATTCAAAATCTGTCGTCGTGCTTCACCTCCGCTGGGGCACCACACTATTAGCTCGTCTTCTTAAAAACCTTGAAGTTCCTTTGAGGCTTCGATGTAGGCACGGGGATCTTGAGAGAAGAAATCAGGTATCATCTCCGCCTGGTGAGGAAGCGAATCAATCACCCACCCCTAAGAGTGTACGGGCAAAGCACATCCCAAGATGATATCAGAGGAGATGTGTGCCAGGATATTGAGCTTCAGCAGCTGCTCTTTAGACCACAGGACCATAACACATAGGCTGATATTTTTCTCATCCCCACTCTCCTGCCTTCTCACCATAACCCCTGACCCCCTTATTAATCAAGTACCTATCTATCTCTGTCATAAAGTCACTCAATGATTTGGCCTCCACATCCTTCTGTGGCAAAGAGTTCCACAGATTCACCACCCTCTGGCTGAAGAAATTCCTCCCCATCTCTGTTTTAAAGGATCGTCCCTTTAGTCTGAGATTGTGTCCTCTGGTTCTAATTTTTCCTACAAGTGGAAACATCCTCTCCACATCCACACTATCCAGGCCTCGCAGTTTCTTGTAAGTTTCAATAAGATCCCCCCTCATCCTTCTAAACTCCAACGAATACAGACCTAGAGTCCTCAACCGTTCCTCATACGACAAGCTGTTCATTCCAGTGAACATTCTTGTGAACCTTCTCTGGACCCTTTCCATGGCCAGCACACCCCTCCATAGCCATGATGTGGAGGTGCCGGCATTGGACTGGGGAGAGCACAGTAAAAAGTCTTACAACACCAGGAAAAAGTCCACCAGGTTTGTTTCGAATCACTAACTTTCGGAGCACTGCTCATTCCTCAGGTGAATCATTCAACTGAGGAAGGAGCTGTGCTCCAAAAGCTAGTGATTCAAAACAAATCTGATGGACTTTAACCTGGTGTTGTAAGACTTTTTACTATCCTTCCTTAGAAACGGGGTCCCAAACTGCTCACAATCCTCCAAATGGGGTCTGATCAGAGCCTTCTACAGCTTCAGAAGAACATCCCTGGTCTTGTATTCTAGCCCTCGTGACATGAATGCTAACAATTCATTTTCCTTCCTAACTGCCGACTGAACCTGCACGTTAACCTTAAGAGAATTGTGAACAAGGACTCCCGAGTCCCTTTGTGCTTCTGATTTCTGAAGCATTTCCCCATTTGGAAAATAGTCTTTGCCGAAATTCCTCCTTCGAAAGTGCATAACCTCACACTTTTCCACATTGCATTCCATCTGCTACTTCATTGCCCACTCTCCTAGCCTGTCCAGGTCCTTCTGCAGCCCGCCTGCTTCCTCAACACTACCCGTCTCTCTACAGACTTCTGTATCATCTGCAAATCTAGCGACAGTGTCTTCAGTTCCATCTTCCAGATCATTAATGTATATTGTGAAAGGTTGTGGTCCCAGCACAGACCCCTGAGGCACACCACTAGTAACCGGCTGCCATCCTGAAAAAGACCCCTTTATCCCCACTCTCTGCCTTCTGCCAGTCAGCCAATCCTCTACCCTGCCAGGATCCTACCCTTAACACCATGAGCTCTTAACTTATTTAACAGTGTCCTGTGCGGCACCTTGTCAAAAGTCTTCTGGAAATCTAAATAAATCACGTCCACTGGTTCTCCTTTGCTAACTTCCTTGTTACTTCCTCAAAGAACAGATTTGTCAGACATGACCTCCCGTTGACGAAGCCGTGCTGACTCAGTCCTATTTAATCATGCACTTCCAAGTACTCCGCGATCTGAGACTTTGTTCTTGTAAAATTAACAATTGATATGTCTGAACCCTCTCTCCCTCCTCATCTCACCCCCTCTCTCTCTCCCCTTCTGTCCATTGCCCCCACTCTCTACCTCCATCCCTCTTCTCCCTCCCCTTTACAAATAGGCAGAACCATTGTGTTTAAGTGAGAAAATATATTTGATTGCAAGAAATTTGTAAAAGTTGAGTTTATTACTCAAAATGTCATTGTTCAGCTGATAAAGTGAAATGTTAAGTTAAATGTAAACTGGTTTCAAAGTTTGGTAATCATAAGATTATTTTTATTAATAAATGTTTTCCATTAAACTTTACAAGCTTCTACAAATGTTTCACTGAAACATCAGAACACAACATTGAATTAGGAGATAATTATAAATGAATAAGATAATTGAAGTAAACATAAGCAGAAACGTAATCAGACACAGGTCAATATTGCTGCCTCACAACCCCAGCGACCCGGGTTTCATTTACATCTTGAGTGACTTTGTGTGGAGTTTCCACTTTGTCCACGTGTCTGTGTGGGTCTCACCCCCACAACCCAAAGATGTGCAGGGTAGGTGGATTGGCCACGCTAAATTGTACCTTATTTGGAAAAATTAAAAAAACAATGCCTTCCCACAGTGGGGGTCACAAGGGGGCCTGGCTAGATCGAACCTGCGTTGCACTGGAGCCTGCACAGACTATTGGCTGGAGGCCTGAGTCTGCCGCTGGATCAGGAAGTTTAGCCGCAATTTATGAGGACAGCAAAGTGTAAATTTCTCGAGCCCAGAATCAGCGGCCCGTGGTTTTCGCTGGACAGCTGGTTCGTGGTGCGGAGCGAGGCCAGCTGCGCGGGTTCAATCCCCATACAGGCTGAGGTTATTCATGAAGGCTCCGCCTTCTCAACCTCGCCCCTCGCCTGAGGTGTGGCGACCCTCAGGTTAAACCACCACCGGTCAGCTCCCCCCCTCAAAGGGGAAAGCAGCCGATGGTCACCTGGAGCTGCGGCGACTTTACTTTACTTCAGTGTTTACAGTAAAGAGCTGTAAGGGGAGGCGGTGGTGCAGTGGTATTGTCACTGTGCCAGTAATCCAGAGACCCAGGGAAATGCTCTGGGGATCCCGGTTCAAATCCCAACACGGCAGATGGTGAAATTTGGAATTAAAAGTCGAATGATGACCATGAAACCCACAAATGTCTTTTAGGGAAGGAAATCTGCCGCCGTTGCCTGGTCTGGCCTATATGTGACTCCAGATCCACAGCAATGGCCGAGTAAGCCACTCAGTTCGAGAGCAATAAGGGATGAGCAACAAACACTGGCCCAGCCCAGCCATGCCCACTAACCAAGAGCAAATAATGGAAAGAGCGGCGATTCAGCACAACAGACAATGATGGTGATTCTGCTTCATAAGTTTCCCCCGATCAGCATATCCTTCAATTCTCTTGGGAACTTACCTTCACAGGAGCCCCAGGGAATCCCGGGAGAAGTGTCCGGGAATCCCAGGAAAAGTGTCCGTGTATGGCGGGAGCAATGTCTGGGAATCCCAGGAGCAGTGTCCGGGAATCCCGGGAGCAATGTCCGGGAATGGCGGGTGAAGTGTCCGGGAATCCCGGGAGCAGTGTCCGGGAATGGCGGGAGCAGTGTCCGTGCCTCCCGGGAGCAGTGCCAGTAATCGCGAGAGCAGTGTCCGGGAATCCCGGGAGCAATGTCCGGACATCTAAGGAGCAGTGTCCGGGAATGGCGGGAGCAGTGTCCGCGACTCCAGGAAGCAGTGTCCTGGAATCCAGGGAGCAATGTCCGGACATCTAAGGAGCAGTGTCCTGGAATCACGGGTGAATCTCGAGAGCAGTGTCCGGGAATCCCAGGAGCAATGTCCGGGAATGGCAAGAGCAGTGTCCGGGAATCCCGGGAACAGTGACCGGGAATCCAGGGAGCAGTGTCTTGGAATCCCGGGAGCAGTGTCCGGGAATGGTGGGAGCGGCCGGGAATCATGGGAGCAGTGTCCGGGAATCATGGGAGCAGTGTCCGGGAATTTCTGGAGCAGTGTCCAGGAATGCCGGGAGCAGTGACCGGGAATCCCGGGAGCAGTGACCGGGAATCCAGGAAGCAGTGTCATGGAATCCCGGGAGCAGTATCCGGGAATGGCGAGAGCAGTGTCCGGGAATGGCGAGAGCAGTGTCCGGGAATCGTGGGAACAGTGACCGGGAATCCAGGGAGCAGTGTCTTGGAATCCGGGGAGCAGTGTCCGGGAAAGGCAGGAGCAGTGTCCAGGAATGGCGGGAGCAGTGTCCGGGAATGGTGGGAGCAGCCGGGAATCATGGGAGCAGTATCCGAGAATGGCAGGAGCAGTGTCCGAGAATGGCGGGAGCAGTGTCCGGGAATCCAGGGAGCAGTGTCCGGGAATCCCGGGAACAGTGTCCGGGAATGGCGGGAGCAGTGTCCGGGATAGGCGGGAGCAGCCGGGAATCGTGGGAGCAGTGTCCGGGAAAGGTGGGAGCAGTGTCCGGGAATGGCTGGAGCAGTGTCCAGGAATGCCGGGAGCAGTGGCCAGGAATCCCGGGATATATGACCGGGGGTGGCTGGAGCAGTGTCCGGGAATGGCGGGAGCAGAGTCTGGGAATCCCGGGATATATGACTGGGAGTGGCAGGAGCAGTGTCCGGGAATACCGGGGGCAGTGTCCGGGGCACATAGGCACTAACGATATAGGTAACAAAACAGGATGAGGTCCTACAAGCTGAATTCAGGGAGTTAGGAGTTAAACTAAAAAGTAGGACCTCAAAGGTAGTAATCTCAGGATTGCTACCAGTGCTACGAGCTAGTCAGAGTAGGAATGTCAGGATAGATAGGATAAATGCATGGCTCGAGAGATAGTGTAAGAGGGAGGGATTCAAATTCCTGGGGCATTGGAACCGGTTCTGGGGGAGGTGGAAACAGTACAAACCGGACGGTCTCCACCTGGGCAGGACTGGAACCAATGTCCTAGGGGACGTGTTTGCTAGTGCTGTTGGGGAGGGTTTAAACTAATGTGGCAGCGGGATGGGAACCGATGCAGGAAGTCGGAGGAAAGTAAAACGGGGCCAGAAACAAAAAGCAATAAGGGGGAAAGTGTAAGGCAGAGAAGCCATAGTCAAAAATCAAAAAGGGCGACAGTACAGGGTACAGTGACTGAGAATTGTGTGAAAAGGGAGGTGGCCATTGTAGGATTGAGGGTGTTGTACCAAATGCGCACAGTATACGGAACAAGGTAAATGAGCTTGTTGCGCACATTGAAATTGGCCGGTACGATGTTGTGGGCATCACAGAGACGTGGCTGCAAGGGGATCAGGGCTGGGATCTAAATATCCAAGGATATGTGTCCTATCGAAAGGACAGACAGATGGGCAAAGGGGGGGGGGGGGGGGTTGCATTGTTAGTAAGGAATGAAGTTAAATCGTTAGCAAGGAGCGATATAGCATCAGAAGGCATAGAATCTCTGTGGGTAGAGTTGAGGAATCGCAAAGGTAAAAAGACCTGATGGGAGTTATGTACAGGCCCCCTAGCAGTAGTCAGGAGGTGGGGCAGAAAATAAATCAGGAGATAGAAAAGGCTGTAAAAAAGGCAATATTACAATAATCATGGGGGACTTCAATATGCAGGTGGACTGGGAAAATCAGGTTGGTTGTGGATCCCAAGAAAAGGAATTTGTGGAATGTCTAAGAGATGGTTTTTTGGAGCAGCTTGTGACAGAGCCTACTAGGGAACAGGCAATTCTGGATTTGGTGATGTGTAATGAGGCAGACTTGATTAGGGAACTTCAGGTGAAGGGACTCTTAGGGAGCAGTGACCACAATATGATAGAATTTGCCCTGCAGTGTGAGAGGGAGAAGCTGCAATCAGATGTAACGGTATTACAATTAAATAAGGATAACTACAAAGACATGAGGGAGGAGCTGGCCAGAGTTGATTGAAGAAGGAGCCGAGCAGGGAAGACAGTGGAACAGCAATGGCGGGAGTTTTTGGGGGTTATTAGGGAGGCACAACAGAAATTCATCCCAAGGTGGAGGAAACATGCTAAGGGGAGGATAAGGCATCCGTGGCTGACGAGGGATAACGAGGGACAAAGGACAGCATAAAGGCTAAAGAATAAGCATACAGACTGGAGAGGATCCGTGGAAAACCAGAAGATTGGGAAGCCTCTAAAAGCGAGCAGAGGACAACTATCAAAGCAATAAGGGGGGAGAAGATGAAGTACGAGTGCAAGCTAGCTAGTAATATAAAGGAAGATAGGAAGAGATTTTTTCAATATGTAAAAGGTAAGAGAGAGGCAAAAATAGACATTGGACCACTGGAAAATGTGGCTGGAGAAGTAATAATAGGAAACAAAGAAATGGCAGACAAACTGAATAGTTACTTTGCATCAGTCTTCACGGTGGAAGACACCAGTGGGATGCCCGAGCTCCAGGAGAACCAGGGGGCAGAGGTGAGTGCAGTGACCATTACTAAGGAGAAGGTTCTGGGGAAACTGAAAGGTCTGAAGGTGGATAAGCCACCTGGACCGGATGGACTACACCCCAGGGTTCTAAAGGAGATTGCTGAGGAAATTGTGGAGGCATTGGTGATGATCTTTCAGGAATCACTGGAGGCAGGAAGGGTCCCAGAGGACTGGAAAGTGGCTAATGTAACCCCACTGTTTAAGAAGGGAGGGAGGCAGAAGACGGGAAATTCTAGGCTGGTTAGCCTGACTTGGGTCATTGGTAAGATTTTAGAGTCTGTTATTAAAGATGAAATCGTGAAGCACTTGGAAATGCATAAAATAGGACTGAGTCAGCACGGCTTCGTCAAAGGGAGGTCGTGTCTGACAAATCTGTTAGAGTTCTTTGAGGAGGTAACAAGGAAGTTAGACAAAGGAGAACCAGTGGACGTGATTTAATTAGATTTCCAGAAGGCCTTTGACAAGGTGCCACACAGGACACTGTTAAATATGTTAAGAGCCCATGGTGTTCAGGGTGAGATCCTGGCATGGATAGAGGATTGGCTGACTGGCAGAAGGCAGAGAGTGGGGAGAAAGGGTCTTTTTCAGGATGGCAGCTTGTGACGAGTGGTGTGCCTCAGAGGTCTGTGCTGGGACCACAACTGTTCACAATATACATTAATGATCTGGAAGAAGGAACTGAAGGCACTGTTGCTAATTTTGCAGATGATACAAAGATCTGTAATGGGGCAGGTAGATTGAGGAAGCAAGGGGGCTGCAGAAGGATTTGGACAAGCTAGGAAATCGGGCAAAGAAGTGGCAAATTAAATACAATGTGGAAAAGTGTGAGGTTATGCACTTTCGAAGGAGGAATTTAGGCATCGACTATTTTCTAAATGGGGAAATGCTTTGGAAAGCAGAAGCACAAAGGGACTTGGGAGTCCTTGTTCACAATTAAGGTTAACGTGTAGGTTCAGTCGGCAGTTAGGAAGGCAAATGCAATGTTAGCATTCATGTCAAGAGGGCTAGAATACAAGACCAAGGATGTGCATCTGAGACTGTATAAGGCTCTGGTCAGACCCCATTTGGAGTATTGTGAGCAGTTTTGGGCCCCGTATCTAAGGAAGGATGTGCTGGCCTTGGAATGGGTCCAGAGGAGGTTCACAAGAATGATCCCTGGAATGAAGAGCTTGTCGTATGAGGAACATTTGCGAACTCTGGGTCTGTAGTCGTTGGAGTTTAGAAGGATGAGGGGGATCTTATTGAAACTTACAGGATACTGCGAGGCCTGGATAGAGTGGACGTGGAGAGGATGTTTCCACTTGTAGGTAAAACTGGAACCTGAGGACACCATCTCAGACTATAGAGATAAACCTTTAAAACAGAGATGATGAGGAATTTCTTCAGCCAGAGGCTGGTGAATCTGTGGAACTCTTTGCCGCAGAAGGCTGTGGAGGCCAAATCACT
This sequence comes from Scyliorhinus torazame, assembly GCF_047496885.1. Lineage (NCBI taxonomy): Eukaryota > Metazoa > Chordata > Chondrichthyes > Carcharhiniformes > Scyliorhinidae > Scyliorhinus > Scyliorhinus torazame. The sequence continues at coordinate 2,402,398 of NC_092720.1, forward strand.
GAGTGTCTTTAAGACAGAGATAGATAGGTTCTTGATCAATAAGGGGATCAGGGGTTATGGGGAGAAGGCAGGAGAATGGGGATGAGAAAATATCAGCCATGATTGAATGGTGGAGCAGACTCGATGGGCCGAGTGGCCTAATTCTGCTCCTGTGTCTTATGGTCTATTTCCTGTTCCCTGCTGGGTTTATCAAGTTTCCTCTGAATGTATCGCTGTTACTAGCCTCAGGCCCTCCCTGTGCAAGTGAATTTCACTATCTGTGTGAAGACATTTCCCCTGAATTCCCGATTAGATTTATGCGAGACTAATTTACAAGTTAGCCCCTAATTTTGATCCACCCACAAGTAGGAACCTTCTGTTACAACCTGCCCGGATCCTATTGGCTGGGGACAATTGGTTACTCCATGTTGTATTTTTCAGGATAGCTAAGTCCCCTGGGCTTGACGGGATATACCCAAGGTTACTACGGGAAGTGAGGGAGGGGATTGCTGCGCCATTGGCGATGGTGTTTGCATCCTCACTCTCCACTGGAGTAGTACCGGATGATTGGAGGGAGGCGAATGTTGTTCCCCTGTTCAAGAAAGGGAATAGGGAAATCCCTGGGAATTACAGACCCATCAGTCTTATGCCTGTGGTGAGCAAAATATTGGAAAGGATTCTGAGAGATAGGATTTATGATTATTTAGAAAAACATAATTTGATTAAAGATAGTCAGCATGGCTTTGTGAGGGGCAGGTCATGCCTCACAAGCCTCAGTGAATTCTTTGAGGATGTGACGAGACACATTGATGAATGTCGGGCAGTGGATGTAGTGTATATGGATTTCAGTAAGGCACTTGATAAGGTTATCCATGGTAGTAGGCTGATTCAGAAAGTTAGGGGGCATGGGATACAGGGAAATGTGGTTGTCTGGTTGCAGAATTGGCTGGCCGAAAGAAGACAGCGAGTGGTAGTGGATGGAAAGTATTCCGCCTGGAGGTCGGTGACCAGTGGTGTTCCGCAGGGATCTGTTCTGGGACCTCTGCTCTTTGTGGTTTTTATAAATGACTTTGATGAGGAAGTGGATGGGTGGGTTAGTAAGTTTGCCGATGACACAAAGGTTGGTGGAGTTGTAGATAGTGGTGGGGGGTTGTTACAGGTTACAACAGGACATTGACAGGATGAAGATCTGGGCTGAGAAGTGGCAAATGGAGTTCAACCTAGATAAATGGGAAGTGATTCATTTTGTAAAGTCGAATTTGAATGCTGAATACAGGGTTAAAGGCAGGATTCTTGGAAGTGTGGAGGAACAGAGGGATCTTGGGGTCCACGTACAGAGATCCCTCAAAGTTGCCACCCAGGTTGATAGGGTTGTTACGAAGGCGTATGGTGTGTTGGCTTTCATTAACAGGGGGATTGAGTTTAAGAGCCACGAGGTTTTGCTGCCGCTTTATAAAACCCTGGTTAGACCACACTTGGAATATTGTGTCCAGTTCTGGTCGCCTCATTATAGGAAGGATGTGGATGCTTTGGAGAGGGTGCAGAGGAGATTTACCAGGATGCTGCCTGGACTGGAGGGCATGTCTTATGAAGAAAGGTTGAGGGAGCTCGGGCTTTTCTCACTGGAGCGAAGAAGGCAGAGAGGTGACTTGATAGAAGTGTACAAGGTGATGAGAGGCATGGATAGAGTGGATCCCCAGAGACTTTTCCCCAGCGTGGAAATGGCTGTCACGTGGGGACATCATTTTAAGGTGATTGGAGGAAGGTATAGGGGAGATGTCAGAGGTCGGTTCTTTACGCAGAGAGCGGTGGGTGTGTGGAATGCACGGCCAGCAGAGATGGTGGAGTCAGAGTCATTAGGGACATTTAAGCGACTCTTAGACAGGCACATGGACAGCAGTAAATTGAAGGGGTGTAGGTGAGGTTGATCTTAGATTCGGGTAAATGGTCAGCACAACATCGTGGGCCGAAGGGCCTGTACTGTGCTGTACTGTTCTATGTTCTAAGTTCTATTTGAGGGCCCAATCAACTAAATAGAACAGCAGAAATTAACTGAGGGATAAATTAAAAGGAGCCGCTCCTAAAAGACAAATGGAGCACAGCCCGAAAAGAACAAAGAGCAACGGAAACTTAAAAATATACAATCAAATGTGAAAACTGGGGTCGATGAAACAGTGCAACCCCTACGGTGTCCACAGAGCACGGAATGGTTACCCCATGATCCTTGGGAAATATGTGCTCCCCCAATGGGGGTGGAGGAATCATGAGCAGCATAATGATATGTAGACAGACATGTAACTAAAGGGTTAATCGCAACACCTAGCTGTGGGATGACCACTAGAGGGCATGACAAAAGCCACTAAATTAACTGAGCTCCCAGAAGCTCACCCTCTCTTTCCAGCAGGAGATACCAGAGAACAGCAGTGTAGTCGAGGACCTCAGCCTAGACACCACGTGTAGCTTAGATACAGTTTATACAGTTACTTATCCTTACTTTATTGCGAGCATTAGTTCAGTAGAGTGTCAAATTCGTTTTATGGTTACTTAATAAATTATTTCAGTTTACTTCGAAGACTTGAGCGTTCGTCAACATCTAGTTAGTGACATATATTGCTGAAACCCAGTAATATAATACCTCTGAGGGAGGGAACCAGGAGTGAACTGCTGGCCCTTAGTACATAATCTTGTGAATAAAGTTACTTTCTGCTTGACTCTACAATCCCCAGCTGGATTCTTCGTGGCCCTCACAAAACCTACCCCCTGTCAGACCCGTTCCTAATTTTCAAGACACCATCAGTTCACTCTGTGGTTTTATCTTTCAAAACACACGGCTAACCTGTTCACTCTCTCCTGAAAGTTCGATTCTCTCAGTTCTAATACCATCTTTGTGAATATTTTCTGAGGCTCCCCACTGCCGTAATATCTTTTGTATAAAATGATACCAGAATTGTTCACAGAACTCCAAGTGTGATCTCATCAAATTATTACAGAAGTTAAACATAATTCCCCGACTTTGCAAATGTGTTGTGAGTTAAATGAAGCGAGTGCTTTGTTTATTTGTTCTTATTTTGACCAACATTGCACAATACCGCGAATAATTCGTGTATCTGTGTCCCAGGACCCTCTCTTCCACCACCCCATTCCAACATGAAGTGCAGGATTGAATGGCTAGGCTCCCTCCTTGCAGCCCCCATTCTCCCACTGACACACTTCAACAAACACTGAGTGCCGGGAAAGGCGGGTGGGGGGGGGGGGGGGGGGGCGGTGAAACTGTAGTTAAACTGGCACCTTGGTAACCCACCATGCAATGCTTCACCAGAGGCTTTCCTACTGGTTAGAAGCACCGGGTGAAAGGAGCAAATCCGCCCCCACACCTACTCCCCCAACAGTACACCCAGCGTAGGACTAGATACAGAGTAAAGCTCCCTCTACACTGTCCCCATCAAACAGTCCCAGGACAGGTACAGCACGGGGTTAGATACAGAGCAAAGCTCCCTCTACACTGTCCCCATCAAACACTCCCAGGACAGGTACAGCACGGGGTTAGATACAGAGTAATGCTCCCTCTACACTGCCCCCATCAAACATTCCCAGGACAGATACAGCACGGGGTTAGATACAGAGTAAAGTTCCCTCTACACTGTCCCTATCAAACACTCCCAGGACAGATACAGCACGGGGTTAGATACAGAGTAAAGCTCCCTCTACACTGTCCCTATCAAACACTCCCAGGACAGATACAGCACGGGGTTAGATACAGGGTAATGCTCCCTCTCCACTGTCCCCATCAAACACTCCCAGGACAGATACAGCACGGGGTTAGATACAGAGTAAAGCTCCCTCTCCACTGTCCCCATCAAACACTCCCAGGACAGGTAAAGCACAGGGTTAGATACAGAGTAAAGCTCCCTCTACACTGCCCCCATCACACTCCCAGGACAGGTACAGCACGGGGTTAGATACAGGGTAATGCTCCCTCTCCACTGTCCCCATCAAACACTCCCAGGACAGATACAGCACGGGGTTAGATACAGAGTAAAGCTCCCTCTCCACTGTCCCCATCAAACACTCCCAGGACAGGTAAAGCACAGGGTTAGATACAGAGTAAAGCTCCCTCTACACTGCCCCCATCACACTCCCAGGACAGGTACAGCACGGGGTTAGATACAGAGTAAAGCTCCCTCTACACTGTCCCCATCAAACATTCCCAGGACAGGTACAGCACGGGGTTAGATACAGAGTAAAGCTCCCTCTACACTGCACCAATCACACTCCCAGGACAGGTACAGCACGGGGTTAGATACAGAGTAAAGCTCCCTCTACACTGTCCCCATCAAACACTCCCAGGACAGGTACAGCACGGGGTTAGACACAGAGTAAAGCTCCCTCTACACTGCCCCCATCACACTCCCAGGACAGGTACAGCACGGGGTTAGATACAGAGTAAAGCTCCCTCTACACTGTCCCCATCAAACACTCCCAGGACAGGTACAGCACGGGGTTAGACACAGAGTAAAGCTCCCTCTACATTGTCCCCATCAAACACTCCCAGGACAGGTACAGCACGGGGTTAGATCCAGGGTAAAGCTCCCACTACACTGTCCCCATCAAACACTCCCAGGACAGATACAGCACAGGGTTAGATACAGAGTAAAGCTCCCTCTACACTGTCCCTATCAAACACTCCCAGGACAGATACAGCACGGGGTTAGATACAGAGTAAAGCTCCCTCTCCACTGTCCCCATCAAACACTCACAGGACAGATACAGCACAGGGTTAGATACAGAGTAAAGCTCCCTCTCCACTGCCCCCATCACACTCCCAGGACAGGTACAGCACGGGGTTAGATACAGAGTAAAGCTCCCTCTACACTGCCCCCATCAAACATTCCCAGGTCAGGTACAGCACAGGGTTAGATACAGAATAAAGCTCCCTCTACACTGCCCCCATCACACTCCCAGGACAGGTACAGCACGGGGTTAGATACACGGGTAAAGCTCCCTCTACATTGTCCCCATCAAACACTCCCAGGACAGGTACAGCACGGGGTTAGATACAGAGTAAAGCTCCCTCTACACTGCCCCCATCAAACATTCCCAGGACAGATACAGCACGGGGTTAGATACAGAGTAAAGCTCCCTCTACACTGTCCCTATCAAACACTCCCAGGACAGATACAGCACGGGGTTAGATACAGAGTAATGCTCCCTCTCCACTGTCCCCATCAAACACTCCCAGGACAGGTACAGCACGGGGTTAGATACAGGGTAAAGCTCCCTCTACACTGTCCCCATCAAACACTCCCACTACAGGTACGGTACGGGGTTAGATACAGAGTAAAGCCCCCTCTACACTCTCCCCATCAAACCCTCCCAGGACAGATACTGCATGGGGTTAGAACAGAGTAAAGCTCCCTCTAAACTGTCCCCATCAAACACTCCCAGGACAGGTACAGCACGGGGTTAGATACAGAGTAAAGCTCCCTCTACACTGTCCCTATCAAACACTCCCAGGACAGATACAGCACGGGGTTAGATACAGGGTAATGCTCCCTCTCCACTGTCCCCATCAAACACTCCCAGGACAGATACAGCACGGGGTTAGATACAGAGTAAAGCTCCCTCTACACTGTCCCCATCAAACACTCCCAGGACAGGTAAAGCACAGGGTTAGATACAGAGTAAAGCTCCCTCTACACTGCCCCCATCACACTCCCAGGACAGGTACAGCACGGGGTTAGATACAGAGTAAAGCTCCCTCTACACTGTCCCCATCAATCACTCCCAGGACAGGTACAGCACGGGGTTAGATACAGAGTAAAGCTCCCTCTACACTGCCCCCATCACACTCCCAGGACAGGTACAGCACGGGGTTAGATACAGAGTAAAGCTTCCTCAACACAGACCCCATCAAACACTCCCAGGACAGGTACAGCACAGGGTTAGATACAGAATAAAGCTCCCTCTACACTGCCCCCATCACACTCCCAGGACAGGTACAGCACGGGGTTAGATACAGAGTAAAGCTCCCTCTACACTGTCCCCATCAAACACTCCCAGGACAGGTACAGCACAGGGTTAGATACAGAGTAAAGCTCCCTCTCCACTGCCCCCATCACACTCCCAGGACAGGTACAGCACGGGGTTAGATACAGAGTAAAGCTCCCTCTACACTGCCCCCATCAAACATTCCCAGGTCAGGTACAGCACAGGGTTAGATACAGAATAAAGCTCCCTCTACACTGCCCCCATCACACTCCCAGGACAGGTACAGCACGGGGTTAGATACACGGGTAAAGCTCCCTCTACATTGTCCCCATCAAACACTCCCAGGACAGGTACAGCACGGGGTTAGATACAGAGTAAAGCTCCCTCTACACTGCCCCCATCAAACATTCCCAGGACAGATACAGCACGGGGTTAGATACAGAGTAAAGCTCCCTCTCCACTGTCCCTATCAAACACTCCCAGGACAGATACAGCACGGGGTTAGATACAGAGTAATGCTCCCTCTCCACTGTCCCCATCAAACACTCCCAGGACAGGTACAGCACGGGGTTAGATACAGGGTAAAGCTCCCTCTACACTGTCCCCATCAAACACTCCCACTACAGGTACGGTACGGGGTTAGATACAGAGTAAAGCCCCCTCTACACTCTCCCCATCAAACCCTCCCAGGACAGATACTGCATGGGGTTAGAACAGAGTAAAGCTCCCTCTAAACTGTCCCCATCAAACACTCCCAGGACAGGTACAGCACGGGGTTAGATACAGAGTAAAGCTCCCTCTACACTGTCCCTATCAAACACTCCCAGGACAGATACAGCACGGGGTTAGATACAGGGTAATGCTCCCTCTCCACTGTCCCCATCAAACACTCCCAGGACAGATACAGCACGGGGTTAGATACAGAGTAAAGCTCCCTCTACACTGTCCCCATCAAACACTCCCAGGACAGGTAAAGCACAGGGTTAGATACAGAGTAAAGCTCCCTCTACACTGCCCCCATCACACTCCCAGGACAGGTACAGCACGGGGTTAGATACAGAGTAAAGCTCCCTCTACACTGTCCCCATCAAACACTCCCAGGACAGGTACAGCACGGGGTTAGATACAGAGTAAAGCTCCCTCTACACTGCCCCCATCACACTCCCAGGACAGGTACAGCACGGGGTTAGATACAGAGATAAGCTTCCTCAACACAGACCCCATCAAACACTCCCAGGACAGGTACAGCACAGGGTTAGATACAGAATAAAGCTCCCTCTACACTGCCCCCATCACACTCCCAGGACAGGTACAGCACGGGGTTAGATACAGAGTAAAGCTCCCTCTACACTGTCCCTATCAAACACTCCCAGAACAGATACAGCACGGGGTTAGATACAGGGTAAAGCTCCCACTACACTGTCCCCATCAAACACTCCCAGGACAGGTACGGTACGGGGTTAGATACAGAGTAAAGCTCCCTCTACACTCTCCCCATCAAACACTCCCAGAACAGATACAGCATGGGGTTAGAACAGAGTAAAGCTCCCTCTAAACTGTCCCCATCAAACACTCCCAGGACAGGTACAGCACGGGGTTAGATGCAGAGTAAAGCTCCCTCTACACTATCCCAATGAAACACTCCCAGGACAGGTACAGCACGGGGTTAGATGCAGAGTAAAGCTCCCTCTGCACTATCCCAATCAAACACTCCCAGGACAGGTACAGCACGGGGTTAGACGCAGAGTAAAGCTTCATCTACACAGTCCCCATCGAACACCCTCAGCACAGGTACAGCACGGGGCTAGATGCAGAGTAAAACTCCCTCTACACTGTCCTCATCAAAAAACCCCAGTACTGATGCAGCCCTGGGTTAGATACAGAATAAAGCTCCCTGTACACTGTCCCGATCAAACACTCCGAGGACAGGTACATCACGGGGTTAGACACATAGTAAAGCTCACTCTACATAGTCCCCATCAAACACTCCCAGGACAGGTACAGCAAAATGTTATATACAGAGGAAAGTTTATTTTGTCTCACTTCAGGAATAGCTGTGCTGTCTGGTTCTAGGTACTTTAATGGCTAGTTTAGCACAGTGGGCTAAATAGCTGGCTTGTAATGCAGAACAATGCCAGCAGCGCGGGTCCCATTCCCGTACCGGCCTCCCCGAACAGGCGCTGGAATGTGGTGACTAGGGGCTTTTCACAGTGACTTAATTGAAGCCTACTTATGACAATAAGCTTATGTTATTTATTTCATGTTATTTTGCACAATGATAGAGAGATTTTGGCCATTTCACAGGTGAAAGATCAATTCCTAATATCACCCATCCTATTCTTTGTTCAATCATTGCCTGGAAACTGGGGTAAAATTGAAGTGGCAAGCTTATAACATGATCAGGTGTGACTTCTCCATCTGCTATTTTATTGAGACCATTTATTAAGTGTATTGATATTAATAAATAGTTATAAAAACTTTCAGTCATATTAATAAATCAGTTAAATCTCAGATGCAGCTTGTGTGGAAATGTTTAGTTTCCGGAGCAATTTTATATGTTTAATCATTTAACATCCTTGTTCATGGATTTTAAATTTAATTCAAATATTTATGTTTGTTCAACTAATGTCAAATTTAATCTTCCAGTTTAAATTGGTTTGCTAATGGAGGAGATAAATATTGTGAGTCCATCTCAGTCTAATGGATTCTCACAGAGAGAGATAATCACAGACAATTAGCACTGCGTCAGGCAGCACAGTTACACACCCACAGCTGGTTGGCAACTGCCCTTTGACCTGAAGTATTTACATAATTACTTACTAAAATTAGTTGCTAAAGTGCTTGGCCTGCCAACCTTTAGTAAACAGCTAAATAAATTTCAAATCTGTTGTTAAATGCAGAACAAACAAGTCACCATTGTTTGAGAGGGAGGGAGGCAGAAGATGGGAAATTATAAACCGGTTAGCCTGACTTCGGTCATTGGTAAGATTTTAGAGTCTGTTACTAAAGATGAGATCGCGAAGTACTTGGAAGTGGACATAGAACAAGGACAAAGAAAAGTACAGCACAGGAACAGGCCCTTCGGCCCTCTAATCCTGCGCCGACCATGCTGCCCATCTGTTACGCATGGTATTACCACACCGTCTAAATTAAAATCTTCTACACTTCCTGGGTCCGTATCCCTCTATTCCTATCCTATTGATGTATTTGTCAAGATGCCCCTTAAATGTCACTATCGTCCCTGCTTCCACCACCTCCTCCGGCAGCGAGTTCCAGGCACCCACTACCCTCTGTGTAAAAAACTTGCCTCGTACATCTCCTCTAAACCTTGCCCCTTAAACCTATGCCCCCTAGTATTTGACCCCTTCACCCTGGGAAAAAGTCTCCGACTATCCACTCTGTCTATGCCCCTCATAATTTTGTAGACATCTATCAGGTCGCCCTTCAACCTCCTTCGTTCCAGTGAGAACAAACCGAATTTATTCAACCGCTCCTCATAGCTAATGCCCTCCATACCAGGCAACATCCTGGTAAATCTCTTCTGCACCCTCTCTAAAGCCTCCACATCCTTCTGGTAATGTGGCGACCAGAATTGAACACTATACTCCAAATGTGGCCTAACTAAGGTTGTAAAAAGCTGCAACATGACTTGCCAATTTTTATATTCAATGCCCCGGCCAATGAAGACAAGCATGCCGTACGCCTTCTTGACTACAAATAATATAGGACTGAGTCAGCACGGCTTCGTCAAGGGGAGGTTATGTCTGACAAATCTGTTAGAGTTCTTTGAGGAGGTAACAAGTAAGTTAGACAAAGGAGAACCAGTGGACGTGATTTATTTAGATTTCCAGAAGCCCTTTGACAAGGTGCCGCATAGGAGATTGTTAAATAAGTTAAGAGCCCATGGTGTTCAGGGTAAGATCCTGGCATGGATAGAGGATTGGCTGACTGGCAGAAGGCAGAGAGTGGGGATAAAGGGGTCTTTTTCAGGATGGCAGCCGGTGACTAGTGGTGTGCCTCAGGGGTCTGTGCTGGGACCACAACTTTTCACAATATGCATTAATGATCTGGAGCAGAAACTAAAGGCACTGTTGCTAAGTTTGCAGATGATATAAAGATCTGTAGAGTGTTGACTTCTATATTTTGATATGAACCACAAGCTGTTTCTTAGATTGACCGAATGACCGCACAACTAGTGTATTCGTTCAAAGACAGTTTATTAATAACACAAGACTTATTAGTATATGCAATAATACACGCGACTACGCACTAAACTAGAACTAATAACAACGATGACCTTTACTTAACTTTGAGGTGACCGGCTCTGTGTGCAAGATTAGGCCTTTATCTGTGTCCACGTGGGTCGGTTGGAAGTCTTAAGGTTCGTCTTGGCTGGGCTCGTCCTTCAGGTAGCGATCGCGGGTCCTTGAACTTGGCTAGTTTAATGCTGTAATTGGTCGCACACAGGCTGGTCCAAAAGAGGCCGTCCTGTCGGTTTGCAGTTCTTCTTACCCCCCTGGGCTTTCGCGTCATTTGGGGCGGTCCTAATTCCAGATCCAATAGATCAATAGAGTTTCGATCACCCTCATTGATCCAGGCCAATTAGGAGCGGATACCTTGGTGGCTGGGCGGGTCCTAGCTACCATTTTCCCAGGCATGTAGGCCTTTCCAAATAAGGGGAAGTGGCGCCAGTTAGTCTGCTACTGTTGTAACTCCTTGATTCAAACTCTATTGTCCTGGGGTAAATGATGATTGGCTCCTAATGGATACAAGTTTCAGCCAAGTCTGGCTTCTTTTCACAATACACAGAGGTTTTGTACTTGTCTGTGTCCAAGCTGACCACACTTTGCAGGTGGCCATTTTAGATGGCTACATCCCGTCCTCTTGATCCTGAGCCGAAGCGTGGTGGATCACAGTATTGATCCCATATCTGTCTTGTTGGTTTGGTCACCCTTCAGGTCAGTAAAGGTCCGACTCTGCTCTGTCCTAAAGTTATTGCACAATCTTACCTCATTCATTATTACATACATTCATTAAATCAATTCCCTACTACGTCTCTTTCATTTTAAAATTGGATTTGTATGAAACATTTTACTTAAATGAACATATAACAGTTGATTTCTAACTAAACTCTCTAAACTATCCTCATGCTGCTGCTTCTACATAACAAACTTATTTACTACACAAAACTTTGAAACAGCAGCATCACATTCCTTCTTATCCTATTTCATAGTACAGAGGCACAAATGGCACATCTTAGCAGCAGCTGATACAGTTGATTGTAAGCAATACATTCTTATGACAGCTTTATTGAAGTCCAAAGAAGGGGGCTGGAACTGTGTATATAGGGGGGCAGGAGGGTTTTGCCTTCCATTTACAGAGTCAGAGTGTGAGGATGACTGTGTGTATTATCGCACTCAGGAGGAGGGCCTCCACTATGTATGAGAGTGGGTTCCATTTTGCAATGTGTTCCCACCAAGTGGGGGTTTCGGTCTCGATCTTGAACAGTTGTTGGGTGGTACCCTGACTGGAGGTGGTCTGTTGTGTGGTGGCCTTTGGAATTGGCTTGCGTCCTACTCTGATTATGTGTATTACCAAGTTACCTTTAGGGGTGTCCCGGGGCAATTTTGTCTGATTCCGAGCGTGCTTCTCTTTAAACATCCAATTTTGAGGCACCCTTCATTTGTAAGTTCCCACCAATCACCTTTCCCAGTTGTGCTAATGTAACATTCTGATGTGGTCCCATTGGGTTTCCGCTACATGGTTCTTTGGTTATTGCACCCAAATATGCATCTGTTGGGCTTTACCCATAATGTTCCGTCCTCGCATTCCCCTGCATCTGGGGGTCTGTACCATAAGCTGCTGGGCTGTGGAGAATCTTTGGTGTTTTGCACTTGGAGTGTGAGTCCAGTGATTATCCATATGAGGAACGTGTCTTTTGGCTTCATCTTGCTGTTCTCCGTGTAATCCTAGGGAATCAAGCACAGTGTCATGTTATTATCGTTGGTTAATAGCTGTGTGTATCAGTCTTTCTCTCTTAGTTCCAATTGTTCTTTATGATTGTCACCATGTGTGACCACCTCATTTTATTTAAAAAACATTTTTTGGAGAGGTACTAATGCAAGTGTTGCAATACAATCGTTCAAGTGTCTCCCAGCTTGTGTGGTCGATGCTAGGAGTGGGCGGATGCTTTCTTCGACCAATTTCCATCTTTACTAACGACCATGGAAGATTGAGGCTTTTCTTAACCATCCGAATTTCAGGGTGGCTAGTTTCATAAAGTTTGGTCTCGGGGCTCAGAGGCAGTAGCAGTGATCAGCAACCATTGTGTTTTTAAGTGTAAATAGCAAGTGGAAGCGACCCGAAGGGGTCTAAAGAAAGTTGAAAGAAGTAAGGGTTTAGAGAGTGGAGCGAAAGGAAGATTCAAGACCTGCCCAGGTCATTGTGGTGTGTAGTAAACCATTCCAGGGAGCATGAAGGGAGCATGGGGTACGTGTGAGCCGCTGTGGGATACGAATGGGTGGGATCCCCGGGTACAAAGAACAAAGAACAAAGAAATGTACAGCACAGGAACAGGCCCTTCGGCCCTCCAAGCCCATGCCGACCATGCTGCCCGAATAAACTACAATCTTCTACACTTCCTGGGTCCGTATCCCTCTATTCCCATCCTATTCATGTATTTGTCAAGATGCCCCTTAAACGTCACTATCGTCCCTGCTTCCACCACCTCCTCCGGCAGCGAGTTCCAGGCACCCACTACCCTCTGTGTAAAAAACTTGCCTCGTACATCTACTCTAAACCTTGCCCCTCTCACCTTAAACCTATGCCCCCTAGTAATTGACCCCTCTACCCTGGGGAAAAGTCTCTGACTATCCACTCTGTCTATGCCCCTCATAATTTTGTAGACCTCTATCAGGTCGCCCCTCAACCTCCGTCGTTCCAGTGAGAACAAACCGAGTTTATTCAACCTCGCCTCATAACTAATGCCCTCCATATCAGGCAACATTCTGGTAAATCTCTTCTGCACCCTCTCTAAAGCCTCCACATCCTTCTGGTAGTGTGGCGACCAGAATTGAACACTATACTCCAAGTGTGGCCTAACTAAGGTTCTATAGGGCGGGGGAAATGTCATTTCTCCACTACCCGAATTTGACTTGACCGGATAATTCTGGGGCCCTCAGGTAGGGCGGGGATTAGTGCCGTTACTCCCTACCTGGGTGACCGATATGAGCGGAAAGAATTTGTAGTCATATGAGATCCAACAAGTGTGCATTTAGTTGCCATTGGTCAGTAGCTCGCGTCTGTGTTTCTGTCGGAGAACAGAAGAGTAATTATGACTGTATCAAATCTGGTGTCAGGCCGACATCAATTAAAACCATGTGTTGAGAAGGAATATAAGGTAGGAAAGAAGAAGAATATGGGCAGGCTCCATCAGAAATTAGGGCACCTTAATTCTTAGCTCGTGTCCGTTTCTCATCATCTGGACACCTCAGATATTTGCGTGCATCAATTGGGTTAAATCATTGCCCAAGAGGGGCTCTGTGCTTTCTTCGCCTGGTTGCCAGACTCATGTCTGCAGATTTTGGGTGTTAGTCGCGTAGATGTGCGGATGGTCTGAGTCGTCAGGGAACCAAGGGAAAGTCAGGGAACCAAGAGGTGAAGTAAGCAGTGGGAAGCGTAGCTGCTTCGGAATACAAAAAAGCACGAAAAGACAAAACTCAGGAGAGGTTACGATAGTCCCAATCCCACAAAATATGACACAGTGTATGGAAAGGCTCAGTAAACCAAGGTCCACCACACTAAGAAAACAAAAAGGGACGGTCAATAGAGAATTAAAGGTGCTATATTTAAATGCGCGCAGTGTACGGAACAAGGTAGATGAGCTTGTGGCCCAGATTGTGACTGGCAGGTATGATGTGGTAGGCATCACAGAGACGTGGTTGCAGGGGGTTCAGGACTGGCATTTAAACATCCAGGGATTCAGAACCTATCGAAAAGACAGAGAGGTGGGCAGAGGGGGCGGGGTTGCCTTGTTAATTAGGAATGAAATTAAATGAATAGCACGAAACGACATAGGGCCAGATGATGTGGAGTCTGTGTGGGTAGAGTTGAGGAACCACAAAGGCAAAAAAACCATGATGAGAGTTATGTACAGGCCTCCTAACAGTGGTCGGGACCGGAGGCACAAAATGCACCACGAAATAGAAAGTGCATGTCAGAAAGGCAAGGTCACAGTGATCATGGGGGACTTCAATATGCAGGAGGACTGGGTAAATAATGCTGCCAGTGGACCCAAGGAAAGGGAATTCATTGAATGTTTACAGGAGGGCTTTTTGGAACAGCTTGTGATGGAGCCCATGAGGGAACAGGCCATTCTGGGCTTAGTGTTATGTAATGAGCCAGACTTGATTAAAGATCTTAAAGTAAGGGAACACTTAGGAGGCAGTGATCATAATATGGTAGAATTCAATCTCCAATTTGAAAGAAAGAAGGTAGAATCAGATGTAAAAGTGTTACAGTTAAATAAAGGTAACTACAGTGGCATGAGGGAGGAACTGACGAAAATCGACTGGGAGCAGAGCCTAGTGGGAAAGACAGTAGAACAGCAATGGCAGGAGTTTCTGGGAGTAATTGAGGACACAGTACAGAGGTTCATCCCAAAGAAAAGAAAGGTTATCAGAGGGGGGATTAGGCAGCCATGGCTGACAAAGGAAGTTCGGGAATGCATCAAAGCAAAAGAGAAAGCCTTTAATGTGGCAAAGAGTAGTGGGAAGTCAGAAGATTGGGAAAGCTACAAAAACAAACAGAGGATAACAAAGAGAGAAATAAGGAAAGAGAGGATCAAATTTGAAGGTAGGCTAGCCAGTAACATTAGGAATGATAGTAAAAGTTTCTTTAAATACATTAAAAACAAACGGGAGGCAAAAGTTGACATTGGGCCGCTCCAAAATGACACTGGTAATCTAGTGATGGGAGACAAGGAAATAGCTGAGGAACTAAATAAGTACTTTGCGTCAGTCTTCACAGTAGAAGACATGAGTAATATCCCAACAATTCAGGAGAGTCAGGGGGCAGAGTTGAATATGGTAGCCATCACAAAGGAGAAAGTGCTAGAGAAACTAAGAGGTCTAAAAATTGATAAATCTCCAGGCCCAGATGGGCTACATCCTAGAGTTCGAAAGGAGATAGCTGAAGAAATAGTGGAGGCGTTAGTTGTGATCTTTCAAAAGTCACTGGAGTCAGGGAAAATCCCAGAGGATTGGAAAATCGCTGTTGTAACCCCCCTGTTCAAGAAGGGAACAAGGAAAAAGATGGAAAATTATAGGCCAATTAGCCTAACCTCGTTTGTTGGCAAGATTCTAGAATCCATTGTTAAGGATGAGATTTCTAAATTCTTGGAAGTGCAGGGTCGGATTAGGACAAGTCAGCATGGATTTAGTAAGGGGAGGTCGTGCCTGACAAACCTGTTAGAGTTCTTTGAAGAGATAACAAATAGGTTAGACCAAGGAGAGCCAATGGATGTTATCTATCTTGACTTCCAAAAGGCCTTTGATAAGGTGCCTCACGGGAGACTGCTGAGTAAAATAAGGGCCCATGGTATTCGAGGCAAGGTACTAACATGGATTGACGATTGGCTGTCAGGCAGAAGGCAGAGAGTTGGGATAAAAGGATCTTTTTCGGAATGGCAACCGGTGACGAGTGGTGTCCCGCAGGGTTCAGTGTTGGGGCCACAGCTGTTCTCTTTATATATTAACGATCTAGATGACAGGACTGGGGGCATTCTGGCTAAGTTTGCCGATGATACAAAGATAGGTGGAGGGGCAGGTAGTATGGAGGAGGTGGGGAGGCTGCAGAAAGATTTAGACAGTTTAGGAGAGTGGTCCAAGAAATGGCTGATGAAATTCAATGTGGGCAAGTGCGAGGTCTTGCACTTTGGAAAAAAGAATAGAGGCGTGGACTATGTTCTAAATGGTGACAAAATTCATAATGCTGAAGTGCAAAGGGACTTGGGAGTCCTAGTCCAGGATTCTCTAAAGGTAAACTTGCAGGTTGAGTCCGTAATTAAGAAAGCAAATGCAATGTTGTCATTTATCTCAAGAGGCTTGGAATATAAAAGCAGGGATGTACTTCTGAAGCTTTATAAAGCATTAGTTAGGCCCCAGTGAGAATACTGTGAGCAATTTTGGGCCCCACACCTCAGGAAGGACATACTGGCACTGGAGCGGGTCCAGCGGAGATTCACACGGATGATCCCAGGAATGGTAGGCCTAACATACGATGAACGTCTGAGGATCCTGAGATTATATTCATTGGCGTTTAGGAGGTTGAGGGAGATCTAATAGAAATTTACAAGATAATGAATGGCTTAGATAGGGTGGACGTAGGGAAGTTGTTTCCATTGGCAGGGGAGACTAGGACCCGGGGACAGAGTCTTAGAATAAAAGGGAGTCACTTTAGAACAGAGATGAGGAGAAATTTCTTCAGCCAGAGAGTGGTGGGTCTGTGGAATTCATTGCCACAGAGGGCGGTGGAGGCCGGGACGTTGAGTGTCTTTAAGACAGAAGTTGATAAATTCTTGATTTCTCGAGGAATTAAGGGCTATGGAGAGAAAGCGGGTAAATGGAGTTGAAATCAGCCATGATTGAATGGCGGAGTGGACTCGATGGGCCGAATGGCCTTACTTCCGCTCCTATGTCTTATGGTCTTATGGTCATGTCTTACCAACCTGCAGGAATTGTCACAGTGCCAAAGAGGAGATTCAGGGTATTGGCGTGATGGAGGGTAGTTGGGGAGTGGTGAACTGGAAGTGAAAGCAGTGTTGCTGGAGTTGGGCAGAGGAGCAGTCGATGGGTGGGGATTGACATTGACAGGGTCAAAGAGATTCAGGGTGTCGTTCCGGGGGCTAGGGTAGCTGATGGCGGCGAGATCACGGCAGTTGTCAGAGATGTCAGTCAAATCCTGGGGGCTCACATCAGAGTCAAGTGCGAGGTTGAACCTGTGAGTATGGGCGGAGTCGAGGGATAGTCGTCGCCAGGAGGGGGGAGGGTTGGAGTGGGCATCGGGCTGAATTGTCAGTGAGCAGAGTGTCACCCTTTCCCATTGCCAAGGTTAAGTGGTGGGCATGGCTACGTTGTGATCCGTAGACTTTGAATTGGTTGATGTGGAACCAGAAGTCTCACCGTTACGGTGTGCTATTTTGTACACGGAGGGGGTTACTTGCCGTTACGGTGTGCTATTTTGTACACGGAGGGGCTTACTTGCCGTTACGGTGTGCTATTCTGTACACGGAGGGGCTTATTTGCCGTTACGGTGTGCTATTTTGTACACGGAGGGGCTTACTTGCCGTTACGGTGTGCTATTCTGTACACGGAGGGGCTTACTTGCCGTTACGGTGTGTTATTCTGTACACAGAGGGGCTTACTTGCCGTTACGGTGTGTTATTCTGTACACGGAGGGGCTTATTTGCCGTTACGGTGTGCTATTTTGTACACGGAGGGGCTTACTTACCGTTACGGTGTGCTATTTTGTACACGGAGGGGCTTACTTGCCGTTACGGTGTGCTATTTTGTACACGGAGGGGCTTACTTGCCGTTACGGTGTGCTATTTTGTACACGGAGGGGCTTACTTGCCGTTACGGTGTGTTATTCTGTACACAGAGGGGCTTACTTGCCGTTACGGTGTGCTATTTTGTACACGGAGGGGCTTACTTGCCGTTACGGTGTGCTATTTTGTACACGGAGGGGCTTACTTGCCGTTACGGTGTGCTATTTTGTACACGGAGGGGCTTACTTGCCGTTACGGTGTGCTATTTTGTACACGGAGGGGCTTACTTGCCGTTACGGTGTGCTATTCTGTACACAGAGGGGCTTACTTGCCGTTACGGTGTGCTATTCTGTACACGGAGGGGCTTACTTGCCGTTACGGTGTGCTATTTTGTACACGGAGGGGCTTACTTGCCGTTACGGTGTGCTATTTTGTACACGGAGGGGTTACTTGCCGTTACGGTGTGCTATTTTGTACACGGAGGGGTTACTTGCCGTTACGGTGTGCTATTTTGTACACGGAGGGGCTTACTTGCCGTTACGGTGTGCTATTTTGTACACAGAGGGGCTTACTTGCCGTTACGGTGTGCTATTTTGTACACGGAGGGGCTTACTTGTCTGCAATGGAGTAAGGGCCTGTGAATTTAGGGGATAGGAAGGAACTGGGGTTGGTACAACAAGATCTTTACTTCCTGGCCGACTGTGTATTCTATGAGGTGAACCTTTTTGTCGAAGTTGGCTTTAATCTGCTTCTTTCTAGCGCCTAGTCAGACAGCAGCAGCCAGTTGTGCCGCTTTAATGTTCTCTGTAACCCGTTGAACTGCTTTTTTGTGGGTGAGAGCGGTTACTGTGGGATTTGCCAAATCGAGCCCTAATAAATATTCAATGCCTTTCATGGGTCTCCCTGTCATAAGGGTGTGGGGGGTGAAACCTGTGGAGCTGGAAACTGTGTTCCTGATAAACATGAGAGTGAGGGGCAGCACTGTGTCCCAAGTGGCATCGTTCTGCTGTACTGTTTTCCTAATCGTCGTTTTTAAAGTGCGATTCATGCGCTCTACTATGCCGCTGGATTGGGGGTGGTAGGCGATGTGGAATTTCTGTTTGATGCTGAAAATAGTTATAACGTTTTGCATTACTCTGCCGGTGAAGTGGGAACCTTGGTCTGGCTCGATGCTGCGTGGACGACCCCAGCGTAAATATCTGTTGGGTCAAAATTTTAGTGGTGGCCTTTGCTGTGTTTGAACGTGTGGGGAATGCTTCGACCCATTTTGTAAATGTATCTATAACAACCAGCACGTACTTGAAACCGTTTCTGCAGGGGGGGAGGGGACCAATGTAATCGATTTGCAGATTTGTCCAGGGGCCTTCTACAGGTCGGGTGTGTCTTAATTGTCCCTTCTTTGCATAATGTTCTGGATTGTTCTGAGTGCAAATGAGGCAATTCTCAACGTAATGTGTGACATCGCTTTTCAATTCGGGCCACCAGCACAAAGGTCTTAAATGGGCAATGGTGGTTTTTATTCACTGATGTCCGTGTCCATCATGGAATTGGTAGATTAACTGGTTTCTGTCTTGGGTGGGGACCACATAAATTCCGTCTTTTAAAACTATACCGTCTTGTATTGTGAGTGTGTCCTTCCATTTGTCATAGGGGGCTGGGTAGGTGCTGTTCAGTACCTGTTTAAGGGAGTTGTCTGCTTTCTGGGCTTGGGATAAATCTTCAATATTGGTTTGGGAAATCTGGATTGAATGCATCTGCTCGCCTTCAGGTGGTTGCCAAAAGTGACCATTGCGTGATCCAGCTTTAGCTAAGGCGCCTGCCTCGCGTTTCCCCGGGGGGGTGGGGGTGGGGGGGGTGATGGCTCTTTACTTTAATGATGCCGTGTGTATGTCCGCAGGCATTGGGAAGGTGTCTGGGTGATTAACTACAAAAGCTATGGCTGCGAATTGGACTGCTTGCGAATCTAAGTGGCCGGGTAATTTTAAAGATACCTCTTCCAGTGGGTGTCCCTTTGCATCCTCCATGTAAATTTCACATCCAGTGATCCTTATACCATCCTCAACAGTGGAGGAGCCACCTACATAGATCTTTACTGTGTCCCCTGTGTCTTGGGAACTTTGTGTCTCACAGCTTACACGAGGTTGCAGTGACTTGGGAACAAAGGGTCCTGTGTGGGGGGGTGGGCTGCAATTATCTGCCATTTATGTGGGGTCCCTGCGTATTGCAAATTGTCTGCCAAAAATGTGTGGGTGTTGGTGCGTTTCACAGAAATATCCCTGCCTGGTAGTCAGAGTGTCCAGTGAGCTGCTCTGATCGGGCTAACTGAACCATCTTTTAGTCTGCTGTCTAACAAAAGCTGGGAGGGCGGGGGGGGGGGGGATGGTCGGTCAAGCTCGTGACTGGGTTGAGGCCTGTAATATACGCAAAATACTGGACTGCCCAAAAGACTACAAGCAAATGTCGTTCACAGGAAAATCCTTGTTCTACGGGGTCTAAAACTCTGGAACATAGGCTACCGGTCTGAATTCATAGAATCATAGAATTTACAGTGCAGAAGGAGGCCATTCGGCCCATCGAGTCTGCACCAGCTCTTGGAAAGAGCACCCTACCCAAGGTCAACACCTCCACCCCATCCCCATAACCCAGTAACCCCACCCAACACTAAGGGTAATTTTAGACACTAAAGACAATTTAGCATGGCCAATCCACCTAACCTGCACATCTTTGGACTGTGGGAGGAAACCGGAGCACCCGGAGGAAACCCACGCACACACGGGGAGGATGTGCAGACTCCGCACAGAGAGTGACCCAAGCCAGAATCGAACCTGGGACCCTGGAGCTGTGAAGCAATTGTGCTAACCACTATGCTACCGTGCTGCCCTAATTGGTCATGTCGTTTGTATAGGATCACTGCTGATAGGGTTCAGTCGGTGGTTGCTACTTCTATGGCGTAGGGCAAGTCAGGGTCGGGCACTTGTAAAGTGGGAGCTGTGCCTGGGGTGCGTTTTAAGTCGTCGATGGCGTCTGTGTGCTGGGGAAGCCAGTTCCATGGGGTGTTCTTTTTCAGAAGCTCTGAGAGTGGGGTGGCCTTGGTGGCAAAACCATCGATGTAATTCCTACAGTATCCCACTGAACCGAGGAATGAACGGAGTGCACTTGCATTACGCGGTAGGGGCAATTTCACAATAGAGTCAATTCGCTTCTGTTCAATCTCGCGTTTGCCGTGGGTGTTAATGGTGCCTAAATAGAGTACCTTCTCCCTCAGTATCTGTGCTTTTTGGGGTTTACCTTACATCCGATGGGCTGGAGCAGGGTCAGTAATTCGGCTCACAGAGCCACCTGCTCTTCCCCGGTATCGGTTTGCAGGAGCAGGTCGTCTACTTACTGAACTAGGCATTCGGGGCGAGAGAATTTAGAGAGACCTGTAGCTAGTTGTCTGTGGAAAATGGAGGGCGAGTTATGGACTCCTTGGGGAAGACATGTCCACGTGTACTGTTGGCCTTGAAAAGTGGATGCAAATTTATATTGTCAAGCTCGATCTCGGGGAATGGACCAAAATCCATTGCTAATATGCAACACAGTGAAATACTTTGCTTGCACCCCCTGCACAAGCATGGTCGCGGGACTTGTGGCAACGGCGGGGGCTGTTAAAGGGGTAACTTTGTTTAGTTTGCGGTAGTCAATTGTGAGTCGCCATGAACCGTCTGGTTTCTTTATGGGCCAAATCGGGGCATTATTAGTGGAAGCTACGGGTCGAATCACTCCTTGTTTTAACAAACTGTTAATAACTTTTAAAATCTCGCTCTCAGCCTGCTTCGGGAATCCGTACTGTTTCTACGGTTTGGGGTCGGGACCTGAAATCATAACTGTGCCAGGAATCTGCCCACAATCATAGAACATACAGTGCAGAAGGAGGCCATTCGGCCCATCGAGTCTGCACCGACCCACTTCAGCCCTCACTTCCACCCTATCCCCGTAACCCAATAACCCCTCCTAACCTTTTTTGGTCACGAAGGGCAATTTATCATGGCCAATTCACCTAACTTGCATGTCTTTGGACTGTGGGAGGAAACAGGAGCACCCGGAGGAAACCCACGCAGACACGGGGAGGACGTGCAGACTCCGCACAGACAGTGACCCAAGCCGGGAATCGAACCTGGGACCCTGGCGCTGTAAAGCCACAGTGCTAATCACTTGTATTACCGTGCTGCCCAGTCATGCTTGTGTTGGGCAAAAGCACCTTTGTGTGTGGCTAGGACCTGTTTAATGGTGGTGTCTGTGCTAATTGCCGAAGGTTGAACCAATAGTCCCCTACTGAGCATATCCTGTTTTCATAAACTCCTACTGAGAGCATGGCGGGTGCTCTGGCGGTTTTGGATATCTGCCAAACACACTTGTTTACAGGGTCGAAAGAGAGGTTATGAGAGATCATAAAGTCTATGCCTAGGATGTGTTCTGCGGTCGGGGGTAGGTTGACTAAAACAACAGGGTGTTTAGTGGCTACATTTCCTATCTGGATGGGTATAGGGGCTGTGATGTATCCCTCCTGCATGTGGCCTGTGAATCCACTGAGTGTGACGGTATCTGTGGCTGGCCAGGGTGTTTTTTGGAATAGGGTTGTGGAGTTTAATGTGGTGCGGGACCCTCCTGTGTCCCAGAGAAAATCAACTGCATGTCCCTGGACTGTGCCTGTGACTACCGGTCGTGCGACATTAACCCAGCGTGTGTCGCAGACCCATTTTGGAGACTCTGGACACCGTCAATCTGAGGAGTTATAAGCGAGGTTGTCCAGGCGGGCGTTTACGGTGTGCATGGGGTGAACGTTGCCTTCGTGGCTGGCGATCGTGGTCGGGCCGATTGTTTCTGAGTGGGGGGTTGGGCTGTTGGGGTCGTTGACTGTGTAGGAGTTTTGTCTGCAATTGCGGGCAAAATGTCCTACTTGTCCACAAGTGTAACATGGACCTCGTGGTGCATGGGTTGGGACTTGTGTTCTGGGGTGCTGTTCTCGGGGGTTGTGTTCCTCTCTTCTGCCCTCATTTATCCATGCGGGTTCCTGGCTAGTTCTGACTGGGTACATTGAGGCTTCTACTGCGTTCTGGTCCATCTGATCCTGCAGGAACTGTTCCCATGCCCTAGATAGGCGTCTGAGTACCCTAATCTCATTGTGTGTGGCATCTGCAGGGTCATAATTTGCGCAAGCCCTTTTACCTGCTTCAGTGGCATGTGAAACTAAAGTATGGGACCATTTAGTGGTGTCTTCCTCATCGAGGTGAGCGCGGTCTAAGTCTCCGTATACTGCCTTGAAATGTATCCAGAGGCGATCGGCAAAGGCGGTCGGATGTTCCCCTTTCTTTTGCCTGCATTTGTTCAAACCCTCTACCGGATCCCCTTTGTTGTATTCGATAGCGTCTAATATTGCGGCTTTCATTTCCCCTAGGGTTCCTCCTCCTACGTTTTGGGGGTCTGGCAAAGCTGACCTTACCGACTGGCTGAGGCTCGTTACTATCAATTTAACTTCCTCCCTCTCATCTAATCCGTACATAACCTTTTGTTGGCGCACCTCCTCAAAGAAGCTATGCGGGTCTGCGGTGGGCTGAAATGGAGTGATTTTAGTGCAAACGTCCCTTAACTGAGTTACCGAAAGTGGGGTGGTGTAGGTGATACCTGAACCTACCCGATCCCTTATCCTTCTCTCTGTGGTTATCGGATTCATGGGTGTCGGGGCAGCTGTGGGGGTTGGTGCCCCCTGTGCAGCCGGGGCTGCCGGTGCCTTTCTTTCTGCGATGCGTGGTGGCTGCTTCTGACCCTCCGTTCTCTTTACATACATGTGCGCGCTTTCATTGAACTCTTCCCAATCTGCCATCTCTTCGTCATCTGTCTCGTCTGTCCCGAAGGTACACATAAAGCCATTCTGAACGGAAAGTAATGACTGGAGCTTATCTATCTTTCGCTGGCATTTAGCGTGGACAACGGTACTCTGCCTTTGTTCTTTAGTGGACGGGTGGAGGACTCTTAAAGCTGCCTGCAAATCGGCACTTTCTTGTTAACTGAGTGACCTGGTATTCAGTCTCCTCTCTTACCAAGACTGCGCGCTGTGTTTCTTGATAGGCCTTGTCGTGCTGGGTTTGGAAGCTGCTAAGGTGTACTATGCAAGACTGGTGGGCATGGTTAACATCAGTGATTTCCCTATCTTTAGCGTCTAACTTCTTCCAGAGTTTCTCAATAATTTTCTCGCTTTCCTTACTGTTTACCTCATTCTCCTCCTCCTTCTCTGCTAACTGTCTGCGGAGCATCTCGATGACCTCCTCGGTGCCTCACAACTGGGCCAAGCAGCACGCTATTGCCATTGGCTTTCTAAACTTTGCTGCCTTTTTCTTATATATCTCACAAAGATTCTCCCAGCAAGTCTGTCCTATCTTTCCTGGACCTGTCTCAGTATTTGCACAAAAATTCGACCAAAGGGGCCATCCTTTCCCCTTTAAATATTTCCTCAATACATCCTCCCATACGGGGCATTGCTCTGATTTGTCGACTACTGCGACCTCAGGTTGCTGCTGTGGATTCATCATTCTCTCTAACATTTACGCTGCCATCTCTTCTCTACTTATAATTTGGAACAGGGGGAATAAGGAGTTGATCAAACAACCAGTACGGCTTACGGCTATATTCCGGTTCACAATCCCTCTAGATTTGCATGCAAGTCTGACGAGTTTAACTTACCCTTCCCCGTTATTTACGCATGCGGTTAGTGCACACTTCAGAAATTTGGTTATTTGGTCGATATGAAGCTTACTTTTGTGGTTTGTTTTATTTTCTCCAATTTGATTCAAAGCTATGGACTCACAGGGGCTGGTTTAGCACACTGGGCTAAGTCGCTGGCTTTGAAAGCAGACCAAGGCAGGCCAGCAGCACGGTTCAATTCCCGTAACGGCCTCCCCGAACAGGTGGCAGAATGTGGCGACTAGGGGCTTTTCACAGTAACTTCATTGAAGCCACTTGTGACAATAAGCGATTTTCATTTCATTTCATTTCTCTCTCGGAGTAACAAAGTCACTTCTAATCGAGATCCCACCAGGGTCGTCAATAAATGTTGACTTCTATATTTTGATGTGAACCACAAGCTGTTTCTTATATTGACCGAATGACCGCACAACTAGTGTATTCGTTCAGACAGTTTATTAATAACACAAGAGTTATTTCTATATGCAATAATACACGCGACTACGCACTAACTTCGGGGTGACCGGCTCTGTGTACGAGATTAAGCCTTTATCTGTGTCCACGTGGGTCGGTTGGAAGTCTTCAGGTTCGTCTCTGTTGGGCTTGTCCTTCAGGTAGCGATCGCGGGTCCTTGAACTTGGCTAGTTTAATGCTGTAATTGGTCGCACACAGGCCGGTCCAAAAGAGGCCGTCCTGTCGGTTTGCAGTTCTTCTTATCCCCCTGGGCTTTCGCGTCATTTGGGGCGGTCCTAACTCCAGATCCAATAGATCAATAGGGTTTCGATCACCCTCATTGATCCTGGCCAATTAAAGGGCGGATACCTCGATGGCTGGGTGGGTCCCAGCTGTCATTGTCCTTGGCACGTAGGCCTTTCCAAATAAGGGGAAGTGGCGCCAGTCATCTGCTACTGTTGTAACTCCTTGATTCAAACTCTATTGTCCTGGGGGAAATAATGATTGACTCCTAATGGATACAAGTTTCAATCAAGTCCAGCTTCTTTGCACAATACACATAGGCTGCGTACTTGTCTGTGCCCAAGCTGACCACACTTGCCATGGTCCTTTGCAGGTGGCCATTTTAGATGGCGACAAGAGGTAGTATTGAGGAAGCAGGCGGGCTGCAGAAGGATTTGGACAGGCTAGGAGAGTGGGCAATGAAGTGGCAAAGTATGATGTTATGCACTTTGGAAGGAGGAATGGAGGCATAGACTATTTTCAAAATGGGGAGATGCATAGCATAGAGCATAGAAAATACAGCACAGAACAGGCCCTTCGGCCCACGATGTTGTGCCGAACCTTTGTCCTAGATTAATCATAGATTATCATTGAATTTACAGTGCAGAAGGAGGCCATTCGGCCCCCTGAGTCTGCACCGGCTCTTGGAAAGAGCACCCCACCCAAACTCAACACCTCCACCCAACACCAAGGGCAATTTTGGACACTAAGGGCAATTTATCATGGCCAATCCACCTATCCTGCACATCTTTGGACTGTGGGAGGAAACCGGAGC
Organism: Scyliorhinus torazame; assembly: GCF_047496885.1. Lineage (NCBI taxonomy): Eukaryota > Metazoa > Chordata > Chondrichthyes > Carcharhiniformes > Scyliorhinidae > Scyliorhinus > Scyliorhinus torazame. The sequence continues at coordinate 2,428,140 of NC_092720.1, forward strand.
ACCAGAAGGAAACCCACGCAGACACGGGGAGGATGTGCAGACTCCGCACAGACAGTGACCCAAGCCGGGAATCGAACCCGGGACCCTGGAGCTGTGAAGCAATTGTGCTATCCACAATGCTACCGTGCTGCCCTTAAGAACAAATAAATCTACACTATATCATTTTACCGTAATCCATGTACCTATCCAATAGCTGCTTGAAGGTCCCTAATGTTTCCGACTCAACTACTTCCACAGGCAGTGCATTCCATGCCCCCACTACTCTCTGGGTAAAGAACCTACCTCTGATATCCCTCCTATATCTTCCACCTTTCACCTTAAATTTATGTCCCCTTGTAATGGTGTGTTCCACCTGGGGAAAAAGTCTCTGACTGTCTACTCTATCTATTCCCCTGATCATCTTATAAACCTCTATCAAGTCGCCCCTCATCCTTCTCCGCTCTAATGAGAAAAGGCCTAGCACCCTCAACCTTTCCTCGTAAGACCTACTCTCCATTCCAGGCAACATCCTGGTAAATCTTCTTTGCACCTTTTCCAGAGCTTCCACATCCTTCCTAAAATGAGGCGACCAGAACTGTACACAGTACTCCAAATGTGGCCTTACCAAAGTTTTGTACAGCTGCATCATCACCTCACGGCTCTTAAATTCAATCCCTCTGTTAATGAACGCGAGCACACCATAGGCCTTCTTCACTGCTCTATCCACTTGAGTGGCAACTTTCAAAGATGCATGAACGTAGACCCCAAGATCTCTCTCTTCCTCCACATTGCCAAGAACTGTACCGTTAACCCTGTATTCCGCATTCATATTTGTCCTTCCAAAATGGACAACCTCACACTTTTCAGGGTTAAACTCCATCTGCCACTTCTCAGGCCAGCTCTGCATCCTATCTATGTCTCTTTGCAGCCGACAACAGCCCTCCTTACTATCCACAACTCCACCAATCTTCGTATCGTCTGCAAATTTACTAACCCACCCTTCAACTCCCTCATCCAAGTCATTAATGAAAATCACAAACAGCAGAGGACCCAGAACTGATCCCTGCGGTACGCCACTGGTAACTGGGATCCAGGCTGAATATTTGCCATCCACCACCACTCTCTGACTTCTATCGGTTAGCCAGTTTGTTATCCAACTGGCCAAATTTCCCATTATCCCATGCCTCCTTACTTTCTGCAGAAGCCTACCATGGGGAACCTTATCAAATGCCTTACTAAAATCCATGTACACTACATCCATTGCTTTACCTTCATCCACATGCTTGGTCACCTCCTCAAAGAATTCAATAAGATTTGTAAAGCAAGACCTACCCCTCACAAATCCGTGCTGACTATCCCTAATCAAGCAGTGTCTTTCCAGATGCTCAGAAATCCTATCCTTCAGTACCCTTTCCATTACTTTGCCTACCACCGAAGTAAGACTAACTGGCCTGTAATTCCCAGGGTTATCCCTAGTCCCTTTTTTGAATAGGGCCACAACATTCGCCACTCTCCAATCCCCTGGTACCACCCCTGTTGACAGTGAGGACGAAAAGATCATTGCCAACGGCTCTGTAATTTCATCTCTTGCTTCCCATAGAATCCTTGGATATATCCCGTCAGGCCCGGGGGACTTGTCTATCCTCAAGTTTTTCAAAATGCCCAACACATCTTCCTTCCTAACAAGTATTTCCTTGAGCTTACCAGTCTGTTTCACACTGTCCTCTCCAACAATATCGCCCCTCTCATTTGTAAATACAGAAGAAAAGTACTCGTTCAAGACCTCTCCTATCTCTTCAGACTCAATACACAATCTCCCGCTACTGTCCTTGATCGGACCTACCCTCGCTCTAGTTATTCTCATATTTCTCACATATGTGTAAAAGGCCTTGGGGTTTTCCTTGATCCTACCCGCCAAAGATTGTTCATACCCTCTCTTAGCTCTCCTAATCCCTTTCTTCAGTTCCCTCCTGGCTATCTTGTATCCCTCCAATGCCCTGTCTGAACCTTGTTTCCTCAGCCTTACATAAGTCTCCTTTTTCCTCTTAACAAGACATTCAACCTCTCTTGTCAACCATGGTTCCCTCACTCGACCATCTCTTCCCTGCCTGACAGGGACATACATATCAAGGACACGTAGTACCTGTTCCTTGAACAAGTTCCACATTTCACTTGTGTCCTTCCCTGACAGCCTATGTTCCCAACTTATGCACTTCAATTCTTGTCTGACAACATCGTATTTACCCTTTGCCCAATTGTAAACCTTGCCCGGTTGCACGCACCTATCCCTCTCCATTACTAAAGTGAAAGTCACAGAATTGTGGTCACTATCTCCAAAATGCTCCCCCATTAACGAATCTATCACTTGCCCTGGTTCATTACCAAGAACTAAATCCAATATTGCCTCCCCTCTGGTCGGACAATCTACATACTGTGTTAGAAAAGCTTCCTGGACACACTGCACAAACACCACCCCATCCAAACTATTTGATCTAAAGAGTTTCCACTCAATATTTGGGAAGTTAAAGTCACCCATGACTACTACCCTATGACTTCTGCACCTTTCCAAAATCTGTTTCCCAATCTGTTCCTCCACATCTCTGCTACTATTGGGGGGCCTATAGAAAACTCCCAACAAGGTGACTGCTCCTTTCCTATTTCTGACTTCAACCCATACTACCTCATTAGGGTGATAATCCTCGAACTGCCTTTCTGCAGCTGTTATACTATCTCTAATTAACAATGCCACCACCCCCCCCACCTCTTTTACCACCCTCCCTAATCCTATTGAAACATCTATAACCAGGGACCTCCAACAACCATTTCTGCCCCTCTTCTATCCAAGTTTCCGTGATGGCCACCACATCGTAGTCCCAAGTACCGATCCATGCCTTAAGTTCACCCACCTTATTCATGATGCTTCTTGCGTTGAAGTATACACACTTCAACCCATCTCCGTGCCTGCAAGTACTCTCCTTTGTCAGTGTTCCCTTCCCCACTGCCTCACTACACGCTTTGGCGTCCTGAATATCGGCTACCTTAGTTGCTGGACTACAAATCCGGTTCCCATTCCCCTGCCAAATTAGTTTCAACCCTCCCGAAGAGTACTAGAAAACCTCCCTCCCAGGATATTGGTGCCCCTCTGGTTCAGATGCAACCCGTCCTGCTTGTACAGGTCCCACCTTCCCCAGAATGCGCTCCAATTATCCAAATACCTGAAGCCCTCCCTCCTACACCATTCCTGCAGCCACGTGTTCAACTGCACTCTCTCCCTATTCCTAGCCTCGCTATCACGTGGCACCGGCAACAAACCAGAGATGACAACTCTGTCTGTCCTGGCTTTTAACTTCCAGCCTAACTCCCTAAACTTGTTTATTACCTCCACACCCCTTTTCCTACCTATGTCGTTGGTACCAATGTGCACCACGACTTCTGGCTGCTCGCCCTCCCCCTTAAGGATCCTGAAGACACGATCCGAGACATCCCTGACCCTGGCACCCGGGAGGCAACATACCTTCCGGGAGTCTCGCTCGCGACCACAGAATCTCCTATCTATTCCCCTAACCATTGAATCTCCTCCAACTATTGCTTTTCTATTCTCCCCCCTTCCCTTCTGAGCCCCAGAGCCAGACTCAGTGCCAGAGACCTGGCTGCTAGGGCCTTCCCCCGGTAGGTCATCCCCCCCCAACAGCATCCAAAACGGTATACTTGTTTTGAAGGGGAATGGCCACGAGGGATCCCTGCACTGTCTGCCTGTTTGTTTTTTTCCCCCTGAAGGTAACCCAGCTATTCTTGTCCTGTACCTTGGGTGTGGTTACCTCCCTGTAACTCTTCTCAATCACCCCCTCTGCCTCCCGGATGATCCGAAGTTCATCCATCTTCAGCTCCAGTTCCCTAACACAGTCTTTGAAGAGCTGAAGTTGGGTGCACTTCCCGCAGGTATAGTCAGCGGGGACACCGGTGGTATCCCTCACCACCCACATCCTACAGGAGGAGCATGCAACTGGCCTAGCCTCCATCCCCTCTTACCTGACGGAATATAGCTGCTCTGTGGACTAACTAGATCTCCGCCCTCCGACTCTGCTCCCAGTCAGCTACACTTTCTGTAAACTCCTGGCTCTATTTTCACTCTTTGCGGAAATGTCGGAAACAAAATGAAAGGAGCACCTTACTCCCTCCTCACCTAACTCCCTTGGTCATCAAACTCTCACTACAGCACTCAAAATGCACCAAATTCAGCACTCAGTGCAAACAAAGTCTGCACTGTAGGGGATCACTTTTATACTGTGAATCTAGCCTCTGAAAACTGGCCTAATCCAATTAACAAGCTCCAGCTGCAAGTGCCTACAAGTAGAAGCCTGTTTAAAGCTGATTGAAAATTCACCTTCTTCTAAACCAAACAGCAACTTTTAAGTTAATTAACTAAATAAAAGAAAGACTAAACTTTAGATAAAAATGAAGCCTTATACTCCCTCGGTCACCAAACTCTTACTGTAGCACTCAAAATGCACCAAATTCAGCACTCAGTGCAAACTAGATGCTTAGGAAATCAGGAGCAGAAGGGTCTTGGGAGCCCTTGTTCATGATTCTCTTAAGGTTAACGTGCAGGTTCAGTCAGCAGTTAGGAAGGCAAATGCAATGTTAGCATTCATGTCGAGAGGGCTAGAATACAAGACCAGGGATGTAGTTTTGAGGCTGTATAAGGCTCTGGTCAGATCCCATTTGGAGTATTGTGAGCAGTTTTGGGCCCCGTATCGAAGGAAGGATGTGCTGGCCTTGGAAATAGTCCAGAGGAGGTTCACAAGAATGATCCCTGGAACGAAGAGCCTGTCGTATGAGGAACTGTTGAGGACTCTAGGTCTGTACTCGTTGGAGTTTAGAAGGATGAGAGGGGATCTTACTAAAACTTACAGGATACTTACAATGATGTGGAGATGCCGGCGTTGGACTGGGGTGGGCACAGTAAGACGTCTTTCAACACCAGGTTAAAGTTCAACAGGTTTGTTTCAAATCATCAGCTTTCGGAGCGCTGCTCCTTCCTCAGGTGAGTGAAGAGGTGGGTTCCACAAACATATATATAGACAAATTCAAAGATGCAAGACGATACTTTGAATGCGAGTCTTTGCAGGTAATTAAGTCTTTACAGATCCAGAGAGAGGGGTACTCCCAGGTTAAAGAGGTTAACACCTCATTGCTCACACTCTACAGCTGCGTAGATTGGAAACACAATGTGAAGGCTTCCGAAAGATAATTGGCCGTGATGAAGATCATAATATTCATCTTCAATGGAAGGAATTTTAATTAGCAGATAAGTACGATTAACCCTTGAGAAAATGGAGCTATCTTGCATCTGGACACTGACTCTCAATTGTCCTCAGAAATAGCCTAACAAGCTGCTCAGTTGAAGGGAAATTAGCAATGGGCAACTTTGGCTTTGTCCGTGACACCCACATCACCTGGAAGAATAAAAAAATTCAATCAGGTTGCTTAAAACGAGACATTCGATCAAAACTTTTGGACTTGCATTCATCAGGACAGACCAAGAATACCAAATTTTAAAGGGAACAACAATTATCCTCTCCTCCAATGCAGTATACATTGCTGTTCCTGCTGGTATTTCTGGGTTTGGACTGAGGAGTGCAAATCAAAAAATCCACCCGTCTCTTTTTTCAGCAATTATTAAATTCTGTATTACCAAGTGACGAAGGTTGGTCTAGCAAGATTTCCCCTTTTGTCACTCATGCTGACTGTTTATTAATATATTTCTAATTTCTAATCTCTCCTTTAAAAGCCTTGGTGGCCTCATGCATCGGTCATTGAAAGTAAGCGCGTAGGTACAGCAGGCGGTAAAGAAGGCAAATGGTATGTTGGCCTTCATTGCGAGAGGATTCGAGTACAGGAATGGTGATGTTTTACTGCAATTGTATTGGGCCTTGGTGAGGCCACACCTGGAGTATTGTGGACAGTTTTGGTGTCCTTATCTGAGGAAGGATGTTCTTGCTGTGGAGGGAGTGAAGGTTTACCAAATAGTGATTTCTGGGGTGGCAGGACTGTCATATGAGGAGAGACTAAGGCGGTTCAGATTATATTCAGTGAGCGGTGGCACAGTGGCGCAGTGGTTAGCACTGCTGCCTCACTGCGCTGAGGACCCGGGTTCGATCCCAACCCCGGGTCACTGTCCGTGCGGAGTTTGCACATTCTCACCATGTCTGCATGGGTCTCACCCCCAACGATGTGTAGGGTAGGCGGATTGGCCACACTAAATTGTCCATTAATTGAAAGAAAAGGGGGGGAAAAAGGATTATATTCAATGGAATTTAGCAGAGTGAGGGGGGGATCGCATTGAAACTTACAAAATTCTAACAGGGTTAGACAGGGTAGATTCAGAAAGAATGTTCCCGATGGTGGGGGAGTCCAGGACTAGGGGTCGTAGTTTGAGGATAAGGGGTAAAACCTTTCAGGACTGAGGTGAGGAGAAATGTCTTCACCCAGAGAGCAGTGAATCTGTGGAATTCACTCCCACAGAAAGTAGTTGAGGCCAAAACATTGTGTAATTTCAAGAAGGAATTCGATACAGCTCTTGGGGCTAATGGGATTAAGGAATATGGGGGGAAGGCGAGATCAGGGTATTGAACTTGATGATCAGCCATGATCAGAATGAAAAAATAATGCACGAAGACATTTTTTCAAAAAAATTGGGCACTCTAAATTCTACCTAAAAATAAAGCACCTACCAAAATGCCCAGGGAGCTGTCGCCCCAACATTCTTACAGTACCTCTACATAGGCAAATAATCAAGATTCCACTATTGTTCCTATCACTGATGACTGATCTATAATTCCCTGGATATGATCTAACCCACTTCATGAATACAGCGACTCCCGCTCCTAGGTCGTGTGTTCTAGGGAGGAGATGATCTGGCTGATTTCACAATCCAGCTCTTGGTCTGGAACATTATATGATGTGGAGATGCTGGCGTTGGACTGGGGTGAGAACAGTAAGAAGTCTTACATCATGTTTAAGTCCAACAGGTTTGTTTCGAATCACTAGCTTTTGGAGCAATGCCCCTTCCACTGCTCCTTCCTTACTGTGTAACATTGTAGGGAGCAGATGAGGAACATATTAGCCATGATAGAATGGCAGAGCAGACTCGATGGGCCGAATGGCCTAATTCTGCTCCTACATCTTATGAACTTATGAACATGGGAATGTTTTGTCAAGATTGAGTAACAAAACCGAAGGTTCAGGAGTCGCTGGAATGAGTCACAGATGGAGTTGGCCAATGTAAGAGAAAGGGAAATGATTGCTTGCCAACCCTCTTTTCAACTATTGAATTTTAAACCAATGCAAGAAGACGGTTTTTCCGTTTCTGGATTTGGGCAGTTGAAGGTGAAAAGCAGAGAGTGTGTGACAGGAGGGGTGGGGGGATATTCTGAGCTCACCATTTATTCGGCGTGGCCCACAACCCAATCAAAGAGCTCACAGGAGATGTTGCCTTGGTTACTAGCATCACTGATGACATGTGTTGATGCAGTGCTGGCCGGTTTCATGTAAATTAAGGTGAAAAGATGCACAATATAATAAATAAGCTCTTGAACAAAAGTGAGTCACCAAGTTGTTGACATAAAGCCAGCAGAGCAAGTGTCCATGCTGTTAACCCTTCTGATGGTCCACATTAGTATTGGCATTGAGTTTCCCCGCTGCCAATGCCTCACCCACCTGACCGTCCTGTGTTGTAAACCAAAAGAGTGAATGTCACTACCTGATTACACAAACATAGGCCACAATTTCTCGGGAAGCAAATGTGAACAGTTTCCGCAGGTGGAAGTGAGCACGGGAAGTGCCTCCACCATGACCACCTGGCCAATTCACGGCAGGCGAGTCTGACTCACAGCCGCACATGGGTCCCGCAGCGATGGCGGTGGTGGACAGGTTCGGGAACATGACCAGCTCAGGATCGATTGATGATCCAGGGGAAAAATAAACGTCAGGTCGCTGCACGAAGGTGGCTCATGTTTGGGAGAATAGACAACAGAAACTAATCTTGGCCACGGCACCAGCTGGGCAAGGCAGGTAGGCACGGCAGGTAGGCACGGCAGGTAGGCACGGCAGGTAGGCACGGCAGGTAGGCACGGCAGGTGGCCTGATAAATATTGCCGGGCTGTCCCACAATCCCACCCAACAGCCGGTATCTATCCCACCAAACTGCCGGTATCTATACCAGCAAACAGCCGGTATCAATCCCACCGAACAGCCAGTATCTATCCCAGTGAACAGCCGGTATCTATCCCAGTGAACAGCCGGTATCTATCCCAGTGAACAGCCGGTATCTATCCCAGCGAACAGCCGGTATCTATCCCAGTGAACAGCCAGTATCTATCCCAGTGAACAGCCGGTATCTATCCCAGTGAACAGCCGGTATCTATCCCAGAGAACAGCCGGTATCTATCCCAGCGAACAGCCGGTATCTATCCCAGCGAACAGCCGGTATCTATCCCAGCGAACAGCCGGTATCTATCCCAGCGAACAGCCGGTATCTATCCCAGTGAACAGCCGGTATCTATCCCAGCGAACAGCCGGTATCTATCCCAGCGAACAGCCGGTATCTATCCCACCAAACTGCCGGTATCTATACCAGCAAACAGCCGGTATCAATCCCACCGAACAGCCAGTATCTATCCCAGTGAACAGCCGGTATCTATCCCAGTGAACAGCTGGTATCTATCCCAGTGAACAGCCGGTATCTATCCCACCCAACAGCCGGTTTCTATCTCACCAACAGCCGGTATCTATCCCAGCAAACAGCCGGTATCTATCCCAGCAAACAGCCGGTATCTATCCCACCCAACAGCCGGTATCTATCCCATCGAACAGCCGGTATCTATCCCAGCGAACAGCCGGTATCTATCCCAGCGAACAGCCGGTATCTATCCCAGCGAACAGCCGGTATCTATCCCAGTGAACAGCCGGTATCTATCCCAGCGAACAGCCGGTATCTATCCCAGTGAACAGCCGGTATCTAGCCCAGCGATCAGCCGGTATCTATATCGCCCAACAGCCGGTAGCTATCCCAGCGAACAGCCGGTATCTATCCCAGTGAACAGCCGGTATCTATCCCAGCGAACAGCCGGTATCTATCCCAGTGAACAGCCGGTATCTAGCCCAGCGATCAGCCGGTATCTATATCGCCCAACAGCCGGTATCTATCCCAGCGAACAGCCGGTATCTATTCCAGTGAACAGCCAGTATCTATCCAAGCGAAAAGCCGGTTTCTATCCCAGCGAACAGCCGGTATCTATTCCAGCGAACAGCCGGTATCTATCCAAGCGAAAAGCCGGTTTCTATCCCAGCGAACAGCCGGTATCTGTCCCAGCGAACATCCGGGATCTATCCCAGTGAGCAGCCGGTATCTATCCCCCCCAACAGCCGATATCTATCCCAGTGAGCAGCCGGTATCTATCCCAGCGAACAGCTGGCATCTATCCCAGCGAACAGCCGGTATCTGTCCCAGCGAACATCCGGGATCTATCCCAGTGAGCAGCCGGTATCTATCCTCCCCAACAGCCGGTATCTATCTCAGCGAACAGCCGGTATCTATCCCAGCGAACAGCCGTTATCTATCCCAGCGAACAGCCGGTATCTATCCCAGTGAACAGCCGGTATCTATCCCAGTGAACAGCCGGTATCTATCCCACCAAACTGCCGGTATCTATACCAGCAAACAGCCGGTATCAATCCCACCGAACAGCCAGTATCTATCCCAGTGAACAGCCGGTATCTATCCCACCAAACTGCCGGAATCTATACCAGCAAACAGCCGGTATCTATCCTCCCCAACAGCCGGTATCTATCTCAGCGAACAGCCGGTATCTATCCCAGCGAACAGCCGGTATCTATCCCAGTGAACAGCCGGTATCTATCCCAGTGAACAGCCGGTATCTATCCCACCAAACTGCCGGTATCTATACCAGCAAACAGCCGGTATCAATCCCACCGAACAGCCAGTATCTATCCCAGTGAACAGCCGGTATCTATCCCAGTGAACAGCCGGTATCTATCCCAGTGAACAGCCGGTATCTATCCCAGCGAACAGCCGGCATCTATCTCACCGAACAGGCGGTATCTATCCCACCCAACAGCCGGTTTCTATCTCACCAACAGCCGGTATCTATCCCAGCGAACAGCCGGAATCTATCCCAGCGAACAGCCGGTATCTATCCCAGTGAACAGCCGGTATCTATCCCAGCAAACAGCCGGTATCTATCCCACCCAACAGCCGGTATCTATCCCAGCGAACAGCCGGTATCTATCCCAGCGAACCGCCGGTATCTATCCCAGTGAACAGCCGGTATCTATCCCAGCGAACAGCCGGTATCTATCCCAGTGAACAGCCGGTATCTATCCCAGTGAACAGCCGGTATCTATCCCAGCAAACAGCCGGTATCTATCCCACCCAACAGCCGGTATCTATCCCATCGAACAGCCGGTATCTATCCCAGCGAACAGCCGGTATCTATCCCAGCGAACAGCCGGTATCTATCCCAGTGAACAGCCGGTATCTATCCCAGCGAACAGCCGGTATCTATCCCAGTGAACAGCCGGTATCTAGCCCAGCGATCAGCCGGTATCTATATCGCCCGACAGCCGGTAGCTATCCCAGCGAACAGCCGGTATCTATCCCAGTGAACAGCCGGTAACTATCCCAGCGAACAGCTGGCATCTATCCCAGCGAACAGCCGGTATCTATCCCACCCAACAGCCGGTTTCTATCTCACCAACAGCCGGTATCTATCCCAGCAAACAGCCGGTATCTATCCCAGCAAACAGCCGGTATCTATCCCACCCAACAGCCGGTATCTATCCCATCGAACAGCCGGTATCTATCCCAGCGAACAGCCGGTATCTATCCCAGCGAACAACCGGTATCTATCCCAGCGAACAGCCGGTATCTATCCCAGTGAACAGCCGGTATCTATCCCAGCGAACAGCCGGTATCTATCCCAGTGAACAGCCGGTATCTAGCCCAGCGATCAGCCGGTATCTATATCGCCCAACAGCCGGTAGCTATCCCAGCGAACAGCCGGTATCTATCCCAGTGAACAGCCGGTATCTATCCCAGCGAACAGCCGGTATCTATCCCAGTGAACAGCCGGTATCTAGCCCAGCGATCAGCCGGTATCTATATCGCCCAACAGCCGGTATCTATCCCAGCGAACAGCCGGTATCTATTCCAGTGAACAGCCAGTATCTATCCAAGCGAAAAGCCGGTTTCTATCCCAGCGAACAGCCGGTATCTATTCCAGCGAACAGCCGGTATCTATCCAAGCGAAAAGCCGGTTTCTATCCCAGCGAACAGCCGGTATCTGTCCCAGCGAACATCCGGGATCTATCCCAGTGAGCAGCCGGTATCTATCCCCCCCAACAGCCGATATCTATCCCAGTGAGCAGCCGGTATCTATCCCAGCGAACAGCTGGCATCTATCCCAGCGAACAGCCGGTATCTGTCCCAGCGAACATCCGGGATCTATCCCAGTGAGCAGCCGGTATCTATCCTCCCCAACAGCCGGTATCTATCTCAGCGAACAGCCGGTATCTATCCCAGCGAACAGCCGTTATCTATCCCAGCGAACAGCCGGTATCTATCCCAGTGAACAGCCGGTATCTATCCCAGTGAACAGCCGGTATCTATCCCACCAAACTGCCGGTATCTATACCAGCAAACAGCCGGTATCAATCCCACCGAACAGCCAGTATCTATCCCAGTGAACAGCCGGTATCTATCCCACCAAACTGCCGGAATCTATACCAGCAAACAGCCGGTATCTATCCTCCCCAACAGCCGGTATCTATCTCAGCGAACAGCCGGTATCTATCCCAGCGAACAGCCGGTATCTATCCCAGTGAACAGCCGGTATCTATCCCAGTGAACAGCCGGTATCTATCCCACCAAACTGCCGGTATCTATACCAGCAAACAGCCGGTATCAATCCCACCGAACAGCCAGTATCTATCCCAGTGAACAGCCGGTATCTATCCCAGTGAACAGCCGGTATCTATCCCAGTGAACAGCCGGTATCTATCCCAGCGAACAGCCGGCATCTATCTCACCGAACAGGCGGTATCTATCCCACCCAACAGCCGGTTTCTATCTCACCAACAGCCGGTATCTATCCCAGCGAACAGCCGGAATCTATCCCAGCGAACAGCCGGTATCTATCCCAGTGAACAGCCGGTATCTATCCCAGCAAACAGCCGGTATCTATCCCACCCAACAGCCGGTATCTATCCCAGCGAACAGCCGGTATCTATCCCAGCGAACCGCCGGTATCTATCCCAGTGAACAGCCGGTATCTATCCCAGCGAACAGCCGGTATCTATCCCAGTGAACAGCCGGTATCTATCCCAGTGAACAGCCGGTATCTATCCCAGCAAACAGCCGGTATCTATCCCACCCAACAGCCGGTATCTATCCCATCGAACAGCCGGTATCTATCCCAGCGAACAGCCGGTATCTATCCCAGCGAACAGCCGGTATCTATCCCAGTGAACAGCCGGTATCTATCCCAGCGAACAGCCGGTATCTATCCCAGTGAACAGCCGGTATCTAGCCCAGCGATCAGCCGGTATCTATATCGCCCGACAGCCGGTAGCTATCCCAGCGAACAGCCGGTATCTATCCCAGTGAACAGCCGGTAACTATCCCAGCGAACAGCTGGCATCTATCCCAGCGAACAGCCGGTATCTATCCCAGCGAACAGCCGGTATCTATTCCAGTGAACAGCCGGTATCTATCCAAGCGAAAAGCCGGTTTCTATCCCAGCGAACAGCCGGTATCTATTCCAGCGAACAGCCGGTATCTATCCAAGCGAAAAGCCGGTTTCTATCCCAGCAAACAGCCGGTATCTGTCCCAGCGAACATCCGGGATCTATCCCAGTGAGCAACCGGTATCTATCCCCCCCAACAGCCGATATCTATCCCAGTGAGCAGCCGGTACCTATCCTCCCCAACAGCCGGTATCTATCTCAGCGAACAGCCGGTATCTAACCCAGCGAACAGCCGTTATCTATCCTCCCCAACAGTCGGTATCTATCCCACCGAACAGCCGGTATCTATCCCAGCGAACAGCTGGTATCTAACCCACCCAACAGCCGGTATGTATCCCAGTGAACAGCCGGTATCTATCCCAGTAAACAGCCGGTATCTCTCCCAGTGAACAGCCGGTATCTATCCCAGTGAGCAGCCGGTATCTATCCCAGCGAACAGCCGGTATCTATCCCAGAGAACAGCCGGTATCTATCCCAGCGAACAGCCAGTATCTATCCCAGTGAGCAGCCGGTTTCTATCCCAGTGAACAGCCGGTATCTATCTCACCTAACAGCCGGTATCTATCTCACCAAACAGCCGGTATCTATCCCAGCGAACATCCGGTATCTATCTCAGCGAACAGCCGGTATCTATCCCAGCGAACAGCCGGTATCTATCCCAGCGAACAGCCGGTATCTATCCCAGTGAACAGCCGGTATCTATCGCAGCGAACAGCCGGTATCTATCCCAGCGAACAGCCGGTATCTATCCCAACGAACAGCCGGTATCTATCCCAGCGAACAGCCGGTATCTCTCCCAGTGAACAGCCGGTATCTGTCCCAGCGAACAGCCGGTATCTATCCCAGTGAACAGCCGGTATCTATCCCAGCGAACAGCCGGCATCTATCCCAGTGAGCAGCCGGTATCTATCCCAGTGAACAGCCGGTATCTGTCCCAGTGAACAGCCGGTATCTATCCCAGTGAACAGCCGGTGTCTATCCCCCCCAACAGCCGGTATCTATCTCACCGAACAGGCGGTTTCTATCTCACCGAACAGCCGGTATCTATTCCAGCGAACAGCCGGTATCTATCCCAGCGAACAGCCGGTATCTATCCCAGCGAACAGCCGGTATCTATCCGAGTGAACAGCCGGTATCTATTCCAGCAAACAGCCGGTATCTATCCCACCCAACAGCCGGTATCTATCCCATCGAACAGCCGGTATCTATTCCAGCGAACAGCCGGTATCTATCCCAGCGAAAAGCCGGTTTCTATCCCAGCGAACAGCCGGTATCTGTCCCAGCGAACAGCCGGTATCTATCCCAGCGAACAGCCGGTATCTATCCCAGCGATCAGCCGGTATCTATCCCAGCGAACAGCCGGTATCTGTCCCAGCGAACAGCCGTTATCTATCCTCCCCAACAGTCGGTATCTATCCCACCGAACAGCCGGTATCTATCCCAGCGAACATCTGGTATCTAACCGACCCAACAGCCGGTATCTATCCCAGTGAACAGCCGGTATCTATCCCAGCGAACAGCCGGTATCTATCCCAGTGAACAGCCGGTATCTATCCCAGCGAACAGCCGGTATCTGTCCCAGTGAACAGCCGGTATCTATCCCAGCGAACAGCCGGTATCTATCCCAATGAGCAGCCGGTATCTATCCCAGAGAACAGCCGGTATCTATCCCAGAGAACAGCCGATCTCTATCCCAGCGAACAGCCAGTATCTATCCCAGTGAACAGCCGGTATCTATCCCAGCGAACAGCCGGTATCTGTCCCAGTGAACAGCCGGTATCTATCCCAGTGAGCAGCCGGTATCTATCCCAGTGAGCAGCCGGTATCTATCCCAGAGAACAGCCGGTATCTATCCCAGAGAACAGCCGATCTCTATCCCAGCGAACAGCCAGTATCTATCTCAGCGAACAGCCGGTATCTATCCCAGCGAACAGCCGGTATCTATCGCAGCGAACAGCCGGTATCTATCCCAGCGAACAGCCGGTATCTATCCCAACGAACAGCCGGTATCTATCCCAGCGAACAGCCGGTATCTATCCAGTAAACAGCCGGTATCTGTCCCAGCGAACAGCCGGTATCTATCCCAGTGAACAGCCGGTATCTATCCCAGCGAACAGCCGGCATCTATCCCAGTGAGCAGCCGGTATCTATCCCAGTGAACAGCCGGTATCTGTCCCAGTGAACAGCCGGTATCTATCCCAGTGAATAGCCGGTATCTATCCCAGTGAACAGCCGGTATCTGTCCCAGTGAACAGCCGGTATCTATCCCAGTGAACAGCCGGTTTCTATCCCAGCGAACAGCCGGTATCTATCCCAACGATCAGCCGGTATCAATCCCACCCAACAGCCGGCATCTATCCCAGTGAACAGCCGGTATCTATCCCAGTGAACAGCCGGTATCTATCCCAGCGAACAGCCGGTATCTATCCCAGTGAACAGCCGGTATCTATCCCAGTGAACAGCCGGTATCTATCCCAGTGAACAGCCGGTATCTATCCCAGTGAACAGCCGGTATCTATCCCAGCGAACAGCCGGTATCTATCCCAGTGAACAGCCGGTATCTATCCCAGCGAACAGCCGGTATCTATCCCAACGAACAGCCGGTATCTGTCCCAGCGAACAGCCGGTATCTATCCCAGTGAACAGCCGGTATCTATCCCAGCGAACAGCCGGCATCTATCCCAGTGAGCAGCCGGTATCTATCCCAGTGAACAGCCGGTATCTATCCCAGCGAACAGCCGGCATCTATCCCAGTGAGCAGCCGGTATCTATCCCAGTGAACAGCCGGTATCTATCCCAGCGAACAGCCGGCATCTATCCCAGTGAGCAGCCGGTATCTATCCCAGTGAACAGCTGGTATCTATCCCAGTGAACAGCCGGTATCTATCCCAGTGAACAGCCGGTATCTGTCCCAGCGAACAGCCGGTATCTGTCCCAGCGAACAGCCGGTATCTATCCCAGCGAACAGCCGGTATCTATCCCAGCGATCAGCCGGTATCTATCCCAGCGAACAGCCAGTATCTATCCCAGTGAACAGCCGGTATCTATCCCAGCGAACAGCCGGTATCTGTCCCAGTGAACAGCCGGTATCTATCCCAGTGAGCAGCCGGTATCTATCCCAGTGAGCAGCCGGTATCTATCCCAGAGAACAGCCGGTATCTATCCCAGAGAACAGCCGATCTCTATCCCAGCGAACAGCCAGTATCTATCTCAGCGAACAGCCGGTATCTATCCCAGCGAACAGCCGGTATCTATCGCAGCGAACAGCCGGTATCTATCCCAGCGAACAGCCGGTATCTATCCCAACGAACAGCCGGTATCTATCCCAGCGAACAGCCGGTATCTATCCAGTAAACAGCCGGTATCTGTCCCAGCGAACAGCCGGTATCTATCCCAGTGAACAGCCGGTATCTATCCCAGCGAACAGCCGGCATCTATCCCAGTGAGCAGCCGGTATCTATCCCAGTGAACAGCCGGTATCTGTCCCAGTGAACAGCCGGTATCTATCCCAGTGAATAGCCGGTATCTATCCCAGTGAACAGCCGGTATCTGTCCCAGTGAACAGCCGGTATCTATCCCAGTGAACAGCCGGTTTCTATCCCAGCGAACAGCCGGTATCTATCCCAACGATCAGCCGGTATCAATCCCACCCAACAGCCGGCATCTATCCCAGTGAACAGCCGGTATCTATCCCAGTGAACAGCCGGTATCTATCCCAGCGAACAGCCGGTATCTATCCCAGTGAACAGCCGGTATCTATCCCAGTGAACAGCCGGTATCTATCCCAGTGAACAGCCGGTATCTATCCCAGTGAACAGCCGGTATCTATCCCAGCGAACAGCCGGTATCTATCCCAGTGAACAGCCGGTATCTATCCCAGCGAACAGCCGGTATCTATCCCAACGAACAGCCGGTATCTGTCCCAGCGAACAGCCGGTATCTATCCCAGTGAACAGCCGGTATCTATCCCAGCGAACAGCCGGCATCTATCCCAGTGAGCAGCCGGTATCTATCCCAGTGAACAGCCGGTATCTATCCCAGCGAACAGCCGGCATCTATCCCAGTGAGCAGCCGGTATCTATCCCAGTGAACAGCCGGTATCTATCCCAGCGAACAGCCGGCATCTATCCCAGTGAGCAGCCGGTATCTATCCCAGTGAACAGCTGGTATCTATCCCAGTGAACAGCCGGTATCTATCCCAGTGAACAGCCGGTATCTGTCCCAGTGAACAGCCGGTATCTATCCCAGCAAAGAGCCGGTATCTATCCCCCCCAACAGCCGGTATCTATCCCAGCGAAGAGTCGGTATCTGTCCCAGTGAACAGCCGGTATCTATCCCAGTGAACAGCCGGTTTCTATCCCAGCGAACAGCCGGTATCTTTCCCAGCGAACAGCCGGTATCTGTCCTAGCGAACAGCCTGTATCTATCCCAGCGAACAGCCGGCATCTATCCCAGTGAGCAGCCGGTATCTATCCCAGTGAACAGCCGGTATCTGTCCCAGTGAACAGCCGGTATCTGTCCCAGTGAACAGCCGGTTTCTATCCCAGCGAACAGCCGGTATCTCTCCCAGCGAACAGCCGGTATCTATCCCAACGATCAGCCGGTATCAATCCCACCCAGCAGCCGGCATCTATCCCAGTGAACAGCCGGGATCCGTCCCAGTGAACAGCCGGTATCTATCACAGCGAACAGCCGGTATCTATCCCAGCGAACAGCCGGTATCTATCCCAGCGAACAGCCGGTATCTATCCCAGTGAACAGCCGGTATCTATCCCAGCGAACAGCCGGTATCTATCCCAGCGAACAGCCGGTATCTGTCCCAGTGAACAGCCGGTATCTATTCCAGTGAACAGCCGGTATCTATCCCAGCGAACAGCCGGTATCTATCCCAGCGAACAGCCGGTATCTGTCCCAGTGAACAGCCGGTATCTATCCCAGCGAACAGCCGGTATCTATCCCAGCGAACAGCCGGTATCTATCCCAGTGAACAGCTGGTATCTATCCCAGCGAACAGCCGGTATCTATCCCAGTGAACAGCCGGTATCTATCCCAGTGAACAGCTGGTATCTATCCCAGCGAACAGCCGGTATCTATCCCAGTGAACAGCCGGTATCTATCCCAGTGAACAGCCGGTATCTGTCCCAGTGAACAGCTGGTATCTATCCCAGTGAACAGCCGGTATCTATCCCAGCGAACAGCCGGTATCTATCCCAGCGAACAGCCGGTATCTATTCCAGTGAACAGCCGGTATCTATCCCAGTGAACAGCCGGTATCTATCCCAGCGAACAGCCGGGATCTATCCCCCCCAACAGCCGGTATCTATCCCAGCGAACAGCCGGTATCTATCCCAGTGAACAGCCGGTATCTATCCCAGTGAACAGCCGGTATCTATCCCAGTGAACAGCCGGCGTCTGTGGAGGGAAGTGGCAGAGGCCGTCACCGCTGTGGCCCTGACACCACGGACAGGCACCCAGTGCCACAAGAAGGTGAACAACCTCGTCAGAGCAGCCAGGGTGAGCCACCCCCGCCCGATATCCGTATCCCCCATATCCCCCCTCCCCATATCCCACCTCCCCCATATCCTCCATATACCCCTCCCCCATATCCCCCATATCCCCCCTCCCCATATCCCCCCTCCCCCATATCCCCCTCCCCCATATCCCCCCTCTCCCATATCCCCCCTCTCCCATATCCCCCCTCCACCATATCCCCCATATCCCCCCTCCCCCATATCCCCCCTCCCCCATATCCCCCCTCTCCCATATCCCCCCTCCACCATATCCTCCATATCCCCCCTCCCCCATACCCCCCATATCCCCCTCCCCATATCCCCCATATCCCCGCTTCCCCATATCCCCATATCCACCCTCCCCATACCCCCCTCCCCAATATACCCCCATATCCCCTCCCCCATATCCGCCCCTCCCCCATATCCCCCTCCCCATATCCCCCATATCCCCCCTTTCCCATATCCCCCTCCCCATATCCCCCTCCCCCATATCCCCCATATCCGCCCTCCCCCATATCCCCCCTCTCCCATATCCCCCATATCCCCCCTCCCCATATCCCCCCTCCCCATATCCCCCATATCTCCCCCTCCCCCATATCCCCCCTCCCCATATCCCCCTCCCCATATCCCCCTCCCCCATATCCCCATCTCCCCCCTCCCCCATTTGCCCCCTCCCCACTACCCCCTCCCCATATCCCCCTCCCCATATCCCCCATATCCCCCTCCCCCATATCCCCCCTCCCCCATATCCCCCTCCCCATATTCCCCCATATCCCCCTCCCCATATCCCCCTCCCCCATATCCCCCTTCCCCATATTCCCCATATCCCCCCTCCGCCATATCCCCATATCCCCCTCCCACATATCCCCCATATCCCCCCTCCCCCATATCCCCCCTCCACCATATCCCCCCTCCACCATATCCCCCCTCCCCCATATCCCCCCTCCCCCATATCCTCCCTCCCCCATAGCCCCCCCACCCCATATCCCCCCTCCCCCATATTCCCCCCTCCCCCATATCCCCCCTCCCCATATCCCTCCTCCTCCATATCCCCCATATCCCCCCTCGCCCATATCCCCCCCTCCCCCATATCCCCCATATCCCCAAGTGAATCCAGCCCTCACCTTAACCTCTGCAATACACGCGCAACCGATGGCGTGCATTCATATACCTGTCTAACACTGTTGCCTTTTACCCCTGCCACCCAACCCCCCACTGGAGAAGCGCGCACACAACACCAGGGAGCATGTGAGGACTGGAGGAGGCCCCGCTGATGAGAGGCCACTGACTGAACACGAGGAAAGGGCCCTGGAACTGGCTGGCGGACCTGAGGACCGGGAGGTTGCTGATGCAGAGGTCGGGGGCGTATTAAGAACAAAGAACAAACAAAGAACAAAGAAATGTACAGCACAGGAACAGGCCCTTCGGCCCTCCAAGCCCGTGCCGACCATACTGCCCGACTAAACTACAATCTTCTACACTTCATGGGTCCGCATCCTTCTATTCCCATCCTATTCATATATTTGTCAAGACGCCCCTTAAATGTCCCTATCGTCCCTGCTTCCACTACCTCCTCCGGTAGTGAGTTCCAGGCACCCACTACCCTCTGCGTAAAAAACTTGCCTCGTACATCTACTCTAAACCTTGCCCCTCTCACCTTAAACCTATGCCCCCTAGTAATTGACCCCTCTACCCTGGGGAAAAGCCTCTGACTATCCACTCTGTCTATGCCCCTCATAATTTTGTATACCTCTATCAGGTCGCCCCTCAACCTCCTTCGTTCCAGTGAGAACAAACCGAGTTTATTCAATCGCTCCTCATAGCTTATGCCCTCCATACCAGGCAACATTCTGGTAAATCTCTTCTGCACCCTCTCTAAAGCCTCCACATCCTTCTGGTAGTGTGGCGACCAGAATTGAACACTATACTCCAAGTGTGGCCTAACTAAGGTTCTATACAGCTGCAACATGACTTGCCAATTCTTATACTCAATGCCCCGGCCAATGAAGGCAAGCATGCCGTATGCCTTCTTGACTACCTTCTCCACATGTGTTGCCCCTTTCAATGACCTGTGGACCTGTACTCCTAGATCTCTTTGACTTTCAATACTCTTGAGGGTTCTACCATTCACTGTATATTCCCTACCTGCATTAGCCCTTCCAAAATGCATTACCTCACATTTGTCCGGATTAAACTCCATCTGCCATCTCTCCGCCCAAGTCTCCAGACAATCTAAATCCTGCTGTATCCTCAGACAATCCTCATCGCTATCCGCAATTCCACCAACCTTTGTGTCATCTGCAAACTTACTAATCAGACCAGTTACATTTTCCTCCAAATCATTTATATATACTACAAAGAGCAAAGGTCCCAGCACTGATCCCTGTGGAACACCACTGGTCACAGCCCTCCAATTAGAAAAGCATCCCTCCATTGCTACCCTCTGCCTTCTATGGCCTAGCCAGTTCTGTTTCCACCTTGCCAGTTCACCCCTGATCCCGTGTGACTTCACCTTTTGTACTAGTCTACCATGAGGGACCTTGTCAAAGGCCTTACTGAAGTCCATATAGACAACATATACTGCCCTACCTGCATCAATCATCTTAGTGACCTCCTCGAAAAACTCTATCAAGTTAGTGAGACACGACCTCCCCTTCACAAAACCGTGCTGCCTCTCACTAATACGTCCATTTGCTTCCAAATGGGAGTAGATCCTGTCTCGAAGAATTCTCTCCAGAAATTTCCCTACCACTGAAGTAAGGCTCACCGGCCTGTAGTTCCCGGGATTATCCTTGCTACCCTTCTTAAACAGAGGAACAACATTGGCTATTCTCCAGTCCTCTGGGACATCCCCTGAAGACAGCGAGGATCCAAAGATTTCTGTCAAGGCCTCAGCAATTTCCTCTCCAGCCTCCTTCAGTATTCTGGGGTAGATCCCATCAGGCCCTGGGACTTATCTACCTTAATATTTTTTAAGACACCCAACACCTCGTCTTTTTGGATCACAATGTGACCCAGGCTATCTACACCCCCTTCTCCAGACTCAACATCTACCAATTCCTTCTCTTCGGTGAATACTGATGCAAAGTATTCATTTAGTACCTCGCCCATTTCCTCTGGCTCCACACATAGATTCCCTTGCCTATCATTCAGTGGGCCAACCCTTTCCCTGGCTACCCTCTTGCTTTTTATGTACGTGTAAAAAGCCTTGGGATTTTCCTTAATCCTATTTGCCAATGACTTTTCATGACCCCTTCTAGCCCTCCTGACTCCTTGCTTAAGTTCCTTCCTACTTTCCTTATATGCCACACAGGCTTCGTCTGTTCCCAGCCTTTTAGCCCTGACAAATGCCTCCTTTTTCTTTTTGACGAGGCCTACAATATCACTCGTCATCCAAGGTTCCCGAAAATTGCCGTATTTATCTTTCTTCCTCACAGGAACATGCCTGTCCTGTATTCCTTTCAACTGACACTTGAAAGCCTCCCACATGTCAGATGTTGATTTGCCCTCAAACATCCGCCCCCAATCTATGTTCTTCAGTTCCCGCCTAATATTGTTATAATTAGTCTTCCCCCAATTTAGCACATTCATCCTCGGACCACTCTTATCCTTGTCCACCAGTACTTTAAAACTTACTGAATTGTGGTCACTGTTACCGAAATGTTCCCCTACTGAAACATCTACCACCTGGCCGGGCTCATTCCCCAATACCAGGTCCAGTACCGCCCCTTCCCTAGTTGGACTGTTTACATATTTTTTTAAGAAGCCCTCCTGGATGCTCCTTACAAACTCCGCCCCGTCTAAGCCCCTGGCACTAAGTGAGTCCCAGTCAATATTGGGGAAGTTGAAGTCTCCCATCACCACAACCCTGTTGTTTTTACTCTTTTCCAAAATCTGTCTACCTATCTGCTCCTCTATCTCCCGCTGGCTGTTGGGAGGCCTGTAGTATACCCCCAACATTGTGACTGCACCCTTCTTATTCCTGATCTCTACCCATATAGCCTCACTGCCCTCTGAGGTGTCCACTCGCAGTATAGCTGTAATATTCTCCCGAACAAGTAGCGCAACTCCGCCTCCCCTTTTACATCCCCCTCTATCCCGCCTGAAACATCTAAATCCTGGAACGTTTAGCTGCCAATCCTGCCCTTCCCTCAACCAGGTCTCTGTAATGGCAACAACATCATAGTTCCAAGTAGTAATCCAAGCTCTAAGTTCATCTGCCTTACCCGTAATGCTCCTTGCATTAAAACATATGCACTTCAGGCCACCAGACCCGCTGTGTTCAGCAACTTGTCCCCGTCTGCTCTGCCTCATAGCCACACTGTCCCTATTCCCTAGTTCTCCCTCAATGCTCTCACCTTCTGACCTATTGCTCCCGTGCCCACCCCCCTGCCATACTAGTTTAAACCCTCCCGTGTGACACTAGCAAACCTCGCGTCCAGGATATTTATGCCTCTCCGGTTTAGATGCAACCCGTCCATCTTATACAGGTCACACCTGCCCCGGAAGAGCTCCCAGTGGTCCAGATAACGGAAACCCTCCCTCCTACACCAGCTGTTTAGCCACGTGTTTGTCTGCTCTATCTTCCTATTTCTAGCCTCACTGGCACGTGGCACAGGGAGTAATCCCGAGATTACAACCCTCGAGGTCCTGTCTTTTAACTTTCTGCCTAGCTCCCTGAACTCCTGCTGCAGGGCCTCATGCCCCTTCCTGCCTATGTCGTTAGTACCAATATGTACAACGACCTCTGCCTGTTTGCCCTCCCCCTTCAAGATTCCCTCTACCCGTTCGGAGACATCCTGGACCCTGGCACCAGGGAGGCAACATACCATCCTTGAGTCTCTTTCACGTCCACAGAAGCGCCTATCTGTGCCCCTGACTGTAGAGTCCCCTATTACTATTACTCTTCTGCGCTTTGACCCTCCCTTCTGAACATCAGAGCCAGCCGTGGTGCCACTGCTCTGGCTGCTGCTGTTTTCCCCTGATAGGCTATCCCCCCCGACAGTATCCAAAGGGGTATATCTGTTCGAGAGGGGGACAACCACAGGGGATTCCTGCACTGACTGCCTGCCCTTTCTGGTGGTCGCCCATTTCTCTGCCTGCACCTTGGGTGTGACCACATTTACATAACTGCGATCTATGACGCTTTCCGCATAATCAAAGACCCCTCCCATCCGGCTTACTCACTCTTCCAACTTCTTCCATCGGGCAGGAGATACAGAAGTCTGAGAACACGCACGAACAGACTCAAAAACAGCTTCTTCCCCACTGTCACCAGACTCCTAAATGACCCTCTTATGGACTGACCTCATTAACACTACACCCTGTATGCTTCACCCGATGCCGGTGCTTATGTAGTTACATTGTATACCTTGTGTTGCCCTATTATGTATTTTCTTTTATTCCACTTCTACCCATGTACTTAATGATCTGTTGAGCTGCTCGCAGAAAAATACTTTTCACTGTACCTCGGTACACGTGACAATAAACAAATCCAATCCAATCCAATCCAATCCAGCAGCATGTTTTAATATTTTATCCTTTATATGATAATCCCGTTTGCTGTTATTCCTACCAAAATGGATAACCTCACATTTGTCAACATTGTATTCCATCTGCCAGACCCTAGCCCATTCACTTAGCCTATCCAAATCACTCTGCAGATTTCCGGTATCCTCTGCACTTTTTGCTTTACCACTTATCTTAGTGTCGTCTGCAAACTTGGACAAACTGCCCTTGGTCCCCAACTCCAAATCATCTGTGTAAATTGTGAACAATTGTGGGCACAACACTGATCCCTGAGGGACACCACTAGCTACTGATTGCCAACCAGAGAAACACCCATTAATCCCCACTCTTTGCTTTCTATTAATTAACCAATCCTCTATCCATGCTACTACTTTCCCCTTAATGCCATGCATCTTTATCTTATGCAGCAACTTTTTGTGTGGCACCTTGTCAAAAGCTTTCTGGAAATCCAGATATCATAGATTATCATAGAATTTACAGTGCAGAATCGAGTCTGCACCAGCTCTTGGAAAGAGCACCCCACCCAAGGTCAACACCTCCACCCGATCCCCATAACCCAGTAACCCCACCCAACACTAAGGGCAACTTTGGACACTAAGGGCAATTTATCATGGCCAATCCACCTAACCTGCACGTCTTTGGACTGTGGGAGGAAACCGGAGCACCCGGAGGAAACCCACGCACACACGGGGAGGATGTGGAGACTCCGCACAGACAGTGACCCAAGCCGGAATTGAATCTGGGACCCTGGAGCTGTGAAGCAATTGTGCTATCCACAATGCTACCGTGCTGCCCAATATACCACATATATCCCATTGGCTCCCCGTTATCTACCGCACTGGTAATGTCCTCAAAACATTCCACTAAATTAGTTAGGCACGACCTGCCCTTTATGAACTCATGCTGCGTCTGCCCAATGGGACAATTTCCATCCAGATGCCTCGCTATTTCTTCCTTGATGATAGATTCCAGCATCTTCCCTACTTCCGAAGTTACGCGAACTGGCCTATAATTACCCGCTTTCTGCCGACCTCCTTTTTTAAACAGTGGTGTCACGTTTGCTAAATCAAAATCCATATAGACAGCATAACTGCACTGCTTCATCCACTGCATTCGTGACTTCATCAAACAAGTCAATCAAGTCAGTGAAACAATTTTCTCTGAACAAGCTATGCAGTCTGTCCTTTATTCTGTCTTTCAGTCTGTCCTTCATCTGACGAGGGTGCAGTGCTCCGAAAGCTAGTGATTCGAAACAAACCTGTTGGACTTTAACCTGGTGTTGTAAGACTTCTTACTGAGCTCACCCCAGTCCAACGCCGGCATCTCCACACCATGGTCCTTTATTGGTTCACACTTGGCCAAGTAATTTTCTGTTGATTGAGGGGATAGGCGTGAAGGAAATGAATAGCTTGGGTAATACTGGTTGCTGGGTGAATCATTCGAACCAGCTGCCCTTATTGTGAGTCTGGGACTAACTGGTGCAGCTGCTCTCACCACCACCCCCCCCCCCCAATCCCCTCACCCCCTCACTCTGACCTGCTGCCCCTGTCTCCCCAGCCTGTTCCTCTGACATTCTGCCCCATGATTGTGCATTGCCTGCAATGACCTGCTTTGTAAAACCCATTCTGCCATAATGACCAGGTGCCGTGGAACAAGCCCTCATTACAACGAAAATAACCTGTGAAGCTGTGAATGGGAAATGTCTTTCCAGCCTCTTGGCTGGGAGCGGAAGACCTGTTAATGTTTGTGTGGTGACATGCTTATTTATTCTTAGTTTTATAAAGGCACTCATAATCCATCTGGAGACTTTTGTGAAATGGTTATGAGTCACGAATGCATGTAAAATTCTATAGCTGCCAGAACAAAATAATAAGGAGGTCATCTTAAATAACTGGGGACAAGTATGATTTAAAAGAAACCTGTTCCATTTAAAGAGAGTGTTCTTTATGAAAATGGAATTGGGCGCTGACATGTGTTCCGGCAGATGTGTCTGTCTGGGGTTAAAACTCAGCAAGTGGCCAAAGCAGTGAGACACCAGCTTGATTCAAACTTCTCCAAATCTGTGACAGGGACGTCACAGTTGAAGGGGTGGAAGAGCCTGTGGAAACTCAGCGATGTCATGGCACTAATTAAGGATGAGGAATCCTGGGGGAGCAGAAATCAAGTGAGTAAAAAGTAAATCACTTATTTTCTTTTTAAATAAAAGTTTCCTGAGGCTGCCAGTGAATAAATAAATAAAAGAGACAAGGTTGTAACAGTGACTGGTGGACATTACTGGACAGGGGCAGTTGTAAATGTCCAGCGAATATCTCCAGCTTTTGTCACCCTGTTCCAGCTCTGGCTCATTGACAAGCTGATCCTCAGAGACACGCCACTGGAAGATTGAAGCCATTGTTTATGATCTCTGCTCCAATCCCAATCCCAACATACCAACCCCATCCCTTTCCCGGGCAATGGTCTGGGATTTAAGCTCCAATAATAATAATCTTTATTGTCACAAGTAGGCTTACATTAACACTGTAATGAAGCGACTTTGAAAATCCCCTAGTCACCACATTCCAGCTCCTATTCGGGTACACAGAGGGAGAATTCAGAATGTCCAATTCACCTGACAGCGCGTCTTTCACACCTGTTCACAATGTTGGTGTCAAATTTGAGATTTCAATTTCACATTTGTGCCTATTTCCAGAACACCTCGCAACAAATCTACAGCTGAAACTCTCGTTCATATGTCCATTAATATGTGGCTCCTCAACTATTCCAGTGCATTCCAACTCATCGATACCTCCACCCATTCCCGTCCCTCGGTCCAAAAACCAAAGAACAAAGAAATGTACAACACAGGAACAGGCCCTTCGGCCCTCCAAGCCCGTGCCGACCATGCTGCCCGACTAAACTACAATCTTCTACACTTCCTGGGTCCGTATCCCTCTATTCCCATCCTATTCATGTATTTGTCAAGATGCCCCTTAAACGTCACTATCGTCCCTGCTTCCACCATCTCCTCCGGCAGCGAGTTCCAGGCACCCACTACCCTCTGTGTAAAAACTTGCCTCGTACATCTACTCTAAACCTTGCCCCTCTCACCTTAAACCTATGCCCCCTAGTAATTGACCCCTCTACCCTGGGGAAAAGTCTCTGATTATCCACTCTGTCTATGCCCCTTATCATTTCAGAGTGCATCTGAGTTTAGGTGAGTGACTGAGTTCGGGTGAGTGGCGAGAGAGGGCTGTGTTTTTGTTGGTGTTCAGGTGTATCCTTGAGGATCTATTAAAAAAAAAAGAAAAAAATTATTTAAATGAATTAACTATTTGAATATGGCTGGACAGGTGATGTGCTGTTGCTGTATGATGATGGAACTGGTGGATCCCATTGAGACTGTCAGTGACCACATATGCAGCAAGTGTTGGCTGCTCGAAGAACTTTGGCTCAGAATTGATGAGCTGGAGACCGAGCTGCACACACTGCGGCACATCAGGGAGGGGGAAAATTACCTGGACGCTTTGTTTCAGGAGACAGTCACACCCGATAGAATAAGTACTGTTAATTCGGTCAGTGGTCAGGGACAGAGTGGTGTGACTGCAAGGGAGGCAGGTAGGGGGATCCTGAGTTTAGGAGTTGAGGAGCCTCAGCCCTTGACCTTGTCCAACAGGTATGAGGTACTTGCTCCCTGTGTGGATGAGGAAGAGGGCTGTAGGGAGGATGCGTTGACTGACCACTGCACCGTGGTACAGGAAGCCATTCAAGAGGGGGGAGCAAAAAGACAAGTGGTAGTTGTAGGGGATTCTATAATTAGGGGGATTGATGGCATCCTTTGTAAGCCAGATCGAGAGTCCCGCATGGTATGTTGCCTGCCCGGTGCCAGGGTGAGGGACATCTCTGATCGGCTTGAAAGGATTTTGGAGAGGGAGGGGGAGGATCCAGTTGTTGTGGTCCACGTTGGGACTAACAACATAGGTAAGACTAGGAAAGAGGACCTGTTTGGGGATTATCAAACACTAGGGACTAAATTAAAGAACAGGTCCTCCAGGGTTATAATCTCTGGATTACTACCCAAGCCAAGTGCCAATTGGCATAGGCTTGAAAAAATTAGGGAAGTTAACACGTGGCTAAAGGAGTGGTGCGGGAAAGAGGGATTCCATTTCATGGGGCATTGGCATCAGTACCGGGGCAGGAGGCACCTGTGCCGTTGGGACGGTCTTCACCTGAACCATTCTGGGACCAGTGTTCTAGCGAATAGGATAAATAGGTTGGTCACAAGGACTTTAAACTAGCAAGTTGGGGGGAAGGGAAGGGTAAAGCTATGGACAGTATAATGGTTAATGGAGAGCAAGGCAGCAGGTTACGTGACAGGTTATTATAGAACATAGAACATAGAACAATACAGCGCAGTACAGGCCCTTCGGTCCACGATGTAGAGATATGGGTTCAAAGACAAGGAAAATTAAGAGAAAGGGTAAGAGAGAAAATAATTTGCGAAAAGTTCAGGAAAGGTTCATACCGACAAAAAAGAAAGATGGTAGAAAGGGGAAAAATCGACCGTGGATATCTAAGGAGGTGAGGGAGAGTATCAAATTGAAGGAAAAAACATACAAAGTGGCAAAAATTAGTGGGAGACTAGAGGACTGGGAAGTTTTTAGGGGACAACAGAAAGCTACTAAAAAAGCCATAAAGAAGAGTAAGGTAGACTATGAAAGTAAACTTGCTCAGAACATAAAAGCAGATAGTAAAAGCTTCTACAAATATAAAAGACAAAGAAGAGTGGCTAAGGTAAATATTGGTCCTTTGGAAGATGAGAAGGGAGATTTACCTTGTGGCACCTTGTCAAAAGCTTTCTGGAAATCCAGATATCATAGATTATCATAGAATTTACAGTGCAGAATCGAGTCTGCACCGGCTCTTGGAAAGAGCGCCCCACCCAAGGTCAACACCTCCACCCGATCCCCATAACCCAGTAACCCCACCCAACACTAAGGGCAATTTTGGACACTAAGGGCAATTTATCATGGCCAATCCACCTAACCTGCACATCTTTGGACTGTGGGAGGAAACCGGAGCACCCGGAGGAAACCCGCGCACACACGGGGAGGATGTGCAGACTCCGCACAGACAGTGACCCAAGCCGGAATCGAACCTGGGACCCTGGAGCTGTGAAGCAATTGTGCTATCCACAATGCTACCGTGCTGCCCTTAAGAACAAATAAATCTACACTATATCATTTTACCGTAATCCATGTATCTATCCAATAGCTGCTTGAAGGTCCATAATGTTTCCGACTAAACTACTTCCACAGGCAGTGCATTCCATGCCCCCACTACTCTCTGGGTAAAGAACCTACCTCTGACATCCCCCATATATCTTCCACCATTCACCTTAAATTTATGTCCCCTTGTAATGGTTTGTTCCACCCGGGGGAAATGTCTCTGACTGTCTACTCTATCTATTCCCCTGATCATCTTATAAACCTCTATCAAGTCGCCCCTCATCCTTCTCCGTTCTAATGACAAAAGGCCTAGCACCCTCAACCTTTCCTCATAAGACCTACTCTCCATTCCAGGCAACATCCTGGTAAATCTCCTTTGCACTTTTTCAAAAGCTTCCACATCCTTCCTAAAATGAGGCAACCAGAACTGTACACAGTACTCCAAATGTGGCCCTACCAAAGTTTTGTACATCTGCATCATCACCTCACGGCTCTTAAATTCAATCCCTCTGTTAATGAACGCGAGCACACCATAGGCCTTCTTCACAGCTCTATCCACTTGAGTGGCAACTTTCAAAGATGTATGAACATAGACCCCAAGATCTCTCTGCTCCTCCACATTGCCAAGAACTCTACCGTTAACCCTGTATTCCACATTCATGTTTGTCCTTCCAAAATGGACAACCTCACACTTTTCAGGGTTAAACTCCATCTGCCACTTCTCAGCCCAGCTCTGCATCCTATCTATGTCTCTTTGCAGCCGACAACAGTCCTCCTCACTATCCACAACTCCACCAATCTTCGTATCGTCTGCAAATTTACTGACCAACTCTTCAACTCCCTCATCCAAGTCATTAATGAAAATCACAAACAGCAAAGGACCCAGAACTGATCCCTGCGGTACTCCACTGGTAACTGGGATCCAGGCTGAATATTTGCCATCCACCACCACTCTCTGACTTCTATGGGTTAGCCTGTTCGTTATCCAACTGGCCAAATTTCCCACTATCCCATGCCTCCTTACTTTCTGCAGAAGCCTACCATGGGGAACCTTAGCAAATGCCTTACTAAAATCCATGTACACTACATCCACTGCTTTACCTTCATCCACATGCTTGGTCACCTCCTCAAAGAATTAAATAAGACTTGTAAGGCAAGACCTACCCCTCACAAATCCGTGCTGACTATCCCTAATCAAGCAGTATCTTTCCAGATGCTCAGAAATCCTATCCTTCAGTACCCTTTCCATGACTTTGCCTACCACC
Organism: Scyliorhinus torazame; assembly: GCF_047496885.1. Classification (NCBI taxonomy): domain Eukaryota; kingdom Metazoa; phylum Chordata; class Chondrichthyes; order Carcharhiniformes; family Scyliorhinidae; genus Scyliorhinus; species Scyliorhinus torazame. The sequence goes on from NC_092720.1 coordinate 2,458,452, forward strand.
GAAGTAAGACTAACTGGCCTGTAATTCCCAGGGTTATCCCTATTCCCTTTTTTGAACAGGGGCACGACATTCGGCACTCTCCAATCCCCTGGTACCACCCCTGTTGACAGTGAGGACGAAAATATCATTGCCAACGGCTCTGCAATTTCATCTCTTGCTTCCCATAGAATCCTTGGATTTATCCCGTCAGGCCCGGGGGACTTGTCTATCCTCATGTTTTTCAAAATGCCCAACACATCTTCCTTCCTAACAAGTATTTCCTCAAGCTTATCAGTCTGTTTCACACTGTTCTCTCCAACAATATGGCCCCTCTCATTTGTAAATACAGAAGAAAAGTACACGTTCAAGACCTCTCCTATCTCTTCAGACTCAATACACAATCTCCCGCTACTGTCCTGGATTGGACCTACCCTCGCTCTAGTCATTCTCATATTTCTCACATCTGTGTAAAAGGCCTTGGGGTTTTCCTTGATCCTACCCGCCAAAGATTGTTCATGCCCTCTCTTAGCTCTCCTAATCCCTTTCTTCAGTTCCGTCCTGGCTATCTTGTATCCCTCCAACGCCCTGTCTGAAACTTGTTTCCTCAGCCTTACATAAGTCTCCTTTTTCCTCACATTTCACTTGTGTCCTTCCCTGACAGCCTATGTTCCCAACTTATGCACTTCAATTCTTGTCTGACAACATCGTATTTACCCTTCCCCCAATTGTAAACCTTGCCCTGTTGCACGCACCTATCCCTCTCCATTACGAAAGTGAAAGTCACAGAATTGTGGTCACTCTTGCTTTTTATGTACGTGTAAAAAGCCTTGGGATTTTCCTTAACCCTATTTGCCAATGACTTTTCGTGACCCCTTCTAGCCCTCCTGACTCCTTGCTTAAGTTCCTTCCTACTTTCCTTATATTCCACACAGGCTTCGTCTGTTCCCAGCCTTTTAGCCCTGACAAATGCCTCCTTTTTCTTTTTGACGAGGCCTACAATATCTCTCGTTATCCAAGGTTCCCGAAAATTGCCGTATTTATCCTTCTTCCTCATAGGAACATGCCGGTCCTGAATTCCTTTCAACTGACACTTGAAAGCCTCCCACATGTCAGATGTCGATTTGCCCTCAAACATCCGCCCCCAATCTAATTTCATCAGTTCCAGTTCCCTGGCTTTTCCCCAGGGTAGAGGGGTCAATTACTAGGGGGCATAGGTTTAAGGTGAGAGGGGCAAGGTTTAGAGTAGATGTACGAGGCAAGTTTTTTGCGCAGAGGGTAGTGGGTGCCTGGAACTCACTACCGGAGGAGGTAGTGGAAGCAGGGACGATAGGGACATTTAAGGGGCATCTTGACAAATATATGAATAGGATGGGAATAGAAGGATACGGACCCAGGAAGTATAGAAGATTGTAGTTTAGTCGGGCAGTATGGTCGGCACGGGCTTGGAGGGCCGAAGGGCCTGTTCCTGTGCTGTACATTTCTTTGTTCTTTTTTCTTTGTTCTAGTTCCCGCCTAATATTGTAATAATTAGCCTTCCCCAAATTTAGCACATTCACCCTAGGACCACTCTTATCCTTGTCCACCAGCACTTTAAAACTTACTGAATTGTGGTTACTGTTCCTGAAATTCTCCCCTACTGAAACCTCTACCACCTGGCCAGGCTCATTCCCCAATACCAGGTCCAGTACCGCCCCTTCCCTAGTTGGACTGTCTACATATTGTTTTAAGAAGCCCTCCTGGATGCTCCTAACAAACTCTGCCCCGTCTAAGCCGCTGGCACTAAGTGAGTCCCAGTCAATATTGGGGAAGTTGAAGTCTCCCATCACCACAACCCTGTTGTTTTGACTCTTTTCCAAAATTGTCTACCTATCTGCTCCTCTATCTCCCGCTGGCTGTTGGGAGGCCTGTAATAAACCCCCAACATTGTGACTGCGCCCTTCTTATTCCTGATCTCTACCCATACAGCCTCACTGCCCTCTGAGGTGTCCTCCCGAAGTACAGCTGTGATATCCTCCCTAACCAGTAGCGCAACTCCGCCTCCCCTTTTACATCCCCTTCTATCCCGCCTGATAAATCTAAATCCTGGAACGTTTAGCTGCCTATCCTACCCTTCCCTCAACCAGGTCTCTGTAATGGCAACAACATCATAGTTCCAAGTACTAATGCAAGCTCTAAGTTCATCTGCCTTACCCGTAATACTTCTTGCATTAAAACATATGCACTTCAGGCCACCAGACCCGCTGTGTTCAGCAACTTCTCCCTGTCTGCTCTGCCTCAGAGCCCCACTGTCCCTATTCCCTAGTTCTCCCTCAATGCTCTCACCTCCTGACCTATTGCTCCTGTGCCCACCCCCGCCATACTAGTTTAAACCCTCCCGTGTGACACTAGCAAACCTCGCGGCCAGGATACTTATGCCTCTCCAGTTTAGATGCAACCCGTCCTTCTTTAAAAGGTCACACCTGCCCCGGAAGAACACCCAGTGGTCCAGATAACTGAAACTCTCCCTCCTACACCAGCTGTTTAGCCACGTGTTTAGCTGCTCTATCTTCCTATTTCTAGCCTCACTGGCACGTGGCACAGGGAGTAATCCCGAGATTACAACCCTCGAGGTCCTGTCTTTTAACTTTCTGCCTAGCTCCCTGAACTCCTGCTGCAGGACCTCATGCCCCTTCCTGCCTATGTCGTTAGTACCAATATGTACAACGTCCTCTGCCTGTTTGCCCTCCCCCTTCAGGATTCCCTCTACCCGTTCGGAGACATCCTGGACCCTGGCACCAGGGAGGCAACATACCATCCTGGAGTCTCTTTCACATCCTCAGAAGCGCCTATCTGTGCCCCTGACTATAGAGTCCCCTATTACTATTGCTCTTCTGCGCTTTGACCCTCCTTTCTGAACATCAGAGCCTGCAGTGGTGCCACTGCTCTGGCTCCTGCTGTTTTCCCCTGATAGGCTATCCCCCCCGACAGTATCCAAAGGGGTATACCTGTTCAAGCGGGGGACAACCACAGGGGATTCCTGCACTGACTGCCTGCCCTTTCTGGTGGTCACCCATTTCTCTGCCTGTACCTTGGGTGTGACCACATTTATATAACTGCTATCGATGACGCTTTCCACCACCTGCATGCTCCTAAGTGCATCCAATTGCTGCTCCAACCGAACCATGCGGTGTGTGAGGAGCTCCAGTTGGGTGCACTTTCTGCAGATGAAGCCACCCGGGACGCTAGAAGCCTCCCGGACCTGCCACATCTCACAGTCAGAGCACTGCATCCCTCTAACTGACGTTGCGTCAATTAATTAGGAAATTATCCCTCCATTCCCCACCAAGATGTCCAATCCCTCTCCCTCCATTCCCCACCAGGATGTACAATCCCTCTCCCTCCATTCCCCACCAGGATGTTTAATCCCTCTCGCTTCATTACCCACCAGGATGTCCAATCCCCCTATACCCCCATTCCCCACCAAGATGTGCAATCCCTTTATACCTCCATTCCCCACCAGGATGTCCAATCCCTCTCGCTTCATTACCCACCAGGATGTCCAATCCCTCTATACCCCCATTCCCCACCAGGATGTCCAATCGCTTTATACCTCCATTCCCCACCAGGATGTTCAATCCTTCTCCATCCATTCCTCACCAGGATGTCCAATTCCTTTTTACCTCCATTACCCAGCAGGATGTCCAATCCCTCTGTACCTCCATTCCCCACCAGGATGATAAATCCCTCTCCCTTCATTCCCCACCAGGATGTCCAATCCCTCTATACCCCCATTCCCCACCAGGATGTCCAATCCCTCTATAGCTCCATTCCCCACCAGGATGTCCAATCCCTCTCCCTCCATCCCCCACCAGGATGTCCAATCCCTCTATACCCCCATTCCCCACCAAGATGTGCAATCCCTTTATACCTCCATCCCCACCAGGATGACAAATCACTCTCCCTCCATTGCCCACCAGGATATCCAATCCCTCTCCCTCCATCCCCCACCAGGATGACCAATCCCCCTATACCCCCATTCCCCACCAAGATGTGCAATCCCTTTATACCTCCATTCCCCACCAGGATGTCCAATCCTTCTCCCTCCATTCCCCACCAGGATGTCCAATTCCTCTATACCCCCATTCCCCACCAGGATGTCCAATCGCTTTATACCTCCTTTCCCCACCAGGATGTTCAATCCTTCTCCATCCATTCCTCACCAGGATGTCCAATTCCTTTTTACCTCCATTACCCAGCAGGATGTTTAATCCATCTCCCTTCATTTTCCACCAGGATGTCCAATCCCTCTATACCACCATTCCCCACCAGGATGTTTAATCCCTCTCCCTTCATTTTCCACCAGGATGTCCAATCCCTCTGTACCTCCAATCCCCACCAGGATGTCCAATCCCTCTGTACCTCCATTCCCCACCAGGATGTTTAATCCCTCTCCCTTCATTTTCCACCAGGATGTCCAATCCCTCTGTACCTCCATTCCCCACCAGGATGTTTAATCCCTCTCCCTTCATTTTCCACCAGGATGTCCAATCCCTCTATACCCCCATTCCCCACCAGGATGTCCAATCCCTCTACCTCCATTCCGTACCAGGATGTCCAATCCCTCTATGCCTCTATTCCTCACCAGGATGTCCAATCCCTCTCCCTCCATTGCCCAACAGGATGTCCAACCCCTCTCCCTCCATTCCCCACCAGGATGTCTAATCCCTCTCCCTTCATTCCCCACCAGGATGTCCAATCCCTCTATACCCCCATTCCCCTCCAGGATCTCCAAACCCTATACAGATCCATTCCCCACCAGGATGACCAATCCCTCTATACTTCCATTCCCCACCAGGATGCTCAATCCCTCTCCCTCCATCCCCCACCTGGATGTCCAATCCCTCCATACCCCCGTTCCCTACCAGGATGTCCAAACCCTTTATACGTCCATTCCCCACCAGGATGTCCAATCTTTCTCCCTCCATTCCCCACCAGGATGTCCAATCCCTCTATACCGCCATTCCCCACCAGGATGTCCAATCCCTCTAAAGCTCCATTCCCCACCAGGATGTCCAATCATGCTATACCCCCATTCCCCACAAGGATGTCCAATTCCTTTATAACTCCGTTACCCACCAGGATGTCCAATCCTTCTCCCTCCGTTCCCCACCAGTATGTCCAATTCCTCCATACCCACATTCCCCTCCAGGATGTCCAATCCCTTTATACCTCCATTCCTCACCAGGATGTCCAATTCCTCTATACCTCCATTCCCCACCAGGATGTCCAATCCCTCTATACTTCCAATCCCCACCAGGATGTCCAATCCCTCTCCCTCCATCCCCCACCAGGATGTCCAATCCCTCTGTACCTCCATTCCCCCACCAGCATGTCCAATCCGTATATACCTCCATTCCCCACCAGGATGTCCAATCCCTCTATACTTCCAATCCCCACCAGGATGTCCAATCCCTCTCCCTCCATTCCCCCACAGGATGTCCAATCCCTCTCCCTCCAATCCCCACCAGGATGTCCAATCCCTCTCCCTCCATCCCCCACCAGGATGTCCAATCCCTCTGTACCTCCATTCCCCACCAGGATGTCCAATCCCTCTATACCCCCATTGCCCACCAGGATGTCCAATCCCTCTGTACCTCCATTCCCCACCAGGATGTCCAATCCCTCTCCCTCCATTCCCAACCAGGATGTCCAATCCCTCTATACCTCCATTCCCCTCAGAATGTCCCAAACCTCTGTAGCTCCATTCCCCACCAGGATGTCCAATCCCTCGCCCTCCATTCCCCACCAGGGAGTCCAATGCCTCTCCCTCCATTCCCCACTAGGATGTCCAATCTCTCTCCCTCCATTCCCCACCAGGATGTCCAATCCCTCGCCCTCCATTCCCCACCAGGGAGTCCAATCTCTCTCCCTCCATTCCCCACCAGGATTTCCAATCCTCTAGAACTCCATTCCACACTGGGATGTCCAATCCGTCGATACTTCATTCCCCACCAGGATGACCAATCCCTCTCCCACCATTGCCCACCAAGATGTCCAAACCCTCTCCCTTCATTCCCCACCAAGATGTCCAATCCCTCTATCCCCCCATTCCCCATCAGATTGTCCAATCCCTCTGTACCTCCACTCCCCACCAGGATGTCCAATCCCTTTTCCCTCCATTACCCACCAGGATGTCCAATCCTTCTCCCTCCATTCCACACCAGGATGTCCAATCCCTCTATACCGCCATTCCCCACCAGGATGTCCAATCCCTCTATACTTCCATTCCCCACCAGGATGTAAAATCCCTCTCCCTCCATCCCCCACCAGGATGTCCAATCCCTCTATACCCCCATTCCCCACCAGGATGTCCAATCCCTTTATACCTCCATTCCCCACCAGGATGCCCAATCCTTTTCCCTCCATTCACCACCAGGATGTCCAATCCCTCTGTACCTCCATTCCCCACCAGGATGTCAAAACCCTCTATAGATCCATTTCCCACCAGTATGTCCAATCCCTCTCCCTCCATTCCCCACCAGGATGTCCAAACCCTCACCCTCCATTCCCCATCAGGATATCCACTCACTCTCCCTCCAGTCCCCACCAGGATGTCCAAACACTCTCCCACCATTCCCTACCTGAGTGTCCAATCCCTCTCCCTCCATTCCCCATCAGGATGTCCAATCCCTCTCCCTCCATTCCCAACCAGAATGTTCAATCCCTCCATACCCCCATTCCCCACCAGGGTGTCCAATCCCTCTTCCTCCATTCCCCACCCAGATGACCACTCCTTCTCCCTCCATTCCCCACCAGGATGTCCACTCCCTCTCCCTCCATTCCCCACCTGGATGTCCAGTCCCTCTCCCTCCATTCCCCACTAGGGTGTCCAATCCCTCTCCTTACATTCCCCACCAGGATGTCCAATCCCTCTCCCTCCATTGCCCACCAGGATGTCCAATCCCTCTCCCTCCATTCCCGACCAGGATGTCCAATCCCGCTATACCCCCATTCCCCACCAGGATGTCAAATCCCTCTATACCCCCATTCCCCATCAGGATGTTCAATCCCTCTGTACCTCCATTCCCATCCAGGAGGTCGAATCCCTCTCCCTCCATTCCCCACCAGGATGTCCAATCCCTCACCCTCCATTCCCCACAAGGATGTCCAATCCCCCTCCCTCCATTCCCCACCAGGATGTCCAATCTTTCTCCCTCCATTCCCCACCAGGATGTCCAATTCCTCTATACCTCAATTCCCCACCAGGATGTCTAATCCCTCTCTCTTCATTCCCCACCGGCATGTCCAATCCCTCTATACCTCCATTCCCCCACAGGATGTCCAATCCCTGTATACTTCCATTCCCCACCTGGATGTCCAATCCCTCTATTCCTCCATTCCCCTCCAGGATTTCCAATCCTCTAGTACTCCATTCCACACCGGGATGTCCAATCCGTCGATGCTTCATTCCCCACCAGGATGACCAATTCCTCTCCCACCATTGCCCACCAGGATGTCCAATCCCTCTCCTTCCATTCCCCACCAGGATGTCCATTCCTTTCCCTCCATCAACCACCAGGATGTCCAATTCCTCTATCCCCCCATTCCCCACCAGGATGTCCAATCCTGCTCCCTCCGTTCCCCACCAGGATGTCCAATCCCTTTTCCCTCCATTCCCCAACAGGATGTCCAATCCTTCTCCCTCCATTACCCACCAGGATTTCCAATCCTCTAGAACTCCATTCCACACTGGGATGTCCAATCCGTCGATACTTCATTCCCCACCAGGATGACCAATCCCTCTCCCACCATTGCCCACCAAGATGTCCAAACCCTCTCCCTTCATTCCCCACCAAGATGTCCAATCCCTCTATCCCCCCATTCCCCATCAGATTGTCCAATCCCTCTGTACCTCCACTCCCCACCAGGATGTCCAATCCCTTTTCCCTCCATTACCCACCAGGATGTCCAATCCTTCTCCCTCCATTCCACACCAGGATGTCCAATCCCTCTATACCGCCATTCCCCACCAGGATGTCCAATCCCTCTATACTTCCATTCCCCACCAGGATGTAAAATCCCTCTCCCTCCATCCCCCACCAGGATGTCCAATCCCTCTATACCCCCATTCCCCACCAGGATGTCCAATCCCTTTATACCTCCATTCCCCACCAGGATGCCCAATCCTTTTCCCTCCATTCACCACCAGGATGTCCAATCCCTCTGTACCTCCATTCCCCACCAGGATGTCAAAACCCTCTATAGATCCATTTCCCACCAGTATGTCCAATCCCTCTCCCTCCATTCCCCACCAGGATGTCCAAACCCTCACCCTCCATTCCCCATCAGGATATCCACTCACTCTCCCTCCAGTCCCCACCAGGATGTCCAAACACTCTCCCACCATTCCCTACCTGAGTGTCCAATCCCTCTCCCTCCATTCCCCATCAGGATGTCCAATCCCTCTCCCTCCATTCCCAACCAGAATGTTCAATCCCTCCATACCCCCATTCCCCACCAGGGTGTCCAATCCCTCTTCCTCCATTCCCCACCCAGATGACCACTCCTTCTCCCTCCATTCCCCACCAGGATGTCCACTCCCTCTCCCTCCATTCCCCACCTGGATGTCCAGTCCCTCTCCCTCCATTCCCCACTAGGGTGTCCAATCCCTCTCCTTACATTCCCCACCAGGATGTCCAATCCCTCTCCCTCCATTGCCCACCAGGATGTCCAATCCCTCTCCCTCCATTCCCGACCAGGATGTCCAATCCCGCTATACCCCCATTCCCCACCAGGATGTCAAATCCCTCTATACCCCCATTCCCCATCAGGATGTTCAATCCCTCTGTACCTCCATTCCCATCCAGGAGGTCGAATCCCTCTCCCTCCATTCCCCACCAGGATGTCCAATCCCTCACCCTCCATTCCCCACAAGGATGTCCAATCCCCCTCCCTCCATTCCCCACCAGGATGTCCAATCTTTCTCCCTCCATTCCCCACCAGGATGTCCAATTCCTCTATACCTCAATTCCCCACCAGGATGTCTAATCCCTCTCTCTTCATTCCCCACCGGCATGTCCAATCCCTCTATACCTCCATTCCCCCACAGGATGTCCAATCCCTGTATACTTCCATTCCCCACCTGGATGTCCAATCCCTCTATTCCCCCATTCCCCTCCAGGATTTCCAATCCTCTAGTACTCCATTCCACACCGGGATGTCCAATCCGTCGATGCTTCATTCCCCACCAGGATGACCAATTCCTCTCCCACCATTGCCCACCAGGATGTCCAATCCCTCTCCTTCCATTCCCCACCAGGATGTCCATTCCTTTCCCTCCATCAACCACCAGGATGTCCAATTCCTCTATCCCCCCATTCCCCACCAGGATGTCCAATCCTGCTCCCTCCGTTCCCCACCAGGATGTCCAATCCCTTTTCCCTCCATTCCCCAACAGGATGTCCAATCCTTCTCCCTCCATTACCCACCATGTCCAATCCCTCTACACCTCCATTCCCCACCAGGATGTCCAATCCCCCTATACCCCCATTCCCCACCAGGATGTCCAATCCCTCTCCCTCCATTCACCACAAGGATGTCCAATCCCTCTGTACCTCCATTCCCCACCAGGATATCAAAACCCTCTATAGATCCATTTCCCACCAGGATGTCCAATCCCTCTCCCTCCATTCCCCACCAGGATGTCCAAACCTTCACCCTCCATTCCCCATCAGGATGTCCAATCACTCTCCCTCCAGTCCCCACCAGGATGTCCAAACCCTCTACCACCATTCCATACCTGAGTGTCCAATCCCTCTCCCTCCATTCCCCATCAGGATGTCCAATCCCTCTCCCTCCATTCTCCACCAGGATGTTCAATCCCTGTCTACCCCCATTCCCCACCAGGATGTCCAATCTCTCTCGCTCCATTCCCCACCCGGATATCCAATCCCTCTCCCTCCATTCCCTACCAGAGTGTCCAATCCCTCTCCTTCCATTCCCCACCAGGATGTCCAATCCCTCTCCCTCCATTCTCCACCAGGATGTCCAGTCCCTCTATACCTCCATTCCCCACCAGGATGTCCAGACCCTCTCCCTCCATTTCCCACCATGGAGTCCAATCCCTCTCTCTCCATTCCCCACAAGGATGTCCAATCCCTCTCCCTTCATTCCCCACCCGGATGTGCAATCCCTCTCCCGCAATTCCCCACCAGGATGTTCAATCCCTCTACTCCCCCATTCCCCACCATGATTTCCAATCCCTCTAAAACTCCATTCCAAGCCGGGATGTCTAATCCGTCGATACTTCATTCCCCACCAGGATGACCAATCCCTTTCCCTCCATTCCCCACCGGGATGTCCAATTCCTCTATACCTCCATTCCCCAGCAAGATGTCCAATCCCTCTGCACCCCCATTCCACATCAGATTGTCCAATCCCTCTGTACCTCCATTCCCCAAAAGGATGTCAATTCCCTCTCCCTCCATCACCCACCAGGATGTCCAATCCCTCTATACCTCCATTCCCCCACAGGATGTCCAATCCCTCTATAGCTCCATTCCCCACCAGAATGTCCAATCCCTCTCCCTCCATCCCCCTCCAGGATGTCCAATCCCTCTATACCTCCATTCCCCACCAGGATGTCCAGTCCCTCTCCCTCCATTCCCCTCCGAATGTCCCAACCCTCTGTAGCTCCATTCGCCACCAGGATGTCCAATCCCTCGCCCTCCATTCCCCACCAGGATGTAAAATCCCTCACCCTCCATTCGCCAACAGGATGTCCAATTACTAATGCAGGGCTAATGCAGGTAGGGAATATACAGTGAATGGTAGAACCCTCAAGAGTATTGAAAGTCAAAGAGATCTAGGAGTACAGGTCCACAGGTCATTGAAAGGGGCAACACAGGTGGAGAAGGTAGTCAAGAAGGCATATGGCATGCTTGCCTTCATTGGCCGGGGCATTGAGTATAAGAATTGGCAAGTTATGTTGCAGCTGTATAGAACCTTAGTTAGGCCACACTTGGAGTATAGTGTTCAATTCTGGTCGCCACACTACCAGAAGGATGTGGAGGCTTTAGAGAGGGTGCAGAAGAGATTTACCAGAATGTTGCCTGGTATGGGGGGCATAAGCTATGAGGAGCGATTGAATAAACTCGGTTTGTTCTCACTGGAACGAAGGAGGTTGAGGGGCGACCTGATAGAGGTATACAATATTATGAGGGGCATAGACAGAGTGGATAGTCAGAGGCTTTTCCCCAGGGTAGAGGGGTCAATTACTAGGGGGCATAGGTTTAAGGTGAGAGGGGCAAGGTTTAGAGTAGATGTACGAGGCAAGTTTTTTACGCAGAGGGTAGTGGGTGCCTGGAACTCGCTACCGGAGGAGGTAGTGGAAGCAGGGACGATAGGGACATTTAAGGGGCATCTTGACAAATATATGAATAGGATGGGAATAGAAGGATACGGACCCAGGAAGTGTAGAAGATTGTAGTTTAGTCGGGCAGTATGGTCGGCACGGGCTTGGAGGGCCGAAGGGCCTGTTCCTGTGCTGTACATTTCTTTGTTCTTTGTTTGTTCTTTGTACTCTCCCTCCATTCCCCACCCGGATGCCCAATCCCTCTCCCTCCATTCCCTACCAGAGTGTCCAATCCCTCTCCTTCCATTCCTCACTAGGATGTCCAATCCCTCTCCCTCCATTCTCCACCAGGATGTCCAGTCCCTCTATACCTCCATTCCCCACCAGGATGTCCAGACCCTCTCCCTCCATTTCCCACCTTGGAGTCCAATCCCTCTCCCTCCATTCCCCACAAGGATGTCCAATCCCTCTCCCTCCATTCCCCACCCGGATGTGCAATCCCTCTCCCGCAATTCCCCACCAGGATGTTCAATCCCTCTACTCCCCCATTCCCCACCATTATTTCCAATCCCTCTAAAACTCCATTCCAAACCGGGATGTCCTATCCGTCGATACTTCATTCCCCACCAGGATGACCAATCCCTTTCCCTCCATTCCCCACCGGGATGTCCAATTCCTCTATACCACCATTCCCCAGCAAGATGTCCAATCCCTCTATACCCCCATTCCACATCAGGTTGTCCAATCCCTCTGTACCTCCATTCCCCACCAGGATGTCAATTCCCACTCCCTCCATCACCCACCAGGATGTCAAATTCCTCTATCCCCCCATTCCCCACCAGGATGTCCAATCCCTTTATACCTCCATTCCCCACCAGGATGTCCAATCCCTCTATACCTCCATTCCCCCACAGGATGTCCAATCCCTCTATAGCTCCATTCCCCACCAGAATGTCCAATCCCTCTATACCTCCATTCCCCACCAGGATGTCCAGTCCCTCTCCCTCCATTCCCCACCAGGATGTCCAGTCCCTCTCCCTCCATTCCCAACCAGGATGTCCAATTCATCTATCCCTCCATTCCCCTCCGAATGTCCCAACCCTCTGTAGCTCCATTCTCCACCAGGATGTCCAATCCCTCGCCCTCCATTCCCCACCAGGATGTAAAATCCCTCACCCTCCATTCGCCAACAGGATGTCCAATTACTCTCCCTCCATTCCCCACCCGGATGTCCAATCCCTCTCCCTCCATTCCCCACCAGGATGTCCAATCCCTCTCCCTCCATTCCCCACCAGGATGTCTAATCCTTCTCCCGCCATTCCCCACCAGGATGTTCAATCCCTCTATTCCCCCATTCACCACAAAGATTTCCAATCCCTCTAGAACTCCATTCCACACCGGGATGTCCAATCCGTCGATACTTCATTCCCCACCAGGATGACCAATCCCTCTCCCTCCATTCCCCACCGGGATGTCCAATTCCTCTATACCACCATTCCCCACCAAAGAACAACAAAGAACAAAGAAATGTACAGCACAGGAACAGGCCCTTCGGCCCTTCAAACCCGTGCCGACCATACTGCCCGACTAAACTACAATCTTCTACACTTCCTGGGTCCGTATCCTTCTATTCCCATCCTATTCATATATTTGTCAACATGCCCCTTAAATGTCCCTATCATCCCTGCTTCCACCACCTCCTCCGGTAGCGAGTTCCAGGTACCCACTACCCTCTGCGTAAAAAACTTGCCTCGTACATCTACTCTAAACCTTGCCCCTCTCACCTTAAACCTATGCCCCCTAGTAATTGACCCCTCTACCCTGGGGAAAAGCCTCTGACTATCCACTCTGTCTATGCCCCTCATAATTTTGTATACCTCTATCAGGTCGCCCCTCAACCTCCTTCGTTCCAGTGAGAACAAACCGAGTTTATTCAACCGCTCCTCATAGCTTATGCCCTCCATACCAGGCAACATTCTGGTAAATCTCTTCTGCACCCTCTCTAAAGCCTCCACATCCTTCTGGTAGTGTGGCGACCAGAATTGAACACTATACTCCAAGTGTGGCCTAACTAAGGTTCTATACAGCTGCAACATGACTTGCCAATTCTTATACTCAATGCCCCGGCCAATGAAGGCAAGCATGCCGTATGCCTTCTTGACTACCTTCTCCACCTGTGTTGCCCCTTTCAATGACCTGTGGACCTGTACTCCTAGATCTCTTTGACTTGCAATACTCTTGAGGGTTCTACCATTCACTGTATATTCCCTACCTGCATTAGACCTTCCAAAATGCATTACCTCACATTCGTCCGGATTAAACTCCATCTGCCATCTCTCCGCCCAAGTCTCCAGACAATCTAAATCCTGCTGTATCCTCAGACAGTCCTCATCGCTATCCGCAATTCCACCAACCTTTGTGTCGTCTGCAAACTTACTAATCAGACCAGTTACATTTTCCTCCAAATCATTTATATATACTACAAAGAGCAAAGGTCCCAGCACTTATCCCTGTGGAACACCACTGGTCACAGCCCTCCAATCAGAAAAGCATCCCTCCATTGCTACCCTCTGCCTTCTATGGCCTAGCCAGTTCTGTATCCACCTTGCCAGTTCACCCCTGATCCCGTGTGACTTCACATTTTGTACCAGTCTACCAAGATGTCCAATCCCTCTATCCCCCCATTCCCCATCAGATTGTCCAATCCCCCTGTACCTCCACTTCCCACCAGGATGTCCATTCCCTTTCCCTCCATTAACCACCAGGATGTCCAATCCCGCTATACCCCCATTCCCCAACAGGATGTCCAATCCCTCTCACTTCATTGCCCACCAGGATGTCCAATCCGTCTCCCTCCATTCACCACCGGGATGTCCAATCCCTCTCACTCCATTGCCCACCAGGATGTCCAATCCCTCTCCCTCCATTCACCACCAGGATGTCCAATCCCTTTATAACTCCGTTCCCCACCAGGATGTCCAATCCTTCTACCTCCATTCCCCACTAGGATGTCCTATTCGTCCATACCCCCATTCCCCACTAGGATGTCCAATCCCTTTATAGCTCCATTCTCCTCCAGGATGTCCAATAATTCTCCCTCCATTCCCCACCCGGATGTCCAATTCCTATAAACCTCCATTCCCCACCAGGATGTCTAATCCCTCTCCCTCCATTCCCCACCAGGATGTCCAATCCCTCTATGCCTTCATTCCCCACGAGGATGTCCAATCCCTCTACAGCTCCATTACCCAACGGGATGTCTAATCCCTCTCCCTCCATTCCCCGCCAATATGTCCAATCTCTCTATACCTCCATTCCCCACCAGGATGTCTAATCCCTCTCCCTTCATTCCCCACCAGGAAGTCCAATCCCACTCCCTGTATTCCGCACCCGAATGTCCAATCCCTCTCCCTCCATTCCCTACCAGAGTGTCCAATCCCTCTCCCTCCATTGCACACCAGGATGTCCAATTCCTCTCCCTCCATTCTCCACCAGGATGTCCAAACCTCTATACCCCCATTCCCCACGAGGATGTCCAATCCCTCTCCCTCCATTCCCCACACGGATGTCCAATCCCTCTCCCTCCATTCCCCACCAGGATGTCCAATCCCTCTCCCTCCATTCCCCACCGGGATGTTCAATCCCGCTATACCCCCATACCCCACCAGGATGTCAAATCCCTCTATAACCCCATTCCCCATCAGGATGTCCAATTCGACTGTACCTCCATACCCCACCAGGATGTCTAATCCCTCTCCCTCCATTCCCAACCAGGATGTCCAATCCCTCTATACCTCCATTCCCCAGCAGGATGTCTAATTCCTCTCCCTCCATTCCCAACCAGGATGTCCAAACCCTCTATACCTCCATTCCCCACCAGGATGTCAAATCCCTCTCCCTTCATTCCCCACCAGGATGTCAAATCCCTCACCCTGTAATCCGCACCCGAATGACCAATCCCGCTCCCTCCATTCCCCACCAGGGTGTCCAATCCCTCTCCCTCCATTCCCCACCAGGATGTCCAATTCTTCTATACCCCCCATTCCCCACCAGGATGTCCAATCCCTCTTCCTCCATTCCCCACCCAGATGTCCACTCCCTCTCCCTCCATTCCCCACCCAGATGTCCAATCCCTCTTCCTCCATTCCCCACCCAGATGTCCAATCCCTCTCCCTCCATTCCCCACCAGGGTGTCCAATCCCTCTCCCTCCATTCCCCACCAGGGTGTCCAATCCCTCTCCTTCCATTCCCCACCAGGATGTCCAAACCCCCTCCCTCCATTCCCCACCAGGATGTCGAATCCACCTCCCTCAATTGCCCACCAGGATATCCAATCCCTCTCCCTCCATTCCCCACCGCGATGTCCAATGCCGCTATACCCCCATTCCCCACCAGGATGTCAAATCCATCTATACCCCAAATCCCCATCAGGATGTCCAGTCCCTCTGTACCTCCATTCCCCTCCAGGAGGTCCAATCCCTCTCCCTCCATCCCCCACCAGGATGTCCAATCCCCCTATAGCCCCATTCCCCACAAGGATGTCCAATCCCTTTATAACTCCGTTCCCCACCAGGATGTCCAATCCTTCTCCCTCCATTCCCCACCAGGATGTCCAATCTTTCTCCCTCCATTCCCCACCAGCATGTCCAATCCCTCTATACCTCCATTCCCCCCCCCCCCCCCCCCAGGATGTCCATCCCTCTATAGCTCAATTCCCCACCAGGATGTCCAATCCCTCACCTCCATTCCCCACCAGGATGTCCAATCCCTCTGCCTCCATTCCCCGCCAGGAAGTCCAATCCCACTCCCTGTATTCCGCACCCGAATGTCCAATCCCTCTCCCACCATTCCCCACCAGGATGTCCAATCCCTCTCCCTCCATTCCCCACACGGATGTCCAATCCCTCTCGCTCCAATCCCCACCAGGATGTCCAATCCCTCTCCCTCCATTCCCCACCGGGATGTTCAATCCCGCTATACCCCCATACCCCACCAGGATGTCAAATCCCTCAATAACCCCATTCCCCATCAGGATGTCCAATTCGATCTGTACCTCAATACCCCACCAGGATGTCTAATCCCTCTCCCTTCATTCCCCACCAGGATGTCCAATTCTTCTACACACCCCATTCCCCACCAGTATGTCCAATCACTCTCTACCTCCATTCCCCACCAGTATGTCTAATCCCTCACCCTGTAATCCGCACCCGAATGACCAATCCCGCTCCCTCCATTCCCCACCAGGATGTCCAATTCTTCTACACACCCCATTCCACACCAGTATGTCCAATCACTCTCTACCTCCATTCCCCACCAGGATGTTCAAATCCCTCTCCCTCCATTCCCCACCCGGATGTCCAATCCCTCTCCCTCCATTCCCCACCAGGATGTCCAATCCCTCTCCCTCCATTCCCCACCAGGCTGTCCAATCCCTATCCCTCCATTCCCCACCAGGATGTCCAAACCCTCTCACTTCATTCCCCACCAGGATTTCCAATCCCTCTCCCTCCATTCCCCACCAGGGTGTCCAATTCTTCTATACCCCCCATTCCCCACCAGGATGTCCAATCACTCTTTAACTCCATTCCCCACCAGGATGCCTAATCCCTCTCCCTCCATTCCCCACCAGGGTGTCCAATCCCTATCCTTCCATTCCCCACCCGGATGTCTAATCCCTCTCACTTCATTCCCCACCAGGATTTCCAATCCCTCTCCCTCCATTCCCCACCAGGATGTCCAATTCTTCTATACCCCCCATTCCCCACCAGTATGTCCAATCACTCTTTAACTCCATTCCCCACCAGGATGTCGAATCCCTCACCCTCCATTCCCCACCCGGATGTCTAATCCCTCTCCCTCCATTCCCCACCAGGATGCCTAATCCCTCTCCCTCCATTCCCCACCAGGGTGTCCAATCCCTATCCTTCCATTCCCCACCAGGATGTCCAATCCCTCTCCCGCCATTCCCCACCAGGATGTCCAATCCCTCTCCCTCCATTCCCCACCAGGATGTCCAATCCCTCTCCCTCCATTCCCCACCAGGATGTCCAATCCCTCTCCCTCCATTCCCCACCAGGATGTCCAATCCCTTTATAACTCCGTTCCCCACCAGGATGTCCAATCCTTCTACCTCCTTTCCCCACCAGGATGTCCTATTCGTCCATACCCCCATTCCCCACTAGGATATCCAATCCCTCTATACCTCCATTCCCCACCCGGATGTCCAATTCCTCTAAACCTCCATTCCCCACCAGGATGTCTAATCCCTCTCCCTCCATTCCCCACCAGGATGTCTAATCCCTCTCCCTCCATTCCCCACCAGGATGTCCAATACTTCTATACCCCCCATTCCCCACCAATATGTCCAATCACTCTTTACCTCCATTCCCCACCAGGATGTCCAAACCCTCTATAACTCCATTCCCCACCAATATGTCCAATCCCTATATACCCCCCATTCCCCACCAGAATGTCCAATCCCTCACCCTCCATTCCCCACCCGGATGTCCAATCCCTCTCCCTCCATTCCCCACCCGGATGTCCAATCCCTCTCCCTCCATTCTCCACCAGGATATTCAATCCCTCCATACCCCCATTCCCCACCAGGCTGTCCAATCCCTCTTCCTCCATTCCCCACCCAGAGGTCCACTCCCTCTCCCTCAATTCCCCACCCGGATGTCCAATCCCTCTCCCTCCATTCCCTACCGGGGTGTCCAATCCCTCTCCTTCCATTCCCCACCAGGATGTCCAAACCCTCTCCCTCCATTCCCCACCAGGATGTCCAATCCCTCTCCCTCCATTCCCCACCAGGATGTCCAATCCCTCTCCCTCCATTCCCCACCGCGATGTCCAATGCCGCTATACCACCATTCCCCACCAGGATGTCAAATCCATCTATAGCCCCATTCCCCACAAGGATGTCCAATCCCTCTGTACCTCCATTCCCCTCCAGGAGGTCCAATCCCTCTCCCTCCATCCCCCACCAGGATGTCCAATCCCCCTATAGCCCCATTCCCCACAAGGATGTCCAATACCTCTGTACCTCCATTCCCCTCCAGGAGGTCTAATCCCTCTCCCTCCATCCCCCACAAGGATGTCCAATCCCTTTATAACTCCGTTCCCCACCAGGATGTCCAATCCTTCTCCCTCCATTCCCCACCAGGATGTCCAATCCCACGCCCTCCATTCTCCACCAGGATATTCAATCCCTCCATACCCCCATTCCCCACCAGGCTGTCCAATCCCTCTTCCTCCATTCCCTACCAGGATGTCCAATCCCTCTCCCTCCATTCCCAACCAGGATGTCCAATCCCTCTATCCCTCCATTACCCAGCAGGATGTCCAATCCCTCTCCCACCATTCCCCACCAGGATGTCCAATCCCTCTAGACCTCCATCCCCCCCCCCCCCCCCCCCCACAGGATGTCCAATCCCTCTCCCTCCATTCCCAACCAGGATGTCCAATCCCTCTACCTCCATTCCCCACCAGGATGTCTAATCCCTCTCCCTCCATTCCCCACCAGGATGTCCAATCCCTCACCTCCATTCCCCACCAGGATGTCCAATCCCTCTCCCACCATTCCCCACAAGGACGTCCAATCCCTCACCCTCCATTCCCCACCCGGATATCTAATCCCTCTCCCTCCATTCCCCACCAGTGTGTCCACTCCCTCTCCCTCCATTCCCCACCAGGATGTCTAATCCCTCTCCCTCCATTCCCCACCAGGATGTCCAAACCCTCTATACTTCCATTCCCCACCAGGATGTCTAATCTCTCTCACTTCATTCCCCACCAGGATGTCCAATCCCTCACGCTGTAATCCGCACCCGAATGACCAATCCCGCTCCCTCCATTCTCCACCAGGGTGTCCAATGCTTCTCCCTCCATTCCCCACCAGGATGTCCAATTCTTCTATACCCCCCATTCCCCACCAGTATGTCCAATCACTCTTTACCTCCATTCCCCAACAGGATGTCGAATCCCTCACCCTCCATTCCCCACCCGGATGTCCAATCCCTCTCCTCCATTCCCCACCAGGATGTCCAATCACTCTCCCTCCATTCTCCACCAGGATATTCAATCCCTCCATACCCCCATTCCCCACCAGGCTGTCCAATCCGTCTCCCTCCATTCCCCACCCGGATGTCCACTCCCTCTCCCTCCATTCCCCACCAGGATGTCCAATCCCTCACCCTCCATTCCCCACCGGGATGTCCAATGCCGCTATACCCCCATTCCCCATCAGGATGACCAATCCCTCTCCCTCCATTCCCCTCCAGGATGTCCAATCCCTCTCCCTCCATTCCCCACCAGGATGTCCAATCCCTCTACATCCCCATTGCTCACCAGGATGTCCAATTCCTCTCCCTCCATTCCCCACCAGGATGTCCAATCCCTCTACATCCCCATTCCCCACCAGGATGTCGAATCCCTCACCCTCCATTCCCCACCCGGATGTCTAATCCCTCTCCCTCCATTCCCCACCAGGATGTCTAATCCCTCTCACTTCATTCCCCACCAGGATGTCCAATCCCTCACCCTGTAATCCGCACCCGAATGACCAATCCCGCTCCCTCCATTCTCCACCAGGATGTCCAATGCTTCTCCCTCCATTCCCCACCAGGATGTCCAATTCTTCTATACCCCACATTCCCCACCAGTATGTCCAATCACTCTTTACCTCCATTCCCCACCAGGATGTCCAATCCCTCTCCCTCCATTCTCCACCAGGATATTCAATCCCTCCATACCCCCATTCCCCACCAGGCTGTCCAATCCCTCTTCCTCCATTCCCCACCCAGATGTCCACTCCCTCTCCCTCCATTCCCCACCCGAATGTCCAGTCCCTCTCCCTCCATTCCCCACCAGGATGTCTAATCCCTCACCCTCCATTCCCCACCAGGATGTCGAATCCCCCTCCCTCCATTGCCCACCAGGATGTCCAATCCCACTCCCTCCATTCCCCACCGGGATGTCCAATGCCGCTATACCCCCATTCCCCACCAGGATGTCAAATCCATCTATACCCCCATTCCCCATCAGGATGACCAATCCCTCTGTACCTCCATTCCCCTCCAGGAGGTCCAATCCCTCTCCCTCCATCCCCCACCAGGATGTCCAATCCCCCTATAGCCCCATTCCCCAACAGAATGTCCAATCCCTCTCCCTCCATTCCCCACCAGGATGTCCAATCCCTCTCCCTCCATTCCCCACCAGGATGTCCAATCCCTCACCCTCCATTCCCCACCAGGTTGTCCACTCCCTCTCCCTCCATTCCCCACCAGGATGTCCAATTCCTCTCACTCCATTGCCCACCAGGATGTCCAATCCCTCTCCCTCCATTTACCGCCGGGATGTCCAATCCCGCTAGACCCCCATCCCCCACCAGGATGTCCAATCCCTCTCACTCCATTGCCCACCAGGTTGTCCACTCCCTCTCCCTCCATTCCCCACCAGTATGTCCAATTCCTCTGTATCTCCATTCCCCACCAGGATGTCCAATCCCGCTACAGCTCCATTACCCAACGGGATGTCTAATCCCTCTCGCTCCATTCCCCACCAGGATGTCTAATCCCTCTCAGTTCATTCCCCACCAGGATGTCCAATTCTTCTATACCCCCAATTCCCCACCAGTATGTCCAATCACTCTTTACCTCCATTCCCCACCAGGATGTCGAATCCCTCACCCTCCATTCCCCACCCGGATGTCTAATCCCTCTCCCTCCATTCCCCACCAGGATGTCTAATCCCTCTCCCTCCATTCCCCACCAGGATGTCCAAACCCTCTATACCTCCATTCCCCACCAGGATGTCCAATCCCTCACCCTGTAATCCGCACCCGAATGACCAATCCCGCTCCCTCCATTCTCCACCAGGGTGTCCAATGCTTCTCCCTCCATTCCCCACCAGGATGTCCAATTCTTCTATACCCCCCATTCCCCACCAGTATGTCCAATCACTCTTTACCTCCATTCCCCAACAGGATGTCGAATCCCTCACCCTCCATTCCCCACCAGGATGTCCAATCCCTCTCCCTCCATTCTCCACCAGGATATTCAACCCCTCCATACCCCCATTCCCCACCAGGCTGTCCAATCCCTCTTCCTCCATTCCCCACCCAGATGTCCACTCCCTCTCCCTCCATTCCCCACCCGGATGTCCAATCCCTCTCCCTCCATTCCCCACCCGAATGTCCAGTCCCTCTCCCTCCATTCCCCACCAGGATGTCCAATCCCTCACCCTCCATTCCCCACCAGGATGTCGAATCCCCCTCCCTCCATTGCCCACCAGGATGTCCAATCCCACTCCCTCCATTCCCCACCGGGATGTCCAATGCCGCTATACCCCCATTCCCCACCAGGATGTCAAATCCATCTATACCCCCATTCCCCATCAGGATGATCAATCCCTCTGTACCTCCATTCCCCTCCAGGAGGTCCAATCCCTCCCCCTCCATCCCCCACCAGGATGTCCAATCCCCCTCTCGCCCCATTCCCCACAAGGATGCCCAATTCCTCTGTACCTCAATTCCCCACCAGGATGTCCAATCCCTCTCCCTCCATTCCCCACCAGTATGTCTAATCCCTCTCCTTCCATTCCCCACCCGGATTTCCAATCCCTCTCCATCAATTCCCCACCAGGGTGTCCAATCCCTCTCCCTCCATTCCCCACCAGGATGTCCAATTCCTCTCACTCCATTACCCACCAGGATGTCCAATCCCTCTCCCTCCATTTACCGCCGGGATGTCCAATCCCGCTAGACCCCCATTCCCCACCAGGATGTCCAATCCCTCTCCCTCCATTTACCGCCGGGATGTCCAATCCCGCTAGACCCCCATTCCCCACCAGGATGTCCAATCCCTCTCCCTCCATTCCACACCAGGATGTCCAATCCCTTTAAAACTCCATTCCCCACCAGGATGTCCTATTCGTCCATACCCCCATTCCCCACTAGGATGTCCAATCCCTTTATAGCTCCATTCTCCTCCAGGATGTCCAATAATTCTCCCTCCATTCCCCACCCGGATGTCCAATTCCTTTAAACCTCCATTCCCCACCAGGATGTCCAATCCATCTATGCCTTCATTCCCCACGAGGATGTCCAATCCCACTCCCTGTATTCCGCACCCGAATGTTCAATCCCTCTCCCTCCATTCCCTACCAGAGTGTCCAATCCCTCTCCCTCCATTCCACACCAGGATGTCCAATTCCTCTCCCTCCATTCTCCACCAGGATGTCCAAACCCTCTATACCCCCATTCCCCACGAGGATGTCCAATCCCTCTCCCTCCATTCCCCACACGGATGTCCAATCCCTCTCCCTCCATTCCCCACCAGGATGTCCAATCCCTCTCCCTCCATTCCCCACCGGGATGTTCAATCCCGCTATACCCCCATACCCCACCAGGATGTCAAATCCCTCTATAACCTCATTCCCCATCAGGATGTCCAATTCGACTGTACCTCCATACCCCACCAGGGTGTCCAATCCCGCTCCCTCCATTCCCCACCCGGATGTCCAATCCCTCTCCCTCCATTCCCCACCAGGATGTCCAATTCTTCTATACCCCCCATTCCCCACCAGAATGTCCAATCACTCTTTACCTCCATTCCCCACACGAATGTCCAGTCCCTCTCCCTCCATTCCCCACCAGGGTTTCCAATCCCTCTCCTTCCATTCCCCACCAGGATGACCAAACCCTCTCCCTCCATTCCCCACCAGGATGTCCAATCCCTCACCCTCCATTCCCCACCTGGATGTCGAATCCACCTCCCTCAATTGCCCTCCAGGATATCCAATCCCTCTCCCTCTATTCCCCACCGCGATGTCCAATGCCGCTATACCCCCATTCCCCACCAGGATGTCAAATCCATCTATACCCCCAATCCCCATCAGGATGTCCAAATACTCTGTACCTCCATTCCCCTCCAGGAGGTCCAATCCCTCTCCCTCCATCCCCCACCAGAATTTCCAATCCCCCTATAGCCCCATTCCCCACAAGGATGTCCAATCCCTCTGTACCTCCATTCCCCTCCAGGAGGTCCAATCCCTCTCCCTACATCCCCCGCCAGGATGTCCAATCCCTCTATACCCCCATTCCCCACCGCGATGTCCAATGCCGCTATACCCCCATTCCCCACCAGGATGTCAAATCCATCTATACCCCCAATCCCCATCAGGATGTCCAAACACTCTGTACCTCCATTCCCCACCAGGAGGTCCAATCCCTCTCCCTCCATCCCCCACCAGGATGTCCAATCCCCCTATAGCCCCATTCCCCACAAGGATGTCCAATCCCTCTGTACCTCCATTCCCCACCAGGATGTCCAATCCTTCTCCCTCCATTCCCCACCAGGATGTCCAATCTTTCTCCCTCCATTCCCCACCAGGATGTCAAATCCCTCTATAACCCCATTCCCCATCAGGATGTCCAATTCGACTGTACCTCCATACCCCACCAGGATGTCTAATCCCTCTCCCTCCATTCCCAACCAGGATGTCCAATCCCTCTATACCTCCATTCCCCACCAGGATGTCTAATCCCTCTCCCTCCATTCCAAACCAGGATGTCCAAACCCTCTATACCTCCATTCCCCACCAGAATGTCTAATCCCTCTCCCTTCATTCCCCACCAGGATGTCCAATCCCTCACCCTGTAATCCGCACCCGAATGACCAATCCCGCTCCCTCCATTCCCCACCAGGGTGTCCAATGGCTCTCCTTCCATTCCACACCCGGATGTCCAATCACTCTCCCTCCATTCCCCACCAGGATGTCCAATTCTTCTATACCCCCCATTCCCCACCAGAATGTCCAATCACTCTTTACCTCCATTCCCCACCAGGATTTCCAATCCCTCACCCTCCATTCCCCACCCGGATGTCCAATCCCTCTCCCTCCATTCCCCACAAGGATGTCCAATCCCTCTCCCTCCATTCTCCACCAGGATATTCAATCCCTTCATACCCCCATTCCCCACCAGGCTGTCCAATCCCTCTTCCTCCATTCCCCACCCAGATGTCCACTCCCTCTCCCTCCATTCCCCACCCGGATGTCCACTCCCTCTCCTTCCATTCCCCACACGAATGTCCAGTCCCTCTCCCTCCATTCCCCACCAGGATGTCCAATCCCTCACCCTCCATTCCCCACCAGGATGTCGAATCCACCTCCCTCAATTGCCCTCCAGGATATCCAATCCCTCTCCCTCTATTCCCCACCGCGATGTCCAATGCCGCTATACCCCCATTCCCCACCAGGATGTCAAATCCATCTATACCCCCAATCCCCATCAGGATGTCCAAACACTCTGTACCTCCATTCCCCTCCAGGAGGTCCAATCCCTCTCCCTCCATCCCCCACCAGGATGTCCAATCCCCCTATAGCCCCATTCCCCACAAGGATGTCCAATCCCTCTGTACCTCCATTCCCCTCCAGGAGGTCCAATCCCTCTCCCTCCAGGATGTCCAATCCCTCTAGACCCCCATTCCCCACCGCGATGTCCAATGCCGCTATACCCCCATTCCCCACCAGGATGTCAAATCCATCTATACCCCCAATCCCCATCAGGATGTCCAAACACTCTGTACCTCCATTCCCCTCCAGGAGGTCCAATCCCTCTCCCTCCATCCCCCACCAGGATGTCCAATCCCCCTATAGCCCCATTCCCCACAAGGATGTCCAATCCCTCTGTACCTCCATTCCCCTCCAGGAGGTCCAATCCCTCTCCCTCCAGGATGTCCAATCCCTCTAGACCCCCATTCCCCACCGCGATGTCCAATGCCGCTATACCCCCATTCCCCACCAGGATGTCAAATCCATCTATACCCCCAATCCCCATCAGGATGTCCAAACACTCTGTACCTCCATTCCCCTCCAGGAGGTCCAATCCCTCTCCCTCCATCCCCCACCAGGATGTCCAATCCCCCTATAGCCCCATTCCCCACAAGGATGTCCAATCCTTCTCCCTCCATTCCCCACCAGGATGTCCAATCTTTCTCCCTCCATTCCCCACCAGTATGTCCAATCCCTCTATAGCTCCATTCCCCACCAGGATGTCCAATCCCTCACCTCCATTCCCCACCAGGAGGTTTGCACTGAGTGCTGAATTTGGTGCTTTTTGAGTGCGATAGTGAGAGTTTGGTGACCGAGGGAGTGCTGAATTTGGTGCTTTTTGAGTGCGATAGTGAGAGTTTGGTGACCGAGGGAGTTAGGTGAGGAGGGAGTAAGGTGCTCCTTTCATTTTGTTTCCGACATTTCCGCAAAGAGTGCAAAGAGAGCCAGGTGTTTACAGGAAGTGTAGCTGACTGGGAGCAGAGTCGGAGGGCGGAGATCTAGTTAGTCCACACAGCAGCTATATTCTTTAAGGTAAGAGGGGATGGAGGCTAGGCCAGTTACATGCTCCTCCTGTAGGATGTGGGTGGTGAGGGATACCACCGGTGTCCCCACTGACTATACCTGCGGGAAGTGCACCCAACTTCAGCTCCTCAAAGACCGTGTTAGGGAACTGGAGCTGAAGCTGGATGAACTTCGGATCATCCGGGAGGCAGAGGGGGTGATTGAGAAGAGTTACAGGGAGGTAACCACACCCAAGGTACAGGACAAGAATAGCTGGGTTACAGTCAGGGGGAAAAAAACAAACAGGCAGACAGTGCAGGGATCCCTCGTGGCCGTTCCCCTTCAAAACAAGTATACCGTTTTGGATGCTGTTGGGGGGGATGACCTACCGGGGGAAGGCCCTAGCGGCCAGGTCTCTGGCACTGAGTCTGGCTCTGGGGCTCAGAAGGGAAGGGGGGAGAATAGAAAAGCAATAGTTGTAGGAGATTCAATGGTTAGGGGAATAGATAGGAGATTCTGTGGTCGCGAGCGAGACTCCCGGAAGGTATGTTGCCTCCCGGGTGCCAGGGCCAGGGATGTCTCGGATCGTGTCTTCAGGATCCTTAAGGGGGAGGGGGAGCAGCCAGAAGTCGTGGTGCACATTGGTACCAACGACATAGGTAGGAAAAGGGGTGTGGAGGTAATAAACAAGTTTAGGGAGTTAGGCTGGAAGTTGAAAGTCAGGACAGACAGAGTTGTCATCTCTGGTTTGTTGCCGGTGCCACGTGATAGTGAGGCTAGGAATAGGGAGAGAGTGCAGTTGAACACGTGGCTGCAGGAATGGTGTAGGAGGGAGGGCTTCAGGTATTTGGATAATTGGAGCGCATTCTGGGGAAGGTGGGACCTGTACAAGCAGGACGGGTTGCATCTGAACCAGAGGGGCACCAATATCCTGGGAGGGAGGTTTGCTAGTACTCTTCGGGAGGGTTTAAACTAATTTGGCAGGGGAATGGGAACCGGATTTGTAGTCCAGCAACTAAGGTAGCCGATATTCAGAACGCCAAAGCATGTAATGAGGCAGTGGGGAAGGGAACACTGACAAAGGAGAGTATTTGCAGGCACGGAAATGGGTTGAAGTGTGTATACTTCAACGCAAGAAGCATCAGGAATAAGGTGGGTGAACTTAAGGCATGGATCGGTACTTGGGACTACGATGTGGTGGCCATCACGGAAACTTGGATAGAAGAGGGGCAGAAATGGTTGTTGGAGGTCCCTGGTTATAGATGTTTCAATAAGATTAGGGAGGGTGGTAAAAGAGGTGGGGGGGTGGCATTATTAATTAGAGATAGTATAACAGCTGCAGAAAGGCAGTTCGAGGAGTATCACCCTATTGAGGTAGTATGGGTTGAAGTCAGAAATAGGAAAGGAGCAGTCACCTTGTTAGGAGTTTTCTATAGGCCCCCCAATAGTAGCAGAGATGTGGAGGAACAGATTGGGAAACAGATTTTGGAAAGGTGCAGAAGTCATAGGGTGGTAGTCATGGGCGACTTTAACTTCCCAAATATTGAGTGGAAACTCTTTAGACCAAATAGTTTGGATGGGGTGGTGTTTGTGCAGTGTGTCCAGGAAGCTTTTCTAACACAGTATGTAGATTGTCCAACCAGAGGAGGGGCAATATTGGATTTAGTACTGGGTAATGAACCAGGGCAAGTGATAGATTTGTTAGTGGGGGAGCATTTTGGAGATAGTGACCACAATTCTGTGACTTTCACTTTAGTAATGGAGAGGGATAGGTACGTGCAACAGGGCAAGGTTTACAATTGGGGGAAGGGTAAATACGATGTTGTCAGACAAGAATTGAAGTGCATAAGTTGGGAACATAGGCTGGCAGGGAAGGACACAAGTGAAATGTGGAACTTGTTCAAGGAACAGGTGCTACGTGTCCTTGATATGTATGTCCCTGTCAGGCAGGGAAGAGATGGTCGAGTGAGGGAACCATGGTTGACAAGGGAGGTTGAATGTCTTGTTAAGAGGAAAAAGGTGACTTATGTAAGGCTGAGGAAACAAGGTTCAGACAGGGCATTGGAGGGATACAAGATAGCCAGGAGGGAACTGAAGAAAGGGATTAGGAGAGCTAAGAGAGGGCATGAACAATCTTTGGCGGGTAGGATCAAGGAAAACCCCAAGGCCTTTTACACATATGTGAGAAATATGAGAATGACTAGAGCGAGGGTAGGTCCGATCAAGGACAGTAGCGGGAGATTGTGTATTGAGTCTGAAGAGATAGGCGAGGTCTTGAATGAGTACTTTTCTTCTGTATTTACAAATGAGAGGGGCGATATTGTTGGAGAGGACAGTGTGAAACAGATTGGTAAGCTCGAGGAAATACTTGTTAGGAAGGAAGATGTGTTGGGCATTTTGAAAAACTTGAGGATAGACAAGTCCCCCGGGCCTGACGGGTTATATCCAAGGATTCTATGGGAAGCAAGAGATGAAATTGCAGAGCCGTTGGCAATTATCTTTTCGTCCTCACTGTCAACAGGGGTGGTACCAGGGGATTGGAGAGTGGCGAATGTCGTGCCCCTGTTCAAAAAAGGAACTAGGGATAACTCTGGCAATTACAGGCCAGTTAGTCTTACTTCGGTGGTAGGCAAAGTAATGGAAAGGGTACTGAAGGATAGGATTTCTGAGCATCTGGAAAGACACTGCTTGATTAGGGATAGTCAGCACGGATTTGTGAGGGGTAGGTTTTGCCTTACAAATCTTATTGAATTCTTTGAGGAGGTGACCAAGCATGTGGATGAAGGTAAAGCAGTGGATGTAGTGTACATGGATTTTAGTAAGGCATTTGATAAAGTTCCCCATGGTAGGCTTCTGCACAAAGTAAGGAGGCATGGGATAGTGGGAAATTTGGCCAGTTGGATAACGAACTGGCTAACCGATAGAAGTCAGAGAGTGGTGGTGGATGGCAAATATTCAGCCTGGATCCCAGTTACCAGTGGTGTACCGCAGGGATCAGTTCTGGGTCCTCTGCTGTTGGTGATTTTCATTAATGACTTGGATGAGGGAGTTGAAGGGTGGGTCAGTAAATTTGCAGACGATACGAAGATTGGTGGAGTTGTGGATAGTAAGGAGGGCTGTTGTCGGCTGCAAAGAGACATAGATAGGATGCAGAGCTGGGCTGAGAAGTGGCAGATGGAGTTTAACCCTGAAAAGTGTGAGGTTGTCCATTTTGGAAGGACAAATATGAATGCGCAATACAGGGTTAACGGTAGAGTTCTTGGCATTGTGGAGGAGCAGAGAGACCTTGGGGTCTATGTTCATACATCTTTGAAAGTTGCCACTCAAGTGGATAGAGCTGTGAAGAAGGCCTATGGTGTGCTCGCGTTCATTAACAGAGGGATTGAATTTAAGAGCAGTGAGGTGATGATGCAGCTGTACAAAACTTTGGTAAGGCCACATTTGGAGTACTGTGTACAGTTCTGGTCGCCTCATTTTAGGAAGGATGTGGAAGCTCTGGAAAAGGTGCAAAGAAGATTTACCAGGATGTTGCCTGGAATGGAGAGTAGGTCTTACGAGGAAAAGTTGAGGGTGCTAGGCCTTTTCTCATTAGAGCGGAGAAGGATGAGGGGCGACTTGATAGAGGTTTATAAGATGATCAGGGGAATAGATAGAGTAGACAGTCAGAGACTTTTTCCCCAGGTGGAACACACCATTACAAGGGGACATAAATTTAAGGTGAAAGGTGGAAGATATAGGAGGGATATCAGAGGTAGGTTCTTTACCCAGAGAGTAGTGGGGGCATGGAATGCACTGCCTGTGGAAGTAGTTGAGTCGGAAACATTAGTGACCTTCAAGCAGCTGTTGGATAGGTACATGGATTACGGGAAAATTATATAGTGTAGATTTATTTGTTCTTAAGGGCAGCATGGTAGCATTGTGGATAGCACAATTGCTTCACAGATCCATGGTCCCAGGTTCGATTTCGGCTTGGGTCATTGTCTGTGCGGAGTCTGCACGTCCTCCCCGTGTCTGCGTGGGTTTCCTCCGGGTGCTCCGGTTTCCTCCCACAGTCCAAAGATGTGCGGGTTAGGTGAATTGGCCAATGATAAATTGCCCTTAATGTCCAAATTGCCCTTGGTGTTGGGTGGAGGTGTTGAGTTTGGGTAGGGTGCTTTTTCCAAGAGCTGGTGCAGACTCAGGGGGCCGAATGGCCTCCTTCTGCACTGTAGATTCAATGATAATCTATGATTAATCTAGGACAAAGGTTCGGCACAACATCGTGGGCCGAAGGGCCTGTTCTGTGCTGTATTTTCTATGTTCTATGTTCTATGTTCTCCCACCATTCCCTACCAGAGTGTCCAATCCCTCTCCCTCCATTCCACACCAGGATGTCCAATCCCTCTCCCTCCATTCCCCACCAGGATGTCCAATCCCTCTCCCTCCATTCCCCACCGGGATGTTCAATCCCGCTATACCCCCATACCCCACCAGGATGCCAAATCCCTCTATAACCCCATTCCCCATCAGGATGTCCAATTCGACTGTACCTCAATACCCCACCAGGAAGTCTGATCCCTGTCCCTCCATTCCCAACCCGGATGTCCAATCCCTCTATACCTCCATTCCCCACCAGGATGTCTAATCCCTCTCCCACCATTCGCTACCAGGATGTCCAAACCCTCTATACCTCCATTCCCCACCAGGATGTCTGATCCCTCTCCCTTCATTCCCCACCAGGATGTCCAATCCCTCACCCTGTAATCCGCACCCGAATGCCAATCCCGCTCCCTCCATTCCCCACCAGGGTGTCCAATGCTTCTCCCTCCATTCCCCACAAGGATGTCCAATTCTTCTATACCCCCCATTCCCCACCAGTATGTCCAATCACTCTTTACCTCCATTCCCCACCAGGATGTCCAATCACTCACCCTCCATTCCCCACCCGGATATTCAATCCCTCCATACCCCCATTCCCCACCAGGCTGTCCAATCCCTCTCCCTCCATTCCCCACCCAGATGTCCACTCCCTCTCCCTCCATTCCCCACCCGGGTGTCCAATCCCTCTCCTTCCATTCCCCACCAGGATGTCCAAACCCTCTCCCTCCATTCCCCACCAGGATGTCCAATCCCTCACCCTCCATTCCCCACCAGGACTTCGAATCCACCTCCCTCAATTGCCCACCAGGATGTCCAATCCCTCTCCCTCCATTCCCCACCGCGATGTCCAATGCCGCTATACCCCCATTCCACACCAGGATGTCAAATCCATCTATACCCCCAATCCCCATCAGGATGTCCAATCCCTCTGTACCTCCATTCCCCTCCAGGAGGTCCAAACCCTCTCCCTCCATCCCCCACCAGGATGTCCAAACCCCTATAGCCCCATTCCCCACAAGGATGTCCAATCCCTCTGTACCTCCATTCCCCTCCAGGAGGTCAAATCCCTCTCCCTCCATCCCCCACCAGGATGTCCAATCCCTCTATACCCCCATTCCCCACAAGGATGTCCAATCCCTTTATAACTCCGTTCCCCACCAGGATGTCCAATCCTTCTCCCTCCATTCCCCACCAGGATGTCCAATCTTTCTCCCTCCATTCCCCACCAGCATGTCCAATCCCTATATACCTCCATCCACCCCCCCCCCCCCCAGGATGTCCAATCCCTCTATAGCTCCATTCCCCACCAGGATGTCCATTCCCTCTCCCTCCATCCCCCACCAGGATGTCCAATCCCTCTATCCCCCCATTCCCCAGCAGGATGTCCAAACATCCTCCCTCCATTCCCCCAAAGGATGTCCAATCCCTCTACAACCCCATTGCCCACCAGGATGTCCAATACCTCTGTACCTCCATTCCCCACCAGGATGTCCAAATCGTCTGTATCTCCATTCCCCACCAGGATGTCTAATCCCTCTCCCTCCATTCCCTACCAGAGTGTCCAATCCCTCTCCCTCCATTCCCCACCAGGATGTCCAATTCTTCTATACCCCACATTCCACTCTTTACCTCCATTCCCCACCAGGATGTCCAATCCCTCTCCCTCCATTCCCCACACGGATGTCCAATCCCTCTCCCTCCATTCCCCACCAGGATGTCCAATCCCTCTCCCTCCATTCTCCACCGGGATGTTCAATCCCGCTATACCCCCATTCCCCATCAGGATGTCCAATCCCTCTCCCTCCATTCCCCACCAGGATGTTCAATCCCTCTACAACCCCATTGCCCACCAGGATGTCCAATACCTCTGTACCTCCATTCCCCACCAGGATGTCCAAATCGTCTGTATCTCCATTCCCCACCAGGATGTCTAATCCCTCTCACTTCATTCCCCACCAGGATGTCCAATCCCTCACCCTGTAATCCGCACCCGAATGACCAATCCCGCTCCCTCCATTCTCCACCAGGGTGTCCAATGCTTCTCCTTCCATTCCCCACCAGGATGTCCAATTCTTCTATACACCCCATTCCACACCAGTATGTCCAATCACTCTTTACCTCCATTCCCCACCAGGATGTCGAATCCCTCACCCTCCATTCCCCACCCGGATGTCCAATCCCTCTCCTCCATTCCCCACCAGGATGTCCAATCCGTCTCCCTCCATTCCCCACCAGGATGTCCAAACCCTCTATACCACCATTCCCCACCCGGATGTCCAAACCCTCACCCTGTAATCCGCACCCGAATGACCAATCCCGCTCCCTCCATTCTCCACCAGGGTGTCCAATGCTTCTCCTTCCATTCCACACCCGGATGTCCAATCCCTCACCCTCCATTCCCCACCAGGATGTCCAATTCTTCTATACACCCCATTCCACACCAGTTTGTCCAATCACTCTTTACCTCCATTCCCCACCAGGATGTTGAATCCCTCACCCTCCATTCCACCCCCGGATGTCCAATCCGTCCCCCTCCATTCCCCACCAGGATGTCGAATCCCTCTCCCTCCATTCTCCACCAGGATATTCAATCCCTCCATACCCCCATTCCCCACCAGGCTGTCAAATCCCTCTTCCTCCATTCCCCAACCAGATGTCCACTCCCTCTCCCTCCATTCCCCACCCGGATGTCCAGTCCCTCTCCCTCCATTCCCCACCAGGATGTCCAATCCCTCACCCTCCATTCCCCACCAGGATGTCGAATCCCCCTCCCTCCATTGCCCACCAGGATGTCCAATCCCACTCCCTCCATTCCCCACCGGGATGTCCAATGCCGCTATACCCCCATTCCCCACCAGTATGTCAAACCCATATATACCCCCATTCCCCATCAGGATGTCCAATCCCTCTGAACCTCCATTCCCCGCCAGGAGGTCCAATCCCTCTCCCTCCATCCCCCACCAGGATGTCCAATCCCCCTATAGCCCCATTCCCCACAAGGATGTCCAATCCCTCTGTACCTCCATTCCCCTCCAGGATGTCCAATCCCTTTCTCCCTCCATTCCCCACCAGGATGTCCAATTCCCCTATACCTCCATTCCCCACCAGCATGTCCAATCCCTCTATACCTCCATAAACCACCCCCCCGCCCCCCCAGGATGTCCAATCCCTCTATAGCTCCTTTCCCCAACAGGATGTCCAATCCCTCTATACTTCCAATCCCCACCAGGATGTCCAATCCCTCTCCCTCCATTCCCCACACGGATGTCCAATCCCTCTCCCTCCATTCCCCACCAGGATGTCCAATCCCTCTCCCTCCATTCTCCACCGGGATGTTCAATCCCGCTATACCCCCATTCCCCATCAGGATGTCCAATCCCTCTCCCTCCATTCCCCACCAGGATGTTCAATCCCTCTACAACCCCATTGCCCCCCAGGATGTCCAATACCTCTGTACCTCCATTCCCCACCAGGATGTCCAAATCGTCTGTATCTCCATTCCCCAACAGGATGTCGAATCCCTCTCACTTCATTCCCCACCAGGATGTCCAATCCCTCACCCTGTAATCCGCACCCGAATGACCAATCCCGCTCCCTCCATTCTCC
Organism: Scyliorhinus torazame; assembly: GCF_047496885.1. NCBI lineage: Eukaryota > Metazoa > Chordata > Chondrichthyes > Carcharhiniformes > Scyliorhinidae > Scyliorhinus > Scyliorhinus torazame. Next base: position 2,492,062 of record NC_092720.1, read on the forward strand.
ACCAGGGTGTCCAATGCTTCTCCTTCCATTCCCCACCAGGATGTCCAATTCTTCTATACACCCCATTCCACACCAGTATGTCCAATCACTCTTTACCTCCATTCTCCACCAGGATGTCGAATCCCTCACCCTCCATTCCCCACCCGGATGTCCAATCCCTCTCCTCCATTCCCCACCAGGATGTCCAATCCGTCTCCCTCCATTCCCCACCAGGATGTCCAAACCCTCTATACCTCCATTCCCCACCCGGATGTCCAATCCGTCTCCCTCCATTCCCCACCAGGATGTCCAATCCCTCTCCCTCCATTCCCCACCAGGATGTCCAAACCCTCTATACCTCCATTCCCCACCAGGATGTCCAAACCCTCACCCTGTAATCCGCACCCGAATGACCAATCCCGCTCCCTCCATTCTCCACCAGGGTGTCCAATGCTTCTCCTTCCATTCCACACCCGGATGTCCAATCCCTCACCCTCCATTCCCCACCAGGATGTCCAATTCTTCTATACACCCCATTCCACACCAGTATGTCCAATCACTCTTTACCTCCATTCCCCACCAGGATGTTGAATCCCTCACCCTCCATTCCCCACCCGGATGTCCAATCCGTCTCCCTCCATTCCCCACCAGGATGTCGAATCCCTCTCCCTCCATTCTCCACCAGGATATTCAATCCCTCCATACCCCCATTCCCCACCAGGCTGTCAAATCCCTCTTCCTCTATTCCCCAACCAGATGTCCACTCCCTCTCCCTCCATTCCCCACCCGGATGTCCAGTCCCTCTCCCTCCATTCCCCACCAGGATGTCCAATCCCTCACCCTCCATTCCCCACCAGGATGTCGAATCCCCCTCCCTCCATTGCCCACCAGGATGTCCAATCCCACTCCCTCCATTCCCCACCGGGATGTCCAATGCCGCTATACCCCCATTCCCCACCAGTATGTCAAACCCATATATACCCCCATTCCCCATCAGGATGTCCAATCCCTCTGTACCTCCATTCCCCTCCAGGAGGTCCAATCCCTCTCCCTCCATCCCCCACCAGGATGTCCAATCCCCCTATAGCCCCATTCCCCACAAGGATGTCCAATCCCTCTGTACCTCCATTCCCCTCCAGGATGTCCAATCCCTTTCTCCCTCCATTCCCCACCAGGATGTCCAATTCCTCTATACCTCCATTCCCCACCAGCATGTCCAATCCCTCTATACTTCCAATCCCCACCAGGATGTCCAATCCCTCTCCCTCCATTCCCCACCAGGAAGTCCAATCCCTCTACATCCCCATTGCTCACCAGGATGTCCAATCCCTCTCCCTCCATTACCCAGCAGGATGTCCAATCCCTCTATACCTCCATTCCCCACCAGGATGTCCAGTCTTTCTCCCTCCATTCCCCACCAGGATGTCCAATCCCTCTCCCTCCATTCTCCTCCAGGATGTCCAATCCCTCTATACCTCCATTCCCCACCAGGATGTCCAGTCCCTCTCCCTCCATTCCCCACCAGGATGTCCAATCCCTCTCCCTCCATTCTCCTCCAGGATGTCCAAACCCTCTATACCTCCATTTCCAACCAGGATGTCCAATCCCTCTCCCTCCATTTCCCACCAGGATGTCTAATCCCTCTCCATCCATTCCCCTCCAGGATGTCCAATCCCTCTCCCTCCATTCCCCTCCAGGATGTCCAATCCCTCTACCTCCGTTCCCCACCAGGGTGTCCAATCCCTATCCTTCCATTCCCCACCCCGATGTCCAATCCATCTCCATCCATTCCCCACCAGGGTGTCCAATCCCTCTCCCTCCATTCCCCACCAGGATGTCCAATCCCTCTCACTCCATTCCCCACCAGGATGTCCAATCCCTCTCACTCCATTGCCCACCAGGATGTCCAATTCCTCTCCCTCCATTCACCACCGGGATGTCGAATCCCCCTATAGCCCCATTCCCCACAAGGATGTCCAATCCTTCTCCCTCCATTCCCCACCAGAATGTCCAATTCCTCCATACCCACATTCCCCTCCAGGATGTCCAATCCCTTTCTCCCTCCATTCCCCACCAGGATGTCCAATTCCTCTATACCTCCATTCCCCACCAGCATGTCCAATCCCTCTATACCTCCATAAACCACCCCCCCCCCCCCCCCCCCCCCAGGATGTCCAATCCCTCTATAGCTCCATTCCCCAACAGGATGTCCAATCCCTCTATACTTCCAATCCCCACCAGGATGTCCAATCCCTCTCCCTCCATTCCCCACCAGGATGTCCAATCCCTCTACATCCCCATTGCTCACCAGGATGTCCAATCCCTCTCCCTCCATTACCCAGCAGGATGTCCAATCCCTCTACCTCCATTCTCCTCCAGGATGTCCAAACCCTCTATACCTCCATTTCCAACCAGGATGTCCAATCACTCTACCTCCATTCCCCACCAGTATGTCCAGTCCCTCTCCCTCCATTTCCCACCAGGATGTCTAATCCCTCTCCATCCATTCCCCTCCAGGATGTCCAATCCCTCTCCCTCCATTCCCCTCCAGGATGTCCAATCCCTCTCCATCCATTCCCCACCAGGGTGTCCAATCCCTCTCCCTCCATTCCCCACCAGGATGTCCAATCCCTCACCTTCCATTCCCCACCAGGATGTCCAATCCCTCTCACTCCATTGCCCACCAGGATGTCCAATTCCTCTCCCTCCATTCCCCACAAGGATGTCCAATCCCTCTGTACCTCCATTACCCTCCAGGAGGTCCAATCCCTCTCCCTCCATTCCCCTCCAGGATGTCCAATCCCTCTCCATCCATTCCCCTCCAGGATGTCCAATCCCTTTCTCCCTCCATTCCCCACCAGGATGTCCAATTCCTCTATACCTCCATTCCCCACCAGCATGTCCAATCCCTCTATACCTCCATAAACCACCCCCCCGCCCCCCCCAGGATGTCCAATCCCTCTATAGCTCCATTCCCCAACAGGATGTCCAATCCCTCTATACTTCCAATCCCCACCAGGATGTCCAATCCCTCTCCCTCCATTCCCCACCAGGATGTCCAATCCCTCTACATCCCCATTGCTCACCAGGATGTCCAATCCCTCTCCCTCCATTACCCAGCAGGATGTCCAATCCCTCTCCCTCCATTCCCCACCAGGATGTCCAGTCTTTCTCCCTCCATTCCCCACCAGGATGTCCAATCCCTCTCCCTCCATTCTCCTCCAGGATGTCCAATCCCTCTATACCTCCATTCCCCACCAGGATGTCCAGTCCCTCTCCCTCCATTCCCCACCAGGATGTCCAATCCCTCTCCCTCCATTCTCCTCCAGGATGTCCAAACCCTCTATACCTCCATTTCCAACCAGGATGTCCAATCCCTCTCCCTCCATTTCCCACCAGGATGTCTAATCCCTCTCCATCCATTCCCCTCCAGGATGTCCAATCCCTCTCCCTCCATTCCCCTCCAGGATGTCCAATCCCTCTACCTCCGTTCCCCACCAGGGTGTCCAATCCCTATCCTTCCATTCCCCACCCCGATGTCCAATCCATCTCCATCCATTCCCCACCAGGGTGTCCAATCCCTCTCCCTCCATTCCCCACCAGGATGTCCAATCCCTCTCACTCCATTGCCCACCAGGATGTCCAATTCCTCTCCCTCCATTCACCACCGGGATGTCGAATCCCCCTATAGCCCCATTCCCCACAAGGATGTCCAATCCTTCTCCCTCCATTCCCCACCAGAATGTCCAATTCCTCCATACCCACATTCCCCTCCAGGATGTCCAATCCCTTTCTCCCTCCATTCCCCACCAGGATGTCCAATTCCTCTATACCTCCATTCCCCACCAGCATGTCCAATCCCTCTGTACCTCCATTCCCCTCCAGGAGGTCCAATCCCTCTCCCTCCATTCCCCACCAGGATGTCCAATCCCTCACCTCCATTCCCCACCAGGATGTCAAATCCCTCTCCCTCCATTCCCCACCGGGATGTACAATCCCTCTATTCCCACATTCCCCACCTGGATGTCCAATCCCTCTACAGCTCCATTCCAAACCAGGAATTCCAATCCATCTCGCTCCATTACCCAACGGGATGTCCATCCCTCTTTACCTCCGTTCCCCACCAGGATGTCCAATCCCTCACCCTCCATTCCCCACCCGGATGTCCAATCCCTCTCCCTCCATTCCCCACCAGGATGTCCAATCCCTCTCCCTCCATTCTCCATCAGGATATTCAATCCCTCCATACCCCGATTCCCCACCAGGCTTTCCAATCCCTCTTCCTCCATTCCCCACCCAGATGTCCACTCCCACTCCCTCCTTTCGCCACCCGGATGTCCACTCCCACTCCCTCCTTTCGCCACCCGGATGTCCAATCCCTCTCCTTCCATTCCCCACCAGGATGTCCAATTCCTCACCCTCTATTCCCCACCAGGATGTCGAATCCCCATCCCTCCATTGCCGACCAGGATGTCCAATCCCTCTCCCTCCATTCCCCACCGCGATGTCCAATGCCGCTATACCCCCATTCCCCACCAGGATGTCAAATCCATCTATACCCCCATTCCCCATCAGGATGTCCAATCCCTCTGTACCTCCATTCCTCTCCAGGAGGTCCAATCCGTCTCCCTCCATCCCCCACCAGGATGTCCAATCCCCCTAAAGCCCCATTCCCCGCAAGGATGTCCAATCCCTCTGTACCTCCATTCCCCTCCAGGAGGTCCAATCCCTCTCCCTCCATCCCCCACCAGGATGTCCAATCCCTCCATACCCCCATTCCCCACAAGGATGTCCAATCCCTTTATAACTCCGTTCCCCACCAGGATGTCCAATCCTTCACCCTCCATTCCCCACCAGAATGTCCAATTCCTCCATACCCACATTCCCCTCCAGGATGTCCAATCCCTTTATACCTCCATTCCCCACCAGGATGTCCAATCTTTCTCCCTCCATTCCCCACCAGGATGTCGAATTCCTCTATACCTCCATTCCCCAACAGCATGTCCAATCCCTCTATACCTCCATCCCCACCCCCCCCCCCCCAGGATGTCCAATCCCTCTATAGCTCCATTCCCCACCATGATGTCCAATCCCTCTATACTTCCAATCCCCACCAGGATGTCCAATCCCTCTCCCGCCATCCCCCACCAGGATGTCCAATCCCTCTGTACCTCCATTCCCCAACAGGATGTCCAATCCCTCTACATCCCCATTGCTCACCAGGATGTCCAATCCCTCTCCCTCCATTCCCCACCAGGATGTCCAATCCCTCACCTCCATTCCCCACCAGGATGTCCAATCCCTCTCCCTCCATTGCCTTCCAGCGTGTCCAATCCCTCTATATCTCCATTCCCCACCAGGATATCCAGTCCCTCTCCCTCCATTCCCCACAAGGATGTCCAATCCCTCTCCCTCCATTCCCCTCCAGGATGTCCAATCCCTCTATATCTCCATTCCCCACCAGGATGTCCAGTCCCTCTCCCTCCATTCCCCACAAGGATGTCCAATTCCTCTCCCTCCATTCCCCTCCAGGATGTCCAATCGCTCACCTCCATTCACCACCAGGATGTCCAATCCCTCTCACTCCATTCCCAACCAGGATGTCCAATCCCTCTATCCCTCCATTACCCAGCAGGATGTCCAATCCCTCTCCCACCATTCCCCACAAGGAGGTCCAATCCCTCTCCCTCCATTCCCTACCTGGATGTCCAATCCTTCTATACCTCCATTCCCCACCAGGATGTCCAAACCCTCTCCCTCCATTCCCCACCAGGATGTACAATTCTTCTATACCCCCCATTCCCCACCAGTATGTCCAATCACTCTTTACCTCCATTCCCCACCAGGATGTCGAATTCCTTACCCTCCATTCCCCACCCGGATGTCTAATCCCTCTCCCTCCATTCCCCACCAGGATGTCTAATCCCTGTCCCTCCATTCCCCACCAGGATGTCCAAACCCTCTATACCTCCATTCCCCACCAGGATGTCTAATCCCTCTTCCTCCATTCCCCACCCAGATGTCCACTCCCTCTCCCTCCATTCCCCACCCGGATGTCCAATCCCTCTACCTCCATTCCCCACCCGGATGTCCAGTCCCTCTCCCACCATTCCCCACCAGGATGGCCAATCCCTCACCCTCCATTCCCCACCAGGATGTCGAATCCCCCTCCCTCCATTGCCCACCAGGATGTCCAATCCCCCTCCCTCCATTTTCCACCGGGATGTCCAATGCCGCTATACCCCCATTCCCCACCAGGATGTCAAATCCATCTATACCCCCATTCCCCATCAGTATGTCCAATCACTCTGTAGCTCCATTCCCCTCCAGGAGGTCCAATCCCTGTCCCTCCATCCCCCACCAGGATGTCCAATCCCCCTATAGCCCCTTTCCCCACAAGGATGTCCAATCCCTCTGTACCTCCATTCCCCTCCAGGAGGTCCAATCCCTCTCCCTCCATCCCCCACCAGGATGTCCAATCCCTCTATACCCCCATTCCCCACAAGGATGTCCAATCCCTTTATAACTCCGTTCCCCACCAGGATGTCCAATCCTTCTCCCTCCATTCCCCACCAGAATGTCCAATTCCTCCATACCCACATTCCCCTCCTGGATGTCCAATCCCTTTATACCTCCATTCCCCACCAGGATGTCCAATCTTTCTCCCTCCATTCCCCACCAGGATGTCCAATTCCTCTATACCTCCATTCCCCACCAGCATGTCCAATCCCTCTATACCTCCATACACCCCCCCCCCCCCCCCAGGATGTCCAATCCCTCTATAGCTCCATTCCCCACCAGGATGTCCAATCCCTCTATACTTCCAATCCCCACCAAGATGTCCAATCCCTCTGTACCTCCATTCCCCACCAGGATGTCCAATCCCTCTCACTCCATTCCCCACCAGGATGTCCAATCCCTTACCTCCATTCCCCACCAGGATGTCCAATCCCTCTCCCTCCATTCCCCACCGGGATGTCCAATCCCTCTATTCCCACATTCCCCACCTGGATGTCCAATCCCTCTACAGCTCCATTCCAAACCAGGAAGTCCAATCCATCTCGCTCCATTACCCAACGGGATGTCCAGTCCCTCTTTACCTCCATTCCCCACCAGGATGTCCAATCCCTCACCCTCCATTCCCCACCCGGATGTCCAATCCCTCTCCCTCCATTGCCCACCAGGATGTCCAATCCCACTCCCTCCATTCCCCACGGGGATGTCCAATGCCGCTATACCCCCATTCCCCACCAGGATGTCAAATCCATCTATACCCCCATTCCCCACCAGGATGTCCAATCCCCCTATAGCCCCATTCCGCACAAGGATGTCCAATCCCTCTGTACCTCCATTCCCCTCCAGGAGGTCCAATCCCTCTCCCTCCATCCCCCACCAGGGTGTCCAATCCCTCTATACCCCCATTCCCCACAAGGATGTCCAATCCCTTTATAACTCCGGTCCCCACCAGGATGTCCAATCCTTCTCCCTCCATTCCCCACCAGAATGTCCAATTCCTCCATACCCACAATCCCCTCCAGGATGTCCAATCCCTTTATACCTCCATTCCCCACCAGGATGTCCAATCTTTCTCCCTCCATTCCCCACCAGGATGTCCAATCCCTCTCCCTCAATTCCCCATCAGCATGTCCAATTCCTCTATACCTCCATTCCCCCCCAGGATGTCCAATCCCTCTATAGCTCCATTCCCCACCAGGATGTCCAATCCCTCTGTACCTCCATTCCCCACCAGGATGTCCAATCCCTGTACAACCCCATTGCTCACCAGGATGTCCAATCCCTCTACAACCCCATTGCTCACCAGGATGTCCAATCCCTCTCCCTCCATTCCCCACCAGGATGTCCAATCCCTCACTTCCATTCCCCACCAGGATGTCCAATCCCTCTGTCCCTCCATTCCCCACCAGGATGTCCAATCCCTCTCCCTTCATTCCCCACCGGGATGTCCAATCCCTCCATTCCCACATTCCCCACCTGGATGTCCAATCCCTCTACAGCTCCATTCCAAACCAGGAAGTCCAATCCATCTCGCTCCATTACCCCACGGGATGTCCAGTCCCTCTTTACCTCCGTTCCCCACCAGGATGTCCAATCCCTCACCCTCCATTCCCCACCCGGATGTCCAATCCCTCTCCCTCCATTCCCCACCAGGATGTCCAATTCCTCTCCCTCCATTCTCCACCAGGATATTCAATCCCTCCATACCCCGATTCCCCACCAGGCTGTCCAAACCCTTTTCCTCCATTCCCCACCCAGATGTCCACTCCCTCTCCCTCCGTTCCCCACCCGGATGTCCACTCCCTCTGCCTCCATTCCCCACCCGGATGTCCAGTCCCTCTCGCTCCATTCCCCACCAGGGTGTCCAATACCTCTCCTTCCATTCCCCACCAGGATGTCCAAACCCTCTCCCTCCATTCCCCACCAGGATGTCCAATTCCTCACCCTCCATTCCCCACCAGGATGTCGAATCCCCCTCCCTCCATTGCCCACCAGGATGTGCAATCCCTCTCCCTCCATTCCCCACCGCGATGTCCAATGCCGCTATACCCCCATTCCCCACCAGGATGTCAAATCCATCTATACCCCCATTCCCCATCAGGATGTCCAATCCCTCTGTACCTCCATTCCCCTCCAGGAGGTCCAATCCCTTTCCCTCCATCCCCCACCAGGATGTCCAATCCCCCTATAGCCCCATTCCCCACAAGGATGTCCAATCCCTCTGTACCTCCATTCCCCCCCAGGAGGTCCAATCCCTCTCCCTCCATCCCCCACCAGGATGTCCAATCCCTCTATACCCCCATTCCCCACAAGGATGTCCAATCCCTTTATAACTCTGTTCCCCACCAGGATGTCCAATCCTTCTCCCTCCATTCCCCACCAGAATGTCCAATTCCTCCATACCCACATTCCCCTCCAGGATGTCCAATCCCTTTATTCCTCCATTCCCCACCAGGATGTCCAATCCCTCTCCCTCCATCCCCCACCAGGGTGTCGAATTCCTCTATACCTCCATTCCCCACCAGGATGTCCAATCCCTCTGTACCTCCATTCCCCACCAGGATGTCCAATCCCTCTACATCCCCATTGCTCACCAGGATGTCCAATCCCTCTCCCTCCATTCCCCACCAGGATGTCCAATCCCACACCTCCATTCCCCACCAGGATGTCCAATCCCTCTCCCTCCATTCCCCACCAGGATGTCCAATCCCTCTCCCTCCATTCCCCTCCAGGATGTCCAATCCCTCACCCCCATTCCCCACCAGGATGTCCAATCCCTCTCCCTCCAGTCCCCACCAGGATGTCCAATCCCTCTATACCCCCATTCCCCACAAGGACGTCCAATCCCTCTCCCTCCATTCCTCACCTGGATGTCCAATCCCTCTGTACCTCCATTCCCCACCAGGATGTCCAAGCCCCCTCCCTCCATTCCCCACCAGGATGTCCAATCCCTCTCCCTCCATTCCCCACCAGGATGTCGAATCCCTCACCCTCCATTCCCCACCCGGATGTCTAATCCCTCTCCCACCATTCCCCACCAGGATGTCCAATTCTTCTATACCCCCCATCCCCCACCAGTATGTCCAATCCCTCTATACCCCCATTCCCCACCAGGATGTCCAATCCCTCACCTCCATTCCCCACCAGGATGTCCAATCCCTCTCCCTCCATTCCCCTCCAGGATGTCCAATCCCTCACCTCCATTCACCACCAGGATGTCCAATCCCTCTCCCTACATTCCCAACCAGGATGTCCTATCCCTCTATCCCTCCATTCCCCACAAGGACGTCCAATCCCTCTCCCTCCATTCCTCACCTGGATGTCCAATCCCTCTGTACCTCCATTCCCCACCAGGATGTCCAAACCCTCTCCCTCCATTCCCCACCAGGATGTCTAATCCCTCACCCTCCATTCCCCACCAGGATGTCCAATCCCTCTCCCTCCATTCCCCACCAGGATGTCCAATTCTTCTATACCCCCCATTCCCCACCAGTATGTCCAATCAGTCTTTACCTCCATTCCCCACCAGGATGTCGAATCCCTCACCCTCCATTCCCCACCCGGATGTCTAATCCCTCTCCCACCATTCCCCACCAGGATGTCCAATCCCTCACCTCCATTCCCTACCAGGATGTCCAATCCCTCTCCCTCCATTCCCCACCGGGATGTCCAATCCCTCTATTCCCACATTCCCCACCTGGATGTCCAATCCCTCTACAGCTCCATTCCAAACCAGGAAGTCCAATCCATCTCGCTCCATTACCCAAGGGATGTCCAGTCCCTCTTTACCTCCATTCCCCACCAGGATGTCCAATCCCTCACCCTCCATTCCCACCCGGATGTCCAATCCCTCTCCCTCCATTCCCCACCAGGATGTCCAATCCCACTCCCTCCATTACCCACGGGGATGTCCAATGCCGCGATACCCCCATTCCCCACCAGGAAGTCAAATCCATCTATACCCCCATTCCCCATCAGGATGTCCAATCCCTCTGTACCTCCATTCCCCTCCAGGAGGTCCAATCCCTCTCCCTCCATCCCCCACCAGGATGTCCAATCCCCCTATAGCCCCATTCCCCACAAGGATGTCCAATCCCTCTGTACCTCCATTCCCCTCCAGGAGGTCCAATCCCTCTCCCTCCATCCCCCACAAGAATGTCCAATCCCTTTATGACTCCGTTCCCCACCAGGATGTCCAATCCTTCTCCCTCCATTCCCCAACAGAATGTCCAATTCCTCCATACACACATTCCCCTCCAGGATGTCCAATCCCTTTATACCTCCATTCCCCACCAGGATGTCCAATCTTTCTCCCTCCATTCCCCACCAGCATGTCCAATTCCTCTATACCTCCATTCCCCACCAGCATGTCCAATCCCTCTATACCTCCATACAACCCCCCCCCCCCCCCCCCAGGATGTCCAATCCCTCTATAGCTCCATTCCCCACCAGGATGTCCAATCCCTCACCTCCATTCCCCACCAGGAGGTCCAATCCCTCTCCCTTCATTCCCCACCGGGATGTCCAATCCCTCTATTCCTAAATTCCCCACCTAGATGTCCAATCCCTCTACAGCTCCATTCCAAACCAGGAAGTCCATTCCATCTCGCTCAATTACCGAACGGGATGTCCAGTCCCTCTTTACCTCCGTTCCCCACCAGGTTGTCCAATCCCTCACCCTCCATTCCCCACCCGGATGTCCAAACCCTCTCCCTCCATTCCCCACCCGGATGTCCACTCCCTCTCCCTCCATTCCCCACCCGGATGTCCAGTCCCTCTCCCTCCATTCCCCACCAGGGTGTCCAATCCCTCTCCTTCCATTCCCCACCAGGATGTCCAAACCCTCTCCCTCCATTCCCCACCAGGATGTCCAATTCCTCACCCTCCATTCCCCACCAGGATGTCGAATCCCCCTCCCTCCATTGCCCACCAGGATGTGCAATCCCTATCCCTCCATTCCCCACCGCGATGTCCAATGCCGCTATACCTCCATTCCCCACCAGGATGTCAAATCCCTCACCTCCATTCACCACCAGGATGTCCAATCCCTCTCCCTACATTCCCAACCAGGATGTCCTATCCCTCTATCCCTCCATTCCCCACAAGGACGTCCAATCCCTCTCCCTCCATTCCTCACCTGGATGTCCAATCCCTCTGTACCTCCATTCCCCACCAGGATGTCCAAACCCTCTCCCTCCATTCCCCACCAGGATGTCTAATCCCTCACCCTCCATTCCCCACCAGGATGTCCAATCCCTCTCCCTCCATTCCCCACCAGGATGTCCAATTCTTCTATACCCCCCATTCCCCACCAGTATGTCCAATCAGTCTTTACCTCCATTCCCCACCAGGATGTCGAATCCCTCCCCCTCCATTCCCCACCCGGATGTCTAATCCCTCTCCCACCATTCCCCACCAGGATGTCCAATCCCTCACCTCCATTCCCTACCAGGATGTCCAATCCCTCTCCCTCCATTCCCCACCGGGATGTCCAATCCCTCTATTCCCACATTCCCCACCTGGATGTCCAATCCCTCTGCAGCTCCATTCCAAACCAGGAAGTCCAATCCATCTCGCTCCATTACCCAAGGGATGTCCAGTCCCTCTTTACCTCCATTCCCCACCAGGATGTCCAATCCCTCACCCTCCATTCCCACCCGGATGTCCAATCCCTCTCCCTCCATTCCCCACCAGGATGTCCAATCCCACTCACTCCATTCCCCACGGGGATGTCCAATGCCGCGATACCCCCATTCCCCACCAGGAAGTCAAATCCATCTATACCCCCATTCCCCATCAGGATGTCCAATCCCTCTGTACCTCCATTCCCCTCCAGGAGGTCCAATCCCTCTCCCTCCATCCCCCACCAGGATGTCCAATCCCCCTATAGCCCCATTCCCCACAAGGATGTCCAATCCCTCTGTACCTCCATTCCCCTCCAGGAGGTCCAATCCCTCTCCCTCCATCCCCCACAAGAATGTCCAATCCCTTTATAACTCCGTTCCCCACCAGGATGTCCAATCCTTCTCCCTCCATTCCCCACCAGAATGTCCAATTCCTCCATACACACATTCCCCTCCAGGATGTCCAATCCCTTTATACCTCCATTCCCCACCAGGATGTCCAATCTTTCTCCCTCCATTCCCCACCAGCATGTCCAATTCCTCTATACCTCCATTCCCCACCAGCATGTCCAATCCCTCTATACCTCCATACAACCCCCCCCCCCCCCCAGGATGTCCAATCCCTCTATAGCTCCATTCCCCACCAGGATGCCCAATCCCTCACCTCCATTCCCCACCAGGAGGTCCAATCCCTCTCCCTTCATTCCCCACCGGGATGTCCAATCCCTCTATTCCTAAATTCCCCACCTAGATGTCCAATCCCTCTACAGCTCCATTCCAAACCAGGAAGTCCATTCCATCTCGCTCAATTACCGAACGGGATGTCCAGTCCCTCTTTACCTCCGTTCCCCACCAGGTTGTCCAATCCCTCACCCTCCATTCCCCACCCGGATGTCCAAACCCTCTCCCTCCATTCCCCACCCGGATGTCCACTCCCTCTCCCTCCATTCCCCACCCGGATGTCCAGTCCCTCTCCCTCCACTCCCCACCAGGGTGTCCAATCCCTCTCCCTCCATTCCCCACCAGGATGTCCAATCCCTCACTTCCATTCCCCACCAGGATGTCCAATCCCTCTGTCCCTCCATTCCCCACCAGGATGTCCAATCCCTCTCCCTTCATTCCCCACCGGGATGTCCAATCCCTCCATTCCCACATTCCCCACCTGGATGTCCAATCCCTCTACAGCTCCATTCCAAACCAGGAAGTCCAATCCATCTCGCTCCATTACCCCACGGGATGTCCAGTCCCTCTTTACCTCCGTTCCCCACCAGGATGTCCAATCCCTCACCCTCCATTCCCCACCCGGATGTCCAATCCCTCTCCCTCCATTCCCCACCAGGATGTCCAATTCCTCTCCCTCCATTCTCCACCAGGATATTCAATCCCTCCATACCCCGATTCCCCACCAGGCTGTCCAAACCCTTTTCCTCCATTCCCCACCCAGATGTCCACTCCCTCTCCCTCCGTTCCCCACCCGGATGTCCACTCCCTCTGCCTCCATTCCCCACCCGGATGTCCAGTCCCTCTCGCTCCATTCCCCACCAGGGTGTCCAATACCTCTCCTTCCATTCCCCACCAGGATGTCCAAACCCTCTCCCTCCATTCCCCACCAGGATGTCCAATTCCTCACCCTCCATTCCCCACCAGGATGTCGAATCCCCCTCCCTCCATTGCCCACCAGGATGTGCAATCCCTCTCCCTCCATTCCCCACCGCGATGTCCAATGCCGCTATACCCCCATTCCCCACCAGGATGTCAAATCCATCTATACCCCCATTCCCCATCAGGATGTCCAATCCCTCTGTACCTCCATTCCCCTCCAGGAGGTCCAATCCCTTTCCCTCCATCCCCCACCAGGATGTCCAATCCCCCTATAGCCCCATTCCCCACAAGGATGTCCAATCCCTCTGTACCTCCATTCCCCCCCAGGAGGTCCAATCCCTCTCCCTCCATCCCCCACCAGGATGTCCAATCCCTCTATACCCCCATTCCCCACAAGGATGTCCAATCCCTTTATAACTCTGTTCCCCACCAGGATGTCCAATCCTTCTCCCTCCATTCCCCACCAGAATGTCCAATTCCTCCATACCCACATTCCCCTCCAGGATGTCCAATCCCTTTATTCCTCCATTCCCCACCAGGATGTCCAATCCCTCTCCCTCCATCCCCCACCAGGGTGTCGAATTCCTCTATACCTCCATTCCCCACCAGGATGTCCAATCCCTCTGTACCTCCATTCCCCACCAGGATGTCCAATCCCTCTACATCCCCATTGCTCACCAGGATGTCCAATCCCTCTCCCTCCATTCCCCACCAGGATGTCCAATCCCACACCTCCATTCCCCACCAGGATGTCCAATCCCTCTCCCTCCATTCCCCACCAGGATGTCCAATCCCTCTCCCTCCATTCCCCTCCAGGATGTCCAATCCCTCACCCCCATTCCCCACCAGGATGTCCAATCCCTCTCCCTCCAGTCCCCACCAGGATGTCCAATCCCTCTATACCCCCATTCCCCACAAGGACGTCCAATCCCTCTCCCTCCATTCCTCACCTGGATGTCCAATCCCTCTGTACCTCCATTCCCCACCAGGATGTCCAAGCCCCCTCCCTCCATTCCCCACCAGGATGTCCAATCCCTCTCCCTCCATTCCCCACCAGGATGTCGAATCCCTCACCCTCCATTCCCCACCCGGATGTCTAATCCCTCTCCCACCATTCCCCACCAGGATGTCCAATTCTTCTATACCCCCCATCCCCCACCAGTATGTCCAATCCCTCTATACCCCCATTCCCCACCAGGATGTCCAATCCCTCACCTCCATTCCCCACCAGGATGTCCAATCCCTCTCCCTCCATTCCCCTCCAGGATGTCCAATCCCTCACCTCCATTCACCACCAGGATGTCCAATCCCTCTCCCTACATTCCCAACCAGGATGTCCTATCCCTCTATCCCTCCATTCCCCACAAGGACGTCCAATCCCTCTCCCTCCATTCCTCACCTGGATGTCCAATCCCTCTGTACCTCCATTCCCCACCAGGATGTCCAAACCCTCTCCCTCCATTCCCCACCAGGATGTCTAATCCCTCACCCTCCATTCCCCACCAGGATGTCCAATCCCTCTCCCTCCATTCCCCACCAGGATGTCCAATTCTTCTATACCCCCCATTCCCCACCAGTATGTCCAATCAGTCTTTACCTCCATTCCCCACCAGGATGTCGAATCCCTCACCCTCCATTCCCCACCCGGATGTCTAATCCCTCTCCCACCATTCCCCACCAGGATGTCCAATCCCTCACCTCCATTCCCTACCAGGATGTCCAATCCCTCTCCCTCCATTCCCCACCGGGATGTCCAATCCCTCTATTCCCACATTCCCCACCTGGATGTCCAATCCCTCTACAGCTCCATTCCAAACCAGGAAGTCCAATCCATCTCGCTCCATTACCCCACGGGATGTCCAGTCCCTCTTTACCTCCATTCCCCACCAGGATGTCCAATCCCTCACCCTCCATTCCCACCCGGATGTCCAATCCCTCTCCCTCCATTCCCCACCAGGATGTCCAATCCCACTCCCTCCATTACCCACGGGGATGTCCAATGCCGCGATACCCCCATTCCCCACCAGGAAGTCAAATCCATCTATACCCCCATTCCCCATCAGGATGTCCAATCCCTCTGTACCTCCATTCCCCTCCAGGAGGTCCAATCCCTCTCCCTCCATCCCCCACCAGGATGTCCAATCCCCCTATAGCCCCATTCCCCACAAGGATGTCCAATCCCTCTGTACCTCCATTCCCCTCCAGGAGGTCCAATCCCTCTCCCTCCATCCCCCACAAGAATGTCCAATCCCTTTATAACTCCGTTCCCCACCAGGATGTCCAATCCTTCTCCCTCCATTCCCCAACAGAATGTCCAATTCCTCCATACACACATTCCCCTCCAGGATGTCCAATCCCTTTATACCTCCATTCCCCACCAGGATGTCCAATCTTTCTCCCTCCATTCCCCACCAGCATGTCCAATTCCTCTATACCTCCATTCCCCACCAGCATGTCCAATCCCTCTATACCTCCATACAACCCCCCCCCCCCCCCCCAGGATGTCCAATCCCTCTATAGCTCCATTCCCCACCAGGATGTCCAATCCCTCACCTCCATTCCCCACCAGGAGGTCCAATCCCTCTCCCTTCATTCCCCACCGGGATGTCCAATCCCTCTATTCCTAAATTCCCCACCTAGATGTCCAATCCCTCTACAGCTCCATTCCAAACCAGGAAGTCCATTCCATCTCGCTCAATTACCGAACGGGATGTCCAGTCCCTCTTTACCTCCGTTCCCCACCAGGTTGTCCAATCCCTCACCCTCCATTCCCCACCCGGATGTCCAAACCCTCTCCCTCCATTCCCCACCCGGATGTCCACTCCCTCTCCCTCCATTCCCCACCCGGATGTCCAGTCCCTCTCCCTCCATTCCCCACCAGGGTGTCCAATCCCTCTCCTTCCATTCCCCACCAGGATGTCCAAACCCTCTCCCTCCATTCCCCACCAGGATGTCCAATTCCTCACCCTCCATTCCCCACCAGGATGTCGAATCCCCCTCCCTCCATTGCCCACCAGGATGTGCAATCCCTATCCCTCCATTCCCCACCGCGATGTCCAATGCCGCTATACCTCCATTCCCCACCAGGATGTCAAATCCCTCACCTCCATTCACCACCAGGATGTCCAATCCCTCTCCCTACATTCCCAACCAGGATGTCCTATCCCTCTATCCCTCCATTCCCCACAAGGACGTCCAATCCCTCTCCCTCCATTCCTCACCTGGATGTCCAATCCCTCTGTACCTCCATTCCCCACCAGGATGTCCAAACCCTCTCCCTCCATTCCCCACCAGGATGTCTAATCCCTCACCCTCCATTCCCCACCAGGATGTCCAATCCCTCTCCCTCCATTCCCCACCAGGATGTCCAATTCTTCTATACCCCCCATTCCCCACCAGTATGTCCAATCAGTCTTTACCTCCATTCCCCACCAGGATGTCGAATCCCTCCCCCTCCATTCCCCACCCGGATGTCTAATCCCTCTCCCACCATTCCCCACCAGGATGTCCAATCCCTCACCTCCATTCCCTACCAGGATGTCCAATCCCTCTCCCTCCATTCCCCACCGGGATGTCCAATCCCTCTATTCCCACATTCCCCACCTGGATGTCCAATCCCTCTGCAGCTCCATTCCAAACCAGGAAGTCCAATCCATCTCGCTCCATTACCCAAGGGATGTCCAGTCCCTCTTTACCTCCATTCCCCACCAGGATGTCCAATCCCTCACCCTCCATTCCCACCCGGATGTCCAATCCCTCTCCCTCCATTCCCCACCAGGATGTCCAATCCCACTCACTCCATTCCCCACGGGGATGTCCAATGCCGCGATACCCCCATTCCCCACCAGGAAGTCAAATCCATCTATACCCCCATTCCCCATCAGGATGTCCAATCCCTCTGTACCTCCATTCCCCTCCAGGAGGTCCAATCCCTCTCCCTCCATCCCCCACCAGGATGTCCAATCCCCCTATAGCCCCATTCCCCACAAGGATGTCCAATCCCTCTGTACCTCCATTCCCCTCCAGGAGGTCCAATCCCTCTCCCTCCATCCCCCACAAGAATGTCCAATCCCTTTATAACTCCGTTCCCCACCAGGATGTCCAATCCTTCTCCCTCCATTCCCCACCAGAATGTCCAATTCCTCCATACACACATTCCCCTCCAGGATGTCCAATCCCTTTATACCTCCATTCCCCACCAGGATGTCCAATCTTTCTCCCTCCATTCCCCACCAGCATGTCCAATTCCTCTATACCTCCATTCCCCACCAGCATGTCCAATCCCTCTATACCTCCATACAACCCCCCCCCCCCCCCCCAGGATGTCCAATCCCTCTATAGCTCCATTCCCCACCAGGATGCCCAATCCCTCACCTCCATTCCCCACCAGGAGGTCCAATCCCTCTCCCTTCATTCCCCACCGGGATGTCCAATCCCTCTATTCCTAAATTCCCCACCTAGATGTCCAATCCCTCTACAGCTCCATTCCAAACCAGGAAGTCCATTCCATCTCGCTCAATTACCGAACGGGATGTCCAGTCCCTCTTTACCTCCGTTCCCCACCAGGTTGTCCAATCCCTCACCCTCCATTCCCCACCCGGATGTCCAAACCCTCTCCCTCCATTCCCCACCCGGATGTCCACTCCCTCTCCCTCCATTCCCCACCCGGATGTCCAGTCCCTCTCCCTCCACTCCCCACCAGGGTGTCCAATCCCTCTCCTTCCATTCCCCACCAGGATGTCCAAACCCTCTCTTTCCATTCCCCACCAGGATGTCCAATTCCTCACCCTCCATTCCCCACCAGGATGTCGAATCCCCCTCCCTCCATTGCCCACCAGGATGTGCAATCCCTATCCCTCCATTCCCCACCGCGATGTCCAATGCCGCTATACCTCCATTCCCCACCAGGATGTCAAATCCATCTATACCCCCATTCCCCATCAGGATGTCCAATCCCTCTGTACCTCCATTCCCCTCCAGGAGGTCCAATCCCTCTCCCTCCATCCCCCACCAGGATGTCCAATCCCCCTATAGCCCCATTCCCCACAAGGATGTCCAATCCCTCTGTACCTCCATTCCCCTCCAGGAGGTCCAATCCCTCTCCCTCCATCCCCCACCAGGATGTCCAATCCCTCTATACCCCCATTCCCCACAAGGATGTCCAATCTCTTTATAACTCCTTTCCCCACCAGGATGTCCAATCCTTCTCCCTCCATTCCCCACAAGAATGTCCAATTCCTCCATACCCACATTCCCTTCCAGGTTGTCCAATCCCTTTATTCCTCCATTCCCCACCAGGATGTACAATCTTTCTCCCTCCATCCCCCACCAGGATGTCGAATCCCTCTGTACCTCCATTCCCCACCAGGATGTCCAATCCCTCACCTCCATTCCCCACCAGGATGTCCAATTCCTCTCCCTCCATTGCCTTCCAGGGTGTCCAATCCCTCTATATCTCCATTCCCCACCAGGATGTCCAGTCCCTCTCCCTCCATTCCCCACAAGGATGTCCAATCCCTCTCCCTCCATTCCCCACCAGGATGTCCAATCCCTCTACATCCCCATTGCTCACCAGGATGTCCAATCCCTCTCCCTCCATTCCCCACCAGGATGTCCAATCCCTCACCTCCATTCCCCACCAGGATGTCCAATCTCTCTCCCTTCATTCCCCACCGGGATGTCCAATCCCTCTATTCCCACATTCCCCACCTGGATGTCCAATCCCTCTACAGCTCCATTCCAAACCAGGAAGTCCAATCCATCTCGCTCAATTACCCAACGGGATGTCCAGTCCCTCTTTACCTCCGTTCCCCACCAGGTTGTCCAATCCCTCACCCTCCATTCCCCACCCGGATGTCCAAACCCTCTCCCTCCATTCCCCACCAGGATGTCCAATCCCTCTCCCTCCATTCCCCACCAGGATATTCAATCCCTCCATACCCCGATTCCCCACCAGGCTGTCCAATCCCTTTTTCTCCATTCCCCACCCAGATGTCCACTCCCTCTCCATCCATTCCCCACCCGGATGTCCACTCCCTCTCCCTCCATTCCCCACCCGGATGTCCAGTCCCTCTCCCTCCATTCCCCACCAGGGTGTCCAATCCCTCTCCTTCCATTCCCCACCAGGATGTCCAAACCCTCTCCCTCCATTCCCCACCAGGATGTCCAATTCCTCACCCTCCATTCCCCACCAGGATGTCGTATCCCCCTCCCTCCATTGCCCACCAGGATGTGCAATCCCTCTCCCTCCATTCCCCACCGCGATGTCCAATGCCGCTTTACCTCCATTCCCCACCAGGATGTCAAATCCATCTATACCCCCATTCCCCATCAGGATGTCCAATCCCTCTGTACCTCCATTCCCCTCCAGGAGGTCCAATCCCTCTCCCTCCATCCCCCACCAGGCTGTCCAATCCCCCTATAGCCCCATTCCCCACAAGGATGTCCAATCCCTCTGTACCTCCATTCCCCTCCAGGAGGTCCAATCCCTCTCCCTCCATCCCCCACAAGGATGTCCAATCCCTTTATAACTCCGTTCCCCACCAGGATGTCCAATCCTTCTCCCTCCATTCCCCACCAGAATGTCCAATTCCTCCATACACACATTCCCCTCCAGGATGTCCAATCCCTTTATACCTCCATTCCCCACCAGGATGTCCAATCTTTCTCCCTCCATTCCCCACCAGCATGTCCAACCCCTCTATACCTCCATACAACCCCCCCCCCCCGCCCCCCAGGATGTCCAATCCCTCTATAGCTCCATTCCACCCCAGGATGTCCAATCCCTCTATACTTCCAATCCTCAACAGGATGTCCAATCCCTCTGTACCTCCATTCCCCACCAGGATGTCCAATCCCTCACCTCCATTCCCCACCAGGATGTCCAATCCTCCTCCCTTCATTCCCCACCGGGATGTCCAATCCCTCTATTCCCACATTCCCCACCTGGATGTCCAATCCCTCTACAGCTCCATTCCAAACCAGGAAGTCCAATCCATCTCGCTCAATTACCGAACGGGATGTCCAGTCCCTCTTTACCTCCGTTCCCCACCAGGTTGTCCAATCCCTCACCCTCCATTCCCCACCCGGATGTCCACTCCCTCTCCCTCCATTCCCCACCCGGATGTCCAGTCCCTCTCCCTCCATTCCCCACCAGGGTGTCCAATCCCTCTCCTTTCATTCCCCACCAGGATGTCCAAACCCTCTCCCTCCATTCCCCACCAGGATGTCCAATTCCTCACCCTCCATTCCCCACCAGGATGTCGAATCCCCCTCCCTCCATTGCCCACCAGGATGTGCAATCCCTCTCCCTCCATTCCCCACCGCGATGT
Organism: Scyliorhinus torazame; assembly: GCF_047496885.1. NCBI lineage: Eukaryota > Metazoa > Chordata > Chondrichthyes > Carcharhiniformes > Scyliorhinidae > Scyliorhinus > Scyliorhinus torazame. The sequence goes on from NC_092720.1 coordinate 2,513,114, forward strand.
CCAATGCCGCTATACCTCCATTCCCCACCAGGATGTCAAATCCATCTATACCCCCATTCCCCATCAGGATGTCCAATCCCTCTGTACCTCCATTCCCCTCCAGGAGGTCCAATCCCTCTCCCTCCATCCCCCACCAGGATGTCCAATCCCCCTATAGCCCCATTCCCCACAAGGATGTCCAATCCCTCTGTACCTCCATTCCCCTCCAGGAGGTCCAATCCCTCTCCCTCCATCCCCCACCAGGATGTCCAATCCCTCTATACCCCCATTCCCCACAAGGCTGTCCAATCCCTTTATCACTCCGTTCCCCACCAGGATGTCCAATCCTTCTCCCTCCATTCCCCACCAGAATGTCCAATTCATCCATACCCACATTCCCTTCCAGGTTGTCCAATCCCTTTATTCCTCCATTCCCCACCAGGATGTCGAATTCCTCTATACCTCCATTCCCCACCAGGATGTCCAATCCCTCTGTACCTCCATTCCCCACCAGGATGTCCAATCCCTCTACATCCCCATTGGTCACCAGGATGTCCAATCCCTCTCCCTCCATTCCCCACCAGGATGTCCAATCCCTCACCTCCATTCCCCACCAGGATGTCCAATCCCTCTACCTCCATTCCCCACCAGGATGTCCAATCCCTCTACATCGCCATTGCTCACCAGGATGTCCAATCCCTCTCCCTCCATTACCCACCAGGATGTCCAATCCCTCACCTCCATTCCCCACCAGGATGTCCAATCCATCTCCCTTCATTCCCCACCGGGATGTCCAATCCCTCTATTCCCACATCCCCCACCTGGATGTCCAATCCCTCTACAGCTCCATTCCAAACCAGGAAGTCCAATCCATCTCGCTCAATTACCCAACGGGATGTCCAGTCCCTCTTTACCTCCGTTCCCCACCAGGTTGTCCAATCCCTCACGCTCCATTCCCCACCCGGATGTCCAAACCCTCTCCCTCCATTCCCCACCAGGATGTCCAATCCCTCTCCCTCCATTCCCCACCAGGATATTCAATCCCTCCATACCCCGATTCCCCACCAGGCTGTCCAATCCCTTTTCCTCCATTCCCCACCCAGATGTCCACTCCCTCTCCATCCATTCCCCACCCGGATGTCCACTCCCTCTCCCTCCATTCCCCACCCGGATGTCCAGTCCCTCTCCCTCCATTCCCCACCAGGGTGTCCAATCCCTCTCCTTCCATTCCCCACCAGGATGTCCAAACCCTCTCTCTCCATTCCCCACCAGGATGTCCAATTCCTCACCCTCCATTCCCCACCAGGATGTCGAATCCCCCTCCCTCCATTGCCCACCAGGATGTGCAATCCCTCTCCCTCCATTCCCCTCCGCGATGTCCAATGCCGCTATACCTCCATTCCCCACCAGGATGTCAAATCCATCTATACCCCCATTCCCCATCAGGATGTCCAATCCCTCTGTACCTCCATTCCCCTCCAGGAGGTCCAATCCCTCTCCCTCCATCCCCCACCAGGATGTCCAATCCCCCTATAGCCCCATTCCCCACAAGGATGTCCAATCCCTCTGTACCTCCATTCCCCTCCAGGAGGTCCAATCCCTCTCCCTCCATCCCCCACCAGGATGTCCAATCCCTCTATACCCCCATTCCCCACCAGGATGTCCAATCCCTCACCTCCATTCCCCACCAGGATGTCCAATCCCTCTCCCTCCATTGCCTTCCAGGGTGTCCAATCCCTCTATATCTCCATTCCCCACCAGGATGTCCAGTCCCTCTCCCTCCATTCCCCACAAGGATGTCCAATCCCTCTCCCTCCATTCCCCACCAGGATGTCCAATCCCTCTACATCCCCATTGCTCACCAGGATGTCCAATCCTTCTCCCTCCATTCCCCACCAGGATGTCCAATCCCTCACCTCCATTCCCCACCAGGATGTCCAATCCATCTCCCTTCATTCCCCACCGGGATGTCCAATCCCTCTATTCCCACATTCCCCACCTGGATGTCCAATCCCTCTACAGCTCCATTCCAAACCGGGAAGTCCAATCCATCTCGCTCAATTACCCAACGGGATGTCCAGTCCCTCTTTACCTCCGTTCCCCACCAGGTTGTCCAATCCCTCACGCTCCATTCCCCACCCGGATGTCCAAACCCTCTCCCTCCATTCCCCACCAGGATGTCCAATCCCTCTCCCTCCATTCCCCACCAGGATATTCAATCCCTCCATACCCCGATTCCCCACCAGGCTGTCCAATCCCTTTTCCTCCATTCCCCACCCAGATGTCCACTCCCTCTCCATCCATTCCCCACCCGGATGTCCACTCCCTCTCCCTCCATTCCCCACCCGGATGTCCAGTCCCTCTCCCTCCATTCCCCACCAGGGTGTCCAATCCCTCTCCTTCCATTCCCCACCAGGATGTCCAAACCCTCTCTCTCCATTCCCCACCAGGATGTCCAATTCCTCACCCTCCATTCCCCACCAGGATGTCGAATCCCTCTCCCTCCATTGCCCACCAGGATGTGCAATCCCTCTCCCTCCATTCCCCACCGCGCTGTCCAATGCCGCTATACCTCCATTCCCCACCAGGATGTCAAATCCATCTATACCCCCATTCCCCATCAGGATGTCCAATCCCTCTGTACCTCCATTCCCCTCCAGGAGGTCCAATCCCTCTCCCTCCATCCCCCACCAGGATGTCCAATCCCCCTATAGCCCCATTCCCCACAAGGATGTCCAATCCCTCTGTACCTCCATTCCCGTCCAGGAGGTCCAATCCCTCTCCCTCCATCCCCCACCAGGATGTCCAATCCCTCTATACCCCCATTCCCCACAAGGATGTCCAATCCCTTTATAACTCCGTTCCCCACCAGGATGTCCAATCCTTCTCCCTCCATTCCCCACCAGAATGTCCAATTCCTCCATACCCACATTCCCCTCCAGGTTGTCCAATCCCTTTATTCCTCCATTCCCCACCAGGTTGTCCAATCTTTCTCCCTCCATTCCCCACCAGGATGTCGAATTCCTCTATACCTCCATTCCCCACCAGGATGTCCAATCCCTCTGTACCTCCATTCCCCACCAGGATGTCCAATCCCTCTCCCTCCATTCCCCACCAGGATGTCCAAACCCTCTCCCTCCATTCCCCACCAGGATGTCCAATTGTTCTATAACCCCATTGCCCACCAGTATGTCCAATAACTCTTTACCTCCATTCCCCACCAGGATGTCGAATCCCTCACCCTCCATTCCCCACCCGGATGTCTAATCCCTCTCCCTCCATTCGCCACCAGGATGTCTAATCACTCTCCCTCCATTCCCCACCAGGATGTCCAATCCCTCTCCCTCCATTCCCCACCCGAATGACCAATCCCGCTCCCTCCATTCTCCACCAGGGTGTCCAATGCTTCTCCCTCCATTCCCCACCAGGATGTCCAATTCTTCTATACCCCCCATTCCCCACCAGTATGTCCAATCACTCTTTACCTCCATTCCCCACCAGGATGTCGAATCCCTCACCCTCCATTCCGCACCCGGATGTCCAATCCCTCTCCTCCATTCCCCACCAGGATGTCCAATCCCTCTCCCTCCATTCTCCACCAGGATATTCAATCCCTTCATACCCCCATTACCCACAAGGCTGTCCAATCCCTCTTCCACCATTCCCCACCCAGATGTCCACTCCCTCTCCCTCCATTCCCCACGCGGATGTCCAATCCCTCTCCCTCCATTCCACACCAGGATGTCCAATCCCTCACCCTCCATTCCCCACCAGGATGTCGAATACCCCTCCCTCCATTCACCACTGGGATGTCCAATGCCGCTATACCCCCATTCCCCATCAGGATGTCCAATCCCTCTGTACCTCCATTCCCCTCCAGGAGGTCCAATCCCTCTCCCTCCATCCCCCACCATGATGTCCAATCCCCCTATAGCCCCATTCCCCACGAGGATGTCCAATCCCTCTGTACCTCCATTCCCCTCCAGGAGGTCCAATCCCTCTCCCTCCATCCCCCACCAGGATGTCCAATCCCTCTATACCCCCATTCCCCACATGATGTTCAATCCCTTTATAACTCCGTTCCCCACCAGGATGTCCAATCCTTCTCCCTCCATTCCCCACCAGAATGTCCAATTCCTCCATACCCACATTCCCCTCCAGGATGTCCAATCCCTTTATTCCTCCATTCCCCACCAGGATGTCCAATCTTTCTCCCTCCATTCCCCACCAGGATGTCCAATTCCTCTCCCTCCATTCCCCATCAGCATGTCCAATCCCTCTATACCTCCATACACCCCCCCCCCCCCGCCCCAGGATGTCCAATCCCTCTATAGCTCCATTCCCCACCAGGATGTCCAATCCCTCTGTACCTCCATTCCCCACCAGGATGTCCAATCCCTCTACATCCCCATTGCTCACCAGGATGTCCAATCCCTCTCCCTCCATTCCCCACCAGGATGTCCAATCCCTCTCCCTCCATTCCCCACCAGGATGACCAATCCCTCTACATCCCCATTGCTCACCAGGATGTCCAATCCCTCTCCCTCCATTCCCCACCAGGATGTCCAATCACTCTCCCTCCATTCCCCACCAGGATGTCCAATCCCTCTCCCTCCATTCCCCACCAGGATGTCCAATCCCTCACCCTCCATTCCCCACCAGGATGTCCAATCCCTCTCCCTCCATTCCCCACCAGGATGTCCAATCCCTTTATAACTCCGTTCCCCACCAGGATGTCCAATCCTTCTACCTCCATTCCCCACCAGGATGTCCTATTCGTCCATACCCCCATTCCCCACTAGGATGTTCAATCCCTTTATAGCTCCATTCTCCTCCAGGATGTCCAATAATTCTCCCTCCATTCCCCACCCGGATGTCCAATTCCTCTAAACCTCCATTCCACACCAGGATGTCTAATCCCTCTCCCTTCATTCGCCACCAGGATGTCCAATCCCTCTATCCCTCCATTACCCAAAAGGATGTCCAATTCCTCTGTATCTCCATTCCCCACCAGGATGTGCAATCCCCCTATGCCTTCATTCCCCACCAGGATGTCCAATCCCTCTACAGTTCCATTCCAAACCAGGATGTCCAATCCATCTCGCTCCATTACCCAACGGGATGACCAGTCCCTCTATACCTCCATTCCCCACCAGGATGTCAAATCCCTCTCCCTCCATTCCCCACCAGTATGTCCAATCACTCTCCCTCCATTCCCCACCAGGATGTCCAATCCCTCGACACCTCCATTCCACACCAGGGTGCCCAATCCCTCTATACCTCCATTCCCCACCAGGATGTCCAAACCCTCTCCCTCCATTCCCCACCAGGATGTCTAACCCCTCTCACTTCATTCCCCACCAGGATGTCCAATCCCTCTCCCTCCATTCCCCACCAGGATGTCCAATTCTTCTATACCCCCCATTCCCCACCAGTATGTCCAATCACTCTTTACCTCCATTCCCCACCAGGATGTCCAATTCTTCTATACCCCCCATTCCCCACCAGTATGTCCAATCACTCTTTACCTCCATTCCCCACCAGGATGTCGAATCCCTCACCCTCCCTTCCCCACCCGGATGTCTAATCCCTCTCCCTCCATTCCCCACCAGGATGTCTAATCCCTCTCCCTCCATTCCCCACCAGGATGTCGAATCCCTCACCCTCCATTCCCCACCCGGATGTCTAATCCCTCTCCCTCCATTCCCCACCGCGATGTCCAATGCCGCTATACCCCCATTCCCCACCGGGATGTCAAATCCATCTATACCCCCATTCCCCATCAGGATGTCCAATCCCTCTGTACCTCCATTCCCCTCCAGGAGGTCCAATCCCTCTCCCTCCATCCCCCACCAGGATGTCCAATCACCCTATAGCCCCATTCCCCACAAGGATGTCCAATCCCTCTGTACCTCCATTCCCCACCAGGATGTCCAATCCCTCTACATCCCCATTGCTCACCGGGATGTCCAATCACTCTCCCTCCATTCCCCACCAGGCTGTCCAATCCCTCTTCCACCATTCCCCACCCAGATGTCCACTCCCTCTCCCTCCATTCCCCACGCGGATGTCCAATCCCTCTCCCTCCATTCCACACCAGGATGTCCAGTCCCTCACCCTCCATTCCCCACCAGGATGTCGAATCCCCCTCCCTCCATTCACCACCGGGATGTCCAATGCCGCTATACCCCCATTCCCCATCAGGATGTCCAATCCCTCTGTACCTCCATTCCCCTCCAGGAGGTCCAATCCCTCTCCCTCCATCCCCCACCATGATGTCCAATCCCCCTATAGCCCCATTCCCCACGAGGATGTCCAATCCCTCTGTACCTCCATTCCCCTCCAGGAGGTTCAATCCCTCTCCCTCCATCCCCCACCAGGATGTCCAATCCCTCTATACCCCCATTCCCCACAAGGATGTTCAATCCCTTTATAACTCCGTTCCCCACCAGGATGTCCAATCCTTCTCCCTCCATTCCCCACCAGAATGTCCAATTCCTCCATACCCACATTCCCCTCCAGGATGTCCAATCCCTTTATACCTCCATTCCCCACCAGGATGTCCAATCTTTCTCCCTCCATTCCCCACCAGGATGTCCAATTCCTCTATGCCTCCATTCCCCACCAGCATGTCCAATCCCTCTATACCCCCATACACCCCCCCCCCCGCCCCAGGATGTCCAATCCCTCTATAGCTCCATTCCCCACCAGAATGTCCACTCCCTCTATACTTCCAATCCCCACCAGGATGTCCAATCCCTCTGTACCTCCATTCCCCATCAGGATGTCCAATCCCTCTGTACCTCCATTCCCCTCCAGGAGGTCCAATCCCTCTCCCTCCTTCCCCCACCATGATGTCCAATCCCCCTATAGCCCCATTCCCCACAAGGATGTCCAATCCATCTGTACCTCCATTCCCCTCCAGGAGGTCCAATCCCTCTCCCTCCATCCCCCACCAGGATGTCCAATCCCTCTATACCCTCATTCCCCACAAGGATGTTCAATCCCTTTATAACTCCGTTCCCCACCAGGATGTCCAATCCTTCTCCCTCCATTCCCCACCAGAATGTCCAATTCCTCCATACCCACATTCCCCTCCAGGATGTCCAATCCCTTTATACCTCCATTCCCCACCAGGATGTCCAATCTTTCTCCCTCCATTCCCCACCAGGATGTCCAATTCCTCTATGCCTCCATTCACCACCAGCATGTCCAATCCCTCTATACCTCCATAAACCCCCCCCCCCCCCCCCCCCAGGATGTCCACTCCCTCTATACTTCCAATCCCCACCAGGATGTCCAATCCCTCTGTACCTCCATTCCCCACCAGGATGTCCAATCCCTCTACATCCCCATTGCTCACCAGGATGTCCAATCCCTCTCCCTCCATTCCCCACCAGGATGTCCAATCCCTCACCCTCCATTCCCCACCAGGATGTCCAATCCCTCTCCCTCCATTCCCCACCAGGATGTCCAATCCTTCTACCTCCATTCCCCACCAGGATGTCCTATTCGTCCATACCTCCATTCCCCACAAGGATGTCCAATCCCTTTATAGCTCCATTCTCCTCCAGGATGTCCAATAATTCTCCCCCCATTCCCCACCCGGATGCCAATTCCTCTAAACCTCCATTCCACACCAGGATGTCTAATCCCTCTCCCTTCATTCGCCACCAGGATGTCCAATCCCTCTATCCCTCCATTACCCAAAATGATATCCAATTCCTCTGTATCTCCATTCGCCACCAGGATGTCCAATCCCTCTATGCCTTCATTCGCCACCAGGATGTCCAATCCCTCTACAGTTCCATTCCAAACCAGGATGTCCAATCCATCTCGCTCCATTACCCAACGGGATGTCCAGTCCCTCTGTACCTCCATTCCCCACCAGTATGTCCAATCACTCTCCCTCCATTCCCCACCAGAATGTCCAATCCCTCGACACCTCCATTCCACACCAGGGTGCCCAATCCCTCTATACCTCCATTCCCCACTAGGATGTCCAAACCCTCTCACTTCATTCCCCACCCGGATGTC